>NC_079491.1:91876827-92520994 GCF_020520425.1 Spinacia oleracea | reverse complement strand
TATATTATACTGAAATTTGAACCCATGACTAAAAACTTGAACATTAGGGTAAAAACTTTGAACATAAAGGTAATAAACTTTGAACAAAATGGAGAAAAGTTTTAAACATAATAGGTAAATTTGAACATTTGACTAAAAACTTTGAACATAAAGGTTAAAAACTTTGAACAAAATGGAGAAAAGCTTTGAACATATAACCAAATAGTTTGACTGAGATATAAACAGAAAGAAAGGCTTTGAACATATGACTAAAATTTTTGAACATAAAGGTTAAAAAATTTGAACGAACAATGGAGAAAACCTTTGAACATATAGGAGAAGCTTTAAACATAATAAGTAATTTTTTTGATCATAATTCATAAAAACTTTGAACACAAGGAGGAAATTTTTTGAACATAATTCATAAACGCAGATGAGATAAACTTTCAATTTATGAATGAATATTAAGCCATACACAATTGAAAAAATAACTTTAAGAAAAAGAACATTTATATTACATGCATAATGTAGTAAAAAAATGGACATTATATTATACCTCAATGGTTTTTGAACTTCTGTCTCAGAAGTTGTACATGCCTTCCCATCTCCTTCACTGTATTTTTTATTAATATGATGTTAATGCACACATTATATTATATAATATTAAAAATCATTCAAATTTAATAAAAAATTGATATTATCTTATACCTTAATACTTTCTGAACCTCTGGCTGGGATTTAGTTGGTCTTCGCTTAAATTTGAGTATTAACCTTTGTGGTTGTTCTCTAGATTTTATAAATGTATAACTAATGAGTGTCCAGAGCAAAATTCAGTTTGAAGAAATGAATATTTTATGAAAACAAAATGAACATTTAACATAAAAACAGTTATCATGAGTTTTAATAATAAAAAGGACTAAAGAAATGAACAAAAGTTCAAACATTGAAATTATGAATATAGTAGTTGAAATAGTTGAAGATTTCTAAACCAAACTTAGTATATCAGAGTAAACGAACATTTTATTAAAAAGAATTGAATATTTTAGCAAAATAAATTGAACATTTTTCGCAGATGAGTGTAGGTTTAAAATTTTACTGTAGAAAAATTGAATATTAGTACAAAGAACATTTCCATTATGAATATAATACTAGAAATAATTCATAGTATATTCCAAAACAAAACTCTGTAACAAAATATATTCCAGAAAAAAAATTGAACATTTTATAAAAAGAAAATGAACTATCAAAATATATTGAATATTTTATAAAACGAAAATGAATATTTTATCAAAATATATTGAACATTTTGGAGACAGACAGTTACCATGATTTCTGGATTTAGTTTTTGGACATATGAATGAACAAATGTTCAAATCATTTTAATTATATATATAACATTCGAAATAATTCAGTATTCCTAAAGAAAATCTCAGTAGACCAAAAAGGATATCCAGTTTGGAATATATGATCATTTTCCAAAAAGATATTGAATATTCTGCTATAATCAATTGAACATTTTGCATAAGATAGTTATCATGAGTTCTCAAGACTTAATTTATTTTACAGAGGAATGAACAAAACTCAGTGGACCAAAATGAATATCTAGCTTAAACAATATGAACATTTTACACATAAATTGAACATCTAACATAAGATTAGAAAAACTCAACAAAAGTTCATCACATTTACATTATTATAATAATATTTAAATTAATTGACATTCCCAATCCAAATTTTAATCATCAATAAGATTATTGTTAAATCTCTATGAATATGAACAATGTATCATTAATTTGTATTTGTATTGTATCAAATGTCAAAAACGGCACATTCGCAAATTAAATAGAAATAGATATTCAAAAACATAAAAATTACTTACTGGAATGTGTCTATTTGCTTTTCAGCTTCAATTTCCTTCTCAATTTCGTATTTTCCAGTTCTGTGATAAAAAAACCAATAGTTAGGGTTTGGTTAAATCATCACGCAACGAAAATGAACATTAAATTAAAAACGATTGAACATTAACATAAAATTGATTGAACATATGTAAATTAAAATGAATTTATCTACGAAAACTTAAAATAACTTACTCCTTCATGTCTGGTTGCTTTGCATTCCCGATTTTTTGCTCTTCACTAGATCTTCCAGTCCTATAGCCAAAAAATCAGAAGTTAGGGTTTGCTAACATCATAAACCAAAAAATTGACCATTATAATGAAATTATTTGAACATTATAAAGAAAAATACTGAAAATAACTGAATTAAACAAATATTTAAGTAATAAAACAGTTGCATGTTCGAAATCTGAAATTAAATTACATACGTTTCCTTTTTTTCTTTCGGCATCTTCGTTTTTCTGAAATAGAACGAAAATAAGCAAAATTAGATTTCATTTTAGTTCGAAAATAAAATCGAAACATCAGAATCAATTGTAATTACTTACTTTTTGCTTTTCGGTGGATTTTGAAGCTTGTTCATGTCAATTTCGTCACGAACATCCATTTTTCTCTTTTTTTTTCAGTAAAAAGAAGTCACAGATTTCTTCTCTTGATATTTTGTGGAAATTCAGCTTTAATAATGAAGATTAGTAGCGGTTTGAAGAGAGAGAAAGTTGATTGAGGTGGTTGCAGGAAGTTTAATGGCGGTTTTAAGAGAGAGAAAACAACGAAGTAGAAGAGTGGGCAGAGGAGAGAGAAAATTTTTTGCGTGCTGAGAATTTGAAAGGTTTTCGAAATGATTTTCCTCTTTTTTTTTTGTATTTATAGGCGATTCTTGCGCGAAATTTATTCCCATCACGTGCCACAATATTTGCTTACCCGCGCGTGGGTTCCACGCGCCTAACAATGGCAGGGGGTACAGCCAAGTTGGCTGTACCTGGGTATTTTACCCAAACGACGTTGCGCATCATTTTGGGCAGGGGGTACAGCCATCTTGGTTGTACCTGGGTATAGCAATTAGGGATATCTTTTCTATTTCTTTTGGGTTATTTTGACATGAGAGCAAGAAGCAGTAGCAGGAAAGCAACGAAGCAACATCAACAAAGAACATGGGAAAGCACGGTCTAGCAGGCTACGGTGGACTCCGGCGACGGGATAAGGTGGCGCCGGTCTGGGTTGTGGGTGGTGGATTATGGCCGGCGCTTAGGTAAGATGGTGGCAGCAGCATCACCGGCGTGTGGTGGCCGTGGTGGTCAAAGGAGGAGAGAGAAAATGGGTAAATATTAATGGTTTTCTTGAATTTTAACAAGGAAAAATAGAGGGGAAGCAAATTAAATTAAGCTAAATGAAATCAAAAAGATTAATTGGTTTTAGTTTGAGGAACAATGGAGTTTCAATGGCTATTTATAGAAAATTCTTGATATGGTGAGTCATGGAAGAGTATAAAGAAATTAGACATTTGGCAAACAAAATGTCCTGATTTTGCCACGCATAAGAGAGGAAGAAAGAAAATTTGAATTTGCAATGAAATTGGGTTGAATCTTGAAAAGTCAAGGAGCTTGGTGAGCAAGCTCTTCATACGTGTAAAAGAGGAAGAAGAAGGCAGACAACAAAAGATGGTCTTTGGTCTTTAATTGACCAAGGGTAAAATTGAAATTTCCCACTCAAGAATAATAATCAGATTTTTGGGATAAAATCAATACTTGGGCTAAAAAGATGGGAGACAAAAGTTAAACATGGGGCTTAAATATCTTGTATCATGTCACAATAAAAACGTGAACATAATAAGGTAATTTTAAAATAATATCGGAAAAGTTTAGGACGTAATTATGTTAATAATCGTAATTACCGAATAATAAAACAGGCTTAAATATACGGGGTGTTACGGTTTATGTTTAAAGAGAAGTGACCTAGCAATCAAACTTCCTTGGTATCATATACCGCTTAAGGTTTTTACTTCGCTAATAACTCAAACAATGGAAGCTAGGCTACACTAATGACCTACAAGTGGGAAATGAAGCATGGCATTGCTACATTAGTTGTAGGATCATCTAGTTTGTTTTAAGTCCTTTCAAGGCTGGAACTTAATGGCTATTTTGTTCCATAATCAGCATACCTAAATTTCTCCTTCAAACACAGAAAGACTCACATTCAAGAAAAACAAAAACAATGTTTGTTTGTTTATTTGAATGAAATGGTCATTTACGGGTTGAGTCAATATGCTTGATTAAAACAAGCAACTCTTTAACAATAGAACTTTACTAGGTTCAAATCAACCTCTTGATTTGAGTTCCACAAACCTTTAGCATTGTTACTTAGACCATATCAACAAGTTAACATTCAAAAGCTCTATTTTGATGGACTTTTGAAAGTTGATTGATTTCTAGATCATTTAAGACGAGCCAGTCTTACTTGTTGAAAGTAACAAAGGATATGAACTATTGTTAGAACGCCTAGACAATAGAATTCAAAGCTAAAGAAAGATTTTATGCCTTTATTATTTCACATGGACTTGAGTGAATATAGGTTTATTTACTCAAATGTGATATAAGTTTGAATCTGCTTGGCTAGTTTAAAGATTCAGAAGTATGAAATCCAAATGGCAAGAAATCATAAAGATCTAGGTTAGATCATGACGATGATTACTTTAAGACCAAATATGATCATCAATGATTGTGTGTTGTAATTTCACGATCTAGCTCCATAAGATATGGCATATCTACGTTGCAATGATCGAAGTCAATTAGTACTTGATTCGATCAATGATGAATCATAAAGACTTTTCCTATAATTTCTAAAACAAAATGCTCAACTACCACCAAAATAAACAAAATTCGTCAAAGCTATTGAAAAGTAATTTCAGAATATCTTTTCATAATATATCTAAAGAGTTCCTGAACTCAGTGGGAGCTTAGTGTTTGTCATTCGACAAACTAAGGCCCAAGTATAGATATATGTTTCATTGTGATTTATTCAAATGAGACACAAGGGTATTGTTTCTACCACGGATTTTTGAGAACATAATGTTTGTTTGCTTGAAATAATGTCCTTTTGGAGATTCGTTTCCAAAATGATAAGTGGGAGAAAATAGACCTTGAAAGTCTTCGAGGCGAACAACAAACATAAACGGACATTCCGGAGGCTTTTCGAAGTGTTCAGAAAATCCGAACTTATTCTTTAAGGACTTTAGAAGTGGCTTTAAAAAAAACATCTCTTAGAAGACTTTACAAGTGCTTCAAGGAGAACATAATATTCAAAGGACTCTCAAAGTGCCTGTTGATATTCTATTGTTTGATGTTCTATACCCAAAGTAGGCATAGAGTTCAAGTCACTGAAACTATGAGATTCTTCTATTAGATAGTGAAGAAACATGGAGTTGAGGTCAATGAAACTATGAGATTCTTCTATTAGATAGTGAAGAAACCTACAACTTGCAGTCAAACTATTATCACATAGATTAATGAGTTTGTGACTCGTAAGAAAGCTATGACGAAACCCAGATTCCCTAAAATGGTTAGAGGCCATATATAGACTCCATGTTTTAAATGGTTAAAGGCCATAAAACATAATTAATGTTTTGATGACAAAATTGATTTTTTTGTTGATTTGCAAGAATAGTTTACACCTATTGGTTGCAAATTGGTTTTAAGGATAAAAACCATCACACATGGAAATGTGTTCACAACACAAAGCTAGATTAGTTGCTAAAGGTTACAAGCAAATTCATGGCATGGATTGTGTTGAAACCTCATGCATAATCGTAATGCTCAAGTCTATAAATCAAGCAAGCAATAATTGCATATTGGTACATATGGCAATTGGATGACAAAACGTATTCCTCAATCGAATGTTGGAATAAACTATGTACATGGTATGTCATAGGATTTGTGGATCCAAATAAATGCTTGAAAACGAAAGCTAGCTTATAAAACCTAAGTACAGATTTAAGCAAACATCTGGGAATTGGAACTGTATTTTAGTGAAGCTAATAAGTATTTTAGTTTCATAAAATATACATGATTCTTATAGATATATAAGAAGCTTAATGGGAGTACGTAAAACTTAATTGGTCCTATGTGTATCACACACATATCTCTTTATTGTGAAATAACATTCAAATGCTGATGACTTAGATTTGAAATTATTCATCAATGATGGACCATGGCGAAACTTAGTACATACTGGGTATTAAGATCTATTTACAAAGATCTTACAATATTGTTTTAGATTAAGTAATGGCATTTACTAAATCAAACACGAAAGACTCCATTGGAGATATTCGACCCATGTGAATAAATCTAAGTAAAGAATGTTTGAACTATGTATAAGCATTTACTAAGTCAAACATCAAAGGATCTAGATGAGATTCTTCACCTATATTATATGTCAAAGAATTTAGCTGGATTTAGTATCTACTGAAACTAGAATGAGCTAAAGTTACATGAATAGAATTCAATTGGGAATTATTCTGCAAAAGAATTTATCATGTATGATATAATATGAGGATCGCCAAAAACGTATCGTAAGGCTTTAGGCATGATGAACGTATAACCAATCTCTATTGATCTAAGTAAAGATCAACTAGATTGAGATCAAGAAAAACTTATGGTACTTGAAAAGGTACATAAGAGTAGTTCTTGATTCAAGGAAATAAAGATATGCTAAATATTGATGCTACACGCATAAACACTGGCAAAGGATCAAGCAAGATTCCTTTGGAGTTAACCATTGACAAGGACGAGCTAAAGAGCATCGTGTTTTGAAATGGCAACATGGATTGGAGACCATGAGTTGTTGCGTGGGAAATTAAAATAATAATTTCTATGTTCTAAGATATAGTTGGAAAGTCTTCCACATATCTGTGAACTGCTTGGATAAGGAAATCCAAACAAAGCATCACTAGCAACCTAAACAGCTGAAGTAAAAGAAATTATTGCCTAAGAAGCAATGAAACAGGGTTGTTTAAGTTAAAGAGTTCTTCACTGAACTTGGGTGGATCACATGTCTGCTGACTTGTTGGTTATTCATTGCAAAATGCGTAGAACCACTATCGAAGTAAGAAAGACTATATCACATAATAAACAAACTCAAAAAGATCTTATCATCATATCTCGAAGAACATTCGATGAAAAAGATATTAAGATTGGCAAAGCATGATAACTAAACCTATGCAACAAGTGAGAAGCAACACTCATATTGTAGCACTGGAAATCAAGCATAGCTTTGAATTCCATGAACTGTTTTAAAGATGGGTTTGAGGCCCATGGTTGTAATACATTGGGGTTGAACATTTATCATATATGAAATGTATTTTCATATTCCATTTAATCTTGGTTTAGTATTAAATGACGAGTCCTTTCAATTTGACAATATATTCAAGATAGACTGTCAGGACCAGTCCTGTGACTAAGAAATGTCTATCAAGTGAACTTGAATGTCAAAAGTTGAAAATGGTCCCTGGTCGGAGTTTTCTATAAAGATAGACGCATAGAAAACGTTAGACGACTAGAATGGAAGATGACTAGTAGTTCTGTTTCTTGAACTATGTGGACATGGCAATGTCGTAATCATTTGCATAGATACTTACTTTGGGAAGACTAGTATCCGACAGACCTATGAAACTTTACTGTAAGAGATGAAAATCTGTCATAAGTAAATTTCATTAAAATTATTAGACACCAATCCTCAATACCTGAGTGATTTGAGATTACTTGTTTGAGAACTGCTTACTTTGATGTTGTCAACCGTCACACCGTAAAAAGAGGCTATAAAGGCAACGCTCAGGTAATCACCTATCAAACGAAGTCTAATCTCAAGATCGCAAGATTGGGATTGTCCTCCCATAAATCTGGATGAGATGCTGAAAGTTGTACAAGGCCACTCGGAGAGCTAGAAACTGTAAAATGCATGGCCGTGCTCAGATGAATCATAGGCTATGATTATCTTTTTTATTTGATCAGTTGAACTCTGAAACCGAGAAACACCTCTGGACATAATAAGGATGACAACTCTTACCTTATGTTCAAGAGCAAGCATCGAGCGACAAAGGAATTAGGAAATGCACACTTGCCCCTAAGGACAAGTGGGAGACTGAAGGAAATAATGCCCTTGGTCCAAGTATGCATTTAATATTAAGTCTAATGAATGCGGTTCAGTATTAATTAACAAGTTAATAATTCAGTGAGATCAAGTGAGCTGAATGCCTAGCTAGAGGCCGCTTCAGTTCAAGTGGAATTAATGATATTAATCCACAGCTTACTCTTGACTGAACCCGTAGGGTCACACAAATAGTACGTAAACAGATTAAGTATTTAATGGCATTAAATACTCCATCTATGGATATTCGGAATCGACGGATCTTGGTTTCAGTGGGATCTAAGATCGTCAAAGGCAAGTAAAAGAATACTCCGGAAACGATGATATTGCCGGAAACGGAAATATGGATCGTATCGGAAATATAAATATTATCCAAGTCGTAGATGTTGCCGGAAACGGAAACATGGTACGTATCGGAAAATATTATCGGAAATGGGAATATTGTCGGAATCGGAAATATTGCCTAAAACGGAGATATTGTTAGAATCGGAAATATTATCGGAATCGGAAAATAATTCCGTAAACCGAAATATTAAATATTTGTTCGAAACGGAAATTGATTCCGGAATCGGAAATATTAAATATTGTTCGTATCGGAAATGAATTCCGGAATTGGGAATTTAATCGGAAGCGCGTCGTACGAATTAACATCGGACGAGACTTGCTAGACGAAGGCCCAGCACGAAGCCAGGCCCGCGCCCAGCAAGCCAATCGCCCAACACACACGCCAAAGCCTCGCCAGGCCCAGCGCAAGGCCAGGCCCAGCAAGGCATGGCGCGTGCGCGAGCTATATGGGCTGCGAGCAAATGAGCTGCAAGCTATGCAGCTCGCGTGGGCCGCTAGGCTTGCGCGGGCTGTGCGGTGCTCGTGCTCGTGTGCGGTTGTGTGCGATACGAATCCTAAAGCTATTGGAATTCGTTCTATGATTAAATCCTAATCCTAGTAGATAGAATTTATTTAATAGAGTCCTAAAGGGATTCTAATTAAACTAATTGGTATTCTAATCGGATTCTAAATCCTTTTCCATACTCTATAAATATGTGCCTAGGGTCACAAATTTATACACGAGATTTCAAGTATTCAAAGCTAGGATTTTTAAGCAGAAAAATCAGTCAAAACTCTTGCCTTATTTAGCCGAAAATAATAGTACCTTAAGGGCGATTCTAGTTGGTCAATCTTAAGGAGGATCCGGACGTGCTGTGGACTTTCTACGGAGGGACGACACTTGGAGTCCTAAAGACTTGTTCTTTTTCGGTTCGGGCGCAGCTAGGGAGGGCACGCTACAAAGTGTATGCATCCTAGACTAATTATATGATTATGTGCAATTAATATGATTCCTGGCATAAGGTTTTTCCGCATGATTTATGTTGTTCATATGTATCATAACCTAACAGATTGGGGTCCAAGTTTTACAAAAAATCACCAATTGGGACCTCGCCTTTTTTTTGTCAATAATTGGGACCTCATCTTATTTTTTTGCCAAAGTTAACTATGGTGGTTAAAAAATGTTAAGCCCTTGGGTTAAGAAATAAGAAATATAATTATAACATTTTATTTTTGCAAAAATACAAAACTAATTAAATTAATTGATTGTTATTCTTACACCTCCAATATCCACCTCTTTAACAAACATCACCGGAAACTACAAACACCACATTAATTTCTATTTTCTTTATTAATGAAGTTCGTCCATTATAGTTCACAGTTCAACGATAAATTGATAAAAAAAAAATTGATAAAAAAATGTTAAGTAACTAATTTCTAATATTTACATAATTTTACTTCGAAACCAAAATGTTCCCTTGAATGTTTTAACATAGAGCTATAAAATGGTCATGTCAAGGGCCGCTCGGGCCCAAACTTAATGAAATTGGTCTGTTCGGGTCATAAACAAGTCATATTTAGTCAGTTCAAGTGACTTATTTAGCATAGCCCAACCCGCTCTGACCCATGTTTTTTTTAAAAGAAAATGAGTATACGAGTCACGTCCTAAAAATACTCCGTAGTCTGTATCAATCTATCATACTTCTCACTGCATGTCACCCCTTTAAAAGGCATCTTCATTTGAAACAATGGTAGAACGTCGTTTTACTTTCAATCAATTTCAAGGTACAAACATCACGAAGTAAACATAAAAAATAAAAATAAAAATCAAACCATAACAAATCTATCAAAATCAACACATAAACAATAAAATTTAGCAGCATTAATATCATACAAAATCACAAAATTAACCAATTCAATCATTAATCTCACAAAAAATCACATTTTTTTTTGAGTGGAACAAAAAATCACATAATTAACAAGTACCAATTAACTCAAATCTAAAGACGAACAAAATAAATCCGAGTTAACCCTATGACTGGCGTCCAAGTTTTACAAAAAATCACCAATTGGGACCTCGCCTTTTTTTTGGCAATAATTGGGACCTCATCTTATTTTTTTAGCCAAAGTTAACTATGGTGGTTAAAAAAATGTTAAGTCCTTGGGTTAAGAAATAAGAAATATAATTATAACATTTTATTTTTGCAAAAATACAAAACTAATTAAATTAATTGATTGTTATTCTTACACCTCCAATATCCACCTCTTTAACAAACATCACCGGAAACTACCAACACCACATTAATTTCTATTTTATTTATTAATGAAGTTCGTCCATTATAGTTCACAGTTCAACGATAAATTAAAATAAAAAAAATTGTTAAAAAAATGTTAAGTAACTAATTTCTAATATTTACATAATTTTACTTCGAAACCAAAATGTTCCCTTTAATGTTTTAACATAGAGCTATAAAATGGTCATGTCAAGGGCGGCTCGGGCCCAAACTTAATGAAATTGGTCTGTTCGGGTCATAAACAAGTCATATTTAGTCAGTTCAAGTGACCTATTTAGCATAGCTCAACCTGCTCCGACCCATGTTTTTTTTAAAAGAAAATGAGTATACGAGTCACATCCTAAAAATACTCCGTAGTCTGTATCAATCTATCATACTTCTCATTGCATGTCACCCCTTTAAAAGGCATCTTCATTTGAAACAATGGTAGAACGTCATTTTACTTTCAATCAATTTTAAGGTATAAACATCACGAAGTAAACATAAAAAATAAAAATAAAAACCAAACCAAACCATAACAAATCGATCAAAATCAACACATAAACACTAAAATTTAGCAGCATTAATATCATACAAAATCACAAAATTAACCAATTCAATCATTAATCTCACAAAAAATCACAATTTTTTTTCTTTTTTTTTGAGGGGAACAAAAAATCACATAATTAACAAGTACCAATTAACTCAAATCTAAAGAAGAACAAAATAAATCCAATAAAACCCTAAAAAATTGGCAAATAATACTACTTATTAACTCATAACTCTTATAATTTATTTTTTATTTATTTTTATTAGTTTGAATAGTCAACCTTGAGTTAGAGGTGAGTTAAACTACAATAATTCTAACCTTAGGTCCTAATTATTGACCAAAAAAAGTGAGGTCCCAATTGGTGATTTATTGCAAAACTTAGACCCCAGTAATAGGCTTAACTCAAATTTGTGTCATATAATGAATACGAATTTCACAACAAAAGCTAACTATTTATTTAATGTATTTAACAAGGTCGTCTCAAACATTTTATAGGCCCTTTGTTAACTAACAAAATGATCCCCTAGCCATATACTTTCTTTCGTACGAAACATATATTTGATCTTAAATATCAAAAATAACTTTGCCACATTCTCATTATCGTAATATTTTTATACAGAGCACGGGTAATAATTTATTTGCTCATATTATTGAAGTCTTAAGAGCATATTGATTGAAATTTTGACTAATATATCGTAATTAACTATATCCAAAGTCATAAGTTCATGATGATTAAGTTTCCATATTATTAATATATTTGCAATAACAAAATATTTTTTTATATATTAATGTAAATGATTTTAGTATCACTTTAATATTTCGTGCAAAATAAAGTTTATATATGTAAATGGCGAATCACACTTGATGATGGGGTGAGTTTTGATTTTAGATTGGTCTGAGGAAAAAGTTAAACGTAGATGATTGACTAATGTTGACTAACAATTTTTTTGTGGATGGGTATAAGGATAACATGTAACCACCTTGGTGATGGGGCGAGTTTGAAAATTGATCGGATTTGAGAACACTCACCCAATCCTAATTATGTATGTCACTTTTAAATATTTTTTTCAATATTATAGCTAATACAATCAATTTTGATAGTTTGTAATAAACTTATGTCAATATATTTAAAATTTAGTTGAAAGGAAAATTGGATTATTTATTGAACATAGTGATGTCAGACTGTCAGTAGGGCGAGTTTTTTGGGAGATCCCCCTGTGCATCCGCCCCAAGTGGGCGGCGATTGAGGAAAGTTTATTGGGTGATGGGGTTAAAAAATGTAATCGTCGCGGATGAAGGGGTGATTATTGATTTTAGATTTGACCATCCTGATTCACTAATCCTTCATCTGATTGACTATGAATATATAAAAAATGTACTATTAACTTATAATGTTTTGTTTGTTTACTCAGTAACACTAATCAGAAAAACAAATTTTTAGATAAACTCTCTTACCAAAAAAAAAGTCGAGTCTAGGGGTGGGTGTGGATACACGGGAAGGAAGGTGATGAAGAGGGGATGAATTTTATTTTGTATCTCTCGAGACAGGGGTTGGGAGGAGTGTATATCGTTCCTATCGTGGATGGAGGGAATGAAGATGAGAATTATAGGCGGGTGCGGGTGTGTAGACCCTGCTCCATCTCAAAGTCGTCTCTAACTCAATAAAGGAAATGGTCTAAATAGGTGTTAAGTGATCGGGTAATGAGGTTGATGGGATGACTATGCGAGTATTAAGTGGGTATTACTATCAAAGTGAAGGGCGGGTGAGATAACTTTATGTTTGACACAAGTACCGGTGAATGAGAATGAAAATAATTTTATCTATGTACCCTTATTTGTTTTTTTTTTTGGTGCAAATGAGCCAAAAGGGCGGGGATGAGAATCGATCCCAGGATCACCTGGAACCGGGATGGAAGCTCTAACCAACTAAGCTATCCATCACTCTCACACTTATTTTTTTTAATTGCTTAAGACACCGAATGAGCAATAACAAATTTATCCATTGTTAATTATTTTTTATTTGGAGAATATCTATAAACTCTAATTTGATGATAATTGTATACCAGATTTCATATAAATTTATATTTAGATTATAAATCGTGCATCGCACGGGTACTATACTAGTTACTATATACTAAAAGAGACACCAGGAATGACACGTGTCATTTCCTGGTGCGATTTTTTCCCGCCAAATTTTTTTTTTATTTTTTACTTTAATATAAATAAATTACATTATGTTTTTTTTAGAAAACTAAGATAAAAATATATTTTAATTACCATAAATGTGTACTGCATAATATATTATTGGAGGAAAGCTAAATCAATATTATTTTTTCCTTTATGATATAATTTTATTTATGTATTATTATAACTTTTTAATCTGATAAGAAACATAAAAAATATTGAGAAATGAACTTCTAACGTTATTCTACTATTAATAATATAATACATGGTAACTGGTAAGTAAAAATGTTAATTAAAATAATAATACATGGTAAGTAGACTAACATATAAGTTTATTTATCAAGATTTTACTCAATTCAAATTATGTTGTATTTGACTAACTCGGTTATGCTCAGGTCTTTTCGACAATTAGTCTTGAGTCTTTCGGGTTTGGTTAACGTTGTTAGATCGTTCTACATACAAGTAAACGGCTATAATGTTTAACTTTGTATAGTAATATGCAAATTTAGTTCATTTGAATATTTTTTCCACAACTTTGAATTTATACTTTTTCATATATCCTTTTTACTTTCATGTTTTCCTAATATCACAAGTCTTTTAGTTACTATTAAAATAATAAAATTGTTTTAGTAGTAGCCGTGCCTTGCACGGGCCATAAACTAGTATATATATAAAGGATGCATATTTGCTGAAATATTAGAGCGCCACCTATTATTACTATGGGGTTCGGCCAATGAAAAAAAAAGTTTTCTAATTTATTTTTGAATTAAAAAAATCAAATTCCACGTAGATAAATAATTAGGCGCCAAGTAGATATTTTAATTAATTAATTAATTAATAATATATACAATTCCATCTAAAATCAAATACTCTAATAATTAAAAATAAATCTAAAATAAAATTTGATCCAAAATAAAACACTAATCTAAAATAAATTTTTGTCGAAAGTCAAACACTAATCCAATATTAGAGTGCCACGTAGGAAATCTAATGGTTTCAACCAATAAGATTTCTAAATTATTTATGAATTAAAAAAGGTCGAGTGCCACGCAAATAAATAATTAGGTGTCACGCAGATATTTTAATAAACTAATATATACAACTTCATTCAAAATCAAACACTCTAATAATTAAAATAAACAAATAAATAATGAAATTCAATTCAAAATCAAACACTAATTTAATCTAATATATAAAATATAACATTTGTAATAGGAGTTTTATTTTTACTTAACGATTTAACAAAATCCGTGCATCGCACGAGCTAAAATCTAGTTTGACTAAAATATTCGATATGATTAACATGCTAAGTAATTTTGTCCAAATTTTTTTATATAACGATTTGAAAAAACCATTACCAAAATCATTTTTACCAAATAGTTATTATTTGATATATACTATTGTCATATTTTACAATCCAATATTTTTTATGCATTAGAGAAAGAAAGTTAGCACCATTGGTAAGGATTGGTTTATTTTTTAGAGGTTGTTTAGACTAATAAACTGATGAGTCATCTATCATGCATGTAGAGCAACCTCTTTTTTTTTTTTTTGTTTTTTTTTTTTTCTCTTTCTTTGGATGTATTTCCTCTAATGAATCAAAAAAAAAAAAAAAATACCATGCATGTAAAGCAACCTGTTGGAAGAAAGTTATGTTGGCGTGTCAAAAACAATAAAAAATCACGTGTTATGATACAAAGTCATTAGAACAGATATATCACATGTTTTTTTTTCTCTAAGATAATGTTCTTGGAGCATTTTTAACAGTTGTTAGCCAGTTTATGTTGTAGCTTGTAAAGTCATGTTACTTTTTCAAGCTACCTCTTTTCTAGCTATAATGTGCTCCAATGGTTAAGCTATAACTTTTTCTTAAGTTTATTAATTTCACAATTTTTTTTATCGGTTCCTCTCCCGATCTCTATAAAATTTTCAAGCTTATTAGCTTGGTAGAGAAATTTGTTTGGATAAGCTAGAACCACTTTTTTTTTTACGTACTCTAGTGGTTGGCAAATAGTTTGAGAAAAATATATAATTGCAATCAAGTCCATATATATTAGTAACCATTGGAGATGCTCTTAGTGGTTTGATATGGTGTTCTTTATTATTTAAGTTTTGAAGATGTATATTGATATACGTTGTATTTTTTTATGGTTTCACTAATGTACTGCCTTCGTTTCAAAATAATGTTTACCTTACTACTTGTACAAATATTGGGCCTGTTTAATTGGTTACTGGTTTTTTGCTGGCTTTTTCATTGCCTTTTGGCCTTTTTAATGCAGTCAAACAACAAAAAAATATGTTTGATAACTGACTTTTTGGCTGATTGAAAAGCATCTTTTCTACCAAAAATGAATACTGGTACTACTATATTTTAGGGGTTGGCTTTTGGCTTCTCACTATCTAAATTACTTTTCTATCCTTGTTTTTCACTAATTAACTAATAATTATATAATATAATATAATTCATAATTCGTGATTAAAAATAATACTTCGTATTAAATACTTAATAATTAATTAAATTAATAATTAAATAATTATTGATTAGTTATACTTCAAAAAAATGTTACAATATAATAAATAATTAAATATGAGTAATTAATAAATAATAATGATTATTATATAAAGAATAATTATTAATTTATTAATAATTTACTAAAACTTTATACATTAACCACCAATAATCAATAAATTAACAACACCTAGTAAGAAATACTTTATTATTTAATTTTTTTAATTAGTACTCCCTCCGTTTCGGAATACTCGCACCACTTTACTTATAAAGTCATCGGGGAATGCTTGCACTGTTTCTATAAATGACATACTTTTCTAATTTTATATTGTTTCTCTTACTTACCCAAGGCCCCACATGTGTTCCTAACATCTAAAAAATCATTAAAAAATTCACCGTACATCCTCATAAAGTTGACACATTTTTCACTAACTATATTAAAGAAATATCCAATGTCAACTACCACCTAATTAAATAATAAGTAAATTCAATTGCCTTAAACTATGTGTCAGTCACTACTACAAAAATACCTTTTCGAGACACCTCTAAATGACCTTTAGTGTTGCCTATGGGGAGACTCTAAAGCTAGAGACTCTAAAAGTATTTGGCCTTTTAGAGTAGCCCCTTTGTGGCGACACGAATACTACTATACATGTCGCCTACTATGACAGAGGCGACACTAAAGATTTTCTTTTTTTAATAATTAATTAATTATTCCGAGTCGACTATTATACTAAGAGGCGACACGAAAGGTATATTTAATTATTTTAAAAGAATCAATTAACCTTTAATGTCGCCTCTAATATCTCTAGGCGACACGCAAAACATTTTCCGGAATTATTCTTAGATATTTTTATACGAGTCACCTCTAAAATTTATAGGCGGCATGAAAAAATATTTCCCGGACATTTTATTAAATTTATTAATAATCGAGTCTCCTAACATACTAAGAGGCGGCAGGGAAGATATTTTGCAGAATTATATATATATATATATATATATATATATTTATTTAACTTTTTTTTTACTATACGAGTTGCTTCTATACGCGACGCGAAAAAAATATTTTCCGGACATTTTTATTAAGTTTATTAATAATCGAGTCGCCTAACATACTAAGAGGCGACATGAAAGATGTTTTGCAAAATTATTTTTATTAAACTAATTACCTTTAAAGACGCCTCTTAAGTTTACAGGAGACACGAAAAATATTTTCTGAATTATTTTTAAAAAACTTATTACCCATTTTGAATCGCCTATTATACCAAAAGGCGACACGGATTTTTTTTTTTTAAAAATAATTAATTTACCATTAGGAGTCGTATGTAATTATAGGAGGCGACACCTAAAGTGTGTTATATTTTTATTGTTTTGGTAAAATAGAGAAATATATTACCAAAAGGAAGTAATACATGTAATATCCAAGCCGAATAAACAAAGATCGACCTCAGTTAAGGGAGCACAACTTGCATCCCAAACTGACAAATTACACAACCTGAATAAAAAAAGAAACATAGAAGCTACAACACAAGCATGAAAAAAAAGCAGAACAAAAGCTACAACACATGCAAGCAGCACCAACAGCACCAACAACACCAACAACTTCCTCCTCAATATCAACTCTAATCTGACTCCATAACTGTTTGGTTATGATACATATGAACAACATAAATCATGCGGAAAAACCTATATGCCAGGATTCAAATTAATTGCACATAATCATATAATTAGTCTAGGATGCATACACTTTGTAGCGTGCCCTCCCTAGCTGCGTCCGAGTCGAACAAGAACAAGTCTTTAGGACTCCAAGTGTCGTCCCTCCGTAGAAAGTTCACAGCACGTCCGGATCCGCCTTAAGATTGACCAACTAGAATCGCCCTTAAGGTACTAGAGATTTTCGGCTAATATGGGCAACAATATGACTGAATTTTGCTCTCAAAATGTCACTCTGAATACTTGAATACTTGTACATAAATTGTGAACCTAGGCACATATTTATAGGGGTATGGAAAGGGAATTGGAATCCTATTAGGATACTAATTAGCTTAATTAGAATTTTATTAAAACTCTTTTTAACTAATTCTATCGATTAGGATTTAGGAATTAATCATTGAACGAATCCCATTAGATTTAGGATTTGTATCGAACACAAACGCATACGAGCCACAACCTTGCGGGCGCTCAGCCCACGCAGGCCTTGCGGCCCACGCGTGCCTCGCAGCCCACGAGCGTAGCTCGCAACCCACCCGTGCGCGCGCCTTGGCCTGCTGGGCCTGGCATGGCCTTGGCAGCGTTGTGTTGGCGCGCTTGGCTTGCTGGACGCGGGCCTGGCTTCGTGTTGGGCCTTCGTCTAGCAAGTCTCGTCCGATGCTAATTCGTACAATGCGCTTCCGATTAATTTCCCGATTCCGGAATTCATTTGCGATACGAACAATATTTAACATTTCCGATTCCGGAATTAATTTCTGTTTCGAACAAATATTTAATATTTCCGTTTCTGAATTATTTTCCGATTCCAATAATATTTCCGATTCCGACAAAATTTCCGTTTCCGGCAATATTTCAGATTCCGGCAATATTTCCATTTCCGATAATAGTTTCCGATACGTACCATGTTTCCGTTTCCGGCAACATCTACGACTTGGATAATATTTATATTTCTGATACGATCCATATTTCCGTTTCCGGCAATATCATCGTTTCCGGAGTATTCATTATTAGCCTTTGACGATCTCAGCTCCCACTGGAACCAAGATCCGTCGATTCCGAATATCCATAGATGGAGTATTTAATGCCATTAAATACTTGATCCGTTTACGTACTATTTGTGTGACCCTACGGGTTCAGTCAAGAGTAAGTTGTGGATTAATATCATTAATTCCACTTGAACTGAAGCGGCCTCTAGTTAGCCATTCAGCTCACATGATCTCACTGAATTATTAACTTGTTAATTAATACTGAACCGCATTTTTTAGACTTAACATTAAATGCATACTTGGACCAAGGGCATTATTTCCTTCAGTCTTGTGCATTTCCTAATTCCTTTGTCGCTCGATGCTTGCTCTTGAACATAAGGTAAGAGTTGTCATCCTTATTATGTCCAGAGGTGTTTCTCAGTTTAGAGTTCAACTGATCAAATAAACAGATAATCATAGCCTATGATTCATCTGAGCACGGCCATGCATTTTACGGTTTCTAGCTCTCCGAGTGGCCTTGTACAACTTTCAGCATCTCATCCAGATTTATGGGAGGACAATCCCAATCTTGCAATCTTGAGATTAGACTTCGTTTGATAGGTGTGTTTACACAAATTTTCCAGTCTAGGTAAATAAGATAGAAAATAATGCAACAAAGTCTTTTTATTGATATTTGAATGTTTGGGTATAATCTCTGTATTTGATAGTTTACAAGAAAGAAACTAAGTCCTCTGATTCTGTTCCGCAACTGACGATGACACGTGTGTGACACCTCTATTTGAGTGTAGGGTGACGGTAGTCTGATGACGTCAACCTGAGTTTGAGTGTAAGGTGACGTTTGTCGACGTCAACCTGAATTTAAAGGTTTTGTTTGAGTGCACTCGAACGAGAGCTTATAAAGCTTTAGTATCGTTCGAATGTATCTGAATAGTCGGCACGAATTTATGTGCTTGTTGACTACTTTTCAGAGAGAATTCCAAGAGAATCATATGAGCTCCTGAGAATAATGAATTTCTGATCCCCGCTACTGAAGTAGAAGAGTAGTATTTATAGGAGATGGAGACTCCTTTACTGGACTTGATAGGTTTGGGCTCGGGCCCATTTTGTGACTTGAGAGTCTTTAACCTGGTCCACTTGATTTGTTTGTTTTGGGCTAATAACATGGACTAGCCCAAATGTTTATGACTCAAATTGTATTTGATTGATTCATGTATTTTGTTTAGGTGGGATTAAATAATTAAAATGGATTATAATATGATTTCGGTCCAAATTAATTAATTTAATTTAATTATAATACACTAACAAATTTTTAGTGTCTACAAGGTGATTACCTGAGCGTTGCCTTTATAGCCCCTTTTGCGGTGCGACGGTTGACAACGTCAAACTAAGCAGTTCTCAAACAAGTAATCTCAAATCACTCAGGTATTGAGGATTAGTGTCTAATAATTTTAATGAAATTTACTTATGACAGATTTTCATCTCTTATAGTAAAGTTTCATAGGTCTGTCCGATATTAGTCTTCCCAAAGTAAGTATCTATGCAAATGATTACGACATTGCCATGTTACGACATTGATTCATGTATTTTGTTTATAATATGATTTCGGTCCAAATTAATTAATTTAATTTAATTATAATACACTAACAAATTTTTAGTGTCTACAAATTGCCCCCTCGAGACCATGTCACAGACACGACTTGAAGTATTTAAGTGTGACGGGGTCTCGAACCATTTGAGTTTGACTTAACAGTCAGAAAGTGGTTAGTTGGCGAAAAACAACTGAACCCTTCTTTTTAATGTTTGCTAGTCATCATGGACTAACATTGACTTTGATGAGTAGCATAGTAATTACGAAGAGACTTCCATAAGTTACCAAAGTATCAAACCACCGTCTAATATCGAGCTTTACGAAGAGACTTTTTTTTTGTAAAGGATCAGTCATCAGTGTTGTATTTGTACTCTATATTTACATTGCTATTGTGCGCCAAAGTCTGGTGTTTAATAGGATTAAACTCATCTTAGCACTTGATCATCGTTGATGTTAAACCGTTGTTTGTAGCCTCTCAATGCAGTACCTTGATGCAGGCAGAACATGAAGTTTAACTCAATTTACTCCTACGTATTCTCCTTTATTTGCAGGACATGAAGTTTTTCTTTTGTGTTTTTTATGATATTGGAGTTGTCCTTGAAACACTACCGAAAGCTCCAGACTGTTGAGGTAATTACTTGTGTTTGCAATTTCTCAGCTTTTATTTTTGCATACTTTTTTTTGAGATATCTTGCAGGCGAAATGCATAACAACGGTACTGTCACGATAGGTCACCAGGTCTTTCCGGATGAACCTATCAGGGATGTTAAGTCACATGGTTTGTCCGGTGAATTTAACTTAGCATCTTTTATGACGGTCCCCTTTTGAGCTTATGAGGAGATAAACGACGATGATACTGTTACGATAGGTCACCAGGCCGTTCCGGATGAACCTATCGGGGATGTTAAGTCACATGGCTTGTTCAGTGAACTTGACATCTTATTTATGACAGTCCTTTCTTGTGTTTGCGAGGAGACAACGACGATGATACTGTCACGATAGGTAACTAGGCCGTTCCGGATGAACCTATCGGGGATGTTAAGTCACATGGCTTGTTTAGTGAACTTGACATCTTATATGACAGTCATTTCTTGTGTTTGCGAGGAGACAACGACGATGATACTGTCACGATAGGTCATCAGGCTGTTTCGGATGAACTTATCGGGGATGTTAAGTCACATGGCTTGTTCAGTGAACTTGACATCTTATATATGACAGTCATTTCTTGTGTTTGCGAGGAGACAACGACGATGATACTGTCACGATAGATCACCAGGCCGTTCCGGATGAACCTATCAGGGATGTTAAGTCACATGAGTGCTTGGTTACTCCTCTTCCTTTGGTGTATGTCGCTTAACTCTTTATTTTGTTTCCGCCTTTTGCCTATGTTATTTTTCATGATTATTGCAAAAGGGTATATTTTTTTATTGCTCGGTTTACCTTGCTCATTGAGCTGAGCATGTTTCGTTTAATTATTTCGCCGTTCACAGTTTAAACTCTTGCGGGCCAGGAGCGTAGTAATGAATAATTATTTTTCCGTTCACATTTTATACTCTTGCGGGCCAGGAGTGTAGCAATGTTTGTGATTTTTTTTTTGGTGTGGGTGCACTTGAATAGTTTTTTTTTTTTTTTTTTTTTTTCCGAGCGAGCAGTTTATCCTCTTACTTAGGAGTTTACAAAGATTTCACTTTTCATGAGTAGTACCGCTTTAGAAATTTGCCGTTGATAGGCCCCACGCGTAGTCCTTCTGCATCAACGATTTTGTACGCCCCATTAGTGTATACCTCTTGCACAACATATGGACCATCCCAATTTGAAGTGAATTTACTTCCAGTCTTACGTGAAGTAATGATAGGTCGTCTCACCGCTAGAACTATGTCACCCATTTGAAAAGAGCGAGATCAAACTTTCTTATTGAATGCGCGTGATAAACCAGCCTGATAGCATTCCGATTTCTGTTGTGCTTGAAGTCTTTTCTCATCAAGTGCCTCTAACTCTGCTAGACGAAGTCTGTCATTTTCATGATTAGTCAACCCTTCTTGAATAGCTACTCGCAATGATGGAATTTGAAGTTCCAAAGGCAAAATAGATTCGACACCATACACCAAAGCATATGGGGTTGACTGTGTTGCTGTTTTATATGACGTCCTGTAAGCCCAAAGAGCTTCCCCTATCTTTTCATGCCAGTCGCGCTTCGATTTTGAAACAACTTTGCTCAACAATTTACAAAGTGTTTTATTGAAGGCTTCCGCTAGGCCGTTTGCAAGAGCGTTGTACATGGACAATTTATGTTGCGTGAATTTAAATTTCTCACAAAGACTTGTCATCAATGCGTTGAAGAATGGCTTTCCATTGTCAGTGATGATCCGTTGAGGTATATCGTACCTGTAAATGATGTGAGTACGAATGAAATCGACGACATTTTCTTTCTTGACCTCGCGGAGAGGGACGGCCTCCGCCCACTTAGAGAAATAATCAGTTGCTGCAAAGATATATGCTTGACCCGCAGACGACTTTGGTGTAATCGGACCAACATCGTCAAGTTCCCATGCTTCAAAAGGCCAAGACGAGACCGTAGGGTGCAAGGGTTCTGGAGGTTGGTGGATGAAATTAGCATGAAACTAACAAGCTTCACATTTCTTCGCGTAGTCCATGCTATCTTACACCATTGTTGGCCAATAATAACCCATTGTTTTAAGGCAATCATACAACTTAGGACCTGATTGATGTGCACCACAAATTCTAGCGTGAGCCTCTTCCATGACTTTCATTGTTTCTTCGTCTCCGATGCATCTCGACCATGATTCATTGAAAGATCGTTGAAACAAAGTTCCATTAAAAAGTATAAATCGAGGGGCTCGACGACGAATCTCCATTCTATGCCTTGGGTCACTAGGCAATTTTTGATGACTTAGATAGTCGATAATTGGTTGACGCCAATCTTCCTGGTCAATTTGATGAACAATGATCATGTCGACTTCCTCAACTTCTTCATCTTCAGTTTCGTCTACGTCAGGCGCAACGACCCAACGGTTGCAAACCGGTACGGACATGGTTTCTTCTTCCCCCAGTGCCAAAGTGGCTGCAAGCGCTGCAAGTGCGTCATCCATTTTGTTGGCACTCCTTAGAACATGATTCAACTTAGCAGTGTCAAGCTTTTCAAGCAATTTTGTTGCATATCTGCGATGAGGAATTAAATCCTCTTTCTTGACTTCATATTCTCCTAAAAGTTGGCTTATCACGAGCTGTGAATCTCCATAAATATCTAAGTCCTTTAGTCCTAGTTCCACGGCCATTTGGAGGCCTAAGATGAGGGCTTGGTATTCGGCCATATTATTTGAGCATAATTGAGTTAACACGAACGAGTAAGCCAGAACATGCTTTTCTGGAGACAAAAAGACAACTCCAGCTCCAGCGCCATCTTGACGAGCAACTCCGTCAAAATACATTTCCCAAGGTGGGAGTACGTCAATGTAGAACACATCCTCCCCATGCAAATCAACAGAAAGCTCCCAGTTAGGTGGCACTGGATGATCTGCAAAGAAATCTGCTATTGCTTGACCTTTCACAGATATTTACGGCACGTACACAATGTCATACTGTTTTATGAGTACAACCCACTTAGCAAGTCGTCCTAAGAGAACTGGTCTTGAAAGGATATACTTGATTGGGTCAGCTTTTGAGATGACACGGACTATATGATCCTGCATGTAATGCTTTAACTTTTGGATGGCAAAAACCAAAGCAAGACAATTATTTTCAATGGGTGAGTAGTTCAATTCAGCACCCACCAACGTCCGACTCAGGTAGTAAAGAGCCGTCTCTTTGCGATCCTATATTTCTTGAGCACACATTGCCCCCAACGAACGCTCTTGTGCAACAATGTAAAGGATAAGAGGCTTTCCTTTGACTGGTGCCCCCAACACTGGTGGAGAAGACAAGTACTTTTTTATGCTTTCAAATGCCCTTCGACACGATTCATCCCAATTAAATGGAGTATCTTTTTTCATGAGATGGCTAAATGGGTGACATCTTCCAGCAAGGTTGGAGATGAACCTTCGAATGTATGCCAAACGGCCTTGAAGGCCATGAAGTTCTTTAAGGTTTCGAGGTTCGGGCATCTCTTGGATTGCCTTAATCTTTGTTTGATCAATTTCGATACCCCTATGCCTGACAACAAAACCTAGAAATTTTCCAGATGTGACTCTGACACGCATTTTAGGGGATTCATTCTTAGTTGACATTTACGTAATCTTTCAAAGACTTTGCGGAGGTCAGACAAATGACTCTCCCTCTTTTTGGACTTGACTACTAAGTCGTCAACGTAGCATTCCACTATCTTGTGCATCATGTCTTCAAAAATTTTCTGCATCGCACGTTGATATGTGGCTCATGCGTTCTTTAATCCAAAGGGCATGACTTTATAGCAAAATATCCCTTTTGGTGTGCGAAACGCTGTGGCTTCTTGATCTTCGGGTGCCATACGGATTTGATTGTAGCCAGCTGTACAATCCATGAAAGACAAGGCTTCGTGACCAGTCGTAGCATCTATCATGATTTTCTGTGACTGGTAGCGGAAAATCGTCTTTCGGACATGCTTCGTTCAAGTCGCGAAAGTCCACACAAACCCGTAGTTGTCCGTTTTTCTTTCTCACAGGGACTACATTTGCTATCCATGTAGGATATTTGACTTCACAAATAAAGTCTGCACCTGTGAGTTTGTTTACCTCAGATTCAATTTCAGGGATCAACTCCGGTCTAAAACGTGTTTGAGATTGTTTCTTTGGACTAACACCCTTTTTAATCGCCAAGCGATGGACGACGATTCTCGGGTCGAGACCGGGCATTTCTTTATAGCTCCACGCAAAGACATCTTTAAATTCTGAGAGTAATTCAGCATACTCATGTTCTTCCTCTTGAGTGAGAAGAGAGCTAATATACACAGGACGTGGTTCTTCAAGAGTTCCAAGGTTTAACTCTCTTAGTTCGTCCACAGTTGTTTGCCCCCCATCCTCAAGTATTTTAGGAGCCACGTCGGTCTCTATTTCATCATCCGAATTCGAGACTTCTTGCGCTGTCACATGATTCGAGGAAACAAACTTTTGGTTGTCCTCCGCAACATTTTCAGACGACTTCTTTTGATTGGTAAATACCACAGTACGAACCCTTGCTTTTAGGGGTTGTTGTTCAGTGATGTCTATGTCTTGAGTGCGTTTCATGCGAGAGGGAACAACACTTCTCGCATCATCAATTCCCCTTACATCATCATTTCTTTTCCTAATGCGACCAAGTGCTGATTGTCTTGGTTGGTCGTCAAGCGTGGATGACGCGCCGACACGACTGAAGACAGATCCTTTCCTCTTTGGCCAAGGACTTGATGATATTTTCTTCACATTTCCATGTCCACCAAGCCTGTCAAACACAGATGAATGGTTCTTAATTGTAGGTGGACGCAGTCGATCAAAAACAGATTTTTCTCCGACTGATCATCACCTTCAGCCTCATTTTCTTCGACCTCTTCTGCAGTTATATACTGTGATGATGAGGTGTTCACTTTTCGCCATATCGAGATTTTGACTGGTGTGGGGCGTTTCAATCCTACCCCCGTCTTGGATTGTTGAAACCTGTCACCATACTCAAGAAGCTTCTTTTGTGTGTCGTTGAGACCATGAGGTTTAGCATCAATGACTTTACCCAAAGGTGTTGGATTTTCAAAATCATACCCTGACTTCGCTAGGAGCTTATATGCATTCGGGTCAAACTTTTCTTTGTTTAGCTCCTTGACTCTTGAAGGTTCTTCAACCGTAGGCGACTTGATGATTTGACTACTCTTCCCCTTAGACAGGGGAAATATTGTTTTACTCTTCAAATCTTGGAGAGCAACTTCATCAACTTTCTTCCCCACCTTTTCTTCAAGCTTAGCGTCCTGACATTCAGCAAATGGTGACTCGCCTTCTTTGCGACGCGACTTTGGGATGTAACGCAAGACAGGGGCGGTCGATGACGCTTTTTCCTTTTGGATGGGTTGAGCGAAAACCTCTTTAGTCACCTTTTCCTTCTGAAGTTCTTTCTTCTGAATTGGCGACTCCTTAGGGATTAAGGATGAATCAACATTCTTCTTATCATCCTTCTTGCCTGTAGAGAGGATTTGAGATGGCAGTATCTCACTTGACGCTCCTTCATCTTCAAAAATTTTTGCGTCAGCGAAGTTAGAATCGGCCTTGGCGAAAGGTTTGACATCCCCATTGATTTTCTTTTCACCTCCACGATAGTATTTGAGACATTGGTGGAGGGTCGAAGCGACGACACCATTTTCATGAAGCCAAGGGCGTCCAAGTAACATCTCGTAAGACGTTTTTGTGTCAATCACGTGGAAAAGGGTAGATGATGTCAATTCCCCCATGGTGAGTTCGAGGCGTATTATGCCTATTGCCCTCTGGCTGTCAAGGTTAAATCCTTGAATGACAATCTGACTGGTTGACAATTCATTTGTTTTTATCCCTAAATCAATCATTGTGGATTTGGGCATAATGTTGACAGCGGATCCACCGTCGACTAAGATGCGACCAACTTTTTGTTCACGAATATAGCCAGAACAAACAAAGGTCGATTGTGGGGCTTTGACCCCATGAGCAGATCATCATCTGTAAAGGCTATCGCTGTATTACAGGACAAACACTTGGTCGAATTTTCTGCAGGCTCCCCAGCATCCTTTACCTAGTCAACATATAATTTAGGGTGTTGGAGCGCAAGGGCCACCTGTTGGCACATTTCCTTAGGCAAATGGAAAATTTGCTTCCAGCCCA
This sequence comes from Spinacia oleracea, assembly GCF_020520425.1. NCBI lineage: Eukaryota > Viridiplantae > Streptophyta > Magnoliopsida > Caryophyllales > Amaranthaceae > Spinacia > Spinacia oleracea. The sequence goes on along the minus strand of NC_079491.1, from coordinate 92,494,052 downwards.
TATGCGACGGCAACGCTTCTAAGATAGAGGCAACTTTTGAGTCTACCACTGGTTCAGACTGTTGTAAGGTCAATTTTATGGGCGTCTCCCCCCTACCAACTAGTTCTTCCTCACCCTCCACGAATGAGACTGTATTGACAATCACTGTAGTGAAGTAATCTTCTGGAAAAAATTCTTCCAAGGTCACAAGATCTAAAGGTTCCTGCTCAAGAATATCGATAGGGAGCACCGTCTGTTTGTTAGCACTCCTTGACTTCCTTTTTTCTTTTGAGCGTTTGACGCTCTTCTTCTTTTGTTGTTTCTTTTTGCGACGAGGGGGTTGCGATTGTGGCTTGTGTGCTTGTTTTTTTGTCCTCTTCCTTGTGACGACCGTCCACCCTTCGTCATCTTCCTCGTGTTCAACTGGCAACACATCATCATGTTGAACTGCTTGTCTCATCACGTAAACAATTACTGGCTCCAAACTTCTGAATTGTAGGGTTTGAGCCTGTAGAGGTGATTCACACAATGCTGAAGCGTGATTACTCGTAACCGCCTCATCCAGATCAAGAACAATCTTCCCATCCTTAGCAAGTTGCATAATCTTCTCCTTAAGAGTTATGCATTTTTCGATAGGATGACTCACCAACCTATGATATGGGCAGTACTTAGGATCGGAAGTTCTTCCCATTTTCTCAGGTCGCTTGGACTCAGGAAGTTCTATGACTTTGTTTTTAAGCAAGTCATCTAACATGCCAGGCAAGTCTGAGTCCGGGAAGGGATATTTCTTAGCCTGCAGCTCCTTTAAAGTAGGCTTGTCACTCTTGGGAAACCTGGAAGACGAGGCTTTGTATTCTTCCTTTCCCTTCCCAGAAATCTTGATAGGCGCTGAACTAGTAGTTACTGACATAGTCTCCTTAGTCAAACTTTTGAAGGGTTTCTCAACCTTAGTGTATTCCTTCTTCTCTATCTTTGCTTCCGAAGAAGCCCCCTTTTTCTTGTTTTTGAGGGATATCTCCATATCATGAGCCCTCGTTGCCAGCTCTTGAAATGATCTCGGCCTTATACCCTGTAGGATATAATGGAGATCCCAGTCCATTCCATTGATGCACATTTCTATAGCAGAAGTTTCATTCAGACGATCTTTGCATTCCAAACTCAACGCGCGCCAACGGTTGATGTACTCAAGGACCGGTTCTTCCTTCCATTATTCAGTTTGCGTTAGCTCTGTCATGCTAACTACGCGTTGAGTGGTAAAAAACCTTTTGTAAAATTCTGTCTCCATTTGGTCCCAACTGTCAATGGATTGCGCGGGCAGACCAGTGTACCAATCAAAGGCAGTCCCTTTGAGAGAACGGACAAATTGCTTAATGAGCAAGTCGTCTGTTGTACCGCCATTGTTACATGTCTCTATGAAGTGTGCGACATGCTGCTTGGGATTACCCTTCCCATCGAATTGGTTGAATTTTGGTGGATGGTAACCTGTTGGCATCCGCAGCTTGTCAATTCTCTTCGTATAAGGTTTGACGTAACGCTGATTGCCGTGAGAGCCTCCTCCCAGTTCACTTTTGATATCTTTGGCTATCATGTCTTGTATTTTTTGAGCATTGATCTTGACAGAGCCACCGGAGTGACTACTCGAGTCAGAGCTATCACCATCACTCTCAGAACTCCCGTGGCTTGAAGTGGCGTCTGGATGACGTTTGTTCAGCTTCTTAGTTAGATGCTTGATTTTAGCATCCTTTTCTTCTCCGTCTGCCTTTAGCCGTTCGAGAAGAACCCTCATCTCAGCAAGTTGCTCCTCCACAGTTTTCGCATTAATCACCATTACAGACGCAGTGTCTTCATGTGAGAACTCAAAGGGGTCTTCGGAACCAGGTGCCTCTTCGCATGTCGCAGTCGGAGAAACACTACCAGTTTCAGAGTTGTCCTCTCCGTCATAAAATTCGAAGAGTGGGCTATTGTGGATGACCATCTTGTCATAAGCTCCAAGAAACTTTTGCTTTAATTTAAGAGAAGCAACAGGATGTTGTTCCAGTTCAGCTGGAAATGTTGAACCGAATACACGGGCTTCATGCGACCTTTGAGAGGAAGGTGTGACGAACACCTTAGGAACTGAGGGAAAAGCATGGTGTTTGCGCGCCTTGGTAAGAACGCATGCAGTTTGCAGATCTGCTACAGCAAAGGCAATATTCTTCTTCCTCATTCCCCTTGTAATGATACCAGTGTTTTGGAACATTGCAGCCAATGCTGCAGCTCGCTCCTGAACTGTGACAGTTGTCACGCCAGCGGGTTGAGAGTCAATTTTCTTTGGATCCATGGAAACAGAGATGAGAGGCAGAGATAGTCCCACCGAGCGTGCCAAAATTTGTTTACACAAATTTTCTAGTCTAGGTAAATAAGATAGAAAATAATGCAACAAAGTCTTTTTATTGATATTTGAATGTTTGGGTATAATCTCTGTATTTGATAGTTTACAAGAAATAAACTAAGTCCTCTGATTCTGTTCCACAACTGACGATGACACGTGTGTGACAACTGTATTTGAGTGTAGGGTGACGGTCGTCTGATGACGTCAACCTGAGTTTGAGTGTAAGGTGACGTTTGTCGACGTCAACCTGAATTTGAAGGTTTTGTTTGAGTGCACTCGAACGAGAGCTTATAAAGCTTTAGCATCGTTCGAATGTATCTGAACAGTCGGCACGAATTTGATGTGCTTGTTGACTACTTTTCAGAGAGAATTCCAAGATAATTATATGAGCTCCCGAGAATAATGAATTTCTGATCCCCGCTACTGAAGTAGAAGGGTAGTATTTATAGGAGATGGAGACTCCTTTACTGGACTTGATAGGTTTGGGCTCAGGCCCATTTTGTGACTTGAGAGTCTTTAACCTGGTCCACTTGATTTGTTTGTTTTGCGCTAATAACATGGACTAGCCCAAATGTTTATGACTCAAATTGTATTTGATTGATTCATGTATTTTGTTTAGATGGGCTTAAATAATTAAAATGGATTATAATATGATTTCGGTCCAAATTAATTAATTTAATTTAATTATAATACACTAACAAATTTTTAGTGTCTACAAGGTGATTACCTGAGCGTTGCCTTTATAGCCTCCTTTTGCGGTGCGACGGTTGACAACGTCAAAGTAAGCAGTTCTCAAACAAGTAATCTCAAATCACTCAGGTATTGAGGATTAGTGTCTAATAATTTTAATGAAATTTACTTATGAAAGATTTTCATCTCTTACAGTAAAGTTTCATAGGTCTGTCCGATACTAGTCTTCCCAAAGTAAGTATTTATGCAAATGATTACGACATTGCCATGTCCACATAGTTCAAGAAACAGAACTACTAGTCATCTTGCATTCTAGTCGTCTAATGTTTTCTATGCGTCCATCTTTATAGAAAACTCTGATCAGGGACCATTTTCAACTTTTAACATTCTAGTTCACTTGATAGACATTTCTTAGTCACAGGACTGGTCCTGACAGTCTATCTTGAATATATTGTCAAATTGAAGGGACTCATCATTTAATACTAAACCAAGATTAAATGGAATATGAAAATTCATTTCATATATGATAAATGTTCAACCCTAATGTTTTACAACCATGGCCTCGAACCCATCTTTAAAACAATTAGTGGAATTCAAAACTATGCTTGATTTCCAGTGCTACAATGTGAGTGTTGTTTCTCACTTGATGCATAGGTTTAGTTATCATGCTTTGCGAATCTTAATATCCCTATCATTGAATGTTTTTCGAGATAGGATGATAAGGTCTTTTGAGTTTGTTTATTATGTGATCTAGTCTTTCTTACTTCAATAGTGGTTCTACGCATTTTGCAATGAAAAACCATTAAGTCAACATACATGTGATCTACCCAAGTTCAGTTAAGAACTCTTTAAAATAAACAACCCTGTTTTACTGCTTCTTAGGCAATAAGTAATTTTACTTCAATTGTGTAGGTTGCTAGTGATGCTTTGTTTGGATTTACTTATCGTAGCAGTTTACAGATATGCGGAAGACTTTCCAACTATATCTTAGAACATAGAAATTATTATTTTAATTTCCCACGCAACCACTCATGGTCTCCAATCCATGTTGTCATTTCAAAACACGATGCTCTTTAGCTCGTCCTTGTCAATGGTTAACTCCAAAGGAATCTTGCTTGATCCTTTGCCAGTGTTTATGCGTGTAGAATCAATATTTAACATATCTTTATTTCCTTGAATCAAGAACTACTCTTATGTACTTTTTCAAGTACCATAAGTTTTTCTTGATCTCAATCTAGTTGATCTTTACTTAGATCAATAGAGATTGGTATATGTTCGGCATGCCTAAAGTCATACGACACGTTTTTGGCGATCCTTATATTATATCATACATGATAAATTCTTTTGCAGAATAATTCCCAATTGAATTCTGTCCATGTAACTTTAGCTCATCTAGTTTAGTAGATACTAAATCCAGCTAAATTCTTTGACATATAATATAGTTTAAGAATCTCACTTAGATCCTTTGAAGTTTAACTTAGTAAATTCTTATACATAGTTCAAACGTTCTTTACTTAGATTTATTCATATGGGTCGAATATCTCCAATGGAGTCTTTCGTGTTTGATTTAGTAAATGCCATTACTTAATCTAAAACAATATCATAAGATCTTTGTAAATAGATGTTAATACCCAGTATGTACTAAGTTTCGCCATGGTCCATCATTGAAGAATAATTTCAAATCTTAGTCATTATCATTTGAATGTTATTTCACAATAGAGAGATATGTGTGTGATACACATAGGACCAATTAAGTTTTACGTACTCCCACTAAACTTCTTATATATCTATAAGAACCATGTATATTTTATGAAACTAAAATACTTATTAGCTTCACTAAAATACAGTTCTAATTCCCAATTGCATGCTTAAATATGTACTTAGATTTCATAAGCTAGCTTTCCTTTTCAAGAATTTATTTGGATCCACAAATCCTATGGCATGCCATGTACATAGTTTCTTCCAACATTTGATTGAGGAAGATGTTTTGTCATCCAATTGCCATATGTACCAATATGCAATCATTGCTTGATTTATAGACTTGAGCATTACTATTATGCATGAGGTTTCAACACAATCCATGCCATGAATTTTCTTGTAACCTTTGGCAACTAATCTAGCTTTGTGTGTGAACACAATTCCATGTTTGATGGTTTTTATCCTTAAACCCAACTTGCAACCAATAGGTGTGAAACTATTCTTGCAAATCAACAAAATTTCAATTTTGTTATCAAAACATTGGTTATGTTTTATGGCCTTTAACCAATTAAACATTAAGTCTATATATGGCCTCTAACCATTTTAGGAATCTATATTTCGTCATAGCTTTCTTACAAGTCACGAACTCATTAATCTACATGATAATAGTTTGACTGTAAGTTGAAGGTTTCTTAACTATCTAATAGAAGAATCTCATAGTTTCAGTGACTTGAACTCTATGCCTACTTGGGTATAGAACATCAAACAATAGAATATCAATAGCCACTTGAAAGTCCTTTGAATATTCCGTTCTCCTTGAAGCACTTGTAAAGTCTTCTAAGAGATGTCTATTCTTAAAAGCCACTTCTAAAGTCCTTAAAGAATACGTGTTCGGATTTTCTAAAGAACTTCGAAAAGCCTCCGGAATGTCCGTTTATGTTTGTTGTTCGCCTCGAATACTTTCGAGGTCTATTTTCTCCCACTTGTCATTTTGGAAACGAATCTCCAAAAGGACATTATTTCGAGCAAACAAACATTATGTTCTCAAAATTTCGTGGTAGAAACAATACCCTCGTGTCTCATTTGAATAAATCACAATGAAACATATATCTATACTTGGGCCTTAGTTTGTCGAATAACAAATACTAAGATCCCACTGAGTTTTGCAACTCTTTAGATATATATAATATTGAAAAGATATTCTGAAATTACTTTTCAATAGCTTTGACGAATTTGGTTTAGTTTGGTGGTAGTTGAGCATTTTGTTTAGAAATTATAGGAGAAGTCTTTATGATTCATCATTGATCGAATAAAGTACTAATTGACTTCGATCATTCCAACTTAGATATGCCATATCTTATGGAGCTAGATCGTGAAATTTCAACACACAATCATTGATGATCATTCTTGGTATAAGTAATCAACAACATGATATGACCTAGATCTTTATGATTTCTTGCCAAGTGGATTTTATACTTCTGAATCTTTGAACTAGCCAAACAGATTCAAACTTATATCACATTGAGTAAATAAACCCATATTCACTCAAATCTAGGTGAAATAATAAAGTCATAAAATCTTTCTTTAGCTTTGAACTCTATTGTCTAGGCTATCTAACAATAGTTCATATCTTTTGTTACTTTCAACAAGTAAGACTAGCTTGTCTTGAATGATCTAGAAATCAATCAACTTTCAAAAGTCCATCAAAATAGAGCTTTTGAATGTAAACATGTTGATATGGTCTAAGCAACAATGCTAAAGGTTAGTGGAACTCAAATCAAGGAGTTGATTTGAACCTAGTAAAGTTCTTATTGCTAAAGAGTTGTTTGTTTTAATCAAGCATATTGACTCAACCCGTAAATGACCATTTCATTCAAATAAACAAACAAACATTGTTTTTGTTTTTCTTGAATGCGAGTCTTTCTGTGTTTGAAGCAGAAATTTAGGTATGCTGATTATGGAACATAATATCCATTAAGTTCCAGCCTTGAAAGGACTTAAAACAAACTAGATGACCCTACAATTAATGTAGCATTGCCATGCTTCATTTCCCACTCGTAGGCCATTAGTGTAGCCTAGCTTCCATTATTTGAGTTATTACCGAAGTGAGAACCTCAAGTGGTATATCATACCAAGGAAGTTTGATTGCTAGGTCACTTCTCTTTAAATATAAACTTATAGGTAGAAACGGAATGCAAATTCCTTTCTTTTGTTCCTTGTTTTCCTATTTCTTGTACCCTTTCTTATAGTCTTAAGAATTGACTTCTCTAGTGTTGACTTTTATACTTTGTTAGATATGTCCAATGTCACTCTATCAAAGTTCTTACCATTTTATTTATGTTGAATATTTGTTGCAACTAGATGATCTTACCAGAAGCTTCTAAAGTTCCCTAAGCATCGATCTATTCGAATGTCTAGGGACTAGACTCATCGAGAATTAAATGGACAAACATATTAGGTTGTTAACCATTGGTAAAGCTGAGCGTTTAAACTCAATGCTTTATGATCTAAAACTACATTGTATTTTGAATTCACAAGCACCAATCGGTTTGCCATTCGACTTTGATACTCGAAAAACAACCATAAAAGTCGCTAGCTAAAAGAAACGTACATTTTAAATTGCTCATTTTCTCTCATTTCCGTGAATCGTTCTTGGATTCACTACCAATCGAGGAAATTTACTGTTACCTTTCTAAAAGGGTTTACTGCAGTGCAAGATATTTAATTATAAACAATAATTAAAACATACATTGAAGCATGCAAAGTCTAAACATTTATCATGAGTAATAACTTGAAAATTAAAGCAATCATGCAATTTAAACAAGTCATTGGCATTTTATTCGAATTTATTGTTCCGGCAGGTGTGAATAAAATGATTCCAAGATCCTTAAATCATTGAAGAATTAAGCATATTATTTATTTAGACTTAATTCTAAAATATTTTAGGTAAGCAAAGCCTTTGCTAATAATCTAGAAACTACTCTTGGTTGATAGGTACGTCTAAGAACTTATTAGGTAAACCTATCCCATTTTCCACGACATAAAAGGACTCCTTACTTATATCGTTGAGTTTCACCAAAACTAACATGTACTCACAATTATTTGTGTACCTTACCCCTTTAGAATCAATAAGTAACACCTCGCTATGGCGGAAAACTATTACTAAGATTGATGTAAAGGTTATCCAAGTAAGTGTTATTTTGGCATGGCACATTTTAACTCAATTTTTTTTAAAGTTTAGAACTTAAGGCTCTTACTATGTTGGTTAGATTTTAAGTGAACTAAAATCCTCAATCATGCAACATAATCAAGCGATAATATCATGCATAATTAAGACATATTTAAAGCAATAAATAACTTAAAACATGCATAAGATATAAATGTGATCTAGTATGGCCCGACTTCATCTTGAAGCTTGAACTTCAAAGTCCGTATTGAAAATGGATTGGAATCTCCGTCTTGAATTTCACCATGGGAGGCATCATTTTCTTCAAATAGGATAAGCTATAATTAAACTAATTACAACTATTTGATGGTACGCAGACCATATTTAAAAGCAATAAAATTTGGTACTTTAGACCAATATTACATTCAAATTAATGGTACACAGACCATATTTTCTATCCTATTTGGGCCATACTAGTTGTAGACACCTACTTTTGTCCCCATTCCCGAAAGGGAAGGTTCGATGATGAGAACATAAATCTCCACTTGGCAACGCATCTCCTATAAAATAAACGAATCTCAATCACCCTTTCATTTCAGCCAAAACTGCTATTTATAGAAACCCGCTGAGAATAGTAACTGCCGTAAAAGGTAGTTGTTAAAAGTGGCAAAGTCATAAAAGATAGAAACCTGTCAGAATTAGGTGTTGCACTCCAACATAAATCCTAAACGAGATAGAATTTGCATTCCTGGTATAATTCGAAAATAAGAGTTACGTATTAATTAAATTCCTAACGAACCTAGAGTTCGTAACGGGCCCAGACGCATTCCGTCATAAAGTTAATACGCACTAAAAGACTCGGATAAATCTCAAAAGCGCCGTGTTCTAAGAGTCCAAATCTGACAAAGAACTCGGACCAGATCCCATTTTCAACGCCTGGATCTGGCAGCCGAAATCTTCGGCGCCCAGCCCTGGGCGCTGAAAATGCCTGGGGTCGTTTTACCTCCGGATTCTTTTTGGATTCGTATCTTAAAATCTATCTTTCCACACACCCTTTTCCTATAAATACAGCCTCAAAACCGACGTGAAAAGAACACACAATTCCATAACCTGAGTATTGACTCTAGCCTTAAGCCTATGCCTCACGCTGCGAAATTGATCCGGCGTTCTGTCGCAATCGACCCAAAAGTTGAACAGAACGCGTCCTGTCCCTTGTAGCTTGATGAATTAAGCCTAAATACTGGAACATTGCTTAGAAACCCGAGATTCGTTAAATAAAAGGAGAAATAGCAAAGCCAAGTGGTTAGTTTTCTGAGAACCACAACGCACCTCTCAAGGGTGCGTTGTAATGTGTCCCTCATATGATTTAATCGCTTTCATCACCCTTTTATAAAATTGTCAAACTATTAACTTGATTGATCTATCACGCCTAATAAGATAATACCTTGGACAATTGAATTATCATGCTAGGTACCTTAAATCAATCTAAATAAGATAATCACGATCGATTTAGTGTTATGTGTTGCATATTGCTAAAATCAATTCAGAATAGTTTAATAGTTTAAAGCATGTCCCTTCAATTATTTATGCTGAGCTAGTAAGGATAACCTTGTTAGGTTATGATACATATGACATTTACATAAATCATGCGGAAACAACCATTAACCCAGGAATCATATTATTTACACATAATCATATAGCATAATTAGATGCATACTCTTTGTTGCGTGCCCTCCCTAGCTGCGCCCGAACCGAACAAGAACAAGTCTTTTAGGACTCCAAATGTCGTCCCTCCGTAGATAGTCCACAGCACGTCCGGATCCGCCTTAAGATTGACCAACTAGAATCGCCCTTAAGGTACTAAAAAATTTCGGCACTTTTGAGCAAGATGTGTGTTTGATTTTCTCTCAAAAAACTCACTTTTGAATACTTTGAAACTTGTGTATAAATTATGACCCCTAGGCCTTTATTTATAGAGTTATGGAAAAGGAATCGTAATCCTAGTAGGATGCGAATTAATTGGAATTAGAATCCTACATGAATTCTATTTAATTAATTTATCCAATTAGGAATAGACATTTAATCATACACTGACTCTTGCAGATTCAGGAATCACGCATGAGCACAAACTCACACACACACGGCAGCCACAAGGGCTGCCCATGTGCGTGCGAGCAGCAGCCCGCGCAGCACGGCCCACGCAGCCGTGGCCCTTGGCGCGCGCTGGGCCTGCCTTGCGGTAGGCCTGGGCGCTGCCTTGGCTGGGCTTGTGGCGCGCATGCTTGCTGGGCGATGGCCCCGGCTTCGTGCTGGGCCTTCGTCCGGCAAGCCTCGTCCGATGCTAATTCGTACGATACGCTTCCGATTAAATTTCCATTTCCGGAATCTATTTCCGATACGAACAATATTTAACATTTCCGATTCCGGAATTAATTTCCGTTTCGAACAAATATTTAATATTTCCGTTTCCGGAATTATTTTCCGATTCCGGCAATATTTCCGATTCTGACAATATTTCCGTTTCCGGCAATATTTCCGATTCTGGTAATATTTCCATTTCCAATAATATTTTCCGATACGTACCATGTTTCCGTTTCCGGCAACATCTACGACTTGGATAATATTCATATTTCCGATACGATCCATATTTCCGTTTCCGGCAATATCATCGTTTCCGGAGTATTCATTTCTTGCCTGTGACGATCTTAGCTCCCACTGAAACCAAGATCCGTCGGTTCCGAATATTCATAGATGGAGTATTTAATGCCATTAAATACTTGATCCGTTTACGTACTATTTGTGTGACCCTACGGGTTCAGTCAAGAGTAAGCTGTGGATTAATATCATTAATTCCACTTGAACTGAAGCGGCCTCTAGCTAGGCATTCAGCTCACTTGATCTCACTGAATTATTAACTTGTTAATTAATACTGAACCGCATTTATTAGACTTAACATAGAATGCATACTTGGACCAAGGGCATTATTTCCTTCAGTCTCCCACTTGTCCTTAGGGACAAGTGTGCATTTCCTAATTCCTTTGTCGCTCGATGCTTGCTCTTGAACATAAGGTAAGAGTTGTCATCCTTATTATGTCCAGAGGTGTTCCTCGGTTTCAGAGTTCAACTGATCAAATAAACAGATAATCATAGCCTATGATTCATCCGAGCACGGCCATGCATTTCACAGTTTCTAGCTCTCCGAGTGGCCTTGTACAACTTTTAAGCATCTCATCCCGATTTATGGGAGGACAATCCCAATCTTGCGATCTTGAGATTAGACTTCGTTTGATAGGTGATTACCTGAGCGTTGCCTTTATAGCCTCCTTTTACGGTGCGACGGTTGGTCAACGTCAAAGCAACCAGTTCTCAAACAAGTAATCTCAAATCACTCAGGTATTGAGGATTTAGTGTCTAATAATTTAATGAAATTTACTCATGACAGATTTTCATCTCTTACAGTAAAGTTTCATAGGTCTTGTCCGATACTAGTCTTCCCAAAGTAAGTATCTATGCAAATGATTATGACATTGCCATGTCCACATAGTTCAAGAAACAGAACTACTAGTCATCTTGCATTCTAATCGTCTAACGTTTTCTATGCGTCCAATTTTACAGAAAACTCCGACTAGGGACCATTTTCAACCTTTGACATTCAAGTTCACTTGATAGACATTTCTTAGTCACAGGACTGGTCCTGACAGTCTATCTTGAATATATCGTCAAATTGAAGGGACTCATCATTTAATACTAAACCAAGATTAAATGGAATATGAAAATACATTTCATATATGATAAATGTTCAACCCAAATGTTTTATAACCATGGGCCTCAAACCCATCTTCTAAAACAATTCATGGAATTCAAAGCTATGCTTGATTTCCAGTGCTACAACGTGAGTGTTGCTTCTCACTTGTTGCATAGGTTTAGTTATCATGCTTTGCCAATCTTAATATCCTTTTCATCGAATGTTCTTCGAGATATGATGATAAGATCTTTTCGAGTTTGTTTATTTTGTGATCCAGTCTTTCTCGTTACAATGGTGATTCGACGCATTTCTCAATGAAGAACCATCAAGTTAGCAGACCTTTTTCTTGCTTCAAGAGTGGTTCTACGCATTTTTCAATGAAGAACCATCAAGCCAGCAGATAGGTGATCTTCCCAAGTTCAGTGAAGAACTCTTTAACATAAACAACCCTGTTTTATTGCTTCTTAGGCAATAAGTATTTTTACTTCAACTGTTTAGGTTGCTAGTGATGCTTTGTTTGGATTTGCTTATCCAAGCAGTTCACAGATATGTGGAAGACTTTCCAGCTGTATCTTAGAACATAGAAATTAATATTTTAATTTCCCACGCAACAACTCATGGTCTCCAATCCATGTTGCCATTTCGAAACACGATGCTCTTTAGCTTGTCCTTGTCAATGGTTAACTCCAAAGGGTCTTGCTTGATCCTTTGCCAGTGTTTATGCGTGTAGCATCAATATTTAGCATATCTTTATTTCCTTGAATCAAGAACTATTCCTATGTACCTTTTCAAGTACCATAAGTGTTCTTGATCTCAATCTAGTTGATCTTCACTTAGATCAATAGAGATTGGTATATGTTCGTCATGCCTAAAGTCATACGATACGTTTTTGGCGATCCTCATATTATATCATACATGATAAATTCTTTTGCAGAATAATTCCCAATTGAATTCTATTCATGTAACTTTAGCTTATCTAGTTTCAGTAGATACTAAATTCAGCTAAATTCTTTGACATATAATATAGGTTAAGAATCTCATTTAGACTCTTTGATGTTTAACTTAGTAAATGCTTATACATAGTTCAAACATCTTTTACTTAGATTTATTCATATGGGTCGAATATCTCCAATGGAGTCTTTCGTGTTTGATTTAGTAAATGCCATTACTTAATCCAAAACAATATTATAAGATCTTTGTAAACAGATCTTAATACCCAGTATGTACTAAGTTTCACCATGGTCCATCATTGATGAATAATTTCAAATCTAAGTCATTAGCATTTGAATGTTATTTCACAATAGAGAGATATGTGTGTGATACACATAGGACCAAATAAGTTTTTATGTACTCCCACTAAACTTCTTATACATCTATAAGAATCATGTATATTTTATGAAACTAAAATGCTTATTAGCTTCACTTAAAATACAGTTCCAATTCCCAATTGCTTGCTTAAATCTGTACTTAGATTTTATAAGCTAGCTTTCCTTTTCAAGCATTTATTTGGATCCACAAATCCTATGACATGCCATGTACATAGTTTATTCCAACATTTGATTGAGGAATACTTTTGTCATCCAATTGCCATATTTACCAATATGCAATCATTGCTTGAATTATAGACTTGAAGCATTACGATTTTGCATGAGGTTTCAACACAATCCACATCGTGAATTTGCTTGTAACTTTTAGCAACTAATCTAGCTTTGTGTGTGAACACAATTCATGTTTGATGGTTTTTATCCTTAAAACAAACTTGCAACCAATAGATGTGAAACTATTCTTGCAAATCAACAAAATTTTAATTTTGTCATCAAAACATTGAGTATGTTTTATGGCCTCTAACCATTTAAAACATTTGAGTCTATATATGGCCTCTAACCATTTTAGGGAATCTGGGTTTCGTCATAGCTTTCTTACAAGTCACAAACTCATTAATCTATATGATAATAGTTTGACTGCAAGTTGTAGGTTTCTTCACTATTTAATAGAAGAATCTCATAGTTTCATTGACCTGATCTCTATGTTTCTTCACTATCTAATAGAAGAATCTCATAGTTTCAGTGACTTGAATTCTATGCCTACTTGGGTATAGAACATCAAACAATAGAATATCAATAGCCACTTGAAAGTCCTTTGAATATTCTGTTCTCCTTGAAGCACTTGTAAAGTCTTCTAAGAGATGTCTATTCTTTAAAGCCACTTCTAACGTCCTTAAAGAATAAGTTCGGATTTTCTGAAGCACTTCGAAAAGCCTCCGGAATGTCCGTTTATGTTTGTTGTTCGCCTCGAAAACTTTCGAGGTCTATTTTCTCCCACTTGTCATTTTGGAAACGAATCTCCAAAAGGACATTATTTCGAGCAAACAAACATTATGTTCTCAAAAATTCGTGGTAGAAACAATACCCTTGTGTCTCATTTGAATAAATCACAATGAAACATATATCTAGACTTGGGCCTTAGTTTGTTGAATAACAAACACTAAGCTCCCACTGAGTTTAGCAACTCTTTAGATATATAATTGAAAAGATATCCTGAAATTACTTTTCAATAGCTTTGACGAATTTGGTTTAGTTTGGTGGTAGTTGAGCATTTTGTTTTAGAAATTATAGGAAAAGTCTTTATGATTCATCATTGATCGAATCAAGTACTAATTGACTTCGATTATTCCAACTACGATATGCCATATCTTATGGACCTAGATTGTGAAATTACAACACACAATCATTGATGATCATATTTGGTCTCAAGTAATCATCAACATGATCTAACCTAGATCTTTATGATTTCTTGCCAAGTGGATTTTATACTTCTGAATCTTTGAACTAGCCAAACAGATTCAACTTATATCACATTTGAGTAAATAAACCTACATTCACTCAAATCCATGCGAAATAATAAAGTCATAAAATCTTTCTTTAGCTTTGAACTCTATTGTCTAGGCGTTCTAACAATAGTTCACATCTTTTGTTACTTTCAACAAGTAAGACTAGCTTGTCTTAAGTTGATCTAGAAATCAACCAACTTTCAAAAGTCCATTAAAATAGAGTTTTTGAATGTTAACTTGTTGATATGGTCTAAGCAACAATGCCAAAGATTAGTGGAACTCAAATCAAGGGGTTGATTTGAACCTAGTAAAGTTCTTTAAAGAGTTGTTTGTTTTAATCAAGCATATTGACTCATCCCGTAAATGACCATTTCATTCAAATAAACAAACAAACAAGCATTGTTTTGTTCTTCTGAATGTGAGTCTTTCTGTGTTTGAAGCAGAAATTTAGGTATGCTGATTATGGAATAAAATAGCCATTTAGTTCCAGCCTTTGAAAGGACTTAAAACAAACTAGATGACCCTACAACTAATGTAGCATTTCCATGCTTCATTTCCCACTTGTAGGTCATTAGTGTGTCCTAGCTTCCATTGTTTGAGTTATTACCGAAGTAAGAACCTCAAGCGGTATATGATACCAAGGAAGTTTGATTGCTAGGTCACTTCTCTTTAAACATAAACTTATAGGTAGAAACGGAATTGTAAATTCCTTTCATTTGTTCCTTGTTTTCCTATTTCTTGTACCCTTTCTTATAGTCTTAAGAATTGAATTCTTTAGCGTTGACTTTTATACTTTGTTAGACATGTCCAATGTCACCAACAAGGTTCTTTACCATTTTAATTTATGTTGAATATTTTTGTTTCAACTAGATGATCTTACCAGAAGCTTCTAAAGTTCTCTAAGCATCGATCTATTCGAATGTCTAGGGACTAGACTCATTCGAGAATTAAAAGGACAAAGATATTAGGTTGTTAACCATTGGTAAAGCTGAGCGTATTAGACTCAATGCTTTATGATCTCAAAACTACAGTGTATTTTGAATTCACAAGCACCAATTGGTTTGCCATTCGATTTTGATATTCGAAAACAACCATAAAAGTCGATATAAGAAACGTACATTTTAAATTGCTCACTTTCTCTCTTTTCCGTGAATCGTTCTTGGATTCACTACCAATCGAGGAAATTTACTGTTACCTTTCTAAAAGGATTTATTGCAGTGCAAGATATTTAATTATAAACAATAATTAAAACATACATTGAAGCATGCAAAGTCTAAACATTTATCATGAATAATAACTTGAAATTAAAGCAACCATGCAATTCAAACAAGTTATTAGCATTTTATTCGATTTTATTGTTCCGGCAGGTGTGAATAAAATGATTCCAAGATCCTAAAATCATTGAAGAACTAAGCACAGTTTGTCGACTTAATCCTAGAACATCTTAGGTAAGCAAAAGCCTTTTGCTAATAGTCTAGAAACTATTCTTGGTTGATAGGTACGTCTAAGAACTTATTAGGAAAACCTATCGAATTTGCCACGACATAAAAGGACTCCTTACTTATATCGTTGAGTTTCACCAAAACTAACATGTACTCACAATTATTTGTGTACCTTGCCCCTTTAGGACCAATAAGTAACACCTCGCTGAGCGAAAACTATTACTAGATTGATGTAAAGGATATCCAAGCAAGTGTATATTTTGGCATGGCACCTTTTAACTCAATTTTTAAGTTTGGAACTTAAGGCTCTTACTATGTTGGTTAGATTTTAAGTGAACTAAAATCCTTAATCATGCAACATAATCAAGCTTTTGATCTCATGCATTTTAAGACATATTTAAAGCAATAAATAACTTAAAACATGCATAAGATATTTGTGATCTAGTATGGCCCGACTTCATCTTGAAGCTTTGACTTCAAAGTCCGTCTTGAAAATCTCCGTGGGAGGCACCATTTTCTTCAAATAGGATAAGCTATAACTAATTACAACTATTTGATGGTACGCAGACCATTTTGAATTAAAAAAATAACTTTGGTGCTTTAGACCAATTACATTCAAATTAATGGTACGCAGACCATATTTTCTATCCTATTTGGGCCATACTAGTCACTTCATAACCTGCAAAACAGTACATATACAATATATACCATTCACCCATTCATTATCATGAATGGCCCACATAGCTGGTTAGTAAAACACATTATGCATCACGTAAACATTTGCAGCAATTAATCAAGGTCACCAATAATCTACCAATTATTCAGTCCTTATTAATTCTAATCGAGTTGTTTTAACCTTAAGGATTTGTAGACCTAATCAAGAGTTTATGACTAAAAAGCGCTCCCACTCAAACCAATAAATTCATATGCTTTACTAATTTTAAACATAAAATTGTATTTCTAGTCTAACCGGAAACATACAAATTTAATTAAAATTTAAAGCTCATATAAATTTATAATTGAATCCAAAAATTTAATTTAATTTCAGTCGCATTTAAATTAATTCATGATTTTAATTTTAGTAAAATAATTAGAATAAATTCCATTTATTATAATTATAATATTCAAAATTAAAATCCAAGAAATTAATTCAAATTATTAATTTTAAAATTAATTAAAATTACGTGAACTGAAATTTTCAAATTAAACATTCAAAACGATCTAATCGTAACGCAAACACCCTACGCGTTGCACGCCCATGGGCCGTACGCACACAGCCATTGCTGGCCATGTGCGCGCAGCCCATGCGCTCGTCGCATAGCTGCTGCTGTCCTATCGCAAGCCTCCGCACAGCGCCCCATCGCACGCGAGCTATCGCTCGCAGTGCGCGCGCGCGAGATCGCTCGCTGGGCGCGCTGGCTCGCTCGCTGTGCGCGCGAGCCATCGCTCGCTGGGGCGCGACATCGCTCGCTGGGCGAGCGACATCGCGCGCTGCGCGCGCGAGCAGTGCTGGGCGCAGCGCTCGTGGCACGCGAGCTTGCGCTCGCTGCGCGCGAGGCTGCGCGCACTTGTGCGAGGCAGCGCGCGTTGTGGCGCAGCTCGCTTGCTGCCCACACGCGACTGCCTTGGCTCGCCCTTCGCCCATGCCCATTCGTTCATTGCTCGTGGCACACGACACAAGGCAGGGCTGCTGCCTTGTGCTCGTGCACTACGCCCTTGCTCATTGCATTCGTGCCGCACGGGCGACGAGCTCCCTTGCTCGTCGTCGCATGCCCGCATTATACAACACCCCTTAAGGGTAACACGAAGCGTCCATTGCTTCGTGCGTGCAAGTTATTTGAACGAATCGCATAAAATTTTAAAATTTATATTTAAAATTAATGACAAATTAATAAATTTTATTAATTTCATAATTTTAGGGCGAAAAATCGAAAATTTATTATCCAATTGATTTCCGATTGATATGGATTCAAGTCTAGGTCATAAAAATTTAAAATTTATCGTAAATTTACAATTTTTATGGTGGTTTTTAATCATAGGTTTCTAATTAAATTACAATTAATTATGAAAATCAAATTAATTCTAAATTATTCTAATTTTCAACAAATTAATCATAATTACAAATTAGATTGCATAATTAACAAGACTAGGCATTCAAACTTGTTAAACATATGCAATAGGTCAATCAAAAATTCAAGATTTATCAACAAGAATCGCAAATATTTAATTTAACATCTTAAATTTACGAAATTTTGCATTCGAAAAACTAAAACCTTCGAAAAGTCATAGTTAGGCTTCGAATTTGAGAATTCTGGGTTCGGCAGAAAAATACTATTTTTGTCAAAACTTTAGAATGCCTTTTACATGCGGAATTGACACAAAAATCACTCAATTCGGATGAGTAACGAAGAAACTGCCGAAAAACTGCGTACATATAATTAAATAAACGCAATTTGCAATTAATTAACAATTACGAAAATTAATCACCCCTTTTAATTCTTGCAAATTTGTAATATTTAACCATGTTCATGCAATTTAGATTATGAAAATAATAAGGGGCTCGTGATACCACTGTTAGGTTATGATACATATGACATTTACATAAATCATGCGGAAACAACCATTAACCCAGGAATCATATTATTTACACATAATCATATAGCATAATTAGATGCATACTCTTTGTTGCGTGCCCTCCCTAGCTGCGCCCGAACCGAACAAGAACAAGTCTTTTAGGACTCCAAATGTCGTCCCTCCGTAGATAGTCCACAGCACGTCCGGATCCGCCTTAAGATTGACCAACTAGAATCGCCCTTAAGGTACTAAAAAATTTCGGCACTTTTGAGCAAGATGTGTGTTTGATTTTCTCTCAAAAAACTCACTTTTGAATACTTTGAAACTTGTGTATAAATTATGACCCCTAGGCCTTTATTTATAGAGTTATGGAAAAGGAATCGTAATCCTAGTAGGATGCGAATTAATTGGAATTAGAATCCTACATGAATTCTATTTAATTAATTTATCCAATTAGGAATAGACATTTAATCATACACTGACTCTTGCAGATTCAGGAATCACGCATGAGCACAAACTCACACACACACGGCAGCCACAAGGGCTGCCCATGTGCGTGCGAGCAGCAGCCCGCGCAGCACGGCCCACGCAGCCGTGGCCCTTGGCGCGCGCTGGGCCTGCCTTGCGGTAGGCCTGGGCGCTGCCTTGGCTGGGCTTGTGGCGCGCATGCTTGCTGGGCGATGGCCCCGGCTTCGTGCTGGGCCTTCGTCCGGCAAGCCTCGTCCGATGCTAATTCGTACGATACGCTTCCGATTAAATTTCCATTTCCGGAATCTATTTCCGATACGAACAATATTTAACATTTCCGATTCCGGAATTAATTTCCGTTTCGAACAAATATTTAATATTTCCGTTTCCGGAATTATTTTCCGATTCCGGCAATATTTCCGATTCTGACAATATTTCCGTTTCCGGCAATATTTCCGATTCTGGTAATATTTCCATTTCCAATAATATTTTCCGATACGTACCATGTTTCCGTTTCCGGCAACATCTACGACTTGGATAATATTCATATTTCCGATACGATCCATATTTCCGTTTCCGGCAATATCATCGTTTCCGGAGTATTCATTTCTTGCCTGTGACGATCTTAGCTCCCACTGAAACCAAGATCCGTCGGTTCCGAATATTCATAGATGGAGTATTTAATGCCATTAAATACTTGATCCGTTTACGTACTATTTGTGTGACCCTACGGGTTCAGTCAAGAGTAAGCTGTGGATTAATATCATTAATTCCACTTGAACTGAAGCGGCCTCTAGCTAGGCATTCAGCTCACTTGATCTCACTGAATTATTAACTTGTTAATTAATACTGAACCGCATTTATTAGACTTAACATAGAATGCATACTTGGACCAAGGGCATTATTTCCTTCAAACCTGCCTCTGGAGTATTATCGATGAGCACTCCTCTCGGTAGCTACAGTCCCCCGAACTCTCAATCTCTGCCCTGCGGGTGTACGTTGAGCGATCCCCACACCAGGGATCACAAGGGAACCTATGGCCGTCGTGGTCGAACATAATTGCACTCCCTTTATGTCACGATAACCGGGTTTTGTCAGTTTTTCTCATTGTCGTTAAAAACTGAATGACGACTCCTATATTACTAGTCGATTGGGTGTAAACTCACAGGAAATTGAATTACACTTGATCTGACGACGTCACGCCCACGAGGGACGAGGTCATGCATTAGCCTCGTGCTTTTTCGACCCCCTCACAGTGGCAACTCCACTGGGGATGTTAATGAAATACTCGTGCTCGTAGGTAATCAAAATAGCCGAAGGGTGAAACGATCCTACCCCGCGTTTATTTCCCTATCAAGTTGGGACGACCTGAAAATCAGCATATTAATGTGAACGGATAGAACCGCATAACGAATCTTGGCTCCCTTGGCATGTTTCATCTGAAGAGTTGGGAATAAGGATACCCATCGCCACTCGGGGGGTGCAAACGCTTCGAATGTTGTCCACTCGGCACTTTCGCTAGTAGTACACCTGTCCCAAACCCAATCGCTCGCCCATTAGGTCCCTCTCATTGGCGCATGCCCCCTTGGCTTACATCGTGATTGGCCTCTTGGGACGAAATTCGCTCGTGAATGCACTACCTCGACCGGGGCATGTGTTGGATCGACGATAGAAGCGGTACCAAGCCGGCGCAAATATTACCCATAGAATCCTATCATAAACTACGTGACATATTATTTTGCTTCATGTTGTAATGTTAGTTACGTGTAGCGAATTATGTGATTGTGTGTGAAAAATAATACTAGAAAACCAACGACCCTAAAAATTTCCCAAACATTCATGAACACGAATTGGCCAAAGAGTTATACCAAAATACGTGTCCCATAACCCCGGGCGATCGCCACAAAAATAAGCGACGCCCAGGACAGCCTGTAACGGATCCCACAACGCTGCACAACACGTAAAGGACGTTATTAGGCGAGCACGCAAAATTAAGTCGTATATACGAAAAAAGGATAAGCGAACAGAATACGAGTACCAGTCAGGGACGCATTTTCAGTGCCCCTGGCTGGGCGCCAATCATTTTCAACGCCCAGAGCTGGGCGCTGAAGTTGCTGCCTGGCCTTTTGGTCATGCACAGCAGCCTCGGTGTCCGCGCATAAAGTATACGTAGCAATAAAAAAAAATTCGTAACAAATTTGCTACGAGGACGTATGAAAAAGGCACTCGATTCTAAGAACGACTTATAAAATAAACAACTCCTTGTGTCGTTATTAGGCCTCCTATGACGACAATGTTCGGCACCAAAACCGAGCATGCTAATTAAAATGACCTTGAATGTCACATGGGAAAAGTATTCAAAAAATGATGTTCGAATAAAGTTTTCAAGGAAAAATAACGTTCGAATAAAAAATAAATAAATCCGAGTCTAGACTAGGCTATGCCAAAGTACAATCTAAATCCTATGTCTTAGTTGTTTTATACATAGAATCGGTCCTAATGCTTGGTGTCGTTCTGCAAGTTAAAAGATTAAACCCTATTGAGTCTCCCTTCCTAACATTTAAATCAATAAGCACCCATATGTAATTGTCATCCCTTGCTAAGAATCTACGGCCTCAATACTCTCTCTAACCAATAAAAAGAATATATTATGTAATTCAAGTATTTGCAAAATGGAAACAGTCACATTCTGAAAATCATTCCTCCATAGTCGCAGAACCCCCAAAGTGAACCTAAGGTGTTCATACCATTGGCCATAAATAAATAAATTAATGGCCTCAAGGCTTATGATCACGTTGGGTCACGACTATCATAGTCCTCTCGAGCCACTCGCTCCTTGAAGTACTCCTAAGTACGGACTAAAAGATTTTCTATGAATGCAACATGACTAACCATGAAAGTACCCAAATCGGCATGCCATAAGGCTACCATTGGGGTAAAGCAATACACACTAAGAGGGAAGCCGCACTAATGATTCTAGTCTTGCAAAAAAAAAATCCGATCTCCCCAACTAACTACCTTGCCAACATTAAGCAAAATGGCGCATGACAAATGAACACCCAAGGGTTAAAGTCTAAAGTGTCAGCCAACGAAAGTTATGGTCCAATTAGCCTAAGTCTGAAAGTCGCTTGGTCAAGTATTATAGGCTTACGCCACGTCATTATTTTGAGTCTAGGCCACCTCCTTGTATTCATACACAGGCTATAATCAGAAAAATTAATGAAAGTTCGAGTCTAAATACAACTTCCAATTAAATCCCAGAAACTGGGATCTGAAAAGAAGCAAAAAATTATTTTCGATGTAATTCTTTCGTTAAATTTCAATAAAGTAAAAACAACATTTTGAATCTACACTATTTGCACATTTTAAGAAACGACTAAAAACGCTTGCAAAGTAAGACAATTTAAAGGTCCACCCTAGACCTACTAAAATTAAAGGTCCACTATAGGCATGAAATACTTAGCCCGTACCTCCCAAAGTGTGAAATTTACCCAAGTAAATGAAGGAAAAGAATTGAGTCAACCAATCCAAATCATACAACAAAAACTACATAAAGTTCTACGATCTTCTACCCTTTCCAATCCTTATGCTTGACTAATACCTATACAAATTATCCTATCTCATTCAACCCATCTTTCAAACCGTCTCGAGTCCCGAATAAAAAAAAGACAAATGAAAAGTACATTCTACGCTTAACGTAGAAAAAAAAATAATAAATAATAAAAAAGAAACTTTGCAAGCGCCTTTAAAGTTCGTCTAAAAAGAAAAAGAAGCATTTAGCGCACCAAAAAAGATTCGCAAATATTTGGCACAAAACGAAAAGGAGCAGCACAAAAAGGCAGCCCAGAACACATTTTCAGCGCCCAGACCTGGGCGCCAAAAATAATAACGCCCAGCCCTGGGCGCCGTTCTTGCTTATCACTTTTCAACTCCCAATTCCTAAAAGTGTTCGTATATTTTCCTATATACATGCGGAAGAATAACGAACACTTGGGGGTAGAAGATCATATAAAATACGCAAAATACGCGCGCTCCAAAATTTTCGTACACTAATTTCAAACATTACGATTCCACTCGACCGTACTTGTTTAAAATCGGCATTCTAAGAAACCATTTTCTGGCTAAGAACTACGCAAGACCTGATTCCAAATTAAATCTATTTAAGGCGGATACGTAGGCAATCCATGATTCGGTCCAACCAATTTGCAAAAATGTTAAAGCCTATAGAATAACAAGAATAAAAAATAGAGTCCCTTATTGAAATTCAATTACTTGCAATCCAAGTCGAAAGAAAAATTTAAGTCAAAGGAAGAATCCAAGTCATCAAGATGCCAAAATGAGCACACATCGAAAAATAATAAGGGCACGTACCCTTGCCAGAAGGAGCACTCACACTCCTAGGCACTTAGCCAATACTCAAAAGATCGCTTTGCCTCAATGGAATGGGGGCTAGCGCGAGCGTCCATGACCTCTAAAGTACTCGACTTGACCCTCCCTAAAGCAAAGTAACTCACTTAAGACCTCCTTTCACCACTAGACACAGTCATAATCACCAACAAGTAGTAAGCTTGCAATAAAGAGGATTGTTCTACGGCATCGCTCCATCGTTCCTTCGAACTCAGGGCACCCGTTCATGGTAATTCAAATGCTTGCGAATCCCCTTTGAAAAAATTAGACATTGTTAATAGGACTTGGCACTTAACCAAGGCTCACCCTACTCAGACATATGACACGGGCATCTAAAATCTATCAGGATATGATACATATGACAATTCATAAATCATGCGGAAAAACCATAAAGCCAGGAAAACATATTATTTACACATAATCATTTAGCATAGTTTAGATGCATACTCTTTGTTGCGTGCCTTCCCTAGCTGCGCCCGAACCGAACAAGAACAAGTCTTTAGGACTCCAAGTGTCGTCCCTCCGTAGATAGTCCACAGCACGTCCGGATCCGCCTTAAGATTGACCAACTAGAATCGCCCTTAAGGTACTATTATTTTCGGCACTTTATAGGCAAATGTGTGACTGAATTTTCTCTCAAAAACTCACTTTGAATACTTTGAAACTTCTTATAAATTGTGAGTCCTAGCCTCATATTTATAGGGGTGTGGAAAGGGAATCGAAATCTTATTCAGATACAAATTAATTAAACCTAGAATCCTACAAGAACTCTAATTTAATTAATTTATCAAATAGAATTAGGAATTTAATCATTAACCGAACTCTGCATGTTTTAGGAAACGTGCACGAACACAAACACTTGCACACACACGCACGGCAGCCACGATGGGCCCCCATGCGTGCGCGCGAGCAGCAGCCCACGCAGCGCCCGCGCGCGCTGCGCGCTGCGCGTGCTGGGCTCGCTGTGCGCGCTGCGCAGCCTGCTGGGCCTGGCCTTGCGCTGGGCCTGGCGTGGCTGTTTGTGCGGCGCGCTTGGCTTGCTGGGCGATGGCCTGGCTTCGTGCTGGGCCTCGTCCGGCAGGCCTCGTCCGATGCTTATTCGTACGATGCGCTTCCGATTAAATTTTCCGATTCCGGAATTCATTTCCGATACGAACAATATTTAATATTTCCGATTCCGGAATTAATTTCCGTTTCGAACAAATATTTAATATTTCCGTTTCCGGAATTATTTTCCGATTCCGGTAATATTTCCGATTCTGACAATATTTCCGTTTCCGGCAATATTTCCGATTCTGGCAATATTTCCATTTCCGATAATATTTTCCGATACGTACCATGTTTCCGTTTCCGGCAACATCTACGACTTGGATAATATTTATATTTCCGATAGGATCCATATTTCCGTTTCCGGCAATATCATCGTTTCCGGAGTATTCATTTCTTGCCTGTGACGATCTTAGCTCCCACTGAAACCAAGATCCGTCGGTTCCGAATATTCATAGATGGAGTATTTAATGCCATTAAATACTTGATCCGTTTACGTACTATTTGTGTGACCCTACGGGTTCAGTCAAG
This sequence comes from Spinacia oleracea, assembly GCF_020520425.1. Lineage (NCBI taxonomy): Eukaryota > Viridiplantae > Streptophyta > Magnoliopsida > Caryophyllales > Amaranthaceae > Spinacia > Spinacia oleracea. The sequence continues at coordinate 92,469,104 of NC_079491.1, read as the reverse complement.
AGTAAGCTGTGGATTAATATCATTAATTCCACTTGAACTGAAGCGGCCTCTAGCTAGGCATTCAGCTCACTTGATCTCACTGAATTATTAACTTGTTAATTAATACTGAACCGCATTTATTAGACTTAACATAGAATGCATACTTGGACCAAGGGCATTATTTCCTTCAGTCTCCCACTTGTCCTTAGGGACAAGTGTGCATTTCCTAATTCCTTTGTCGCTCGATGCTTGCTCTTGAACATAAGGTAAGAGTTGTCATCCTTATTATGTCCAGAGGTGTTCCTCGGTTTCAGAGTTCAACTGATCAAATAAACAGATAATCATAGCCTATGATTCATCCGAGCACGGCCATGCATTTCACAGTTTCTAGCTCTCCGAGTGGCCTTGTACAACTTTTAAGCATCTCATCCCGATTTATGGGAGGACAATCCCAATCTTGCGATCTTGAGATTAGACTTCGTTTGATAGGTGATTACCTGAGCGTTGCCTTTATAGCCTCCTTTTACGGTGCGACGGTTGGTCAACGTCAAAGCAACCAGTTCTCAAACAAGTAATTTCAAATCACTCAGGTATTGAGGATTTAGTGTCTAATAATTTAATGAAATTTACTTATGACAGACTTTCATCTCTTACAGTAAAGTTTCATAGGTCTCGTCCGATACTAGTCTTCCTAAAGTAAGTATCTATGCAAATGATTATGACATTGCCATGTCCACATAGTTCAAGAAACAGAACTACTACTCATCTTGCATTCTAATCGTCTAACGTTTTCTATGCGTCCAATTTTATAGAAAACTCCGATTAGGGACCATTTTCAACCTTTGACATTCAAGTTCACTTGATAGACATTTCTTAGTCACAGGACTGGTCCTGACAGTCTATCTTGAATATATCGTCAAATTGAAGGGACTCATCATTTAATAAACCACAAATTAAATGGAAAAATGAATTCTTTTCATTTATTGTGAATGATTAACCAATAATGTTTTACAAAGATTTAAACTCTAAAACTTTAAAACATTAAACAGAGACATCAAAGCCATTCTCCAATATGCTTGATTCCCATAGCTGCAGTGTGCGAGTTGTGCTTCGCCTGCGGCAGAGGTTTAGTTAATGGATCTGATATGTTGTCATCAGTTCCAATTTTGCTTATCTCGACTTCTTTTCTTTCAACGAACTCTCGTAGAAGGTGAAATCTACGAAGTACATGCTTGACTCTCTGGTGGTGTCTAGGCTCTTTTGCCTGTGCAATAGCTCCGTTATTATCACAATACAGGGCTATTGGTCCTTTAATGGAGGGGACTACACCAAGTTCTCCTATGAACTTCCTTAGCCATATAGCTTCCTTTGCTGCTTCATGTGCAGCAATGTACTCCGCTTCAGTTGTAGAATCCGCAATGGTGCTTTGCTTAGCACTTTTCCAGCTTACTGCTCCTCCGTTGAGGCAGAAGACAAACCCAGACTGTGATCTAAAATCATCTTTGTCGGTTTGGAAACTTGCGTCCGTATAGCCTTTAACAATTAATTCATCATCTCCACCATAGACCAGGAAGTCATCTTTGTGCCTTTTCAGGTACTTCAGAATGTTCTTGGCAGCAGTCCAATGCGCCTCTCCTGGGTCTGACTGGTATCTGCTCGTAGCACTGAGTGCGTACGCAACATCCGGGCGTGTACATATCATAGCATACATTATTGAACCAATCAATGATGCATATGGAATCCCATTCATTCGTCTACGCTCATCAAGTGTTTTTGGGCACTGAGTCTTGCTTAGAGTCATTCCATGAGACATGGGTAGGTAGCCTCGCTTGGAGTCCGCCATCTTGAACCTATCAAGCACCTTATTGATATAAGTGCTTTGACTAAGTCCAATCATCTTTTTAGATCTATCTCTGTAAATCTTGATGCCCAATATGTACTGTGCTACTCCTAGATCCTTCATCGAAAAACATTTCCCAAGCCAAATCTTGACAGAGTTCAACATAGGAATGTCATTTCCGATAAGCAATATGTCGTCGACATATAATACTAGGAAAGCAATTTTGCTCCCACTGACCTTCTTGTATACACAAGATTCGTCCGCGTTCTTGATGAAACCAAAGTCACTGACTGCTTCATCAAAACGTATATTCCAGCTCCTGGATGCCTGCTTCAATCCGTAGATTGATTTCTTTAGCTTGCATACCTTTTTAGCATTCTTTGGATCCTCAAAACCTTCAGGCTGTGTCATAAACACAGTTTCTGTTAAAACGCCGTTTAAGAAAGCAGTTTTGACATCCATCTGCCATATTTCGTAATCGTAATATGCAGCGATTGCTAACATTATTCGAATAGACTTTAGCATTGCAACTGGTGAAAAGGTTTCATCGTAATCCACACCGTGGACTTGCCTGTAACCTTTTGCGACCAATCTAGCTTTTCCCATCCTTGTCCTTTTTCAGTTTGAAAACCCATTTGCTTCCAATGGCTTGGTAGCCATCTGGCAAATCGACCAAATCCCATACTTGGTTTTCAGACATGGAGTCTAATTCAGATTGCATGGCTTCTTGCCACTGCTTGGAGCTAGGGCTCGTCATAGCTTGCTTGTAAGTCGCAGGTTCATCACTTTCAAGTAATAGAACGTCATAGCTCTCGTTCGTCAAAATACCTAAGTACCTTTCCGGTTGAGATCTATATCTTTGCGATCTACGCGGGGTAACATTTCTAGATTGACCATGATTCTCACCAGATTCTTCTAAAGATCTCTGAGTTTCATCCTGAATGTCATCTTGAGCATTCTCTAGAGTTTGTTGTTCGACTCGAATTTCTTCGAGGTCTACTTTTCTCCCACTTGTCATTTTGGAAATGTGATCCTTCTCCAAAAAGACACCATCTCGAGCAACAAACACTTTGTTCTCAGATGTATTGTAGAAGTAATACCCCTTTGTTTCCTTTGGATAGCCCACAAGGATACATTTGTCAGATTTTGGATGAAGTTTGTCTGAAATTAATCGTTTGACGTATACTTCACATCCCCAAATCTTAAGAAAAGACACATTTGGAGGCTTTCCAAACCATAATTCGTATGGAGTCTTTTCGACAGCTTTAGACGGAGCTCTATTTATAGTGAGTGCAGCTGTATTTAGTGCATGTCCCCAAAATTCTAATGGAAGTTCGGCCTGACCCATCATTGACCTGACCATGTCTAGCAAGGTTCTGTTCCTCCGTTCCGACACACCGTTCCATTGTGGTGTTCCAGGAGGAGTCAATTCTGATAGAATTCCACATTCTTTCAGATGGTCATCAAATTCATAGCTTAGATATTCACCGCCTCTATCAGACCGCAGTGCCTTAATCTTCTTGCCTAATTGATTCTCTACTTCACTCTGAAATTCCTTGAATTTGTCAAAGGATTCAAACTTATGCTTCATTAGGTAGACATAACCATACCTACTGAAGTCATCAGTGAAAGTGATAAAGTAGCTGAAACCACCTCTAGCATTTGTACTCATTGGTCCACATACATCTGTATGGATTAAACCCAATAGTTCATTTGCTCTTTCTCCAACTTTAGAGAAAGTTTGCTTTGTCATTTTGCCAAGTAAACATGATTCACATTTACCATAATCCTCTAAGTCAAATGGTTCTAGAATTCCTTCCCTTTGAAGTCTTTCTAAGCGTTTCAAGTTTATATGGCCTAATCGACAATGCCACAGATAGGCGAGATCTGAATCATCCTTTTTGGCCTTTTTGGTATTTATGTTATATACTTGTTTGTCGTGATCTAATAAATAAAGTCCATTGACTAATCTAGCAGATCCATAAAACATCTCTTTAAAATAAAACGAACAACTATTGTCTTTTATTAAAAAGGAAAATCCCTTAGCATCTAAGCAAGAAACTGAAATGATGTTTTTAGTAAGACTTGGAACATGGAAACATTCTACCAGTTCCAAAACTAGCCCGGAGGGCAACGACAAATAGTAAGTTCCTACGGCTAATGCAGCAATCCGTGCTCCATTTCCCACTCGTAGGTCGACTTCACCCTTGCTTAACTTTCTACTTCTTCTTAGTCCCTGTGGTTTGGAACATAAGTGTGAGCCACAACCTGTATCTAATACCCAAGAAGTTGAATTAGCAAGTATACAGTCTATAACGAAAATACCTGAAGATGGAACGACTGTTCCGTTCTTCTGATCTTCCTTTAACTTCAAGCAATCTCTCTTCCAATGCCCCTTCTTCTTGCAGTAGAAGCATTCGGATTCAGAAGTGGGTTGACTGACCTTCCTCTTTGCAGATTTGGCGCCAGTTTGCTTAGTTGGGCTGGCCTTGTTGCCACCTTTCTTAGCATTCCTCTTCTTTCCAGATTTCTTGAACTTGCCCCCACGCACCATAAGCACATCCTGCTTATCACTTTTGAGCGTCTTTTCAGCGGTCTTCAGCATACCGTGAAGCTCAGTGAGCGTTTTGTCCAGACTATTCATACTGTAGTTCAGTTTGAACTGATCATACCTGCTATGAAGAGAATGGAGGATGGTGTCTATAGCCATTTCTTGAGAAAATTGCTGATCCAGCCGACTCATATTCTCAATGAGTCCAATCATTTTGAGAACATGTGGACTTACGGGCTCGCCTTTCTTAAGCTTGGTCTCAAGAATTTGCCTATGAGTCTCGAATCTTTCGACTCGAGCCAGATCTTGGAACATGTTCTTCAACTCACTGATGATTGTGAAAGCATCTGAGTTGATGAACGTTTTCTGCAGATCCGCACTCATGGTGGCGAGCATTAGACATTTCACATCCTTGTTGGCATCAATCCAACGATTGAGGGCTGCCTGAGTGACCCCGTCGCCTGCAGCTTTGGGCATCGCCTCATCTAGGACATACTCCTTTTCTTCCTGCATAAGAACTATTTGCAAGTTCCTTTGCCAGTCAAGGAAGTTTTTCCCGTTCAACATCTCCTTTTCGAGAATTGATCGAATGTTGAATGAATTGTTGTTTGCCATATTAAAAACTACAATTGAAAAGAATAAACAAATAAATAACCATTCACAGTTTCTCTTAATAAACTTAAATTCTAGCATACATGCATAATTCAATGTTTATTAAGCATTTTATTCAAATTATGTGTTCCGGCAGGTGTGAATAAAATGATTCCAAGATCCTAAAATCATTGAAGAACTAAGCACAGTTTGTCGACTTAATCCTAGAACATCTTAGGTAAGCAAAAGCCTTTTGCTAATAGTCTCGATTTTGCCACGACATAAAAGGACTCCTTACTTATATCGTTGAGTTTCACCAAAACTAACATGTACTCACAATTATTTGTGTACCTTGCCCCTTTAGGACCAATAAGTAACACCTCGCTGAGCGAAAACTATTACTAGATTGATGTAAAGGATATCCAAGCAAGTGTATATTTTGGCATGGCACCTTTTAACTCAATTTTTAAGTTTGGAACTTAAGGCTCTTACTATGTTGGTTAGATTTTAAGTGAACTAAAATCCTTAATCATGCAACATAATCAAGCTTTTGATCTCATGCATTTTAAGACATATTTAAAAGCAATAAATAACTTAAAACATGCATAAGATATTTGTGATCTAGTATGGCCCGACTTCATCTTGAAGCTTTGACTTCAAAGTCCGTCTTGAAAATCTCCGTGGGAGGCACCATTTTCTTCAAATAGGATAAGCTATAACTAATTACAACTATTTGATAGTTCGCAGACCATATTTGAATTGAAAAATAACTTTGGTACTTTAGACCAATTACATTCAAATTAATGGTACGCAGACCATATTTTCTATCCTATTTGGGCCATACTAGTCACTTCATAACCTGCAAAACAGTACATATACAATATATACCATTCACCCATTCATTATCATGAATGGCCCACATAGCTGGTTAGTAAAACACATTATGCATCACGTAAACATTTGCAGCAATTAATCAAGGGCACCAATAATCTACCAATTATTCAGTCCTTATTAATTCTAATCAAGTTGTTTTAACCTTAAGGATTTGTAGACCTAATCAAGAGTTTATGACTAAAAAAACGCTCCCACTTAAACCAATAAATTTATATGCTTTACTAATTTTAAACATAAAAATGTATTTCTAGTCTAACCGGAAACGTACAAATTTAATTAAAATCTAAAGCTCATATAAATTTATAATTGAATCCAAAAATTTAATTTAATTTCAGTCGTATTTAAATTAATTCATGATTTTAATTTTAGTAAAATAATTAGAATAAATAAAATTTATTATAATTACAATATTCAAAATTAAAATCCAAGAAAATAATTTAAATTATTAATTTTAAAATTAATTAAAATTACGTGAACTGAAATTTTCAAATTAAACATTCAAAACGATCTTTAATCGTAACGCAAACACCCTACGCGTTGCACGCCCATGGGCCGCACGCACACAACCATTGCTGGCCATATGCGCGCAGCCCATGCGCTCGTCGCATAGCTGCTGCATCCCCATCGCAAGCCTCCGCACGCATTGGTGCTCGCTGCGCGCGCCAGCGCTCATCGCACGCGAGCTATCGCTCGCAGTGCGCGCGCGACATCGCTCGCTGGGCGCGCGACATCGCTCGCTGGGCGTGCGAGCCATCGCTCGCTGGGCGCGCGACATCGCTCGCTGGGCGCGCGACATCGATCGCTGGGCGCGCGACATCGCTCGCTGGGCGGGCGACATCGCTCGCTGTGCGCGCGAGCAATGCTTGGCGCAGCGCTCGTGGCACGCGAGCTTGCGCTCGCTGCGCGCGAGGCTGCGCGCTCTTGTGCGAGGCAGCGCGCGTTGTGGCGCAGCTCGCTTGCTGCCCACACGCGACTGCCTTGGCTCGCCCTTCGCCCATGCCCATTCGTCCATTGCTCGTGGCACACGACACAAGGCAGGGCTGCTGCCTTGTGCTCGTGCACTACGCCCTTGCTCATTGCATTCGTGCCGCACGGGCGACGAGCTCCCTTGCTCGTCGTCGCATGCCCGCATTATACAACACCCCTTAAGGGTAACACGAAGCGTCCATTGCTTCGTGCGTGCAAGTTTTATGAACGAATCGCATAAAAATTTAAAATTTATATTTAAAATTAATGACAAATTAATAAATAATATTAATTTCATAATTTTAGGGCGAAAAATCGAAAATTTATTATCCAATTGATTTCCGATTGTTATGGATTCAAGTCTAGGTCATAAAAATTTAAAATTTATCATAAATTTACAATTTTTATGGTGGTTTTTAATCATAGGTTTCTAATTAAATTACAATTAATTATGAAAATCAAATTAATTCTAAATTATTCTAATTTTCAACAAATTAATCATAATTACAAATTAGATTGCATAATTAACAAGACTAGGCATTCAAACTTGTTAAACATATGCAGTAGGTCAATCAAAAATTCAAGATTTATCAACAAGAATCGCAAATATTTAATTTAACATCTTAAATTTACGAAATTTTGCATTCGAAAAACTAAAACCTTCGAAAAGTCATAGTTAGGCTTCGAATTTGAGAATTCTGGGTTCGGCATTTTAGAATGCCTTTTACATGCAGAATTGACACAAAAATCACTCGATTTGGATGAGTAACGAAGAAACTGCCGAAAAACTGCGTACGTATAATTAAATAAACGCAATTTGCAATTAATTAACAATTACGAAAATTAATCACCCCTTTTAATTCTTGCAAATTTGTAATATTTAACCATGTTTATGCAATTTAGATTATGAAAATAATAAGGGGCTCGTGATACCACTATCAGGATATGATACATATGACAATTCATAAATCATGCGGAAAAACCATAAAGCCAGGAAAACATATTATTTACACATAATCATTTAGCATAGTTTAGATGCATACTCTTTGTTGCGTGCCTTCCCTAGCTGCGCCCGAACCGAACAAGAACAAGTCTTTAGGACTCCAAGTGTCGTCCCTCCGTAGATAGTCCACAGCACGTCCGGATCCGCCTTAAGATTGACCAACTAGAATCGCCCTTAAGGTACTATTATTTTCGGCACTTTATAGGCAAATGTGTGACTGAATTTTCTCTCAAAAACTCACTTTGAATACTTTGAAACTTCTTATAAATTGTGAGTCCTAGCCTCATATTTATAGGGGTGTGGAAAGGGAATCGAAATCTTATTCAGATACAAATTAATTAAACCTAGAATCCTACAAGAACTCTAATTTAATTAATTTATCAAATAGAATTAGGAATTTAATCATTAACCGAACTCTGCATGTTTTAGGAAACGTGCACGAACACAAACACTTGCACACACACGCACGGCAGCCACGATGGGACCCCATGCGTGCGCGCGAGCAGCAGCCCACGCAGCGCCCGCGCGCGCTGCGCGCTGCGCGTGCTGTGCGCGCTGTGCGCGCTGCGCAGCCTGCTGGGCCTGGCCTTGCGCTGGGCCTGGCGTGGCTGTTTGTGCAGCGCGCTTGGCTTGCTGGGCGATGGCCTGGCTTCGTGTTGGGCCTCGTCCGGCAGGCCTCGTCCGATGCTTATTCGTACGATGCGCTTCCGATTAAATTTTCCGATTCCGGAATTCATTTCCGATACGAACAATATTTAATATTTCCGATTCCGGAATTAATTTCCGTTTCGAACAAATATTTAATATTTCCGTTTCCGGAATTATTTTCCGATTCCGGTAATATTTCCGATTCTGACAATATTTCCGTTTCCGGCAATATTTCCGATTCTGGCAATATTTCCATTTCCGATAATATTTTCCGATACGTACCATGTTTCCGTTTCCGGCAACATCTACGACTTGGATAATATTTATATTTCCGATACGATCCATATTTCCGTTTCCGGCAATATCATCGTTTCCGGAGTATTCATTTCTTGCCTGTGACGATCTTAGCTCCCACTGAAACCAAGATCCGTCGGTTCTGAATATTCATAGATGGAGTATTTAATGCCATTAAATACTTGATCCGTTTACGTACTATTTGTGTGACCCTACGGGTTCAGTCAAGAGTAAGCTGTGGATTAATATCATTAATTCCACTTGAACTGAAGCGGCCTCTAGCTAGGCATTCAGCTCACTTGATCTCACTGAATTATTAACTTGTTAATTAATACTGAACCGCATTTATTAGACTTAACATAGAATGCATACTTGGACCAAGGGCATTATTTCCTTCAAAATCGAAATCTGAAAGCATCATTAATGAGAAGACATAATAGCAACTGGGGGCTAAAAATTGAAATGAAAGAGCTAGGGAAAGAACTAAGTATACCTTGACCTTTTGTGCAGACATACACCAAGTAAATCTAAGTCAATTTGAAAGCGGTTTATATTCCCGCAATTCTGGATAAGATGGCCCTAAAAGCCTAAAGCATGTGCCACACGGGCACAAGTAATATCTTGACGCCTGCACCCTGGCTTCCAGCAAATCCTTAGACAACATTCCGAAAATCGTAACAGTGTTTTGATTCACTCATGTAATCCTGTACGAACCCTTCTATAAGTCAACTTACTTAGGACACCTCGGATTGTACACAGTAGGGCTCGGATTTCAAATAATTTTCAAAGACTTCTTCGAACATAATAAAGTGTCATTGGTTTAAGCTAAGTATGCGTTTATCTCGATGTTGCAAGTGAGTCAAAAATATTTCTAAATATGATTATAGGTAAAGAAAAGGCACCTAGCTTTTGGTCAAGGCACACTTCAACATGTGACTACCTTGACCAAGGCAATGTCGCACAATACGACATTTACAAGAGAAGTAGCAAATCACTACTCGAACGTACCTCGCACTAAACGAGTCCGGTTCAAACTATTCATGATCCATGTCACCATGAATGCATAAAAACGTATGTTAAGCATTATAGCACCAAGCCAATCCCGTAGCTACAATTGGGGGCTTGAGAAAAACACTCTAAAAATGCTCGAAATGACGAATTTATCGCAAATTCTCGACGCTAATGCTATACACACGTCATAGGGGCACAATCGTAAGGGTTGATCGTGTAAGACGAACCTTAGAATGGCTACAACCCCTCCCAAATTCTAAGCGCTACTTAGAATATATAAAGTCACCCCACTAACAAGGGTAACTGAAAATCGCGGGTCACCAAAACTCCGATCAAACTACTGCACATAACGCTCGCCCTACAAGCGCCCGTTACACAGTCTATGTAGGGGAATACAGTTAAACATAATAACATGTGCGGAACAATCCCCAAAGCCAGGAAACATGTATAAAGCACAGATTAAGCAAACTTACATTCGAAGCGTGTTTTCCACAATAATCTGTCAACGAAAACGAACAAAGAACTCCACTTGTCATTCCTCTACTTGGTTCACCGACACGATCAGATCCGTCTTGATAATCGTAGCTTAGACAATTGATCAAGATACTTTGCTTTTGGGAAGAACTCACTTTGGAGGCACAGAGAGAATAAGGGTTCTCTGTGGGTTTGAGTAATATGAATTGTGTGTATGTTGGAAATTAGGTTGTAAGGTTATATTCATAACCTTACTAACCGACCAAGCTAAGAAGCAAGGCCGGCTAGCAAGCCGTGCAAGCCAAGAAACACGGACCGCACGCCCGCGCCCAGCGACACACTGCAGGCCGAAGCCCACAGCGCGCGCGCCGAGCAGCTGGGCCGTGGGCCGTGGGCCTTGCTCGCTCGTCGCTGCTGTGCACTATTGCGTGCTGTTGCGTGCTCGCGCCCAATGGGCTGGCCTTGCTCGTCCTTGCTCGCGAGCTTGCTGGCTCGTTGGGCCTTGCACGCTTACGTGCTTGGCTCGACGGGCCGGCAACTCCGATGCCCTTCGTATTCGCGATTTAATATATTTTCGATATATTATTTATCATTTCGTATACGACGAATCACCGTCGTACGATACGATTTATTCGTGTCGCCCAGCTTACGAATATTCGCGATACGATATACGATTCCGACAAAGGTCGTATCGTATAATACGTTTCCAACTAATTCCCGAAAAGCTATTAAATGAATTTCCGATTCATTTAATCCGGTGATCTGTTACGTGTCATTGGTGTGAACTTGTAGGTTCAGTCAAGAGTAAGTTATGAGTTCAATATCCATTAGAACTCACTGATCGGAAGCATTGCTCCAGCTAGCTGTTCTGATCACTTGATCTCACTGAATTAATTGTTCGCAATTAATCTGAACCTTGGTATTAGACTCAATGCACCTTGGGTGAAGGACATATTTCCTTCAATCTCCCACTTGTCATTCAGACATGTAATACTCCGAATTTTTAAAGCTTGATTAATTATGCTTAATTATTTTTATTTAGCTTAAATTCGTTTTAAATCTAAAAATTTGAACTTTATTTTGATTAACGAAGTTTTATTTTTAAATCGTTACGCGATTTATTATTATTTCAAATTTTATAATTTAATTTCATATTTACGAGCTTAAGCTACCTTTTAAATTCTAAATTGTATTTCGTAAAATGTAAAAGATTTTAATAATTTCAAAAACGTTCTTATCAACGACTAATTTTATTCGAAAACTAAATTTATTTTATTAGCACTTTATAAAAGAATTATTCTGGAAATTAATTTTAATGATCCTATTTTCATCCAAAAATAGCAATAAAATTCTGAAAATTTGTCCCACATTGTAGATTTACCAAAATTCCCTTTTGACCCATTAAAACCAAGTCAACCCTTCTCTCTTTTCCTCTTCTCTGCCGTGTAAACATGAGCAATTGGCAGCCATGGAGTTTGCCATCTATTACATCTATAAACTTTAGGCTTGCTGATTCACTCACCTAAAGTCACTAGATTTCATTACTCATCACTACTTTTCTCTATTTTCTTACATTTGTCATCTAAAATTCTTCCAATTAGGATCATCAATCACGTAACTTGTTCAATAACATTGCTATAAATAGTTGTTCAACTATACTGGAATTTCAACCCTCAAACCACCAGCAAACAATAAACATTCCAATTTCAATTTTGATTTTTGATTTCTAAATTTGCCTCTTCAATTAAATTCAAAAAAAAAATAAAAAATAAAAGAGAAGAAGAAAAGAACCACTGACAACCACCACCGACAACCGCTTCCACCACCACCACCTTGACTGTCGCAGACCCCACCAAAATCACCCAGCCGACCACCACCCCCGCAACCCTCTCCTTTCTCTCCTCCTTACTCGCATCTCCCCTGCCTCCCTCTCTCACCGCGCCCAGCTACTCCCTCTTCCGCAAACCACCGCCGCACGTACAACATCACCGTGCTGCTGCGCTGCGAAGCCCTCTTGTCGACGCACCACCAGCCACCGGCCACCGCCCAAGCCGCCCAACCGCCTTCTTCCTTTCCCTCTCCTCCCTTCGTGCTTTCCCCTGTTTTGAGCCCTTCCTCTGCCATGTTCTATTTCAGAAAAAAAGAACCAAAATACCTTGTTTCTTTTTTGTCCTCCTCAAAACCAAACCCCCCATATTAATTGGGCTAATCTAGATTGGGCTTTTGGTAAGAAACTAGTTTTCTATTTCAGATTTTGTAACTTAATAATCTCCATGTTTTAATAAATTTTTATTTTAATAATTATTATTACTTACTAATAAATTGTTTATTATTTTCAGGTTTAATTATCGATTTTCTTAAAATAAGTTACTAGTTTTAATTATCAAAAATGGAATTTAAATAATTCTCATGTAAATTTATTTATGAATTATAAATATATATTTTCTTTTTTTGAAATTTCGATTAAAAACAATATTTTCTTTAAGTTTATGAAATTATATTTTTATCAAAATTCGTTATTTATAACATCACTACTTATAAAATTTATTATTTATAAAATGTTTAAATTATTTATCGTTTTAGTTACTAATTCAACAATTTAACTTTTGAAAGAAATCAGACTCGGGGCTCAGGAAGGACGATCCATCAGACAGGAAGTATAAAAACTACGGTTGAGGTAACGGTTATTGCTAGTACCCACAATCCCTTCGAAATGTATTTATGAATGATGTTATGAATGATTGATGTTTTATAATGATGTTTTATGATTTACGGGATTACAAGCATGATTTGATTGAATTATTTTATGATAATGCAGCTTTATGCAAAATATTGATTTAACGAATTATTATTCCTGAAAGAATGATTTTATGAAATAACGAGATTTAATGGTTTTGTTGAACCACCCTGAATGAATGAGATTTTCCTGATTAATGTTCTATTAAAAGAAATGTAAACATGATAAATGAAAGTGTAAGAACTGGTCAAGTTTCCTTGATATGGAACCAAGGTTCCCCCTGATAAGAAGCACTGGCTTCCCCTGATATGGAACCAAGGTTCCCCCTGATAAGAAGCACTGGCTTCCCCTGATATGGAACCAAGGTTCCCCCTGATAAGAAGCATTGGCTTTGTGAGGGGGTCGAAAAAGCGCGAGGCTAATGCGTGACCTTGTCCCTCGTGGGTGTGACGATTCTTTTTATTCAATCAAGTGTAATTGGATTTCCTGTGAGTATACACCCAATTGACTAGTAATATAGGAGTCGCCATTCAGTTTTTAACGACAATGAGAAAAACTGACAAAACCCGGTTATCGTGACATAAAGGGAGTGCAATTTTGTTTGACCACGATGGCCGTAGGTTCCCTTGTGATCCCTGGTGTGGGGATCTCTCAATATACACCCGCAAGGTAGAGATTGAGGGTTCGGGGGACTGTAACTACCGAGAGGAGTAATTCGCGCGTCGATAACTCCAGAGGCAGGATATCCTTACTAGCTCAGCATAAATAATTGAAGGGACATGCGTTCACTATTAAACTAATCTGAGTTGATTTTAGCAATATGCAAAATATAATACTAATTCGATCGTGATTATCTGATTTAAATAGCATTAAGGGACCTAGCATGATAATCCGATTTCCCAAAAATATTATATTTGTTAGGCGTGATAGAACAATCATATTAGGTTAGTTTAACAGTTCATAAAAAGGGCGAGGAAAGCAGTTAAATCATAGAAAAGGGACACATTACGACGCACCCTTGAGAGGTGCGTCACGGTTCTCAGAAAACTAACCACTTTGACTTTGCTATTTCTCCTTTTTATTTAACGAATCTCAATTATGGGACAGGATACGTTCTGTTCGATTTATGGATCGATTGCGACAGAACGCGTGAACAGTTTCGCAGCGAGAGGCTCAGGCTAAGGGGTTTAGAGTCAATACTCAGAATATATTATGTGTTGTTGTGTGTTGTTTCACGTCGAACCTAGGGGCCTACTTATAGGGAAGAGTTCGTGGAAAGATAGAATTGCAGAGTTCTAATCCATAAAGAATTAGGAAAAGAGACGTACCCAGGTATTTTCAGCGCCCAGGCCTGGGCGCCGAAATCTTCGGCGCCCAGAACCAGGCGTTGAAAATAGGGTCTGGGCAGTTTTGTTTGGTCAGATTCGGATTCCTAAAATCCGTAGAGTTTGAGATTAATTCGAGTCTTTTAGCGCGTATCAATTTTGTGACGGAATGCGTCTGGGCCCGTTACGAACTCTAGGTTCGTTAGGATTTTAATTAATACGTAACTCTTATTTCCAAATCCTATTAGGAATAGGATTCTCGCGGTTTTCTATCTCATTTAGGATTTATGTTGGAGTGTAACACCTAATTTTGACAGGTTTATATCTTTTATGATTTGCCACTTTTAGAAGCTTCCTTTTACGGCAGTTACTATTTTTAGCAGGTTTCCATAAATAGCAGGTTTCGGGTAAAATGAAATGGGGAATCGAGATTCGTTTATTTTATAGGAGATGCGTTGTCAAGTGGAGTTTTTATGCTTTCATCATCGAACCTTTCCCTTGCGGGAACGGGGACAAAAGTAGGTGTCTACAGTTAGCCCCCACTTTGACTGAGTCTTGGAGTAAGACGATGGTCAAAGTATTAGATGGAGTGCGTCACACAAGCCATGGTGTATGTGACCTGTTTTGCGAGGGTCTCACGAGCCCCCGAGTGATAACATTTGACTTAAGGGTTATCACTTGAAGTGTCGACATATCCCTCACGCGTCATTGGGATTTGTCAACTGATAGTATAGAAACTTCCTCACTTTGTCATTGGAAGGATCTAAAGATGCGTAGAAACTCCCTCACTTTGTCATTGGGAGTAGCTACAAATGTTTTCGAAATTAAAGCTGTAAAGTGTAATTGGGCCTGGCCAAGCCCAATCACGAGGTAAAACGTTTTTAAAGATTCTCATTTTTAGGGCTAGCTAAACGAGAAAACCCCCTTGCTTTTATAGGACGTAAAACGAAGGAAAATCCAGCACATCGCTCTTTTTTGGAAAAACGAAAAACCAATCCTTTAATTTTTGGAAAAAGGGAAAACCAATCCTTTAATTTTCGGAAAAAGGGAAAACCGATCCTTTGATTTTCGGAAAAAGGGAAAACCGATCCTTTGATTTTCGGAAAAAGGGAAAACCGATAAAAGTTATCGCTGCAGCGACTAAGGACCTGCCCTGTTAGTGACGCAGACCCCGCCCGCTGAAGGTGGGCGAGCCTGTCCGCTGAGGGTGGACCCCCCGTCCGATAGAAGTGGACGAATCTGTTTTGATGTTTTTGAAAATAAGGACCTACGCGGTTTGTGACGTAGACCCGGCCGGCTGAAGATGGCGAGCCTGTCCGTTGAGGGTGGACCCCCCGTCCGATAGAAGTGGACGAATCTGTTTTGAAATTTTATTTTGTTTTGTTTTTTTGTTTTTTTTTTTTGAAAATAAGGACCTACGTGGTTTGCGCCGTAGACCCCGCCGGCTGAAGATGGCGAGCCTATTTTAAATTTGAAAGACTTTATTTTTCGAAACTGAGGACCTGCGCGGCTAGTGACGCAGACCCCGCCCGCTGAGGGTGGGCGAGCCCATTTTGAATTTCTTATTTTGCCTATGTAGAAGAGCTTTTGGTGATTACAACCTGTTGGTGGGTCGTAATATTTCCTGATTAGTTGTGTCCTATAAGTGGGTCCACACTGTGTATATTTTTGTTTAACGATATTTTTTGAGATATCCAAACATGTTATGGTGCGTGGCGCATTCTGGGAATGTGATTCTGATTGGCGCTCCCTGTTGGA
Source organism: Spinacia oleracea (assembly GCF_020520425.1). Lineage (NCBI taxonomy): Eukaryota > Viridiplantae > Streptophyta > Magnoliopsida > Caryophyllales > Amaranthaceae > Spinacia > Spinacia oleracea. The sequence continues at coordinate 92,453,033 of NC_079491.1, read as the reverse complement.
GTCCACTTTTCGCGAGCCCCCAAGTGTTGGGGCTCGTCGGTTGTTTTTCGCGTCTTGTAATCATGTTTGGGGTCACGCTCGTATGTGCGAGCGACCTCCTATAGTAGTGTGCTATTTTTAGTGAAGCCGTGGAGTGCGACTTTAGCTTTCAGGCGACATCCGGTTTTGGCTTGGCCCGGATTATCCCTTTGACAGACAGACATTTTCTATTTGGAAAACCAATGACTTGACGACACATATTTTTGGTGTTTCGAAGAATGACCATGATATTTAACTTGCTTTTTTTTTTTTTTGAAAAGTGTACATGAGCGTTTTCTGAGATGAGTCTAAGTTTCGACCAAGTTTCACTGTTATTATTATTTTTTGCTTATTTGGGAGCTAAAGGTGCTTTGGGCTTGATCTTACTTGTAATAGGGCCTCGTGTTTTAGCAACACGATCTTAAGTCCTTTCCTATTCCGTGTTTTTGTGAAATCTGGGCCTTGGGCTGCATTTTCCGCGCCCAAGCTCAGGCGTTAAAAATTTTGGCGCCCAGAGGTGGGCGCTGAAAGTTCTTTCCTGGTAATATTTGATTTTCGGATTTCTAAACACGTTTCCGAATGGGATCAGGATGTTTATTGGGTGCGTTCAGCTATATATAGGGGCTAGGTACGTCCTTATTTTCCACCACTCTCAAATTCTTTCTCTCTTTTTTGCTGTGCTCTAATTATTTACTGCTTTTGCCATGTCGATCCCTACTTTCTCACTCCAACGGACTGTTAGGCGTTGGCTACGAGCCCTTACTCCCACAGAAAAAGCTTTGTTAAAAGAATACCACTTAGAGGCACTTTTAGGCTTACAACAAATTAATATTGATTATAATTTTCTGCATGCTGCCCTAAACTTTTGGGACTCCGATCATCATGTTTTTTCCTTTCGGGGCAATGAAATATGTCCTTTGCCTGATGAATTTGCTGCGATCCTCGGTTATCCTACTAATGCTACTCCTGTTACCCCTGGCACTATTGAAGAGGGTAAAACAACCATAAGGGCTTTCCTAGGGCTAGATGATAACATGTTTGCTGAACTTGTTGTAGACGATAAGGTTAACTTGGCAAAACTCGTAAAACATCATTTTAGGCCTAGTAAGAATATGACCGAACAAAAATTGAACATTCGAGCCCTTGTATTTTGCTTGTTGAATCATTATTTGCTGTCGAATAATAATGGTGAGTTCGGTGACATAAGGCTGATCCCCTTGATTAGCCAGATGGAAAGTTGCTATTCTATTATGCCGTTGGTTGTTGCTGAGACTTTCCTGAGTGCGGATGAGCTGAAGAAGGATGCCAAATCCGAAATTTTTAAGGGAAGCCCCCTATTACTGCAGGTAATCTATTTTTTCTTTGCGCACACATACGCCACTTTTATATATTTCTTTTTGCCTGGGGCTGAGTTTCAGCGCCCAGGGCTGGGCGCTGGAATATTCGGCGCCTGATACTGGGCGTTGAAACTGCGCCCCAGGAACCTTTTTTCTTTCTTTTCATTCTTTTGAATTGATCGTACCTATTTTTGCAGATTTGGCTTGCGGAACGGCTTAGAATTTTGGAAGCTCCTGCCGATCCTAAACATTACCGCCCTATAGCTTTGGGTAACCGAAAATACTTGCACCAAGGCCAGGACAAGGCCGAATGGACCTCCTTTTTTACTTATGGCATTTGTTCTATTAAGTGGGTGGTACCATGGTGGGGTTTGACTACTATGACAGGGGGGTCTGATGTATCGGTTTATATTTCTTTGTTGGGGCTATCTTGTCCCATTTATATTTTCTCTTACCGAGTCACGCGTCAATATGGTTTAAGGCAGACTATCCCCTTTTCTGATACGGTACCACCTAAGGTAGCGACCTTTGCACAAACACGGGTCTTTATCGTGGGATAGGTATTATGATGGTCTCCCGCGTTGGGCTGTAGCTACAAATGGGTTTGTGGTCCTTCTGAAAACTATAAGTTGTGGATGAGTTCCGATGACAAGGATGTGAGGACCGAGGCTCGTAATGGGGAGCCGGCTGAGCTTTTGATACCTCGTATTCGTGTTAAGTATGAGGGTCCTGATTCTGCCAGACCTCGTACCTATAGTTTTAAGACTGTGAAAGCTCGTCCTGATCGAAAGCGAAAGGAAGTTCTTCCCCGTTCCAGTGTCAGGCCTAAAAAGATGCCTAACATGAAGGGGCCTGCTGTTGTTAAAAGAAATGCAAGCTCTCGCGGAGATCATCGCCGGAACAATGTATGGGTTAGGAAGGCTCAGCCGCCTGTAGAAACAGTGGCTAGTCTAGTTGATGATAGTAATCCTTCTCCCACCACTGTTTGTGCCCTTGAGGCTGAGTGGGCTATAACTGAGAATGTTTCTAAAGCTTTGGCATCTTTGGAAGTTAGTGTCCAGGAGCCAGTTCTTATGGAGATTGATATTGGGGCAGCGCAGAAGACTATGGGGGTAGATCCTGCGAACATTGCTCTCTTCAAGACTTTATTTGATGATCCGGAAGAACTAGAGTAGTGTAGTTCTTTCCTAGGGTGTAGGTGCCCTCTATTTATTTCAGTTGTGTTTGTTTTTATTCCTAGCACTTTGTTTTCCTTCTTATTATATTTTAATAAAGGCGTATTTTTAGTCTCCATTCAATTTTGTTTATATGTCTAACACTTTTTTACACAAAGAATATAATTTTTTTTATTATTATTTGGACCGAATCCTTGGTAAGGATTGCCTACGTATCTTGTCAGAATCAGGTCGCGCGTAATTCTTAGCTTTAGAATAAGCTCTAGTATGCCGGATTTCGGTAGATATGTCCTGAAGTGGAAACATATTACTTAATCGGTCAAATGAGTGAAGTATTTGCCATTTTCATCTGCCGTTTTCCATAGGTTGCGTGAAATTCGACCAATTTGTTGGTAAACCTATTTGGATACGTACTGTACCCCCCAAGTGTTCGTTATTTTTCCGTTGTGTGCGAAAAAAATGACGAGCACTTTTCGAAAAAAGGAAAAATTTTGGCAGGCAGAGAGTTTCAACGCCCAGGCTGGGGCGTAAGAAATTTCGGCGCCCAGCCCTGGGCGCTGAAAATAACTTAGGCGGTCAATTTTGATGTTTTTGCTTCACATGTTCTTGCGTTTATTTCTATTTCGTTTTTTGTGCCTTGATATTTTGCTTCGTAGTTAAAGTTAATTTTGAGGCTATTTTGGAGGTTTTTTGACTGTTAGCGTGAAACGCATTTTTGTCCCGATTAATTTTTTCTATTGTGACTTAAAACAGTTTTGAAAATGGAGTTAGGGTGCGGAACTTATGAAGATCTTTGTGGAGGGTATGATGGAATCTATGTGAAACCGCTGTTGGTGGATTCTATGTTTTATGAATTTATTTTTTTGGTAACATTTGCATTCGTTTTAAATTTTTGATTTCTTTTTGATTTTCGGTTGCATGGATTGGCTCTTATGATGACATTGGTTGGCTTTTTGGGTTTTGAGGATGGGATATTGTGGTTTATTTATGGGTTTCGGGAACTGGTTCACATGGCATTATTTCAAAACCGAGTGGGCTTTGTTTGTTGGGCCTATAGTGGGCCGCTTCTTTATTATTTTTTTATTTTGCAAGTACATTTGGTGTTTATTTAGTGTTAGAATAAAATTTTTAGGAAAAATATTACGCCTTTATTGATTTGGAAAGTAAGGAAAACACACTGAAATAAAACTGACCCATATTCTAAAGGGCCTTAGGACCATCTAAAGTCTCTATTATTTTTTCTATCAATCTAAAGAACTACTAGGCGCTTTTTACTAATGGTGCTCTATGTGGCTCAAGCCTGGGGTTTAGGCTCATAAAACTTTGGTCCTTCACCGGTACTTATCTTGAATTCCATTCCTTTTGCGTTGACCCACTGATATGTCTTCACCCATCCGTTCCCGACCTCTTTTGGTGTTGATGCAGGAGAGATTAACCGGGATGGATCGAAACCTTCATCTTGTAAAGCTAGGGTAGTCATCACAGTCTCGTTCTCCATAGGCCTCGATTCGTTAAACAATGTCCATAGAGCCTAGTTGTCCAATATTTCAGCTGTTTTAGTCTTGGTGAGGTGGGGTGCCTCATCCAAGGTGTGGCAATCATGGAAAATTTCAAATCCGGGTTTTAGCAAGCCATCTTGAACGAAGGGTTCAGGGAAATCACAGCATGGGTGTTCTTCTCCTTCCTGAACAAACATCCCGTTAAGGGTCCTTTGATATGGGGGAAGGAGGGTGGTTTGTTTGGCTTTGTTAAGGTGTAGCCTAGATAGGCGGTCAGCAATATCTTCCTCCGTTGGTTCATAACCTAAGCCAAAGGGAGTAGATTTGTCGGAAAAAGGATGGAATGTGCATTCCTTCTTCCTTATGCCCAATGGGGTTCCTGGGAAATAACCTTGAGCTAACAGCATTCTAGGGATGACTCGGGATGCATGCGGGTCTAGGAATGCTAGATCATAATCTTCGATGAACTGGATTGTTTCTTCCATTTGAAACCCATAAAGGTCATCTGCAGTTTCGGCCGTTCCAACCATAGTACAACTGACGTCGAGAGGAGGGGCGCGGATTTCTAGTATTACCCCGTTATGGTTAAGTTTAACCATTTGGTGCAAGGTAGAAGCCACACCTCCTAAGTCACGGAGCCAAGGTCGCCCCAAGAGGAGGTTGAAAGTGGGCTTGATGTCGATTATTTGAAACTCCGTGGTGCGTGCCACAGGCCCGGTTTGTATGGTAAGGTTGATTTTTCCCAATACAGGCCTTCGGGAGTTATCATAAGCTCGTACCCCTTGCGTGGAGGTTTGGAAGTCGTCGTTTCCCAGCCCCAAGCAATGGGCGGTTCGCAATGGGCAGACATTAACCGCCGAACCATTATCTACGAGCGCTAGGGGGATGTTTTGTCCTTTGCATCCAACCACTAAGTAAAGGGCTTTATTGTGAGCACCCCCCTCTTTGGGTAAGTCTTTATCAGTGAAAACTATAGCCTTTTCTCCGGCATCTCTCGTGACATGGCTAACCAATGAGTCAGGTGTGATATCTGTGGGTACTGAGATGAGGTCAAGTGAGCGAATAAGATTTTCGCGATGTTCTTTTGAAGTACACATAAGATCTAAGATGGTAATCTCAGCCTTGGTTCTTTTCAGTTGTTTCAGGAGAGGATTTTCAATGACTTCCGCGACGGTGGTGTGCCGCCCGTTCTCAGGAGTTTGCCTAACCGGGATGTCGTCCATAGGAGGTGGGTGAATATCCGGTTGGTATATCCTTCCGGATCGGGTGAGGTTGTCGACCTCGGGCTCCTGAGGGGTGGTGTCAATGAGAGCATACCCGGGCCAAGTTTCGGTGAAGAGGTCCTGGCCCGACACTTGAGATAGGTAAATATCTTCAGCATCATCGTTCCACACACCGCACACTTCCCCCTCGATTCGATCCATAGGTACCATAGCGAGTGGTGCACCTTGAGGTGTAATATACACCGTGGGGTCGAAATTCTCTGGTTGGTCGAGAGAGATGTGACAAGAGCCGAGTGGGCTCTTGTTGTTGTTGGGTTTGCCAACGTTAGGGAGAGGTATCACTTCATCCTCTATCATGTCCTGGATCGTATGTTTTAGATTCCAGCAGTTTTCAGTGTCATGCCCATTTCCTTGATGGAATTTGCAGTAAGTACCTTCGACCCAGTATTTGTTTTTGACAGGAGGGTCACGGGTGGGGCCTATAGGTCTCAACTTTCCTTGATTGGTTAGTCTTTCAAAGGCTTGTACCAAAGTTGACCCGAGTGGGGCAAACTTTCGGTCTCGGACCCATCTTACAGGGTATTTTCGGGCAGGAGCCTCTTCTACAGCATGGACTTCTTGGGCTTGGGATGTGTTACCCCGATTATAGGTGTTGGTCTTATATGCAGGTTTGCTCTGTATGGTTTTGGCGAGGTCGTCCTCGATTTTTATTCCCACATCATAAACCCTTTTGAAAGTGTCGAGTTCCAGGTACCTAAGGTGTTGTCTGTAAGCCGGGTCCAAGTTGTCAATGAATTTTTGGACCAATTCTGTTTCGGGAGGCCTATTGATTAGCTGGGCCGCCTGGTCCCTCCATCTAGCAAAGTAGGTTGTGAAACCCTCATTTTTCTTTTGGAAGAGAACTTCCAGCTCGCGCATGGTGACTTGGAAATCCATGTTCGACGAGTATTGCTTGATGAAGACATTGACAAAGTCTTCCCAAGTGGGGAAGAGCTTAGGGTCCTGGTGATAGTACCATTTGAGCGGCACAGGTTCCAAGGACAAAGGAAAGGAAGGTAGGTACATGGACTTGTCCACGCCTTTCAAGTTCATGGTATTCACAAAGCTCAGTAGATGATCACGGGGGTTATCCGTGGCCTTGAATTTTGGTAAGTCAGATGAACTGAACTTTTCTGGTAATTTGCCAGAAAAAGGTTCAGGCTCGAGGGAGAAGTATTTGCTCCCCATGGTTTGCTGTAGGACCATTTTTTTAATCCTCTTCTCGTTTCGAGGTCATTTTTGGCTTGCGCAGCCGCTAAGGCTTCATTTTCCATTTTCAGTTGGCCCATGAGTTGGGTCATTTGGACCATCTGGTCTCGCAAATCTTCGATGGACATGTTTGGAGGTGCGAATCGAGGTTGGGGAAGCGGAGATCCTTGAAATGAGGGACGACAGACGGAGCTTGGAGTTACTAAACCTGATGTTGGTGATGTATCTTCGAGACGCACTAGCCGTTGATTCCCTGATCGGCACCAAGTGGCAGGACCGGTCCTAGGCATAAGATAAGCTAAAGTTTAGGTTCCCAAAGTTTCAAGCATTACTTAGTCCAGACTTCGACTCTCTAAATTGGTTTTTCACTTTTTCGCTCTTTCTTCTGTCGGTACACTTTTTGGGGGGTTTTTTTTTTTATTTTGGTCATTCTTTGGATTTTCGAAACACTTGCCTGTGTGACATTCATAGTTGTTAGCATGTTCGGTTTTGGTGCCGAGCATTGCCGTCGTAGGAGGCCTAACGACGACACAAAGAGTTATTAATTTTTCGCGAGTCGCCTTTTGAAATCGAGTGCTTTTCTTACGCCCTCGTAGCAATTCTTTTGATGAACATTTTTTGTGCTACGTACTTTCTTTTTGCTTGGGCACCGAAGCTGCTGCGCCTGACCAGAAAGCCAAGCAACAACTTCAGCGCCCAGCATTGGGCGTGAGAAATTTTGGCGCCCAGCCAGGGGCGTTGAAAAATGCGTCCCTGGCTGGTTCTCGTTTTCTGTTTTTTGTTTATGCGACTTCGATTTGCGTGCTTGCCTAATAACGTCCTTCACGCGTAACAGCGTTTGTGGGATTCGTTACAGGCCATCCCGAGTGTCGCTTATTTTGTGGCGATCATTCGGGTTTGCGGAACACGTGCTTCGGTATAACTCTTTGGCAAATTAGTCTAGGAATGTTTGGGAAATTTTTAAGGTCATTGGTTTTCTAGGATAGTTTGTCACACATAATCACATATTTCGCTACACATAACTACATTACAAACATGGATTTGAAAATTAAATATGCCACGTAGTTTATGATAGGTTTCTATGGGTAGTTTATTTGCGCCTGGCTTGGTACCGCTTCTATCGTAGATCCAACACATGCCCCGGTCGAGGTAGTGTCTTCAACAGACGAATTTCGCTCAAGAGGCCAACCCGCAAGTGCAAGCCAAGGGGCATGCAGGCGAGAGGGACCTAATGAGCGAGCGATTGGGTTCGGGATAGGTGTACTACCTGCACAAGTACCGAGTGGGAAACATGCGCGACGTATGCACCCCCATGTTGGCGAAAAAAGGTATCCTTAGTCCCAACTCCCGAGGGAGCCGAGATTCGTTATGATGTTCTGCCCGTTCACATTAATATGCTGATTTTCAGGTCGTCCCAACTTGATGGGGAAATAAACGCGGGGTAGGATCGTTTCACCCTTCGGCTATTTTGATTACCTACAAGCACGAGTATTTCCTTCACTATCCCCAGTGGAGTCGCCACTGTGAGGGGGTCGAAAAAGCAAGAGGCTAATGCGTGACCTTGTCCCTCGTGGGTGTGACGATTCTTTTTATTCAATCAAGTGTAATTGGATTTCCTGTGAGTATACACCCAATTGACTAGTAATATAGGAGTCGCCATTCAGTTTTTAACGACAATGAGAAAAACTGACAAAACCCGGTTATCGTGACATAAAGGGAGTGCAATTATGTTTGACCACGATGGCCGTAGGTTCCCTTGTGATCCCTGGTGTGCGGATCTCTCAATATACACCCGCAAGGTAGAGATTGAGGGTTCGGGGGACTGTAACTACCGAGAGGAGTAATTCGCTCGTCGATAACTCCAGAGGCAGGATATCCTTACTAGCTCAGCATAAATAATTGAAGGGACATGCGTTAACTATTAAACTAAACTGAGTTGATTTTAGCAATATGCAACATATAATACTAATTCGATCGTGATTATCTGATTTAAATAGCATTAAGGGACCTAGCATGATAATCCGATTTCCCAAAAATATTATATTTGTTAGGCGTGATAGAACAATCATATTAGGTTAGTTTAACAGATCATAAAAAGGGCGAGGAAAGCAGTTAAATCATCGAAAAGGGACACATTACGACGCACCCTTGAGAGGTGCGTCACGGTTCTCAGAAAACTAACCACTTTGACTTTGCTATTTCTCCTTTTTATTTAACGGATCTCCATTATGGGACAGGATACGTTCTGTTTGATTTATGGATCGATTGCGACAGAACGCGTGAACAGTTTCGCAGCGAGAGGCTCAGGCTAAGGGGTTTAGAGTTAATACTCAGAATATATTATGTGTTGTTGTGTGTTGTTTCACGTCGAAACTAAGGGCCTATTTATAGGGAAGAGTTCGTGGAAAGATAGAATTGCGGAGTTCTAATCCATAAAGAATTACGAAAAGAGACGTACCCAGGTATTTTCAGCGCCCAGGCCTGGGCGCCGAAGATTTCGGCGCCCAGAGCCAACCGTTGAAAATAGGGTCTTGGCAGTTTTGTTTGGTCAGATTCGGATTCCTAAAATCCGTAGAGTTTGAGATTAATTTGAGTCTTTTAGCGCGTATCAATTTTGTGACGGAATGCGTCTGGGCCCGTTACGAACTCTAGATTCGTTAGGATTTTAATTAATACGTAACTCATATTTCCGAATCCTATTAGGAATAGGATTCTCGCGGTTTTCTATCTCATTTAGGATTTATGTTGGAGCGCAACACCTAATTCTGACAGGTTGCTATCTTTTATGATTTGCCACTTTTAGAAGCTACCTTTTACGGCAGTTACTATTTTTAGCAGGTTTCCATAAATAGCAGGTTTCGGGTAAAATGAAATGGGGAATCGAGATTCGTTTATTTTATAGGAGATGCGTTGTCAAGTGGAGTTTTTATGCTTTCATCATCGAACCTTTCCCTTGCGGGAACGGGGACAAAAGTAGGTGTCTACACGCTTCCCCTGATATGGAACCAAGGTTCCCCCTAATAAGAAACACTGGCTTACCCTGTTATGGAGCACTGACTCCCCCTGTTATGAAGCACTGGCTTCCCCTGTTCGTAGGAGACGTCCTACCATGTTTCCTGTAAAGTCCTAACGACCTGAATAATACTGTTAAAAGGAAAAAGATTAGTGAAATAATGTTCCTGAAATAATAATCTTGAAATGATGTTCGAAATGATGCTTTTGAAATGATGATTTATTAAATGTTTTACTATATTCTATCCTCCCTGTTTATTAAATAAAATGAATTGAAATGATGTTACGATGCTAGGGTAATTCGTTACTGAGTCGTCGGCTCACCGTTTTGTTTTCTGTTTTAGGTACTGCTGGGGACCACGGAAACGAGTAGTGGCGAGGATTTCACTATAGCAAAATTCACCTAAGTAAATGTTAAGTTGTAACAAGTTTAAGTATGACTCTGGATTAAGTTATGTACTTTGATTAAGGAATTAAAAAGGATTATTATGTTAATTTTGAAGTTTAATAGCTTATGAATGATGGTTGCCTCGTAATTCCCAAGAGGGAGTTACGGCAGGTAATGTCCCGACCGAATTAGGTTAATTCCGCTGCTAAGTATTCCTTAATAAGTGATTTAGAGGTCGGGGCGTTACAAGACAAGTGTGCATCCACATTCCTTTGTCGCTTAGTGTTACTTACTGAACATAAGGTAAGATCCAAGCCATCCTTATTAGGTCTAGAAGTGTTTCTCGGATTACAGAGTTCAACTGTCAAACTTTTGCAGAAGGTTAAGCCTAACTCTCCGAGAGGCCTTGTTACACAACAACACCATATCGTATCAAAGATAGGAGGACAATCCATTCTTGCAATCTATGAACACTCACTTTGATTCATAGTACGCCCAATAACTGCTTTTATAGCCTCCTTTTACGGTGCGACGTTTAGCTTATATCAAAGCGAACTAATTCTCAAACGAGCAGACATAATTGCTCATGTTCTGAGGAACGGTTTCTAATCACCATTGATGAGAACTACCTATGACATGACTTTAATCTCTTAAAGCGTTCTCATGGTCAATCCGATACAAGATCCAATAAGTATCTATGCAAAAGATTTTGACATCCAGTCACTCTAGTTCAAGAAACAGAACTAAGTAATCTACTTGTAATCTAATCTTCATTAGTCATTGGTCGTCCACCTTTCAATGACCTGGATTAGGGATCCTTTGTGACTTTAATATTCAAGTTCACTTATGGGTGTTTCTTTGTCAAAGAATCCATCTTGACATCCCATTAATTGAATGATTTGAATCACATGGACTTGTCATTTAATTCTAAACCACAATTAAATGAATATGAAATAAATAAATTTCATAAATATGAAATGGTTAAACCAATTGTTTTAAACATAGATCTAACAGATGTTCTAAAACAATACTTAGAAAATCAAAGCCATTCTCCAACATGCTTGATTCCCATGATTGCTACATGTGCGTTGTGTTTCACTTGTGGCAACGGTTTAGTCAATGGATCCGCGACGTTGTCGTCAGTTCCAACCTTGCAAATCTCGATTTCCTTTCTTTCAACGATCTCTCGAAGTATGTGAAATCGCCGCAGTACGTGCTTGGACTTCTGGTGGCTCCTAGGCTCCTTTTCCTGGGCAATGGCTCCGCTATTGTCCCAATACAAAGACACTGGTCCTTTAATGGAGGGGACAACGCCAAGTTCTTCGATGAACTTCCGAATCCAAACAACTTCCTTTGCTGCTTCTGAGGCAGCAATGTACTCGGCTTCAGTTGTAGAATCCGCAATAGTTCTTTGCTTAGCACTTTTCCAACTTACTGCTCCGCCGTTGAGGCAGAACACAAACCCAGACTGTGATCTGAAATCATCTCTGTCGGTTTGAAAGCTTGCGTTCGTATAGCCGTTAACAATCAACTCATCTGTACCACTATAAACCAGAAACTGATCCTTAGTCCTTTTCAGGTACTTTAGGATGTTCTTGGCAGCAGTCCAATGCGCCTCACCTGGTTCTGACTGGTACCTGCTCGTTGCAATGAGTGCGAACGAAACATCCGGCCTTATACAAATCATAGCATACATGATGGATCCAATAGCCGAAGCATATGGAATTGAAGGAAATAATGCCCTTGGTCCAAGTATGCATATAATATTAAGTCTAATAAATGCGGTTCAGTATTAATTAACAAGTTAATAATTCAGTGAGATCAAGTGAGCTGAATGCCTAGCTAGAGGCCGCTTCAGTTCAAGTGGAATTAATGATATAAATCCACAGCTTACTCTTGACTGAACCCGTAGGGTCACACAAATAGTACGTAAACGGATCAAGTATTTAATGGCATTAAATACTCCATCTATGGATATTCGGAATCACCGGATCTTGGTTTCAGTGGGAGATAAGATCGTCACAAGCAAGAAATGAATACTCCAGAAACGATGATATTGCCGGAAACAGAAATATGGATCGTATCGGAAATATAAATATTATCCAAGTCGTAGATGTTGCCGGAAACGGAAACATGGTACGTATCGGAAAACATTATTGGAAATGGAAATATTACCGGAATCGGAAATATTGCCGGAAACGGAAATATTGTCAGAATCGGAAATATTATCGGAATCGAAAAATAATTCCGGAAACGGAAATATTAAATATTTGTTCGAAACGGAAATTAATTCCGGAATCGCAAATATTAAATATTGTTCGTACCGGAAATGAATTCCGGAACCGGGAATTTAATCGAAAGCGCATCGTACGAATTAGCATCGGACGAGGCTTGCTAGATGAAGGCCCAGCATGAAGCCAGGCCCGCGCCCAGCAAGCCGAGCGCCCAACATGGAGCTGCCACAGCCTCGCCAAGCCCAGCGCAAGGCCTTGGCGCGCGCATGTTGAGCGTGCTGTTGGGCTGCGAGCAACGACTGCTCGTGTGGGCCGCAAGGCCTGCGCGGGTGGTGCGATGTTCGTGGCCATACGATGCTCATGTTCGTAACGAATCCTAATCCTATCAGAATTCGTGTATTAATTAAATCCTAATCCTAATAGATTAATTTATTATTTAGAGTTCAAGTTGGATTCTAATTAATAAATCCAAATCCTAGTAGGATTATAATTCCTTTTCCATACCTCTATAAATAGGTGCCTAGGGTCATAACTTATAGATACAATTGAAGTATTCTAAAGGTAAGATTTTGAAGAAAAATCAGCCATACACTTGCACCTAAATAGCCGAAATTCCTAAGCAACCTTAAGGGCGATTCTAGTTGGTCAAGCTTAAGGCGGATCCGGATGTGCTATGGACTATCTACGGAGGGAAGACACTTGGAGTCCTAAAGACTTGTTCTTGTTCGGTTCGGGCGCAGCTAGGGAGGGCACGCAACAAAATGTATGCATCTAAACTATGCTAAATGATATGTGTAAATAATATGTTTTCCTGGCTTTATGGTTTTTCCGCATGATTTATGTTTTGTCATATGAATCATAACCTAACAGTGGTATCACGAGCCTCTTATTATTTTCATAATCTAAATTGCATAAACATGGTTAAATTTTACAAATTTGCAAAGAATTAAAAGGGGTGATTAATTTTCGTAATTGTTAATTAATTGCAAATTGCGTTTATTTAATTATATGTACGCAGTTTTTCGGCAGTTTCTTCGTTACTCATCCAAATGGAGTGATTTGTGTGTCAATTCCGCATGTAAAAGGCATTCTAAAATTTTGACAAAACTAATATTTTTCGGCCGAACCCAGAATCCCCAAATTCGAAGCCTAACTATAACTTTTCGGAGGTTTTAATTTTTCGAACACAAAAGTTTGTAAATTTAAGATGTTAAATTAAGCATTTGCGATTCTTGTTGATAAATCCTGAATTTTTGATTGACCTACAGTATATGTTTAACAAGTTTGAATGCCTAGCCTTGTTAATTATACAACCTAATTTGTAATTATGATTAATTTGTTGAAATTCGAATAATTTAGAATTAATTTGATTTTCATAATTAATTAATAATTTAATTAGGAACCAATGATTAAAAACCACCATAAATTTTTTTAATTTGTGTTAAATTTTAATTTTTTTATGACCTAGATTTGAATCCATGTTAATCGGAAATTAATTGATTAATAAATTTTCGATTTTTCGCCCTAAAATTATGAAATTAATATGATTTATTAATTTGTCATTAATTTTGGAAATAAAAGTTTTAATTTTTATGCAATTCGCTCATAAAACTTGCCCGCACAAAGCAATGGACGCTACGTGTTACCCTTAAGGGGTGTTGTATAGTGCGGGCATGCGACGACGAGCAAGGGAGCTCGTCGCCCATGCGGTACGAATGCAGCGAGCAAGGCGAGTAGCACGCAAGCACAAGGCAGCAGCCCTGCCTTGCGTCGAGTGCTGCGATGATGCATGGGCAAATGGGCGAAGAAGCAAGGCGAGCGAGAATGGCAGGCGCGCGCGCGCGGGCAGCGAGGGTGCCTCGTAGCAACGAGCGCTGCCTCGCCCAGCCTCGCCAAGCAACTGCTGCGCTACGAAGCAGCGAGCGATGTTGCGCGCAAGCGTGGCTCGGCTTGCTGCGTTTGCGCGTGGCAGCTGCTCGTGCCTTGCTGTGCGATCACTCGTGAGGGGCGATGCTACCTCGAGGACTCGACGGGGCATGGGCGCAAGCCCATGGCCTCGTCTTGACCCGATTGATGCGCTTTGAATTTAATTTTTAATTTTCAGTTCGGAAACGATTTTATTTAATTTTAAAAATTCGTAATTTAAATTGTTTTCTTGGGATTTAGTTTTGAATATTATAATTATTATAAATTTCATTTATACTAATTATTTTACTAAAATTAAATCTTGAATTAATTTAAATTCGTTTAATTCAACTGAAATAAATTAAATTAATGGATTCGATTATAAATTTATATGAGCTTTAAATTTTAATTAAATTTGTATGTTTCCAGTTAGACTAAAAATACATTTTTATGTTTAAAATTAGTAAAGCATATGAATTTATTTGTTTAAGTGGGAGCATTTTTTAGTCATAAACTCTTGATTAGGTCTACAAATCCTTTAAGGTTAAACAACTTGATTAGAATTAATAAGGACTGAATAATTGGTTGATTATTGGTGCCCTTAATTAATTGCTGAAAATATTTATGTGATGCATAACGTGTTTTACTAAACAGCTATATGGGCCATTCATGATAATGAATGGGTGAATGGTATATATTGTATATGTACTGTTTTGCAGGTTATGGAGTGACTAGTATGGCCCAAATAGGATAGAAAATATGGTCTGCGTACCATTAATTTGAATGTAATTGGTCTAATGCACCAAATTTGTTTTTCAATTTAAATATGGTCTGCGTACCATCAAATAGTTGTAATTAGTTTAATTATAGCTTATCCTATTTGAAGAAAATGGCTCCTCCCACGGTGAAATTCAAGACGAAGTTACCATTTTCGAGACGGACTTTGAAGTTGAAGCTTCAAGATGAAGTCGGGCCATACTAGATCACATTTATCTTATGCATGCTTTAAGTTATTTATTGCTTTAAATATGTCTTAATTATGCATGAGATTGTGGCTTGATTATGTTGCATGATTTAGGATTTTAGTTCACTTAAAATCTAACCAACATAGTAAGAGCCTTAAGTTCCAAACTTAAAAATTGAGTTTAAAGGTGCCATGCCAAAATAAACACTTGCTTGGATATCTACATCAATCTAGTAATAGTTTTCGCTCAGCGAGGTGTTACTTATTGGTCCTAAAGGGGTAAGGTACACAAATAATTATGAGTACATGTTAGTTTTGGTGAAACTCAACGATATAAGTAAGGAGTCCTTTTATGTCGTGGCAAAATCGATAGGTTTACCTAATAAGTTCTTAGACATACCTATCAACCAAGAGTAGTTACTAGACTATTAGCAAAAGGCTTTTTGCTTACCTGAAATGTTTTAGAATTGAGTCAAAATACATTATGTGCTTAATTCTTCAATTGTTTTAGGGTCTTGGAATCATTTTATTCACACCTGCCGGAACAATAAAATCGAATAAAATGCTAATGACTTGTTTAAATTGCATGATTGCTTTAATTTTCAAGTTATTACTCATCATAAATGTTTAGACTTTGCATGCTTCAATGTATGTTTTAATTATTGTTTGTAATTAAATATCTTGCACTGCAATAAATCCTTTTAGAAAGGTAACAGTAAATTTCCTCGATTGGTAATGAATCCAAGAACGATTCATGGAAAAGAGAGAAAAAGAGCAATTTAAAATGTACGTTTCTTTTAGCGACTTTTATGGTTGTTTTCGAGTATCAAAATCGAATAGCAAACCAATTGGTGCTTGTGAATTCAAAATACAATGTAGTTTTGAGATCATAAAGCATTGAGTTTAAACGCTCACCTTTATCAATGGTTACCAACCTAAAATCTTTTTCCATTTAATTCTCGAATGAGTCTAGACCCTACACATTCGAATAGATCGATGCTTAGAGAACTTTAGAAGCTTCTGGTAAGATCATCTAGTTGAAACAAAACATTCAACATAAATAAAATGGTAAGAAATGTGTTGGAGTGACATTGGGTATGTCTAAACAAAGTACAAAAGTCAACACTAGAGAATTCAATTCTTAAGGCTATTAGAAAGGGTACAAGAAATAGGAAAACAAAGGAACAAATGAAAGGAATTTACAATTTTGTGTCTACCTAAAAGTTTATGTTTAAAGAGCAGTGACCTAGCAATCAAACTTCCTTGGTATCATATACCGCTTGAGGTTCTTACTTCGGTAATAACTCAAACAATGGAAGCTAGGCTACACTAATGGTCTACAAGTGGGAAATGAAGCATGGCAATGCTACATTAGTTGTAGGGTCATCTAGTTTGTTTTAAGTCCTTTCAAAGGCTGGAACTTAATGGCTATTTTGTGCCATAATCAGCATACCTAAATTTCTGTTTTCAAACACAGAAAGACTCACATTCAAGAAAAACAAAAACAATGTTTGTTTGTTTATTTGAATGAAATGGTCAATTACGGGATGAGTCAATATGCTTGATTAAAACAAACAACTCTTTAAATAAGAACTTTACTAGGTTCAAATCAACCCCTTGATTTGAGTTCCACAAATCTTTGGCATTGTTGCTTAGACCATGTCAACAAGTTAACATTCATAAGCTCTACCTCGATGGACTTTTGAAAGTTGATTGATTTTTAGATCAATTCAAGACAAGCTAGTCTTACTTGTTGAAAGTAACAAAAGATATGAACTATTGTTAGAACGCCTAGACGATAGAGTTCAAAGCTAAAGAAAGGTTTTATGACTTTATTATTTCACACAGGTTTGAGTGAATATAGGTTTATTTACTCAATGTGATATAAGTTTGAATCTGTTTGGCTAGTTCAAAGATTCAGAAGTATAAATCCCACTTGGCAAGAAATCATAAAGATCTAGGTTAGATCATGTTAATGATTACTTGAGACCAAATATGATCATCAATGATTGTGTAATGTAATTTCACGGTCTAGCTCCATAAGATATGGCATATCTAAGTTGGAATGATCGAAGTTAATTAGTACTTGATTCGATCAATGATGAATCATAAAGAATTTTCCTATAATTTCTAAAACAAAATGCTCAACTACCAAACTATACCAAATTCGTCAAAGCTATTGAAAAGTAATTTCAGAATATCTTTTCATAATATATCTAAAGAGTTCCTAAACTCAGTGGGAGCTTAGTGTTTGTTATTCAACAAACTAAGGCCCAGGTATAGATATATGTTTCATTGTGATTTATTCAAATGAGACACAAGGGTATTGTTTCTACCATGAATTTTTGAGAACATAATGTTTGTTTGCTCGAAATAATGTCCTTTTGGAGATTCGTTTCCA
Organism: Spinacia oleracea; assembly: GCF_020520425.1. Taxonomy (NCBI): domain Eukaryota; kingdom Viridiplantae; phylum Streptophyta; class Magnoliopsida; order Caryophyllales; family Amaranthaceae; genus Spinacia; species Spinacia oleracea. Next base: position 92,435,629 of record NC_079491.1, on the reverse strand, counting down.
AAATGACAAGTGGGAGAAAATAGATCTCGAAAGTCTTCGAGGCGAACAACAAACATAAACGGACATTCCGGAGGCTTTTCGAAGTTCTTCAGAAAATCCGAACACTTATTCTTAAGGACTTTAGAAGTGGATTTAAAGAATAGAAATCTCTTAGAAGACTTTACAAGTGCGTCAAGGAGAACATAATATTCAAAGGACTTTCAAGTGGCTATTGATATTCTATTGTTTGATGTTCTATACCCAAGTAGGCATAGAGTTCAAGTCACTGAAACTATGAGATTCTTCTATTAGATAGTGAAGAAACATAGAGTTCAGGACAATGAAACTATGAGATTCTTCTATTAGATAGTAAAGAAACCTACAACTTGCAATCGAACTATTATCACGTAGATTAATGAGTTTGTAACTTGTAAGAAAGCTATGACGGAACCCAGATTCCCTAAAATGGTTAGAGGCCATATATAGACTCAAATGTTTTAGATGGTTAGAGGCCATAAAACATACTAAATGTTTTGATGACAAAATTTAAATTTTGTTGATTTACAAGAATAGTTTCACACCTATTGGTTGCAAGTTTGTTTTAAGGATAAAAACCATCAAACATAGAATTGTGTTCACACACAAAGCTAGATTAGTTGCTAAAGGTTACAAGAAAATTCACGGCGTGGATTGTGTTGAAGCCTCATGCAAAATCGTAATGCTTAAGTCTATAATTCAAGCAATGATTGCATATTGGTACATATGGCAATTGGATGACAAAACGTATTCCTCAATCAAATGTTGGAAGAAAACTATGTACATGGCATGTCATAGGATTTGTGGATCCAAATAAATGCTTGAAATGAATGCTAGCTTATGAAATATAAGTACAGATTTAAGCAAGCAATTGGGAATTGGAATTGTATTTTAGTGAAGCTAATAAGTATTTTAGTTTCATAAAATGTACATGATTCTTATAGATATATAAGAAGTTTAGTGGGAGTACATAAAACTTAATTGGTCCTATGTGTATCACACACATATCTCTCTATTGTGAAATAACATTCAAATGCTAATGACTTAGGTTTGAAATTATTCATCAATGATGGACCAAGGCGAAACTTAGTGCATACTGGGTATTAAGATCTATTTACAAAGATCTTATAATATTATTTTGGATTAATTAATGGCATTTACTAAATCAAACAAGAAAGACTCCATTGGAGATATTCGACCCATGTGAATAAATCTAAGTAATGAATGTTTGAACTATGTATAAGCATTTACTAAGTTAAACATCAAAGGATCTAAGTGAGATTCTTAACCTATATTATATGTCAAAGAATTTAGCTGGATTCAGTATGTACTGAAATTGAATGAGCTAAAGTTACATGAATAGAATTCAATTGGGAATTATTCTGCAAAACAATTTATCAAATATGATATAATATGAGGATCGCCAAAAACGTATCGTATGACTTTAGGCATGACGAACATATACCAATCTCTATTTATCTAAGTGAAGATCAACTAGATTGAGACCAAGAATACTTATGGTACTTGAAAAGGTACATAGGAATAGTTCTTGATTCAAGGAAATAAAGATATGCTAAATATTGATGCTACACGCATAAACACTGGCAAAGGATCAAGCAAGATTCCCTTGGAGTTAACCATTGGCAAGGACGAGCTATAGAGCATCGTGTTATGAAAATGGCAACATGGGTTGGAGACCATGAGTTGTTGCGTGGGAAATTAAAATATTAATTTCTATGTTCCAAAGATACAGCTGGAAAGTCTTCCACATATCTGTGAACTGCTTGGATAAGTAAATCCAAACAAAGCATCACTAGCAACCTAAACAGTTGAAGTAAAAGTACTTATTGCCTAAGAAGCAATAAAACAGAGTTGTTTATATTAATGAGTTCTTCATTGAACTTGGGAAGATCACATGTCTGTTGACTTAATGGTTCTTCATTGCAAAATGCGTAAAACCACTAATGTAGCAAGAAAGACTAGATCACAAAATAAACATACTCAAAAGATCTTATCATCATCTCTCGAAGAACATTCGATGAAAGGGATAATAAGATTGGCAAAGCATGATAACTAAACCTATGCAACAAGTGAGAAGCAACACTCACGTTGTAACACTTGAAATCAAGCATAGCTTTAAATTCCATGAACTGTTTTAAAGATGGGTTTGAGGCCCATGGTTCTAAAACAATGGGGTTGAACATTTATCATATATGAAATGTATTTTCATATTCCATTTAATTTTGGTTTAGTATTAAATGATGAGTCCTTTCAATTTGACGATATATTCAAGATATACTGTCAGGACCAGTCCTGTGACTAAGAAATGTCTATCAAGTGAACTTGAATGTCAAAAGTTGAAAATGGTCCCTGGTCGGAGTTTTCTATAAAATTGGACGCATAGAAAACGTTAGACGACTGGAATGCAAGATGACTAGTAGTTCTGTTTCTTGAACTATGTGGACATGGCAATGTCGTAATCATTTGCATAGATACTTACTTTGGGAAGACTAGTATCGGACAGACCTATGAAACTTTACTGTAAGAGATGAAAATCTGTCATAAGTAAATTTCATTAAAATTATTAGACACTAAATCCTCAATACCTGAGTGATTTGAGATTACTTGTTTGAGAACTAGTTGCTTTGACGTTGACCAAACGTCGCACCGTAAAAGGAGGCTATAAAGGCAACGCTCAGGTAATCACCTATCAAACGAAGTCTAATCTCAAGATCGCAAGATTGGGATTGTCCTCCCATAAATCGGGATGAGATGCTTAAAAGTTGTACAAGGCCACTCGGAGAGCTGGAAACTGTGAAATGCATGGCCGTGCTCAGATGAATCATAGGCTATGATTATCTGTTTTATTTGATCAGTTGAACTCTGAAACCGAGAAACACCTCTGGACATAATAAGGATGACAACTCTTACCTTATGTTCAAGAGCAAGCATCGAGCGACAAAGGAATTAGGAAATAAGGACAAGTGGGAGACTGAAGGAAATAATGCCCTTGGTCCAAGTATGCATATAATATTAAGTCTAATAAATGCGGTTCAGTATTATTTAACAAGTTAATAATTCAGTGAGATCAAGTGAGTTGAATGCCTAGCTAGAGGCCGCTTCAGCCAAAACTGCTATTTATAGAAACCTGCTAAGAATAGTAACTGCCGTAAAAGGTAGTTGTTAAAAGTGGCAAAGTCATAAAAGATAGAAACCTGTCAGAATTAGGTGTTGCACTCCAACATAAATCCTAAAAGAGATAGAATTTGCATTCCTGGTATAATTCAAAAATAAGAGTTACGTATTAATTAAATTCCTAACGAACCTAGAGTTCGTAACGGGCCCAGACGCATTCTGTCATAAAGTTAATACGCACTAAAAGACTCAGATAAATCTCAAAAGCTCCGTTTTCTAATAGTCCAAATCTGACAAAGAACTCCGCCCAGATCCCATTTTCAACGCCTGGATCTGGCGCCGAAATCTTCGGCCCCCAGCCCTGGGCGCTGAAAATGCCTGGGGCCGTTTTACCTCCTGATTCTTTTTGGATTCGTATCTTAAAATCTATCTTTCCACACACCCTTTTCCTATAAATACAGCCTCAAAACCGACGTGAAAAGAACACACAATTCCATAACCTGAGTATTGACTCTAGCCTTAAGCCTATGCCTCACACTGCGAAATTGATCCGGCGTTCTGTCGCAATCGACCCAAAAGTTGAACAGAACGCGTCCTGTCCCTTGTAGCTTGATGAATTAAGCCTAAATACTAGAACATTGCTTAGAAACCCGAGATTCGTTAAATAAAAGGAGAAATAGCAAAGCCAAGTGGTTAGTTTTCTGAGAACCAAAACGCACCTCTCAAGGGTGCGTTGTAATGTGTCCCTCATATGATTTAATCGCTTTCATCACCCTTTTATAAAATTGTCAAACTATTAACTTGATTGATCTATCACGCCTAATAAGATAATACCTTGGACAATTGAATTATCATGCTAGGTACCTTAAATCAATCTAAATAAGATAATCACGATCGATTTAGTGTTATGTGTTGCATATTGCTAAAATCAATTCAGAATAGTTTAATAGTTTAACGCATGTCCCTTCCATTATTTATGCTGAGGTAGTAAGGATAACCTGCCTCTGGAGTATTATCGATGAGCACTCCTCTCGGTAGCTACAGTCCCCCGAACTCTCAATCTCTGCCCTGCGGGTGTACGTTGAGCGATCCCCACACCAGGGATCACAAGGGAACGTATGGCCGTCGTGGTCGAACATAATTGCACTCCATTTATGTCACGATAACCGGGTTTTGTCAGTTTTTCTCATTGTCGTTAAAAACTGAATGGCGACTCCGATATTACTAGTCGATTGGGTGTAAACTCACAGGAAATTGAATTACACTTGATCTGACGACGTCACGCCCACGAGGGACGAGGTCATGCATTAGCCTCGTGGTTTTTCGACCCCCTCACAGTGGCGACTCCACTGGGGATGTTAATGAAATACACGTGCTCGTAGGTAGTCAAAATAGCCGAAGGGTGAAACGATCCTACCCCGCGTTTATTTCCCTATCAAGTTGGGACGACCTGAAAATCAGCATATTAATGTGAACGGACAGAACCGCATAACGAATCTTGGCTCCCTTGGCATGTTTCATCTGGAGAGTTGGGAATAAGGATACCCATCGCCACTCGGGGGGTGCAAACGCTTCGAATGTTGTCCACTCGGCACTTTCGCTAGTAGTACACCTGTCCCAAACCCAATCGCTCTCCCATTAGGTCCCTCTCATTGGTGCATGCCCCCTTGGCTTACATCGTGATTGGCCTCTTGGGACGAAATTCGCTCGTGAATGCACTACCTCGACCGGGGCATGTGTTGGATCGACGATAGAAGCGGTACCAAGCCGGCGCAAATATTACCCATAGAAGCCTATCATAAACTACGTGACATATTATTTTGCTTCATGTTGTAATGTTAGTTACGTGTAGCGAATTATGTGATTGTGTGTGACAAATAATACTAGAAAACCACTGACCCTAAAAATTGCCCAAACATTCATGAACACCAATTGGCCAAAGAGTTATACCAAAATACGTGTCCCATAAACCCGGGCGATCGCCACAAAAATAAGCGACGCCCAGGACAGCCTGTAACGGATCCCACAACGCTGCACAACACGTAAAGGACGTTATTAGGCGAGCACGCAAAATTAAGTCGTATATACGAAAAAAGGATACGCGAACAGAATACGAGTACCAGTCAGGGACGCATTTTCAGTGCCCCTGGCTGGGCGCCAATCATTTTCAACGCCCAGAGCTGGGCGCTGAAGTTGCTGCCTGGCCTTTTGGTCATGCACAGCAGCCTCGGTGCCCGCGCATAAAGTATACGTAGCAATAAAAAAAATTCGTAACAAATTTTCTACGAGGACGTATGAAAAAGGCACTCGATTCTAAGAACGACTTATAAAATAAACAACTCCTTGTGTCGTCATTAGGCCTCCTATGACGACAATGTTCAGCACCAAAACCGAGCATGCTAATTAAAATGACCTTGAATGTCACATGGGCAAAGTATTCAAAAAATGATGTTCGAATAAAGTTTTCAAGGAAAAATAACGTTCAAATAAAAAATAAATAAATCCGAGTCTAGACTAGGCTATGCCAAAGTACAATCTAAATCCTATGTCTTAGTTGTTTTATACATAGAATCGGTCCTAATGCTTGGTGTCGTTTTACAAGTTAAAAGGTTAAACCATATTGAGTCTCCCTTCCTAACATTTAAATCAATAAGCAACCATATGTAATTGTCATCCCTTGCTAAGAATCTACGGCCTCAATACTCTCTCTCACCAATAAAAAGAATATATTATGTAATTCAAGTATTTGCAAAATGGAAACAGTCACATTCTGAAAATCATTCCTCCATAGTCGCAGAACCCCCAAAGTGAACCTAAGGTGTTAATACCATTGGCCATAAATAAATAAATTAATGGCCTCAAGGCTTATGATCACGTTGGGTCACGACTATCATAGTCCTCTCGAGCCACTCGCTCCTTGAAGTACTCCTAAGTACGGACTAAAAGATTTTCCATGAATGCAACATGACTAACCATGAAAGTACCCAAATCGGCATGCCATAAGGCTACCATTGGGGTAAAGCAATACACACTACGAGGGAAGCCGCACTAAGTTAAAAGGTTAAACCATATATAGTCTTGCAAAAAAAACATTCGATCTCCCCAACTAACTACCTTGCCAACATTAAGCAAAATGGCGCATGACAAATGAACACCCAAGGGTTAAAGTCTAAAGTGTCAGCCAACGAAAGTTATGGTCCAATTAGCCTAAGTCTGAAAGTCGCTTGGTCAAGTATTATAGGCTTACGCCACATCATTATTTTGAGTCTAGGCCACCTCCTTGTATTCATACACGGGTAATAATCAGAAAAATTAATGAAAGTTCGAGTCTAAATACAACTTCCAATTAAATCCCAGAAACTGGAATCTGAAAAGAAGCAAAAAATTATTTTCGATGTAATTCTTTCGTTAAATTTCAATAAAGTAAAAACAACATTTTGAATCTACGCTATTTGCACATTTTAAGAAACGGCTAAAAACGCTTGCAAAGTAAGACAATTTAAAGGTCCACCCTAGGCCTACTAAAATTAAAGGTCCACTATAGGCATGAAATACTTAGCCCGTACCTCCCAAAGTGCGAAATTTACCCAAGTAAATGAAGGAAAAGAATTGAGTCAACCAATCCAAATCATACAACAAAAACTACATAAAGTTCTACGATCTTCTACCCTTTCCAATCCTTATGCTTGACTAATACCTATACAAATTATCCTATCTCATTCAACCCAACGTTCAAGCCGTCTCGAGTCACCAATAAAAAAAAGACAAATGAAAAGTACATTCTACGCTTAACGTAGAAAAAAATAATAAATAATAAAAAAGAAACTTTGCAAGCGCCTTTAAAGTTCGTCTAAAAAGAAAAAGAAGCATTTAGCGCACCAAAAAAGATTCGCAAATATTTGGCACAAAACGAAAAGGAGCAGCACAAAAAGGCAGCCCAGAACACATTTTCAGCGCCCAGACCTGGGCGCCAAAAATAATAACGCCCAGCCCTGGGCGCCGTTCTTGCTTATCACTTTTCAACTCCCAATTCCTAAAAGTGTTTGTATATTTTCCTATATACATGCGGAAGAATAACGAACACTTGGGGGTAGAAGATCATATAAAATACGCAAAATACGCGCGCTCCAAAATTTTCGTACACTAATTTCAAACATTACGATTCCACTCGACCGTACTTGTTTAAAATCGGCATTCTAAGAAACCATTTTCTGGCTAAGAACTACGCAAGACCTGATTCCAAATTAAATCTATTTAAGGTGGATACGTAGGCAATCCATGATTCGGTCCAACCAATTTGCAAAAATGTTAAAGCCTATAGAATAACAAGAATAAAAAATAGAGTCCCTTATTGAAATTCAATTACTTGCAATCCAAGTCGAAAGAAAAATTTAAGTCAAAGGAAGAATCCAAGTCATCAAGATGCCAAAATGAGCACACATCGAAAAATAATAAGGGCACGTACCCTTGCCAGAAGGAGCACTCACACTCCTAGGCACTTAGCCAATACTCAAAAGATCGCTTTGCCTCAATGGAATGGGGGCTAGCGCGAGCGTCCATGACCTCTAAAGTACTCGACTTGACCCTCCCTAAAGCAAAGTAACTAACTTAAGACCTCCTTTCACCACTAGACACAGTCATAATCACCAACAAGTAGTAAGCTTGCAATAAAGAGGATTGTTCTACGGCATCGCTCCATCGTTCCTTCGAACTCAGGGCACCCGTTCATGGTAATTCAAATGCTTGCGAATCCCCTTTGAAAAAATCAGACATTGTTAATAGGACTTGGCACTTAACCAAGGCTCACCCTACTCAGACATATGACACGGGCATCTAAAATCGAAATCTGAAAGCATCATTAATGAGAAGACATAATAGCAACTGGGGGCTAAAAATTGAAATGAAAGAGCTAGGGAAAGAACTAAGTATACCTTGACCTTTTGTGCAGACATACACCAAGTAAATCTAAGTCAATTTGAAAGCGGTATATATTCCCGCAATTCTGGAAAAGATGGCCCTAAAAGCCTAAAGCATGTGCCACACGGGCACAAGTAATATCTTGACGCCTGCACCCTGGCTTCCAGCAAATCCTTAGACAACATTCCGAAAATCGTAACAGTGTTTTGATTCACTCATGTAATCCTGTACGAACCCTTCTATAAGTCAACTTACTTAGGACACCTCGGATTGTACACAGTAAGGCTCGGATTTCAAATAATTTTCAAAGACTTCTTCGAACATAATAAAGTGTCATTGGTTTAAGCTAAGTATGCGTTTATCTCGATGTTGCAAGTGAGTCAAAAAGATTTCTAAATATGATTATAGGTAAAGAAAAGGCACCTAGCTTTTGGTCAAGGCACACTTCAACATGTGACTACCTTGACCAAGGCAATGTCGCACAATACGACATTTACAAGAGAAGTAGCAAATCACTACTCGAACGTACCTCGCACTAAACGAGTCCGGTTCAAACTATTCATGATCCATGTCACCATGAATGCATAAAAACGTATGTTAAGCATTATAGCACCAAGCCAATCCCGTAGCTACAATTGGGGGCTTGAGAAAAACACTCTAAAAATGCTCGAAATGACGATTTTATCGCAAATTCTCGACGCTAATGCTATACACACGTCATAGGGGCACAATCGTAAGGTTTGATCGTGTAAGACGAACCTTATAATGGCTACAACCCCTCCCAAATTCTAAGCGCTACTTAGAATATATAAAGTCACCCCACTAACAAGGGTAACTGAAAATCGCGGGTCACCAAAACTCCGATCAAACTACTGCACATAACGCTCGCCCTACAAGCGCCCGTTACACAGTCTATGTAGGGGAATACAGTTAAACATAATAACATGTGCGGAACAATCCCCAAAGCCAGGAAACATGTATAAAGCACAGATTAAGCAAACTTACATTCGAAGCGTGTTTTCCACAATAATCTGTCAACGAAAACGAACAAAGAACTCCACTTGTCGTTCCTCTACTTGGTTCACCGACACGATGAGATCCGTCTTGATAATCGTAGCTTAGACAATTGATCAAGATACTTTGCTTTTGGGAAGAACTCACTTTGGAGGCACAGAGAGAATTAGGGTTCTCTGCGGGTTTGAGTAATATGAATTGTGTGTATGTTGGAAATTAGGTTGTAAGGTTATATTCATAACCTTACTAACCGACCAAGCTAAGAAGCAAGGCCGGCTAGCAAGCCGTGCAACACGGACCGCACGCCCGCGCCCAGCGACACACTGCAGGCCGAAGCCCACAGCGCGCGCGCCGAGCAGCTGGGCCGTGGGCCGTGGGCCTTGCTCGCTCGTCGCTGCTGTGCGCTATTGCGTGCTCGCGCCCAATGGGCTGGCCTTGCTCGCCCTTACTCGCGAGCTTGCTGGCTCGTTGGGCCTTGCACGCTTACGTGCTTGGCTCGACGGGCCGGCAACTCCGATGCCCTTCGTATTCGCGATTTAATATATTTTCGATATATTATTTATCATTTCGTATACGACAAATCACCGTCGTACGATACGATTTATTCGTGTCGCCCAGCTTACGAATATTCGCGATACGATATACGATTCCGACAAAGGTCGTATCGTATAATACGTTTCCAACTAATTCCCGAAAAGCTATTAAATGAATTTCCGATTCATTTAATCCGGTGATCTGTTACGTGTCATTGGTGTGACCTTGTAGGTTCAGTCAAGAGTAAGTTATGAGTTCAATATCCATTAGAACTCACTGATCGGAAGCATTGCTCCAGCTAGCTGTTCCGATCACTTGATCTCACTGAATTAATTGTTCGCAATTAATCTGAACCTTGGTATTAGACTTAATGCACCTTGGGTGAAGGACATATTTCCTTCAATCTCCCACTTGTCATTCAGACATGTAATACCCCGAATTTTTAAAGCTTGATTAATTATGCTTAATTATTTTTATTTAGCTTAAATTCGTTTTAAATCTAAAAATTTGAACTTTATTTTGATTAACGAAGTTTTATTTTTAAATCGTTACGCGATTTATTATTATTTCAAATTTTATAATTTAATATCATATTTACGAGCTTAAGTTACCTTTTAAATTCTAAATTGTATTTCGTAAAATGTAAAAGATTTAAATAATTTCAAAAACGTTCTTATCAACGACTAATTTTATTCGAAAACTAAATTTATTTTATTAGCACTTTATAAAAGAATTATTCTAGAAATTAATTTTAATGATCCTATTTTCATCCAAAAATAGCAATAAAATTCTGAAAATTGGTCCCACATTGTAGATTTACCAAAATTCCCTTTTGACCCATTAAAACCAAGTCAACCCTTCTCTCTTTTCCTCTTCTCTGCAGTGTAAACATGAGCAATTGGCAGCCATGGAGTTTGCCATCTATTACATCTATAAACTTTAGGCTTGCTGATTCACTCACCTAAAGTCACTAGATTTCATTACTCATCACTACTTTTCTTTATTTTCTTACATTTGTCATCTAAAATTCTTCCAATTAGGATCATCAATCACGTAACTTGTTCAATAACATTGCTATAAATAGCTGTTCAACTATACTGGAATTTCAACCCTCAAACCACTAGCAAACAATAAACATTCCAATTTCAATTTTGATTTTTGATTTCTAAATTTGCCTCTTAAATTAAATTCAAAAAAAATAAAAAAATAAAAGAGAAGAAGAAAAGAACCACTGACAACCACCACCGACAACCGCTTCCACCACCACCACCACCACCTTGACTGTCGCAGACCCCACCAAAATCACCCAGCCAACCACCACCCCCGCAACCCTCTCCTTTCTCTCCTCCTTACTCGCATCTCCCCTGCCTCCCTCTCTCACCGCGCCCAGCTACTCCCTCTCCCGCAAACCACCGCCGCACGTACAGCATCACCGTGCTGCTGCGCTGCGAAGCCCTCTTGTCGACGCACCACCAGCCACCGGCCACCGCCCAAGCCGCCTAACCGCCTTCTTCCTTTCCCTCTCCTCCCTTCATGCTTTCCCCTGTTTTGAGCCCTTCCCCTGCCATGTTCTATTTCAGAAAAAAAGAACCAAAATACCTTGTTTCTTTTTTATCCTCCTCAAAACCAAACCCCCCATATTAATTGGGCTACTCTAGTTTGGGCTTTTGGTAAGAAACTAGTTTTCTATTTCAGATTTTGTAACTTAATAATCTCCATGTTTTAATAAATTTTTATTTTAATAATTATTATTACTTACTAATAAATTATTTATTATTTTCAGGTTTAATTATCGATTTTCTTAAAATAAGTTACTAGTTTTAATTATCAAAAATGGAATTTAAATAATTCTCATGTAAATTGATTTATGAATTATAAATATATATTTTCTTTTTTTGAAATTTCGATTAAAAAAAATATTTTCTTTAAGTTTATGAAATTATATTTTTATCAAAATTCGTTATTTATAACATCACTACTTATAAAATTTATTATTTATAAAATGTTTAAATTATTTATCGTTTTTGTTACTAATTCAACAATTTAACTTTTGATTGAAATCAGACTCGGGGCTCAGGAAGGACGATCCATCAGACAGGAAGTATAAAAACTACGGTTGAGGTAACGGTTATTGCTAGTACCCGCAATCCCTTCGAAATGTATTTATGAATGATGTTATGAATGATTGATGTTTTATAATGATGTTTTATGATTTACGGGATTACAAGCATGATTTGATTGAATTATTTTATGATAATGCAGCTTTATGCAAAATATTGATTTAACGAATTATTATTCCTGAAAGAATGATTTTATGAAATAACGAGATTTAATGGTTTTGTTGAACCACCCTGAATGAATAAGATTTTCCTGATTAATGTTCTATTAAAAGAAATGTAAACATGATAAATGAAAGTGTAAGAACTGGTCAAGTTTCCCTGATATGGAACCAAGGTTCCCCCTGATAAGAAGCACTGGCTTCCCCTGATATGGAACCAAGGTTCCCCCTGATAAGAAGCATTGGCTTCCCCTGATATGGAACCAAGGTTCCCCCTGATAAGAAGCACTGGCTTCCCCTGTTATGGAGCACTGACTCCCCCTGTTATGAAGCACTGGCTTCCCCTGTTCGTAGGAGACGTCCTACCATGTTTCCTGTAAAGTCCTAACGACCAGAATAATACTGTTAAAAGGAAAAAGATTAGTGAAATAATGTTCCTGAAATAATGTTCCTGAAATGATGTTCGAAATGATGCTTTTGAAATGATGATTTATTAAATGTTTTACTATATTCTATCCTCCCTGTTTATTAAATAAAATGAATTGAAATGATGTTACGATGCTAGGGTAATTCGTTACTGAGTCTTCGGCTCACCGTTTTGTTTTCTGTTTTAGGTACTGCTGGGGACCACGGAAACGAGTAGTGGCGAGGATTTCACTATAGCAAAATTCACCTAAGTAAATGTTAAGTTGTAACAAGTTTAAGTATGACTCTGGATTAAGTTATGTACTTTGATTAAGGAATTAAAAAGGATTATTATGTTAATTTTGAAGTTTAATAGCTTATGAATGATGGTTGCCTCGTAATTCCCAAGAGGGAGTTACGGCAGGTAATGTCCCGACCGAATTAGGTTAATTCCGCTGCTAAGTATTCCTTAATAAGTGATTTAGAGGTCGGGGCGTTACAAGACAAGTGTGCATCCACATTCCTTTGTCGCTTAGTGTTACTTACTGAACATAAGGTAAGATCCAAGCCATCCTTATTAGGTCTAGAAGTGTTTCTCGGATTACAGAGTTCAACTGTCAAACTTTTGCAGAAGGTTAAGCCTAACTCTCCGAGAGGCCTTGTTACACAACAACACCATATCGTATCAAAGATAGGAGGACAATCCATTCTTGCAATCTATGAACACTCACTTTGATTCATAGTACGCCCAATAACTGCTTTTATAGCCTCCTTTTACGGTGCGACGTTTAGCTTATATCAAAGCGAACTAATTCTCAAACGAGCAGACATAATTGCTCATGTTCTGAGGAACGGTTTCTAATCACCATTGATGAGAACTACCTATGACATGACTTTAATCTCTTAAAGCGTTCTCATGGTCAATCCGATACAAGATCCAATAAGTATCTATGCAAAAGATTTTGACATCCAGTCACTCTAGTTCAAGAAACAGAACTAAGTAATCTACTTGTAATCTAATCTTCATTAGTCATTGGTCGTCCACCTTTCAATGACCTGGATTAGGGATCCTTTGTGACTTTAATATTCAAGTTCACTTATGGGTGTTTCTTTGTCAAAGAATCCATCTTGACATCCCATTAATTGAATGATTTGAATCACATGGACTTATCATTTAATTCTAAACCACAATTAAATGAATATGAAATAAATAAATTTCATAAATATGAAATGGTTAAACCAATTGTTTTAAACATAGATCTAACAGATGTTCTAAAATAATACTTAGAAAATCAAAGCCATTCTCCAACATGCTTGATTCCCATGGTTGCTACATGTGCGTTGTGTTTCACTTGTGGCAACGGTTTAGTCAATGGATCCGCGACGTTGTCGTCAGTTCCAACCTTGCAAATCTCGATTTCCTTTCTTTCAACGATCTCTCGAAGTATGTGAAATCGCCGCAATACGTGCTTGGACTTCTGGTGGCTCCTAGGCTCCTTTGCCTTGGCAATGGCTCCGCTATTGTCGCAATACAAAGACACTGGTCCTTTAATGGAGGGGACAACGCCAAGTTCTTCGATGAACTTCCGAATCCAAACAACTTCCTTTGCTGCTTCTGAGGCAGCAATGTACTCGGCTTCAGTTGTAGAATCCGCAATAGTTCTTTGCTTAGCACTTTTCCAGCTTACTGCTCCGCCGTTGAGGCAGAACACAAACCCAGACTGTGATCTGAAATCATCTCTGTCGGTTTGAAAGCTTGCGTCCGTATAGCTCTTAACAATCAACTCATCTGTACCACCATAAACCAGAAACTGATCCTTAGTCCTTTTCAGGTACTTTAGGATGTTCTTGGCAGCAGTCCAATGCGCCTCACCTGGTTCTGACTGGTACCTGCTCGTTGCAATGAGTGCGAACGAAACATTCGGCCTTGTACAAATCATACCATAAATGATGGATCCAATAGCCGAAGCATATGGAATTGAAGGAAATAATGCCCTTGGTTCAAGTATGCATATAATATTAAGTCTAATAAATGCGGTTCAGTATTAATTAACAAGTTAATAATTCAGTGAGATCAAGTGAGCTGAATGCCTAGCTAGAGGCCGCTTCAGTTCAAGTGGAATTAATGATATAAATCCACAGCTTACTCTTGACTGAACCCGTAGGGTCACACAAATAGTACGTAAACGGATCAAGTATTTAATGACATTAAATACTCCATCTATGGATATTCGGAATCGCCGGATCTTGGTTTCAGTGGGAGCTAAGATCGTCACAAGCAAGAAATGAATACTCTGAAGGAAATAATGCCCTTGGTCCAAGTATGCATTCTATGTTAAGTCTAATAAGTGCGGTTCAGTATTAATTAACAAGTTAATAATTCAGTGAGATCAAGTGAGCTGAATGCCTAGCTAGAGGCCGCTTCAGTTCAAGTGGAATTAATGATATTAATCCACAGCTTACTCTTGACTGAACCCGTAGGGTCACACAAATAGTACGTAAACGGATCAAGTATTTAATGGCATTAAATACTCTATCTATGGATATTCGGAATCGACGAATCTTGGTTTCAGTGGGAGCTGAGATCGTCACAAGCAAGAAATGAATACTCCGGAAACGATGATATTGCCGGAAACGGAAATATGGATCGTATCGGAAATATAAATATTATCCAAGTCGTAGATGTTGCCGGGAACGGAAACATGGTACGTATCGGAAAATATTATCGGAAATGGAAATATTGCCGGAATCGGAAATATTGCCGGAAACGGAAATATTGTCAGAATCGGAAATATTATCGGAATCGGAAAATAATTCCGGAAACGGAAATATTAAATATTTGTTCGAAACGGAAATTGATTCCGGAATCGGAAATATTAAATATTGTTCGTATCGGAAATGAATTCCGGAACCGGGAATTTAATCGGAAGCGTATCGTACGAATAAGCATCGGACGAGGCCTGCCGGACGATGGCCCAGCACGAAGCCAGGCCATCGCCGAGCAAGCCAAGCGCGCCACACGAAGAGCCAAGGCCACGCCAGGCCCAGCGCAAGGCCAGGCCCAGCAGGCCATGGCAGCGCGCGCAGCGATGGGCTGCGAGCTGTGCTGCTGCTCGCGTGGGCTTGCGGCTCGCGTGGGCCGAGCGGCCGTGTGGGCTGTGCGCGGGCATGGCCTGCACGCTCGTGGGTCATGCTCGTGTAGAGTTTCTGTTCACATACGAAACCTAAATTGTGTAGGATTTGTTTGATGATTAAATTCCTAATCCTAAAAGGATAAAATTAATTAATTAGAGTCCTACTAGGATTCTAGTTTAACTAATTAGTATCCTAATAAGATTCCAGTTCAAGAGCAAGCATCGAGCGACAAAGGAATTAGGAAATGCACACTTGTCCCTAAGAACAAGTGGGAGACTGAAGGAAATAATGCCCTTGGTCCAAGTATGCATTCTATGTTAAGTCTAATAAGTGCGGTTCAGTATTAATTAACAAGTTAATAATTCAGTGAGATCAAGTGAGCTGAATGCCTAGCTAGAGGCCGCTTCAGTTCAAGTGGAATTAATGATATTAATCCACAGCTTACTCTTGACTGAACCCGTAGGGTCACACAAATAGTACGTAAACGGATCAAGTATTTAATGGCATTAAATACTCTATCTATGGATATTCGGAATCGACGGATCTTGGTTTCAGTGGGAGCTCGGATCATCACAAGCAAGAAATGAATACTCCGGAAACGATGATATTGCCGAAAACGGAAATATGGATCGTATCGGAAATATAAATATTATCCAAGTCGTAGATGTTGCCGGAAACGGAAACATGGTACGTATCGGATAATATTATCGGAAATGGAAATATTGCCGGAATCGGAAATATTGTCAGAATCGGAAATATTATCGGAATCGGAAAATAATTCCGGAAACGGAAATATTAAATATTTGTTCGAAACGGAAATTGATTCCGGAATCGGAAATATTAAATATTGTTCATATCGGAAATGAATTCCGGAACCGGGAATTTAATCGGAAGCGTATCGTACGAATAAGCATCGGACGAGGGCCCAGCACGAAGCCAGGCCATCGCCCAGCAAGCCAAGCGCGCCACACGAACAGCCAAGGCCACGCCAGGCCCAGCGCAAGGCCAGGCCCAGCAGGCCATGGCAGCGCGCGCAGCGCGCGCAGCGATGGGCTGCGAGCTGTGCTGCTGCTCGCGTGGGCTTGCGGCTCGCGTGGGCCGAGCGGCCGTGTGGGCTGTGCGCGGGCATGGCCTGCACGCTCGTGGGTCATGCTCGTGTAGAGTTTCTGTTCACATACGAAACCTAAATTGTGTAGGATTTGTTTGATGATTAAATTCCTAAACCTAAAAGGATAAAATTAATTAATTAGAGTCCTACTAGGATTCTAGTTTAACTAATTAGTATCCTAATAAGATTCCAGTTCCTTTTCCATACCTCTATAAATAAGGGCCTAGGGTCATTATTTGCAGGGACGATTGAAGTATTCAAAGGGTAAGTTTTTGAAATAAAATTAACCATACACTTGCAAACACTAGCCGAAATTCCTAGTAACCTTAAGGGCGATTCTAGTTGGTCTAACTTGAGGCGGATCCGGACGTACTGTGGACTATCTACGGAGGGACGACATTTGGAGTCCTAAAGACTTGTTCTTGTTCGGTTCGGGCGCAGCTAGGGAAGGCACGCTACAACATGTATGCATCTATACTATGCTAAATGATTATGTGTAAATAATATACTTTCCTGGCTATATGGTTTTTCCGCATGCTTTATGAATTGTCATATGTATCATAACCTAACATACTCCGGAAACGATGAATTGTCATATTAAATATTGTTCGTAGCGGAAATGAATTCAGGAACCGGGAATTTAATCGGAAGCGCATCGTACGAATTAGCATCGGACGAGGCTTGCTAGACGAAGGCCCAGCACGAAGCCAGGCCCACGCCCAGCAAGCCGAGCGCCCAACATGGAGCTGCCACAGCCTCGCCAGGCCCAGCGCAAGGCCAGGCCCAGCAAGGCCTTGGCGCGCGCACGTTGAGCGTGCTGTTGGGCTGCGAGCAACGACTGCTCGTGTGGGCCGCAAGGCCTGCGCGGGTGGTGCGATGTTCGTGGCCATACGATGCTCATGTTCGTAACGAATCCTAATCCTATCAGAATTCGTGTATTGATTAAATCCTAATCCTAATAGATTAATTTATTATTTAGAGTTCAAGTTGGATTCTAATTAATAAATCCAAATCCTAGTAGGATTATAATTCCTTTTCCATACCTCTATAAATAGATGCCTAGGGTCATAATTTATAGATACAATTGAAGTATTCTAAAGGTAAGATTTTGAAGAAAAATCTGCCATACACTTGCACCTAAATAGCCGAAATTCCTAAGCAACCTTAAGGGCGATTCTAGTTGGTCAAGCTTAAGGCGGATCCGGACGTGATGTGGACTATCTACGGAGGGACGACACTTGGAGTCCTAAAGACTTGTTCTTGTTCGGTTCGGGCGCAGCTAGGGAGGGCACGCAACAAAGTGTATGCATCTAAACTATGCTAAATGATTATGTGTAAATAATATGTTTTCCTGGCTTTATGGTTTTTCCGCATGATTTATGTTTTGTCATATGAATCATAACCTAACAGTGGTATCACGAGCCTCTTATTATTTTCATAATCTAAATTGCATAAACATGGTTAAATTTTACAAATTTGTAAAGAATTAAAAGGGGTGATTAATTTTCGTAATTGTTAATTAATTGCAAATTGCGTTTATTTAATTATATGTACGCAGTTTTTCGGCAGTTTCTTCGTTACTCATCCAAATCGAGTGATTTGTGTGTCAATTCCGCATGTAAAAGGCATTCTAAAATTTTGACAAAAACAATATTTTTCGGCCGAACCCAGAATCCCCAAATTCGAAGCCCTAACTATAACTTTTCGGAGGTTTTAATTTTTCGAACGCAAAAGTTTGTAAATTTAAGATGTTAAATTAAGCATTTGCGATTCTTGTTGATAAATCCTAAATTTTTGATTGACCTACAGTATATGTTTAACAAGTTTGAATGCCTAGCCTTGTTAATTATACAACATAATTTGTAATTATGATTAATTTGTTGAAATTCGAATAATTTAGAATTAATTTGATTTTCATAATTAATTAATAATTTAATTAGGAACCAATGATTAAAAACCACCATAAAATTTTTTAATTTGTGTTAAATTTTAATTTTTTATGACCTAGATTTGAATCCATGTTAATCGGAAATTAATTGACTAATAAATTTTCAATTTTTCGCCCTAAAATTATGAAATTAATATGATTTATTAATTTGTCATTAATTTTGGAAATAAAAGTTATAATTTTTATGCAATTCGCTCATAAAACTTGCACGCACAAAGCAATGGACGCTACGTGTTACCCTTAAGGGGTTTTGTATAGTGCGGGCATGCGACGACGAGCAAGGGAGCTCGTCGCCCATGTGGTAAAAATGCAGCGAGCAAGGCGAGTAGCACGCAAGCACAAGGCAGCAGCCCTACCTTGCGTCGAGTGCTGCGATGATGCATGGGCGAATGGGCGAAGAAGCAAGGCGAGCGAGAATGGCAGGCGCGCGCGCGCGGGCAGCGAGGGTGCCTCGCAGCAACGAGCGCTGCCTCGCCCAGCCTCGCCAAGCAACTGCTGCGCTACGAAGCAGCGAGCGATGCTGTGCGCAAGCGTGGCTCGGCTTGCTGCGTTTGCGCGTGGCAGCTGCTCGTGCCTTGTTGTGCGATAACTCGTGAGGGGCGATGCTGCCTCGAGGACGCGACGGGGCATGGGCGCAAGCCCATTGCCTCGTCTTGACCCGATTGATGCGCTTTGAATTTAATTTTTAATTTTCAGTTCGGAAACGATTTTATTTAATTTTAAAAATTCGTAATTTAAATTGTTTTCTTGGATTTTAGTTTTGAATATTATAATTATTATAAATTTTATTTATACTAATTATTTTACTAAAATTAAATCTTGAATTAATTTAAATTCGTTTAATTCAACTGAAATAAATTAAATTAATGGATTCGATTATAAATTTATATGAGCTTTAAATTTTAATTAAATTTGTATGTTTCCGGTTAGACTAAAAATACATTTTTATGTTTAAAATTAGTAAAGCATATGAATTTATTGGTTTAAGTGGGAGCATTTTTTAGTCATAAACTCTTGATTAGGTCTACAAATCCTTTAAGGTTAAACAACTTGGTTAGAATTAATAAGGACTGAATAATTGGTTGATTATTGGTGCCCTTAATTAATTGCTGCAAATATTTATGTGATGCATAACGTGTTTTACTAAACAGCTATATGGGCCATTCATGATAATGAATGGGTGAATGGTATATATTGTATATGTACTATTTTTCAGGTTATGGAGTGACTAGTATGGCCCAAATAGGATAGAAAATATGGTCTGCGTACCATTAATTTGAATGTAATTGGTCTAATGCACCAAATTTGTTTTTCAATTTAAATATGATCTGCATACCATCAAATAGTTGTAATTAGTTTAATTATAGCTTATCCTATTTGACGAAAATGGCGCCTCCCACGGTGAAATTCAAGACGAAGTTACCATTTTCGAGACGGACTTTGAAGTTGAAGCTTCAAGATGAAGTCGGGCCGTACTAGATCACATTTATCTTATGCATGCTTTAAGTTATTTATTGCTTTAAATATGTCTTAATTATGCATGATATTGTGGCTTGATTATGTTGCATGATTAAGGATTTTAGTTCACTTAAAATCTAACCAACATAGTAAGAGCCTTAAGTTCCAAACTTAAAAATTGAGTTAAAAGGTGCCATGCCAAAATAAACACTTGCTTGGATATCCTTTACATCAATCTAGTAATAGTTTTCGCTCAGCGAGGTGTTACTTATTGGTCCTAAAGGGGTAAGGTACAGAAATAATTGTGAGTACATGTTAGTTTTGGTGAAACTCAACGATATAAGTAAGGAGTCCTTTTATGCCGTGGCAAAATCGATAGGTTTACCTAATAAGTTCTTAGACGTACCTATCAACCAAGAGTAGTTACTAGACTATTAGCAAAAGGCTTTTTGCTTACCTGAAATGTTTTAGAATTGAGTCAAAATTCATAATGTGCTTAATTCTGCAATTGTTTTAGGGTCTTGGAATCATTTTATTCACACCTGCCGGAACAATAAAATCGAATAAAATGCTAATGACTTGTTTAAATTGCATGATTGCTTTAATTTTCAAGTTATTACTCATGATAAATGTTTAGACTTTGCATGCTTCTATGTATGTTTTAATTATTGTTTGTAATTAAATATCTTGCACTGCAATAAATCCTTTTAGAAACGTAACAGTAAATTTCCTCGATTGGTAATGAATCCAAGAACGATTCATGGAAAAGAGAGAAAATGAGTAATTTAAAATATACGTTTCTTTTAGCGACTTTTATGGTTGTTTTCGAGTATCAAAATCGAATGGCAAACCAATTGGTGCTTGTGAATTCAAAATACAATGTAGTTTTGATATCATAAAGCATTGAGTTTAAACGCTCAGCTTTACCAATGGTTAACAACCTAAAATATTTTTCCATTTAATTCTCGAATGAGTCTAGACCCTAGACATTCGAATAGATCGATGCTTAGAGAACTTTAGAAGCTTCTGGTAAGATCATCTAGTTGAAACAAAACATTCAACATAAATAAAATGGTAAGAAATTTGTTGGAGTGACATTGGATATGTCTAAACAAAGTACAAAAGTCAACACTAGAGAATTCAATTCTTAAGGCTATTAGAAAGGGTACAAGAAATAGGAAAACAAAGGAACAAATGAAAGGAATTTACAATTTTGTTTCTACCTATAAGTTTATGTTTAAAGAGCAGTGACCTAGCAATCAAACTTCCTTGGTATCATATACCGCTTGAGGTTCTTACTTCGGTAATAACTCAAACAATGGAAGCTAGGCTACACTAATGGCCTACAAGTGGGAAATGAAGCATGGCAATGTTACATTAGTTGTAGGGTCATCTAGTTTGTTTTAAGTCCTTTCAAAGGCTGGAACTTAATGGCTATTTTGTTCCATAATCAGCATACCTAAATTTCTGTTTTCAAACACAGGAAGACTCACATTCAAGAAAAACAAAAACAATGTTTGTTTGTTTATTTGAATGAAATGGTCAATTACGGGATGAGTCAATATGCTTGATTAAAACAAACAACTCTTTAAATAAGAACTTTACTAGGTTCAAATCAACCCCTTGATTTGAGTTCCACAAATCTTTGGCATTGTTGCTTAGACCATGTCAACAAGTTAACATTCATAAGCTCTATCTCGATGGACTTTTGAAAGTTGATTGATTTTTAGATCAATTCAAGACAAGCTAGTCTTACTTGTTGAAAGTAACAAAAGATATGAACTATTGTTAGAACGCCTAGACGATAGAGTTCAAAGCTAAAGAAAGGTTTTATGACTTTATTATTTCACACAGGTTTGAGTGAATATAGGTTTATTTACTCAATGTGATATAAGTTTGAATCTGTTTGGCTAGTTCAAAGATTCAGAAGTATAAATCCCACTTGGCAAGAAATCATAAAGATCTAGGTTAGATCATGTTAATGATTACTTGAGACCAAATATGATCATCAATGATTGTGTAATGTAATTTCACGATCTAGCTCCATAAGATATGGCATATCTAAGTAGGAATAATCGAAGTCAATTAGTACTTTATTCGATCAATGATGAATCATAAAGAATTTTCCTATACTTTCTAAAACAAAATGCTCAACTACCACCAAACTAAACCAAATTCGTCAAAGCTATTGAAAAGTAATTTCATAATATCTTTTCATAATATATCTAAAGAGTTCCTAAACTCAGTGGGGGCTTAGTGTTTGTTATTCAACAAACTAAGGCCCAGGTATAGATATATGTTTCATTGTGATTTATTCAAATGAGACACAAGGGTATTGTTTCTACCATGAATTTTTGAGAACATAATGTTTGTTTGCTCGAAATAATGTCCTTTTGGAGATTCGTTTCCAAAATGACAAGTGCGAGAAAATAGACCTCGAAAGTCTTCGAAGCGAACAACAAACCAAAACGGACATTCCGGAGGCTTTTCGAAGTTCTTCAGAAAATCCGAACACTTATTCTTAAGGACTTTAGAAGTGGCTTTAAAGAATAGACATCTCTTAGAAGACTTTACAAGTGCGTCAAGGAGAACAGAATATTCAAAGGACTTTCAAGTGGCTATTGATATTTTATTGTTTGATGTTCTATACCCAAGTAGGCATAGAGTTCAAGTCACTGAAACTATGAGATTCTTCTATTAGATAGTGAAGAAACATAGAGTTCAGGACAATGAAACTATGAGATTCTTCTATTAGATAGTAAAGAAACCTACAACTTGCAATCGAACTATTATCACGTAGATTAATGAGTTTGTAACTTGTAAGAAAGCTATGACGGAACCCAGATTCCCTAAAATGGTTAGAGGCCATATATAGACTCAAATGTTTTAGATGGTTAGAGGCCATAAAACATACTAAATGTTTTGATGACAAAATTGAAATTTTGTTGATTTGCAAGAATAGTTTCACACCTATTGGTTGCAAGTTTGTTTTAAGGATAAAAACCATCAAACATAGAATTGTGTTCACACACAAAGCTAGATTAGTTGCTAAAGGTTACAAGCAAATTCACGGCGTGGATTGTGTTGAAGCCTCATGCAAAATCGTAATGCTTAAGTCTATAATTCAAGCAATGATTGCATATTGGTACATATGGCAATTGGATGACAAAACGTATTCCTCAATCAAATGTTGGAAGAAAACTATGTACATGGCATGTCATAGGATTTGTGGATCCAAATAAATGGTTGAAATGAATGCTAGCTTATGAAATCTAAGTACAGATTTAAGCAAGCAATTGAGAATTGGAATTGTATTTTAGTGAAGCTAATAAGTATTTCAGTTTCATAAAATGTACATGATTCTTATAGATATATAAGAAGTTTAGTGGGAGTACATAAAACTTAATTGGTCCTATGTGTATCACACACATATCTCTCTATTGTGAAATAACATTCAAATGCTAATGACTTAGGTTTGAAATTATTCATCAATGATGGACCAAGGCGAAACTTAGTGCATACTGGGTATTAAGATCTATTTACAAAGATCTTATAATATTATTTTGGATTAAGTAATGGCATTTACTAAATCAAACAAGAAAGACTCCATTGGAGATATTCGACCCATGTGAATAAATCTAAGTAATGAATGTTTGAACTATGTATAAGCATTTACTAAGTTAAACATCAAAGGATCTAAGTGAGATTCTTAACCTATATTATATGTCAAAGAATTTATCTGGATTCAGTATCTACTGAAATTGAATGAGCTAAAGTTACATGAATAGAATTCAATTGGGAATTATTCTGCAAAAGAATTTATCATGTATGATATAATATGGGGATCGCCAAAAACGTATCGTGTGACTTTAGGCATGACGAACATATACCAATCTCTATTGATATAAGTGAAGATCAACTAGATTGAGACCAAGAATACTTATGGTACTTGAAAAGGTACATAGGAATAGTTCTTGATTCAAGGAAATAAAGATATGCTAAATATTGATGCTACACGTATAAACACTGGCAAAGGATCAAGCAAGATTCCCTTGGAGTTAACCATTGGCAAGGACGAGCTATAGAGCATCGTGTTATGAAAATGGCAACATGGGTTGGAGACCATGAGTTGTTGCATGGGAAATTAAAATATTAATTTCTATGTTCCAAAGATACAGCTGGAAAGTCTTCCACATATCTGTGAACTGCTTGGATAAGTAAATCTAAACAAAGCATCACTAGCAACCTAAATAGTTGAAGTAAAAGTACTTATTGCCTAAGAAGCAATAAAACAAAGTTGTTTATATTAATGAGTTCTTCATTGAACTTGGGAAGATCACATGTCTGTTGACTTAATGGTTCTTCATTGCAAAATGCGTAGAACCACTAATGTAGCAAGAAAGACTAGATCACAAAATAAACATACTCAAAAGATCTTATCATCATCTCTCGAAGAACATTCGATGAAAAGGGATATTAAGATTGGCAAAGCATGATAACTAAACCTATGCAACAAGTGAGAAGCAACACTCACGTTGTAACACTGGAAATCAAGCATAGCTTTAAATTCCATGAACTGTTTTAAAGATGGGTTTGAGGCCCATAGTTCCAAAACAATGGGGTTGAACATTTATCATATATGAAATGTATTTTCATATTCCATTTAATCTTGGTTTATTATTAAATGATGAGTCCTTTCAATTTGACGATATATTCAAGATAGACTGTCAGGACCAGTCCGGTGACTAAGAAATGTCTATCAAGTGAACTTGAATGTCAAAAGTTGAAAATGGTCCCTGGTCGGAGTTTTCTATAAAATTGGACGCATAGAAAACGTTAGACGAATGGAATGCAAGATGACTAGTAGTTTTGTTTCTTGAACTATGTGGACATGGCAATGTCATAATCATTTGCATAGATACTTACTTTGGGAAGACTAGTATCAGACAGACCTATGAAACTTTACTGTAAGAGATGAAAATCTGTCATAAGTAAATTTCATTAAAATTATTAGACACTAAATCCTGAATACCTGAGTGATTTGAGATTACTTGTTTGAGAACTCGTTGCTTTGACGTTGACCAACCGTCGCACCGTAAAAGGAGGCTATAAAGGCAACGCTAAGGTAATCACCTATCAAACGAAGTCTAATCTCAAGATCGCAAGATTGGGATTGTCCTCCCATAAATCGGGATGAGATGCTTAAAAGTTGTACAAGGCCACTCGGAGAGCTGGAAACTGTGAAATGCATGGCCGTGCTCAGATGAATCATAGGCTATGATTATCTGTTTTATTTGATCAGTTGAACTCTGAAACCGAGAAACACCTCTGGACATAATAAGGATGACAACTCTTACCTTATGTTCAAGAGCAAGCATCGAGCGACAAAGGAATTTGGAAATGCACACTTCTCCCTAAGGACAAGTAGGAGACTGAATGAAATAATGCCCTTGGTCCAAGTATGCATATAATATTAAGTCTAATAAATGCGGTTCAATATTAATTAACAAGTTAATAATTCAGTGAGATCAAGTGAGCTGAATGCCTAGCTAGAGGCCGCTTCAGTTCAAGTGGAATTAATGATATTAATCCACAACTTACTCTTGACTAGACCCGTAGGGTCACACAAATAGTACGTAAACGGATCAAGTATTTAATGGCATTAAATACTCCATCTATGGATATTCGAAATCGACGGATCTTGGTTTCAGTGGGAGCTAAGATCGTCACAAGCAAGAAATGAATACTCTGGAAACGATGATATTGCCGGAAACGGAAATATGGATCGTATCGGAAATATAAATATTATCCAAGTCGTAGATGTTGCCGGAAACGGAAACATGGTACGTATCGGAAAATATTATTGGAAATGGAAATATTACCGGAATCGAAAATATTGCCGGAAACGGAAATATTGTCAGAAACGGAAATATTATCGGAATCGGAAAATAATTCCGGAAACGGAAATATTAAATATTTGTTCGAAACAGAAATTAATTCCGGAATCGGAAATATTAAATATTGTTCGTATCGGAAATGAATTTCGGAACCGGGAATTTAATCGGAAGCGCATCGTACGAATTAGCATCGGACGAGGCTTGCTAGACGAAGGCCCATTACGAAGCCAGGCCCGCGCCCAGCAAGCCGAGCGCCCAACATGGAGCTGCCACAGCCTCGCCAGGCCCAGCGCAAGGCCTTGGCACGCGCATGCTGAGCGTGCTCTTGGGCTGCGAGCAACGACTGCTCGTGTGGGCCGCAAGGCCTGCGCGGGTGGTGCGATGTTCGTGGCCATACGATGCTCATGTTCGTAACGAATCCTAATCCTATCAGAATTCGTGTATTGATTAAATCCTTATCCTAATAGATTAATTTATTATTTAGAGTTCAAGTTGGATTCTAATTAATAAATCCAAACCCTAGTAGGATTATAATTCCTTTTCCATACCTCTATAAATAGGTGCCTAGGGTCATAATTTATAGATACAATTGAAGTATTCTAAAGGTAAGATTTTGAAGAAAAATCAGCCATACACTTGCACCTAAATAGCCTTAAGGGCGATTCTAGTTGGTCAAGCTTAAGGAAGATCCGGACGTGTTGTGGACTATCTACGGAGGGACGACACTTGGAGTCCTAAAGACTTGTTCTTGTTCGGTTCGGGCGCAGCTAGGGAGGGCACGCAACAAAGTGTATGCATCTAAACTATGCTAAATGATTATGTGTAAATAATATGTTTTCCTGGCTTTATGGTTTTTCTGCATGATTTATGTTTTGTCATATGAATCATAACCTAACAGGAATTCCACTCATCTTTCTACGCTCATCAGATGTTTTGGGACACTGATTCTTGCTTAGATGTACGCCATGTGACATGGGTAGATGGCCTCTCTTCGCTTCCATCATATTGAACCTAGCTAGCACTTTGTCAATGCAAGTGATTTGGCTTAGTCCAATCATCCTCTTAGATCTATCCCTATAGATCTTGATGCCCAGTATGTACTGTGCCTCTCCTAAGTCCTTCATTGAGAAACACTTCCCGAGCCAAGTCTTTACAGACTCCAACATAGGAATGTCGTTTCCAATAAGCAGTATGTCGTCAACATACAAGACTAGGAATGCAATTTACTCCCACTGACCTTCTTGTATACACAAGATTCGTCCTGATTCTTGATGAAGCCAAACTTATTGACTGCTTCATCAAATCATTTATTCCAACTCCTTGATGCCTGCTTTAGTCCATAGATGGACTTCTTAAGCTTGCATACCTTTCCTTGGTTCTTTTGATCGACAAAACCCTCCAGCTGTGTCATGAACACAGTCTCTTCAAGAACACCATTCAAGAAGGCAGTTTTGACATCCATTTGCCATATTTCATAGTCATGAAAAGCGGCAATCGCAAGGATTATCCGAATAGACTTAAGCATCGCGACTGGAGAAAAGGTTTCATCGTAGTCAACGCCGTGAACTTGCCTGTAACCTTTTGCTACCAATATAGCCTTGTATATGTATACAATTCCATCTTTGTCTTTCTTCAACTTGAAGACTCATTTGCATCCGATAGGTGTGAACCCATCCGGCAAATCAACCAAATCCCAGACTTGATTTTCAGACTTCGAGTCTATTTCAGATTGCATGGCCTCTAACCATTTAATGGAGCTTGGGCTCGTCATAGCTTGCTTGTAAGTCAAAGGTTCATCACTATCCAATATGAGAACGTCTAAGTTTTCAGTCAAGAGGACGCCTGTCCATCTGTCCGGCTGAAAAATAGTTCTATTTGACCTACGAGGGGCAACAACGTTTTGAGGAACTACTCCCACTGGCTCTTCTAAAGACCTTGGAGGTTCATCAACTTGAACTGCTTCTAAAGAGTTCTGAGTTCGTTGTTCGTTTCGAATCTCTTCGAGGTCTATTATTCTACCACTTGTCAATTTGGAAATATGATTTCTTTCCAAAAAGACACCGTCACGAGCAACGAATACCCTGTTGTCTGACTTGTTGTAGAAATAATACCCCATAGTTTCTTTTGGATACCCAACGAAGAAACATTTGTCAGATTTAGGTTGTAGCTTGTCCGAAATTAATCGCTTGACATATGCTTCGCAACCCCAAATCTTTAGAAAAGACAACTTTGGAAGTTTCCCAGTCCATAATTCGTATGGAGTCTTTTCAACAGCTTTTGACGGAGCACGATTCAGTGTGAGTGTTGCTGTTTGCAACGCATGTCCCCAGAACTGTAAAGGAAGTTCGGCCTGACCCATCATTGACCTGACCATATCGAGTAAGGTCCTATTTCTCCGTTCCGACACTCCATTCCATTGAGGTGTCCCCGGAGCAGTCAATTCAGAAAGAATATCGCATTCTTTTAGATGGTCATCAAACTCGTGGCTAAGATATTCACCTCCTCGATCCGATCTTAGAGCTTTGATTTTCTTGCCATGTTGATTCTCTACTTCATTTTGAAATTCTCGGAATTTCTCAAACGATTCAGACTTGTGCTTCAGTAAGTAAATATAGCCATATCTACAGAAGTCGTCCGTAAACGTTATGAAATAGCTGAACTCACCTCTAGCTTTCGTACTCATAGGCCCACATACGTCCGTATGTATTAGCCCTAGTAGTTCGCTTGCTCTTTCTCCCACCTTTGAGAAAGGTTTCTTTGTCATTTTGCCAAGTAAACAAGATTCGCATTGATCAATCTTCTCTAAGTCGAATGATTCTAGAATTCCTTCCCGTTGAAGTAATTCCATGCGCTTTATGTTTATATGACCTAATCGACAATGCCACAGAAATGTGAGATCCGAATCACCAGTTTTAGCCTTTTTGGTATTTATGTTATAAATGTGTTTGCTCTTATCTAGCACATAAAGACCGTTTTCTTGTTTTGCTGAACCATAAAACATTCTATTCAAAGAAAAAGAACAACTATCGTCTTTAAATTGAAAAATAAAACCTTTAGAATCCAAACTTGAAACGGAAATAATGTTTCTGGTGATACTAGGAACATAGTAACAGTTTTCTAGTTCCAAAACAAACCCACTAGGCAAAGAAATAAAATAAGATCCTACGGCTAATGCAGCAATCCGTGCTCCATTTCCCACGCGTAGATCCATCTCGCCTTTATCAAGCTTTCTACTTCTCCTTAGTCCCTGTGAATTGGAACATAAGTGTGAGCCACAACCAGTATCTAATTCCCAAGAAGTAGAATTAGAAAGATTACAATGTATAACATACATACCTGAAGTAGAAGCAACATTCCCGTTCTTCTCATCTTCCTTCTTCTTCAAGCAATCCCTCTTCCAATGCCCCTTCTTCTTGGAGTAGAAGCATTCAGAGTCGGCAGGAGAACGAGTCGCCCTTTTCTGTTTACCAGAACTGGCGCCGTTGGACTTGGATGAGGGCGAAGCCTTGCCCTTACCCTTCTTGCCCTTATTCTTGCCTGATTTCTTGAAGTTCTTTCCCTTACGCACCATAAGCATATCGTGCTTGTTCTCTTGCTTGAGCGTCTTTTCAGCGGTTTTCAGCATACCGTGAAGCTCAATAAGAGATTTCTCCATGCTGTTCATGTTGTAATTCAACTTGAACTGATCATAGCCATTATGAAGAGAATGGAGAATGATGTCAATAGCCATTTTATTTGAGACATCAGAATCTAGACTCATGTTCTCAAAGAGTCCAATCATTTTAAGAACATGTGGGCTCAATAGTTCTCTTTTCTTGAGCTTAGTCTCAAGGATCAACCTCTAAGTCTCGAATCTTTCGATTCTGGCTTGGTCTTGAAACATGTTCTTCAACTCCGAGATGATTTGGTAAGCATCCGAGTTATTGAACGTTTTCTGAAATTCAGGACTCATGGATGCAAGCATCACACATTTGACATCCCTGTTGGCCTGAATCTAACGATTAAGGGCAGCTTGAGTTACCTCCGACCCAGCCTCTTGTGGTAACTCTTCCTCAAGGACATATTCTTTTTCCTCATGCATAAGAACTATTTGTAAGTTCCTTTGCTAGTCGAGGAAATTGCTGCCATTCAACTTCTCTTTGTCGAGAATTGAACGCAGATTGAAAGTGTTATTGTTCGCGGCCATTTGATTACTACAATCGAAAAGAATTTGCAATAAATAACCATTCATACAATTTAATAACTTTGAAATAAAAGCAAAACATGCAATCATTAAACCTATTAAAACATTTCATTCATGCAAAAAGCAAAAACATGGTCCAAAATGAATGAAACGGTTCCAATACCCCAAAAGTCCTAAATCCTTAAGCAGCTTTAGCATGTCTTAAGTAGTTTAAGATTTTAGGTAAGCAAAACCTATTGCTAGTAATCTCCAAATTACTCTTGGTTAATAAACTAATGCCATAATTTATCCCATTATTGCCACAACTTAATGCCATTGTTGTTTGAGTTGCAACCACAATCAACGTGCTCCTTTAGGACGCCTTACCATCTAAGTCAACTAAAATAGTACCTCGCTTTAGCGTAAACCTACTATCTTAGATCCCTAGATTTTTGTAAGTGTTGATTTGGAAGGCAATTTTTAAACTCAATATTACTTGGACCTAGTTGTTTCTATGTTGGTTCGATTATTTAGTGAACTTAAAACTAATCGATTCATAGGAAACAACCTGTTCATGCAAAGCATACATACATTCATACATTCACGCATAATATATATATATATATATATATATATATATATATATATATATATATATATATATATATATATATATATATATATATATATATATATATATATATATTAAATTGCATAAATAAATGGTGATCTAGTATGGCCCAAAACATCTTGTCTTGAAGCATCCAGTCTTCATCACCTCCTTGTTAGCTTGGCATCGTCTTGAATCTTCGTTCAAATGCTAACTTAAAGTTCTAAACTTAGAAATACTTGAAAATAATAAAATTACATCAAAATTTCCATGGTACGCAGACCATATTTAAAACTTTACATTCAAAGATAGAACGGTACGCAGACCGTATTTAACTATCTTAAATTGGCCATACTAGTCACTTAGTGTACCTGCATTGCATAAAATATATATTCTATGCATTCACCCATTCGTATTCTAAAACGAATGGCCCATGTTAATATGCAAGTATTACGTGAATTAATTAAAATTCACGTTCACATAAACGCGACCTAAAAGATTAATCAATTTCCAAATTATTAATCCTTAGACTTTATTCTAATTAAAATTGAATTTAATTAAAATAATGCGACCTACGAAATAATTAAAATAATTATTTCATTTTAATTTCATTTAGTGGCTTCCACTCAAACCAATAATTATTTCGGATAATTAATTATGAAATATTAAATTAAAACTCGCGGCCCGGCCCAAGCAAATAAAATATTAAATTAAATATCCCGTTAGCCAAAATTAATGCAAATATACGAAGCCCAACGAATTAAACGATTTTAAAAAAAAGTCCAATTGCTAAATCGGGCTAGGCTTGCGCCCAGCCTCGCCTTGCGTGAGGCCCAAGAGAACACGAGCAAAGCTCGCACACCCCCAGCCCCATCGCGCGCGCGCGCACCGCGTCCCCGCAGCCATGCTGCCCCTGCGCTGCGTGTTGTGCATCGTGTGTGTGCTAGACGTCCCAAGGCTTGCGCCTCGCTTCGTCGCAACCCCGCAAGCTCCCTCGCCTGCCCCTTCCTCGCCTAGCGCACACGGGGCACGCAGCACAGCTGCTGCTGCCCGTGTCGCGTGGCTCGGCCTGAGCGCAATGGCCTCGTATGGCTCGACGAGCCATACTTCCATCATGCTCATGTTCGTGCCTTTGGTTCGTAATACGGACCAACCTAATTAAAATTAAATTTAATTCACGAACTTGCATTAATTTTATTTTTCAAAAAAAGTTACGATTTTTATTTTCGAAAAACAACGATTTTTAACGATTTAATAAACTTTAACGACAATCCAATTTCGTAAAATTAATAAATCAAGGGATAACAATATTCAAACTTTTATGAACGAACGAATCAACATTAAAGTTTGAACTTTTAATTAATAAAATCCGAAGCTTTAAATCGTTCATAAACAATTAAATTTGAGCTGAGATTATTAATAATTTGGTTTAAGTGCGATTAAAATTAACGAAACCATTCAAAATTGTAATCCAATATTTTTTAAAATTAGCCACTGACCCATGAAATTATACCCCCTTCCCCAATTAACCGAATTATTAAACCAAAATTAATTAAAATTCAATTAGGGTTTCAAATTTTAAGAATTGGGGAAAGGCAAAATTAGGGTTTATACTTATCGGACAAATCTGAAATTTTTACCATAGATCAAGCATTTACGCAGAAACATTGTGCCAAAATTTCAAGAAATTCCGAGTAGTTTAGGTCGACCTTTTAATTGAATTACTGTCCGACACTTTTAATTTTTAATGAAAAATTAACAAAAACGCCCAAAAAACGATACTTCGAGGCCTGTTTTCCATCAGATTAGGGTTTTAAAAGTTGAAAAAGCGATGATTTTTTATTTTGGACCTGATTATACGCAATTCATACAATAATTCGTAAAAAATTCCGAAAAATCAACAAAAAATCCAAAATTTCGATAGATGCAAAAACAATAATAATCATGCTAATTCATGCTTTGAATACATAAGGCTCATGATACCATTGTAGGGGAATACAGTTAAACATAATAACATGTGCGGAAACAATCCCCAAAGCCATGAAGCATGTATAAAGCACAGATTAAGCATACTTACGTTTGAAGCGTGTTTTCCACAATAATCTGTCAACGAACACGAACAAAGAACTCCACTTGTCGTTCCTCTACTTGGTTCACCGACACAATCAGATCCGTCTTGATAATCGTAGCTTAAACAATTGATCAAGATACTTTGTTTTTGGGAAGAACTCACTTTGGAGGCACAAAGAGAGTTAGAGTTCTCTGTTTCTCTAGGGTTTGAGTAATATGAATTGTGTGTATGTTGGAAATTAGGTTGTAAGGTTATATTCATAACCTTACTAACCGACCAAGCTAAGAAGCAAGGCCGGCTAGCAAGACGTGCAAGCCAAGCAACACGGACCGCACGCCCGTGCCCAACGACACACTGCAGGCCGAAGCCCACAGCGCGCGCGCCGAGCAGTGGGGCCGTGGGCCGTGGGCCTTGCTTGCTCGTCGCTGTTGTGCGCTATTGTGTGCTGTTGCGTGCTCGCGCCCAATGGGCTGGCTTTGCACGCCCTTGCTCGCGAGCTTGCTGGCTCGTTGGGCCTTGCACGCTTACGTGCTTGGCTCGACGGGCCGGCAACTCTGATACCCTTCGTATTCGCGATTTAATATATTTCCGATATATTATTTATCGCTTCGTATACGACGAATCACCGTCGTACGATACGATTTATTCGTGTCGCCCAGCTTACGAATATTCGCGATACGATATACGATTCCGACAAAGGTCGTATCGTATAATACGTTTCCAACTAATTCCCGAAAAGCTATTAAATGAATTTCCGATTCATTTAATCCGGTGATCTGTTACGTGTCATTGGTGTGACCTTGTAGGTTCAGTCAAGAGTAAGTTGTGAGTTCAATATCCATTAGAACTCACTGATCGGAAGCATTGCTCCAGCTAGCTGTTCCGATCACTTGATCTCACTGAATTAATTGTTCGCAATTAATCTGAACCTTGGTATTAGACTTAATGCACCTTGGGTGAAGGACATATTTCCTTCAGTCTACGTCGTTCCAAAGCAAAAGCGAAAGAAAAAAATCAAGGATAAAAAAAAGAAAAGAAAAGAAAAGAAACATCTATGAATCCTCGCATCGAGCGTAGTAATAAGCTGTGCACACCCACGCAGAAGGTGTTACACTTGTTCGAGCACCTGAACGAGGCGTAATGAAGTACTCCAATGCAAAAAAATAATAATGATATCCCAACACTTGGAGGAATGTTCTAAGACACGCTGTTCGGCCACACAAGCCTACGTCGCACCATAAGTTCAACCATCCCACGGTACAAGTCTAAAAAAAAAAGAGTAAGGCATATTGCACTAATGCGGGCACGACCAAGAGTATAAGGCAAAGACTACTTATCGCCCAAATTCAAAATGCAAGCCACACGACTTCTACATTAAGGATTAAAGGTAGAAAAATATTACCTTACCACGGAAGGGATAGCTCGCACCTACACGAGCGGAACCCCAAGGCATCTTTCTCGAAAGAGCCTACAAAAGTCGTACGCCAAAAGGAAGCATCCCAACATGCATACTTGGGGGCTCCAAGCTACGAAACGACCACAGCAAAATAAAAAAAATCTCAAAGCAAATGTTTGAATGATCTAAAGGGCACGATGCTTGAGCCCACTTCACGAATAGGCGTGAATCCTATCGAGCTTCTAAGCAAACTATTCAACATCAGTCGTTGCTAAAAAAAATGATTCAAGCAAACTGATTAATGGACCGCACGCAACGGCCATTCTATGAACGCTCGTTCGCACATACATATCATCATTCTAAGTATCGAACATTCACGAACGCGTTCAAAAGAAAAAAATATATACGAGCGATCAATGTCTTACGCCTCAAGGTATGTTCCTCGGGCCATATAGACTCGCCCAACTATCGCAGTAACTGTACGCCTTAAGAGCGACAGTTTCTTTAAATAATCGCCCCAAAGCGACAAACACCGTAGTCCACCAATCGGCTACGGCTTCTCGAGAAATCATCACGATCACTCAACTCATTGTGATTTCTAATAAAATTCTACGTTCCAAAAATAAAGAAAAACAAAAGAGAAGAGAATACGTAGAATTTCCAAGTGAAATAAACGAACGAACAAGAGGCCAACCGTGTCATCAAAAGACCAGCCCAAACAATATTTTCAATGCCCCACTTGGGCGTGAATTATTTCTAACGCCCAGGCCTGGGCGCCGAAAATGAGCCCAGGCCCAAAAGAAGCTTGGATTTCTATAGGGTCCTGCTCTATCCATTCGACTCGAAAATTGCCGATTTCTTTACTGAAAGTCGCACCTCACGGCTTTGTTAAGAGTAGCACACCACTACAAAGATCGCTCGCACTTACGAGCACGATCCCAAACACGATCAAGGACATTACAAAATGCGTATCCCCAAAGAACCTCTTTGACAAGAAATGACCGTCAAGCACGAGTGCTTGGGAGCTCGAAAGAAAATATATATTTCAAAAGAGAGTATGCAAAGTTAAAACAATATTCCCAGACTACGCTGTACGAAGTCCCGTGTTTGGATAGTCTCAAAAGATAAAACCGGATTACGACCTCAAGACGAAGGTTGCCGTTGATACTCATACATAGTCCCCTAATAAAAGACCCAAGTAGTGGCAAAATTGACCCGTAAAGACTATCTCAAAACCATGAAATATGATGACCACAAAACAATGGTCCGTCTAAGCACGTTGTCAACCCACATTCAGGTTGCAACTAAATCCGAGCATCCCTCGAAAGAATTCGCTCTTACAAGAATGAATAAAAAGAAATTCTCAAAAGAAATCACAAGAACAAATGAAATAGGGACTTGCCCACCTCAATCGGGCATGATCACGGCACGTACCACGCGAGTCCCAAATCGAAAAGACGAATTCAGGTTCGCTCACCTCCAGCGGGCGGGGCGTCCACCCTTAACGGACAGGGCTTGCCCACCTTCAGCGGGCGGGGTCTGCGTCACTAACCGCGCAGGTCCTCAGTTTTCGAAAATGAAAAGAAAATAAAATCTTCAAAACAAAAACAGGCTCGCCATCTTCAGCCGGCGGGGTCTACGTCACAAAGCGCGTAGGTCCTTATTTTCAAAACATCAAAACAGATTCGT
This sequence comes from Spinacia oleracea, assembly GCF_020520425.1. Lineage (NCBI taxonomy): Eukaryota > Viridiplantae > Streptophyta > Magnoliopsida > Caryophyllales > Amaranthaceae > Spinacia > Spinacia oleracea. Next base: position 92,399,857 of record NC_079491.1, on the reverse strand, counting down.
CCACTTCTATCGGACGGGGCGTCTACCCTCAGCGGACAGGCTCGCTCACCTTCAGCGAGCGGGGTCTGCGCCACTAACCGCGCAGGTCCTTAGTCGCTGCAGCGATAACTTTTCCTGGTTTATCTTTTTCCAAAAATCAAAAGATGGTTTATCTTTTTCAAAAATCAAAAGATGGTTTTCCTTTTCCAAAAATCAAAGGATGGTTTCACTTTTCCAAAAATCAAGGGATGGTTTATCTTTTTCCAAAAATAAAAAGATGGTTTCCCTTTTCCAAAAATCAAAGGATGGTTTCCCTTTTCCAAAAATCAAAGGATGGTTTCCCTTTTCCAAAAATCAAAGGATTGGATTTCCGTTTTTCCAAAAAAGAGCGATGTGCTGGATTTTCCTTCGTTTTACGTCCTATAAAAACAAGGGGCTTTTCTCGTTTAGCTAACCCTGAAAATGAGAATCTTTAAAACATTTTACCTCGTGATTGGGCTTGGCCAGGCCTAGTTACACTTTATAGCTTTGATTTCGAAAACATCTTTAGATACTTCCAATGACAAAGTGAGGGAGTTTCTATACTATCAGTTAACAAATTCCAATGACGCGTGAGGAATATGTTAACACTTCAAGTGATGACCCTTAAGTCAAATGTTATCACTCGGGGGCTCGTGAGACCCTCGCAAAACAGGTAACCTACTCCATGGCTTGTATGACGCACTCCGTCTAGTACTTTGACCATCGTCTCATCTCGAGACTCAGTCAAAGTGGGGGCTAACTGTAGACACCTACTTTTGTCCCCATTCCCGAAAGGGAAGGTTCGATGATGAGAACATAAATCTCCACTTGGCAACGCTTCTCCTATAAAATAAACGAATCTCAATCACCCTTTCATTTCAGCCAAAACTGCTATTTATAGAAACCTGCTAAGAATAGTAACTGCCGTAAAAGGTAGTTGTTAAAAGTGGCAAAGTCATAAAAGATAGAAACCTGTCAAAATTAGGTGTTGCACTCCAACATAAATCCTAAAATAGATAGAATTTGCATTCCTAGTATAATTCGAAAATAAGAGTTACGTATTAATTAAATTCCTAACGAACTTAGAGTTCGTAGCGGGCCCAGACGCATTCCGTCATAAAGTTAATACGCACTAAAAGACTAGGATAAATCTCAAAAGCGCCGTGTCCTAAGAGTCCAAATCTGACAAAGAACTCGGCCCAGATCCCATTTTCAAGCCTGGATCTGGGCGCCGAATGTTAGGTTATGATACATATGAGAATTCATAAATCATGCGGAAAAAACCATTAAGCCAGGAATACATATTATTTACACATAATCATATAGCATAATTTAGATGCATACTCTTTGTTGCGTGCCTTCCCTAGCTGCGCCCGAACCGAACAAGAACAAGTCTTTAGGACTCCAAGTGTCGTCCCTCCGTAGATAGTCCACAGCACGTCCGGATCCGCCTTAAGATTGACCAACTAGAATCGCCCTTAAGGTACTATTATTTTCGGCTAAATGGGCAAGAGTTATGGCTGATTTTTCTGCTTAAAAATCCTAGTTTTGAATACTTGAAAACTTATGTATAAATAATGACCCCTAGGCCCTTATTTATAGAGGTATGGAAAAGGAATTGTAATCCTACTAGGATGTGGATTTGTTAATTAGAACTTTATTAGGACTCTAAATAACAAAGCAATTCTAATAAGATTAGGATTTTAATCTTCGCACGAATCCCAATAGAATTAGGATTTCCGGCATACGCATCGCACAAGCCGTGCACCCGCGCAGGCCTTGCGGCCCACGACAAGCGCACAGCCCATGTGCGGTGCTGCGTGCGCGCGCGCGCCCTTGGCTGGGCCTGGCCTTGCGCTGGGCCTGGTCGAGGCGTGCGTTGCGTGCGGCTCGCTGGGCGATGGCCTGGCTTCGTGCTGGGCCTTCGTCTAGCGGGCCTCGTCCGATGCTAATTCGTACGATACGCTTCCGATTAAATTCCCGATTCCGGAATTCATTTCTGATACGAACAACATTTAATATTTCCGATTCCGGAATTAATTTCCGTTTCGAACAAATATTTAATATTTCCGTTTCCGGAATTATTTTCCGATTCCGATAATATTTCCGTTTCCTACAATATTTCCGTTTCCGGCAATATTTCCGATTCCGGCAATATTTCCATTTCCGATAATATTTTCCGATACGTACCATGTTTCCGTTTCCGGCAACATCTACGACTTGGATAATATTTATATTTCCGATACGATCCATATTTCCGTTTCCGGCAATATCATCGTTTCCGGAGTATTCATTTCTTGCCTGTGACGATCTCAGCTCCCACTGAAACCAAGATCCGTCGATTCCGAATATCCATAGATGGAGTATTTAATGCCATTAAATACTTGATCCGTTTACGTACTATTTGTGTGACCCTACGGGTTCAGTCAAGAGTAAGCTGTGGATTAATATCATTAATTCCACTTGAACTGAAGCGGCCTCTAGCTAGGCATTCAGCTCACTTGATCTCACTGAATTATTAACTTGTTAATTAATACTGAACCGCATTTATTAGACTTAACATAGAATGCATACTTGGACCAAGGGCATTATTTCCTTCAGTCTCCCACTTGTCCTTAGGGACAAGTGTGCATTTCCTAATTCCTTTGTCGCTCGATGCTTGCTCTTGAACATAAGGTAAGAGTTGTCATCCTTATTATGTCCAGAGGTGTTTCTCGTTTTCAGAGTTCAACTGATCAAATAGACAGATAATCATAGCCTATGATTCATCCGAGCACGGCCATGCATTTCACAGTTTCTAGCTCTCCGAGTGGCCTTGTACAACTTTTAAGCATCTCATCCCGATTTATGGGAGGACAATCCCAATCTTGCGATCTTGAGATTAGACTTCGTTTGATAGGTGATTACCTGAGCGTTGCCTTTATAGCCTCCTTTTACGGTGCGACGGTTGGTCAATGTCAAAGCAACCAGTTCTCAAACAAGTAATCTCAAATCACTCAGGTATTGAGGATTTAGCGTCTAATAATTTTAATGAAATTTACTTATGACAGATTTTCATCTCTTACAGTAAAGTTTCATAGGTCTTTTCCGATACTAGTCTTCCCAAAGTAAGTATCTATGCAAATGATTATGACATTGCCATGTCCACATAGTTCAAGAAACAGAACTACTAGTCATCTTGCATTCTAATCGTCTAGCGTTTTCTATGCGTCCAATTTTATAGAAAACTCCAACTAGGGACCATTTTCAACCTTTGACATTCAAGTTCACTTGATAGACATTTCTTAGTCACAGGACTGGTCCTGACAGTCTATCTTGAATATATCGTCAAATTGAAGGGACTCATCATTTAATAAATCACAAATTAAATGGAAAAATGAATTCTTTTCATTTATTGTGAATGATTAACCAATAATGTTTTACAAAGATTTAAACTCTAAAACTTTAAAACATTAAACAGAGACATCAAAGCCATTCTCCAATATGCATGATTCCCATAGCTGCAGTGTGCGAGTTGTGCTTCGCCTGCGGCAGAGGTTTAGTTAATGGATCTAATATGTTGTCATCAGTACCAATTTTGCTTATCTCGACTTCTTTTCTTTCAACGAACTCTCGTAGAAGGTGAAATCTACGAAGTACATGCTTGACTCTTTGGTGGTGTCTAGGCTCCTTTGCCTGTGCAATAGCTCCGTTATTATCACAATACAGGGCAATTGGTCCTTTAATGGAGGGGACTACACCAAGTTCACCTATGAACTTCCTTCGCCATATAGCTTCCTTTGCTGCTTCATGTGCAGCAATGTACTCCGCTTCAGTTGTAGAATCCGCAATGGTGCTTTGCTTAGCACTTTTCCAGCTTACTGCTCCTCCGTTGAGGCAGAAGACAAACCCAGACTGTGATCTGAAATCATCTTTGTCGGTTTGGAAACTTGCGTCCGTATATCCTTTAACAATTAATTCATCATCTCCACCATAGACCAGGAAGTCATCTTTGTGCCTTTTCAGGTACTTCAGAATGTTCTTGGCAGCAGTCCAATGCGCCTCTCCTGGGTCTGACTGGTATCTGCTCGTAGCACTGAGTGCATACGCAACATCCGGGCGTGTACATATCATAGCATACATTATTGTACCAATCAATGATGCATATGGAATCCCATTCATTCGTCTACGCTCATCAAGTGTTTTTGGGCACTGAGTCTTGCTTAGAGTCATTCCATGAGACATGGGTAGGTAGCCTCGCTTGGAGTCCGCCATCTTGAACCTATCAAGCACCTTATTGATATAAGTGCTTTGACTAAGTCCAATCATCCTTTTAGATCTATCTCTGTAAATCTTGATGCCCAATATGTACTGTGCTTCTCCTAGATCCTTCATCGAAAAACATTTCCCAAGCCAAATCTTGACAGAGTTCAACATAGGAATGTCATTTCCGATAAGTAATATGTCGTCGACATATAATACTAGGAAAGCAATTTTGCTCCCACTGACCTTCTTGTATACACAAGATTCGTCTGCGTTCTTGATGAAACCAAAGTCACTGACTGCTTCATCAAAATGTATATTCCAGCTCCTGGATACCTGCTTCAATCCGTAGATTGACTTCTTTAGCTTGCATACCTTTTTAGCATTCTTTGGATCCTCAAAACCTTCAGGCTGTGTCATAAACACAGTTTCTGTTAAAACGCCGCTTAAGAAAGCAGTTTTGACATCCATCTGCCATATTTCGTAATCGTAATATGCAGCGATTGCTAACATTATCCGAATAGACTTTAGCATTGCAACTGGTGAAAAGGTTTCATCATAATCCACACCGTGGACTTGCCTGTAACCTTTTGCAACCAATCTAGCTTTGAAAACTTCAAGTTTCCCATCCTTGTCCTTTTTCAGTTTAAAAACCCATTTGCTTCCAATGGCTTGGTAGCCATCTGGCAAATCGACCAAATCCCATACTTGGTTTTCAGACATGGAGTCTAATTCAGATTGCATGGCTTCTTGCCACTGCTTGGAGCTAGGGCTCGTCATAGCTTGTTTGTAAGTCGCAGGGTCATCACTTTCAAGTAATAGAACGTCATAGCTCTCGTTCGTCAAAATACCTAAGTACCTTTCCGGTTGAGATCTATATCTTTGCGATCTACGCGGGGTAACATTTCTAGATTGACCATGATTCTCACCAGATTCTTCTAAAGATCTCTGAGTTTCATCCTGAATGTCATCTTGAGCATTCTCTAGAGTTTGTTGTTCGACTCGAATTTCTTCGAGGTCTACTTTTCTCCCACTTGTCATTTTGGAAATGTGATCTTTCTCCAAAAAGACACCATCTCGAGCAACAAATACCTTGTTCTCAGATGTATTGTAGAAGTAATACCCCTTTGTTTCCTTTGGATAGCCCACAAGGATACATTTGTCAGATTTTGGATGAAGTTTGTCTGAAATTAATCGTTTGACGTATACTTCACATCCCCAAATCTTAAGAAAAGACACATTTGGAGGCTTTCCAAACCATAACTCGTATGGAGTCTTTTCGACAGCTTTAGACGGAGCTCTATTTATAGTGAGTGCAGCTGTATTTAGTGCATGTCCCCAAAATTCTAATGGAAGTTCGACCTGACCCATCATTGACCTGACCATGTCTAGCAAGGTTCTGTTCCTCCGTTCCGACACACCGTTCCATTGTGGTGTTCCAGGAGGAGTCAATTCTGATAGAATTCCACATTCTTTCAGATGGTCATCAAATTCATAGCTCAGATATTCACCCCCTCTATCAGACCGCAGTGCCTTTATCTTCTTGCCTAATTGATTCTCTACTTCACTCTGAAATTCCTTGAATTTGTCAAAGGATTCAGACTTATGCTTCATTAGGTAGACATAACCATACCTACTGAAGTCATCAGTGAAAGTGATAAAGTAGCTGAAACCACCTCTAGCATTTGTACTCATTGGTCCACATACATCTGTATGGATTAAACCCAATAGTTCATTTGCTCTTTCTCCAACTTTAGAGAAAGGTTGCTTTGTCATTTTGCCAAGTAAACATGATTCGCATTTACCATAATCCTCTAAGTCAAATGGTTCTAGAATTCCTTCATTTTGAAGTCTTTCTAAGCGTTTCAAGTTTATATGGCCTAATCGACAATGCCACAGATAGGTGAGATCTGAATCATTCTTTTTGGCCTTTTTGGTATTTATGTTATATACTTGTTTGTCGTGATCTAAAGTCCATTGACTAATCTAGCAGATCCATAAAACATCTCTTTAAAATAAAACGAACAACTATTGTCTTTTATTAAAAAGGAAAATCCCTTAGCATCTAAGCAAGAAACTGAAATGATGTTTTTAGTAAGACTTGGAACATGGAAACATTCTTCCAGTTCCAAAACTAGCCCGGAGGGCAACGACAAAAAGTAAGTTCCTACAGCTAATGCAGCAATCCGTGCTCCATTTCCCACTCGTAGGTCGACTTCACCCTTGCTTAACTTTCTACTTCTTCTTAGTCCCTGTGGATTGGAACATAAGTGTGAGCCACAACCTGTATCTAATACCCAAGAAGTTGAATTAGCAAGTATACAGTCTATAACGAAAATACCTGAAGATGGAACGACTGTTCCGTTCTTCTGATCTTCCTTTAGCTTTGGACATTCTCTTTTGTAATGGCCTATTCCATCACAATAAAGACAGCTTGATGTGGACTTGTCCTGCTTTGATTTAGCATTGCCCTTGGACTTACCACCTTTCTTGAACGGTCTCCTTCTAGCCTTGAGTAAATCTTTGGCTTCACAGTCCAGTATTATTTCAGCCTTTCTGACAAGGTGAACAAATTCTGCAACTGTTTCTTCTCTTGGTTCACTTAGGTATAGTTGCTTGAAGCGACCAAACCCACTGTGTAGTGAATTGAGCAAGATAGAGACTGCCATCCTTTCGCTTATTGGTGTTCCTAGTAGACTTAGGCGATCAAAGTATGAACGCATAAGATCCACATGGAACCTCAGTGGGACGCCTACCCTCTGTTTAGTGCGAAGGAGCTGAACATGTGTTTCTTGGACCTCCATCCTATAACACCTGTTGGGAGAACTAACCTTTAGACCAGACATTGATTCAATCAACTCATGGACGTTCAGGTCCCTGTCCTCCGTGCTTCCACGACAGATATCCCTCAGATTCTTGATGAGCGTAAAAGGTTCATAGGCTACAAACCTTTTAGCCAAATCATCAGGGATATTGTTCAGCATGAGACTCATAACCTTTTTGAGATCCGCATCCCAGGCGTAAAATCTCTCAGGGGTCATGTCTCTGGCATAGTAGCTTGGCATGGGATGTGACAGTACATACTCAAGTCCATTGAGTTTGACTATTTCAACTAGCTTAGCTTCCCATTCAAGAAAATTTTCCAGGTTCAGCTTGACCATAAGCTCAGAACCTATGATGATGTTTTGATTGTTGTTTGCCATATTAAAAACTACAATTGAAAAGAATAAACAAATAAATAACCATTCACAGTTTCTCTTAATAAACTTAAATTCTAGCATACATGCATAATTCAATGTTTATTAAGCATTTTATTCAAGTTATGTGTTCCGGCAGGTGTGAATAAAATGATTCCAAGATCCTAAAATCATTGAAGAACTAAGCACAGTTTGTCGACTTAATCCTAAAACATCTTAGGTAAGCAAAAGCCTTTTGCTAATAGTCTAGAAACTATTCTTGGTTGATAGGTACGTCTAAGAACTTATTAGGTAAACCTATCGATTTTGCCACGACATAAAAGGACTCCTTACTTATATCGTTGAGTTTCACCAAAACTAACATGTACTCACAATTATTTGTGTACCTTGCCCCTTTAGGACCAATAAGTAACACCTCGCTGAGCGAAAACTATTACTAGATTGATGTAAAGGATATCCAAGCAAGTGTATATTTTGGCATGGCACCTTTTAACTCAATTTTTAAGTTTGGAACTTAAGGCTCTTACTATGTTGGTTAGATTTTAAGTGAACTAAAATCCTTAATCATGCAACATAATCAAGCCTCAATCGTATGCATAATTAAGACATATTTAAAGCAATAAATAACTTAAAGCATGCATAAGATAAATGTGATCTAGTATGGCCCGACTTCATCTTGAAGCTTTGACTTCAAAGTCCGTCTTGAAAATCTCCGTGGGAGGCACCATTTTCTTCAAATAGGATAAGCTATAATTAAAACTAATTACAACTATTTGATGGTACGCAGACCATATTTGAATTTGAAAAACAACTTTGGTACTTTAGACCAATTACATTCAAATTAATGGTACGCAGACCATATTTTCTTTCCTATTTGGGCCATACTAGTCACTTCATAACCTGCAAAACAGTACATATACAATATATACCATTCACCCATTCATTATCATGAATGGCCCACATAGCTGGTTAGTTAAAACACATTATGCATCACGTAAACATTTGCAGCAATTAATCAAGGGCACCAATAATCTACCAATTATTCAGTCCTTATTAATTCTAATCAAGTTGTTTTAACCTTAAGGATTTGTAGACCTAATCAAGAGTTTATGACTAAAAGGGCTCCCACTTAAACCAATAAATTCATATGCTTTACTAATTTTAAACATAAAAATGTATTTCTAGTCTAACCGGAAACATACAAATTTAATTAAAATTTAAAGCTCATATAAATTCATAATTGAATCCAAAAAGTTTAATTTAATTTCAGTCGTATTTAAATTAATTCATGATTTTAATTTTAGTAAAATAATTAGAATAAATAAAATTTATTATAATTACAATATTCAAAATTAAAATCCAAGAAAATAATTTAAATTATTAATTTTAAAATTAATTAAAATTACGTAAACTGAAAAGTTCAAATTAAACATTCAAAACGATATAATCGCAACGCAAACACCCTACGCATCGCACGCCCATGGGCCACACGCACACAGCCATCGCTGGCCATGTGCGCGCAGCCCATGCGCTCGTCGCATAGCTGCTGCATTTTCCCATCGCAAGCCATCGCACAAGTGGTGCTCGCTGCGCGCGCGCCAGCGCTCGACGCACGCGAGCCATCGCTCGCTGTGCGCGCTCGCCAGCGCTTGCTGCGCGCGCTCCAGCGCTTGATGCACGCGAGCCATCGCTCGCTGTGCGCGAGCAATTGCGCGCTGCGCGCGATCAGCGCTGGGCGCAGCGCTCGTGGCACGCGAGCTTGCGCTCGCTGCGCTCGAGGCTGCGCGCGCTTGCGCGAGGCAGTGCGCGTTGTGGCGCAGCTCGCTTGCTGCCCACACGCGACTGCCATGCCTTGCCTTCGCCCATGCCCATTCATCCATAGCTCGTAGCCCACGACACAAGGCAGGGCTGCTGCCTTGTGCTCGTGCACCATGCCCCTGCTCATTGCATTCGTGCCGCACGGGCGACGAGCTCCCTTACTCGTCGTCGCATGCCCGCACTATACAACACCCCTTAAGGGTAACACGAAGCGTCCATTGCTTTGTGCGTGCAAGTTATATGAACGAATCGCATAAAAATTTAAAATTTATATTTAAAATTAATGACAAATTAATAAATTAATATTAATTTCACAATTTTAGGGCGAAAAATCGAAAATTTATTATTCAATTGATTTCCGATTATCATGGATTCAAGCCTAGGTCATAAAAATTTAAAATTTATCATAAATTTACAATTTTTATGGTGGTTTTTAATCATAGGTTTCTAATTAAATTATAATTAATTATGAAAATCAAATTAATTCTAAATTATTCTAATTTTCAACAAATTAATCATAATTACAAATTAGATTGCATAATTAACAAGGCTAGGCATTCAAACTTGTTAAACATATACAGTAGGTCAATCAAAAATTCAAGATTTATCAACAAGAATCGCAAATATTTAATTTAACATCTTAAATTTACGAAATTTTGCATTCGAAAAACTAAAACCTTCGAAAAGTCATAGTTAGGCTTCGAATTTGAGAATTCTGGGTTCGGCAGAAAAATATTGTTTTTGTCAAAATTTTAGAATGCCTTTTACATGCGGAATTGACACAAAAATCCCTCGATTTGGATGAGTAACGAAGAAACTGCCGAAAAACTGCGTACGTATAATTAAATAAACGCAATTTGCAATTAATTAACAATTACGAAAATTAATCACCCCTTTTAATTCTTGCAAATTTGTAATATTTAACCATGTTCATGCAATTTAGATTATGAAAATAATAAGAGGCTCGTGATACCACTGTTAGGTTATGATACATATGAGAATTCATAAATCATGCGGAAAAAACCATTAAGCCAGGAATACATATTATTTACACATAATCATATAGCATAATTTAGATGCATACTCTTTGTTGCGTGCCTTCCCTAGCTGCGCCCGAACCGAACAAGAACAAGTCTTTAGGACTCCAAGTGTCGTCCCTCCGTAGATAGTCCACAGCACGTCCGGATCCGCCTTAAGATTGACCAACTAGAATCGCCCTTAAGGTACTATTATTTTCGGCTAAATGGGCAAGAGTTATGGCTGATTTTTCTGCTTAAAAATCCTAGTTTTGAATACTTGAAAACTTATGTATAAATAATGACCCTAGGCCCTTATTTATAGAGGTATGGAAAAGGAATTGTAATCCTACTAGGATGTGGATTTGTTAATTAGAACTTTATTAGGACTCTAAATAACAAAGCAATTCTAATAAGATTAGGATTTTAATCTTCGCACGAATCCCAATAGAATTAGGATTTCCGGCATACGCATCGCACAAGCCGTGCACCCGCGCAGGCCTTGCGGCCCACGACAAGCGCACAGCCCATGTGCGGTGCTGCGTGCGCGCGCGCGCCCTTGGCTGGGCCTGGCCTTGCGCTGGGCCTGGTCGAGGCGTGCGTTGCGTGCGGCTCGCTGGGCGATGGCCTGGCTTCGTGCTGGGCCTTCGTCTAGCGGGCCTCGTCCGATGCTAATTCGTACGATACGCTTCCGATTAAATTCCCGATTCCGGAATTCATTTCTGATACGAACAACATTTAATATTTCCGATTCCGGAATTAATTTCCGTTTCGAACAAATATTTAATATTTCCGTTTCCGGAATTATTTTCCGATTCCGATAATATTTCCGTTTCCGACAATATTTCCGTTTCCGGCAATATTTCCGATTCCGGCAATATTTCCATTTCCGATAATATTTTCCGATACGTACCATGTTTCCGTTTCCGGCAACATCTACGACTTGGATAATATTTATATTTCCGATACGATCCATATTTCCGTTTCCGGCAATATCATCGTTTCCGGAGTATTCATTTCTTGCCTGTGACGATCACAGCTCCCACTGAAACCAAGATCCGTCGATTCCGAATATCCATAGATGGAGTATTTAATGCCATTAAATACTTGATCCGTTTACGTACTATTTGTGTGACCCTACGGGTTCAGTCAAGAGTAAGCTGTGGATTAATATCATTAATTCCACTTGAACTGAAGCGGCCTCTAGCTAGGCATTCAGCTCACTTGATCTCACTGAATTATTAACTTGTTAATTAATACTGAACCGCATTTATTAGACTTAACATAGAATGCATACTTGGACCAAGGGCATTATTTCCTTCACCGAAAACTTCGGCGCCCAGCCCTGGGCGCTGAAAATGCCTAGGGTCGTTTTACCTCCGGATTCTTTTTGGATTCGTATCTTAAAATCTATCTTTCCACACACCCTTTTCCTATAAATACAGCCTCAAAACCGACGTGAAAAGAACACACAATTCCATAACCTGAGTATTGACTCTAGCCTTAAGCCTAAGCCTCACGCTGCGAAATTGATCCGGCGTTCTATCGCAATCGACCCAAAAGTCGAACAGAACGCGTCCTGCCCCTTGTAGCTTGATGAATTAAGCCTAAATACTGGAACATTGCTTAGAAACCCGAGATTCGTTAAATAAAAGGATAAATAGCAAAGCCAAGTGGTTAGTTTTCTGAGAACCACAACGCACCTCTCAAGGGTGCGTTGTAATGTGTCCCTCATATGATTTAATCGCTTTCATCACCCTTTTATAAAATTGTCAAACTATTAACTTGATTGATCTATCACGCCTAATAAGATAATACCTTGGACAATTGAATTATCATGCTAGGTACCTTAAATCAATCTAAATAAGATAATCACGATCGATTTAGTGTTATGTGTTGCATATTGCTAAAATCAATTCAGAATAGTTTAATAGTTTAACACATGTCCCTTCAATTATTTATGCTGAGCTAGTAAGGATAACCTGCCTCTGGAGTATTATCGATGAGCAGTCCTCTCGGTAGCTACAGTCCCCCGAACTCTCAATCTTTGCCCCGCTGGTGTACGTTGAGCGATCCCCACACCAGGGATCACAAGGGAACCTATGGCCGTCGTGGTCGAACATAATTGCACTCCCTTTATGTCACGATAACCGGGTTTTGTCAGTTTTTCTCATTGTCTTTAAAAACTGAATGACGACTCCTATATTACTAGTCGATCGGGTGTAAACTCACAGGAAATCCAATTACACTTGATCTGACGACGTCACGCCCACGAGGGACGAGGTCATGCATTAGCCTCGTGCTTTTTCGACCCCCTCACACTAGTCACTTTTAATAACCTGCAAAACAGTACATATACAATATATACCATTCACCCATTCATTATCATGAATGGCCCACATAGCTGGTTAGTAAAACACATGTTATGCATGACATAAATATTTGCAGCAATTAATCAAGGGCACCAATAATCTACCAATTATTCAGTCCTTATTAATTCTAATCAATTTGTTTTAACCTGAAAGGATTGTAGACCTAATCAAGAGTTTATGACTAAAAATGCTCCCACTTAAACCAAAAAATTCATATGCTTTACTAATTTTAAATATAAAAAAGTATTTCCTAGTCTAACCGGAAACTTACAAATTTAATTAAAATTTAAAGCTCATATAAATTTATAATCGAATCCATTTAATTTATTTTCAGTTGAATTAAGTGAATTTAAATTAATTCAAGGTTTTAATTTTAGTAAAATAATTAGTATAAATTAAAATTTATAATAATTATAATAATCAAAATTAAATTCCGAGAAAACAATTTAAATTATTAATTTTAAAGTTAATTAAAATTATTTCCGAACTGAAAATCTCAAATTAAAATCAAAACGTATCAATCGTAGACAGACGAGGCACTTGGGCTTGCGCCCAAGCCCCATCAAGCCACGAGGCTGCTGCGCCCCGTTCGACCGATCGTTGCACAAGGCACGAGCAACAGCGCCACACGCACATGCACCCATCGCTGGCCACGCTGCACGCAGCCCCTGTTCCGTGTCGAGTCTGCTTGCTGCGCAAGGCAGCGCGCGTTGGGCGAGGGATCGCTCCCTGCTCGCGCGTTCTGCTTGCTTGTTGAGCGAGCTAGGCGCGTTGTGGCGCAGCCCCATTGCTTCCCACACGCGTCTCACTCGTCGCCTGTGCCTTGCCCCATTGCCCTCACCCATCGCATAGCACACACGCCCAGCCCTGGGCCTTGCGTGCGCGCCTTGCTTGTCGCTCGCTGCATTCGTACCGCACGGGCGACGAGCTCCCTTGCTCGTCGTCTCGTGCCCGCACTATACAACACCCCTTAAGGGTAACACGTAGCGTCCATTGCTTTGTGCGTGCAACATTTATGAGCGATTTTCATAAAAATTTAAAATTTTTAATTTAAAGTTAACGACAAATTAATAAATCATATTAATTTCATAATTTTAGGGCGAAAAATCAAAAATTTATTAATCAATTAATTTCCGATTAACATGGATTCAAATCTCGGTCATAAAAATTTAAAATTTATCACAAATTAACAATTTTTATGGTGGTTTTAAATAATGGATACCTAATTAAATCGTGAATTAATTATGAAAATCAAATCAAATTCTAAATTATTCGAATTTCAACAAATTAATTACAATTACAAATTAGGTTGTATAATTAACAAGCTTAGGCATTCAAATTTGTTAAACATATACAATAGGTCAATCAAAAATTCAACATTTAACAACAAGGATCGCAAATATTCAATTTAACATCTTAAAATTACAAACTTTTGCATTCGAAAAACTAAAACCTCCGAAAAGTCATAGTTAGGCTTCGAATTTGGGAATTCTGGGTTCGGCCGAAAAAGATTATTTTTGTCAAAATTTTAGAATGCCTTTTACATGCGGAATTGACACAAAAATCACTCGATTTCGTTGAGTAACGAAGAAACTGCCGAAAAGCTGCGTACATATAATTAAATAAACTCAATTTGCAATTAATCACCCCTTTTAATTCTTTGCAAATTTGTAAAATTTAACCATGTTAAGCAATTATTATGGAATTAATTAGAGGCTCGTGATACCACTGTTAGGTTATGATACATATGAACAACATAACTCATGCAGAAAAACCTATAAGCCAGGATTCAAATTAATTGCACATAATCATATCATTAGTCTAGGATGCATACACTTTGTAGCGTGCCCTCCTTAGCTGCGCTCGAACCGAACAAGAACAAGTCTTTAGGACTCCAAGTGTCGTCCCTCCGTAGAAAGTCCACAACACGTCCGGATCCGCCTTAAGATTGACCAACTAGAATCGCCCTTAAGGTACTAGAGATTTTCGGCTAATATGGGCAACAATATGACTGAATTTTGCTCTCAAAATGTCACTCTGAATACTTGAATACTCGTACATAAATTGTGAACCTAGGCACATATTTATAGGGGTATGGAAAGGGAATTGGAATCCTATTAGGACACTAATTAGCTTAATTAGAATTTTATTAAAACTCTTTTTAACTAATTCTATCCATTAGGATTTAGGAATTAATCATTGAACGAATCCCATTAGATTTAGGATTTGTATCGAACACAAACGCATACGAGCCACAACCTTGCGGGCGCTCAGCCCACGCAGGCCTTGCGGCCCACGCGTGCCTCGCAGCTCACGAGCGTAGCTCGCAGCCCACCCGTGCACGCGCCTTGGCCTGCTGGGCCTGGCCTTGCGCTGGGCCTGGCGTGGCCTTGGCAGCATTGTGTTGGCGCGCTTGGCTTGCTGGACGCGGGCCTGGCTTCGTGCTGGGCCTTCGTCTAGCAAGTCTCGTCCGATGCTAATTCGTACGATGCGCTTCCGATTAATTTCCCGATTCCGGAATTCATTTCCGATACGAACAATATTTAACATTTCCGATTCCGGAGTTAATTTCCGTTTCGAACAAATATTTAATATTTCCGTTTCCGGAATTTTTTTCCGATTCCAATTATATTTCCGATTCCGACAATATTTCCGTTTCCGGCAATATGTCAGATTCCGGCAATATTTCCATTTCCGATAATATTTTCCGATACGTACCATGTTTCCGTTTCCCGCAACATCTATGACTTGGATAATATTTATATTTCCGATACGATCCATATTTCCGTTTCCGGCAATATCATCGTTTCCGGAGTATTCATTATTTGGCTTTGACGATCTCAGCTCCCACTGGAACCAAGATCCGTCGATTCCGAATATCCATAGATGGAGTATTTAATGTCATTAAATACTTGATCCGTTTACGTACTATTTGTGTTACACTACGGGTTCAGTCAAGAGTAAGCTGTGGATTAATATCATTAATTCCACTTGAACTGAAGCGGCCTCTAGCTAGGCATTCAGCTCAGTTGATCTCACTAAATTATTAACTTGTTAATTAATACTGAACCGCATTTATTAGATTTAACATTAAATGCATACTTGGACCAAGGGCGTTATTTCCTTCAATAACACTGTATTATCTTTCCTTCATCTCCAACAAGTTTTTTATCAGTTCATTTAGGGCTCTGAAGCTATGAAATACCGCAGCTTCGTCACTGTGTAGCTTCAAGAAAGAATTGTACCATCCCAAAAACACAAAAAAGGAACATGGTAAACCCTTTAGCTAGGGGCGGATCCAGGATTTATAATTTGGGGGTCAAAATTAATAGATCTTTGTTACATAAAAAAGCCACTTATACATTCGAGAACCTAAAACAACAATTCATTCCTAAGGCCAAACTATATGGAGTACGTACTTCGTACTCCTTCGGTTTTGAAACAATTGAGACAATTTATCTTTTCATGCTAGTCAATTTAAATGTTTGGACATTAATATCTCTACTTGTATATTCGCAAAATTATAAAAAAGTTGATATTTCAAAGAAGTATATCAAGGCGAATCAAATAAAATCTCACACGAGTATATTTTTTCTTATCCATAAATCACAAATTTAGTCAAATTGAAATTTGTGAATAGTTTCAAACGTCAAAGTGTTCTTATTTCGAAACGGATAAAATACTACGTACGGAGTAGTAATTAACATACGATTATAAAAAAAATTCAAAATTGACATGGGAGAAAGGTCTCACGCAATAACTTGGAGGCTAGCTGGTACTTCCTCCGTTCCTTTAAGTTCCCGGTTGGAATCGGGGAGGTGATTAAGAAAATTGGAATCTTTGTTTGTTTGGGTATATGTGTAATGATTGGGTGTAAGATTAATGATTGTGTGTAAGATATTGAAATAAATAATGGAGATAGAAAATAATAAAAAAATAAGGGAAATTGGTGATATTTATGGGGAGAGAAGGGGTGATAAGGATGTGTTAAAAATGAGGTGAGAGAGTAGTTTATGGGGAATGGTTAATGAGTTTAATATTGGGGGTTGGAAATTTTAGGTTAGAATATTGGTAGAATCATTAGGTATTTTGGTAAGTAGACTAGAATATAAGGGTATTTTGGGAAAAACGTATGGAAAAAAATAGTATAGATTCAAAATGGGAAGAACATTTAGGAACGCCCAAAATAGAACGGGAAGAACATTTAGGAATAGAGGGAGTACTACGCAGCCACGGTGTTTGGATATTGGACGTCGACGTTTAAATTTAAATTGAAAGAGATAAATTACCTTAATACGAAATTATTTTTTTTAATAGGAATATGAAATTGTTAGTGTTTAGTGAGTTACCTTTTTTATTTCTAATTCACGAGCCACTAATTGGCAATCTAAAATTAGTCCCTCCGTTCATTTTTGTTGGTTACATTTGGGAAATAGGGTGATTTTTAAGAAAATTGGAATCTTGGTTTGTATTGGGATTTGAGTAATGAATGGGGGTAAGAATAATGATTGGATGTGAGAGATATATTGTATATTTAAAGAATAAAATAAGGAGAGAAAGTATTAAAGAAACAGGAAAAGGTGGATGAGAGGGGTATGGGGAAGGTAAATGAATGTAATATTGATGGTTAGGAAAATTAGGTGGGAATTTGGAAGAAATCTTGGGTAATTTTGGTAAATAAGAAAGGATATAAGGGTGTTTTGGGAAAAATAAGGTGTCCAAAATAGAAACGTAACCAACAAAATGAACGCCTAAAAAGGAAACATAATCACCAAAAGGGAACGAAGAGAGTACAAAAAAGGTGATCATAGAACTTATAGGCTATAGGCCCCTAGCACCCAGCTAGCAGCTATGTTGCAATCTGAAAATTTGCAGACCTTTTCTGATGTTGTCCTTCTTTCTTTTTATATTTCTATAGAATGGGGTCCCGAATTTCACAATTTCTTTCTCCTTTCTGCACCAGTTCTGATGTTCTCAATTTTATTTCAAAAAAAGAGCGGGGGTCCAACGGAACCCATCAAGTATATATACATTCGGCCCTGCCTTCAGCTGCATCTAATAACAAACAAAATTTCTCTATAGCCACAATATGTCCATGCAACAGTTTATTTCTTAGTATGAAAGTACTGAAAAAACATAATTTAAATTGGAATTACAACTGTCATTAAGCTACCTTTTTGACAGTCAGAATATGTGGTGCAGTATTGCCTACTATGGGCAAGAAACAAGCCTGACACATTGCTTTGTGGCACAGCTGAGATTAAGTGGCGAGTGGGATTTGAGTGCTAATGAAAGCTTTCAACATAGAGTGAATCTTAAATCACGAGTCTGAAATATGAGTAGAAGTAAAATTTGCAGTATTTACCTCTGAAATTGAATGGTTGACTTCTTCTTGGCCTGCAAGGCTTCAACAAGTTTCATCTCCAAAGCAAGGACTCTCTCTACCGAGTTTCCACTTCTTAAAGAATCATTAAACATAGAAGACATGTCACCAAGTTCCTTCTTAAAGCAAGGACTCTCTCTACCGAGTTTCCACTTCACATATTTTCATTCTATTTTTTTAATAATAAATTATAAAATGTATGGTTTAATCATTTAACTAAAGTACCTACTTTTTTTAATTAAATTGATTAAATATACGTTAAATGAATAATTAAAAAATAAATACGACGTTCTATGTGTTAGATTGATTAGAATTATTTTTCAATTATTTCATAATATTTGCTGTGTCGAATAGTAAGTCATTATATTTATGTTATTCAAATTTCATTTCAAAAGATAAACAACCTTCTTTTTTTTTCCCCTTATTTATTGGTATGCACATTTCATTCATTTAATACAATATTTTCTATTTCCTTTTTTGCCAATGGTTATTTTCTTATTATTGGTAATTTGTATTCTCTTCCCCCCCAAGATCCTTTCTTTCACAACCAAGACAACCTTCATAGCTTTCCCTCACCAAACAATCCCAGCTTCACCATTCAAGTAAAAACAATTTGACATTTTTCTAAGTTGAAAATAATTGTGTATACCTAAAGTAAATATATGCATGCAGGTCACTGCCAATTGGGAAGGACCATACCAGATTATGAGGGAGATAGTGTTAGGTTATGATACATATAATTGAATATAAATCATGCGGAAAAACCATAAAGCCAGGAATCCAAATTAATTGCCACATAACAATTAGCATAATTTAGGACACATACACTTTAGAAGTCTACTAGGATGAAAAAGAACAAGTCTAGGACTCCAAATGTCGTCCCTCCGTAGATAGTCCACAACACGTTCGAATCCGCCTTAGATTTAATTAAATAGAATTGCACCTAAGGTTCTATGAATATGTTTGAATATTTTAGGCAAATATTAGACTTAGTTTTAATCCTTAAAACTAGGTGTATGATTGAAAATTATGTTGTCATAAATTTGTGAATACCATCACATATATATAGAGTAGGAATATGAATTAGAAGTCTACTAGGATTCAAGTATTCTAAGTCTATTAGAATTAGAGTTTACTTAAAAGTAGTAACTGTAGACACCTACTTTTGTCCCCATTCTCGAAAGGGAAGGTTCGATGATGAGAACATAAAATCTCCACTTGACAACGCATCTCCTATAAAATAACGAATCTCAATCACCCTTTTCATTTCACCCGAAACCTGCTATTTATGGAAACCTGCTAAAAATAGTAACTGCCGTAATGGGTAGTTGTTAAAAGTGGAAAGTCATAAAAGATAGAAACCTGTCAGAATTAAGTGTTGCACTCCAACATAAATCCTAAATGAGATAGAAGTTGCGAGAGAATCCTATTCCTAATACGATTCGAAAATAAGAGTTACGTATTAAATTAAAATCCCAACGAGCCTAGAGTTCGTAACGGGCCCAGACGCATCCCGTCATAAAATTAATACGCACTAAAAGACTCGATTAAGTCTCATACACTCCGGATTCTAAGAGTCCGAATCTGAAAAAGAAACGGCCCAAACATCAACTTCAACGCCTAGCCCTGGGCGCTGAAATTGCCTGGATCCTATTTTCAACGCCCAGAGCTGGGCGCCGAAATCTTTGACGCCCAGCCCTGAGCGCTGAAATTACCTGGGACGTGTTCTTTCCTAGTTCCTCGTGGATTAGAGTTATACAATTCTATCTTTCCACGAACTCTTTTCTATAAATATAGCCCCAAGTTCGACGTGAAACACAACACACGATTCATATTATGAGTATTGACTCTAAACCCCTAAGCCTAAGCCTCACGCTGCGAAATTGATCACGCGTTCTGTCGCAATCGATCCAAAAATCGAACAGAACGTATCCTGTCCTATAATTTGAGATTCGTTAAATAAAAGGAGAAATAGCAAAGTCAAAGTGGTTATTTTTCTGAGAACCGTGACGCACCTCTCAAGGGTGCGTCGTAATGTGTCCCTCTTCCATGGTTTAATTTCTTTCCTCGCCCTTTTATAAACTGTTAAACTAATTAAATCTGATTGTTCTATCAAGCCTAATAAAGATAATATGTTGGGAAATTGGATTATCAGATTAGTTTAATAGTTAACGCATGTCCCTTCAATTATTTATGTTGAGCTAGTAAGGATATCCTGCCTCTGGAGTTATCGAAGAGCGAGTACTCCTCTCGGTAGTTATAGTCCCCCGAACCCTCAATCTCTATCTTGCGGGTGTATGTTGAGAGATCCCCACACCAGGGATCACAAGGGAACCTACGGCCGTCGTGGTCAAACATAATTGCACTCCCTTTATGTCGCGATAACCGGGTTTTGTCAGTTTTTCTCATTGTCGTTAAAAACTGAATGGCGACTCCTATATTACTAGTCAATTGGGTGTAAACTCACAGGCAATCCAATTACACTTGATTTGACAAAAAAGAAACGTCACACCCACGAGGGACAAGGTCACGCATTAGCCTCGTGCTTTTTTGACCCCCTCACAGTGGCGACTCTGCTGGGGATAGTGAAGAAATACGCGTGCTTGTAGGTAATCAAAATAGCCGAAGGGTGAAACGATCCTACCCCGCGTTTATTTCCCCATCAAGTTGGGACGACCTGAAAATCAGCATATTAATGTGAACGGACAGAACCGCATAACGAATCTTGGCTCCCTGGGATGTTTCATCTCGGGAGTTGGGACTAAGGATACCCATCGCCAACCGGGGGGTGCATACACTTCGAATGTTGTCCACTCGGCACTTTCGCTAGTAGTACACCCGTCCCAAACCCAATCGCTCGCCCATTAGGTCCCTCTCATCGGTGCATGCCCCCTTAGCTTACATCGTGATTGGCCTCTTGGGCGAAATTCGTCTGTTGAAGGCACTACCTCGACCGGGCATGTGTTGGATCTGCGATAGAAGCAGTACCAAGCCAGCGCAAATACTACCCATAGAAGCCTATCATAAACTACATGACATAGTATTATTTTGCCTCATGATGCAATGTTAGTTATGTGTAGCGAATTATGTGATTGTGTGTTACAAATAATGCTAGAAAACCAACGACCTTATAAATTGCCCAAACATTCATAAACCAATTGGCCAAAGAGTTATACCAAAATACGTGTTCCGCAAACCCGAACGATCGCCACAAAAATAAGCGACGCTCGGGATGGCCCGTAACGAATCCCACAAAACGCTCTAACGCGTAAAGGACGTTATTAGGCAAACACGCAAAATCAAAGTCGCATAAAAAAAAATACGCAAACAAGAAAACGAGCACCAGCTAGGGATGCATTTTCAACGCCCCTGGCTGGGCGCCAATATTTCTCACGCCCTACGCTGGGCGCTGGAGTTGCTGCCTGACCTTTTGGTCAGGCGCAGCAGCCTCGGTGCCTACGCATAAAAAATATACGTAGCAAAAACTATTCGTAAAGATTGCTGCAAGGGCGTATGAAAGGCACTCGATTCTAAAAGCGACTAAAAAATATAAAAATAAATAACTCTTTGTGTCGTTGTTAGGCCTCCTATGACGACAATGTTCGGCACCAAAACCGAGCATGCTAATTAAATAACCTTGAATGTCATATGGGCAAAGTATTCAAAAAATAATGTTCAAATAGAGTCTTCAAGGAAAAATAATGTTCGAATAAAAAATAAATCCGAGTCTAGACTAGGCTATGCCAAAGTACAATCTAAATCCTAAGTCTTAGTTGTCTTATCCATAGAATCGGTCCTAATGCTTGGTGTCGTTCTGCAAGTTAAAAGGTTAAACCATATTGAGTCTCCCTTCCTAACATTTAAATCAATAAGCACCCATATGTAATTGTCATCCCTTGCTAAGAATCTACGGCCCCAATACTCTCTCTCACCAATAAAAAGAATATATTATGTAATTCAAGTATTTGCAAAATGGAAACAGTCACATTCCTCCATAGTCGCACAACCCCCAAAGTGAGCCTAAGGTATCAATACCATTGGCAACAAAAAAATTAATGGCCTCAAGGCTTATGATCACATTGGGTCACGACCATCATAGTCCTCTCGAGCCACTCGCCCCTTGAAGTATTCCTAAGTACGGACTAAAAGATTTTCCATGAATGCAACATGATAAACCATGAAAATACCCAAATCGGCATGCCATTAGGCTACCATTGGAGTAAAGCAATACACACTAAGAGAGAAGCCGCACTAATGATTCTAGCTAGTCTTGCAAAAATAAAAATTCGATCTCCCCAATTAACTACCTCGCCAACATTAAGCAAAATGGCGCATGGCAAATGAACACCCAAGGGTTAAAATCTAAAGTGTCAACCAACGAAAGTTATGGTCCAATTAGCCTAAGTCTGAGAGTCGCTTGGTCCAGTGTTATAGGCTTACGCCTTGTCATTATTTTGAGTCTAGGCCACCTCCTTGTATTCATACACGGGTTATAATCAGAAAAATTAATGAAAGTTCAAGTCTAAATCACAACTTCCATCCCGGAAACTGGAATCTGAAAAGAATTCTGAAAATTATTTTCGATGTAATTCTTTCGTTAAATTTCAATAAGGTAAAAATAACATTTAGAATCTACGCTATTTGCACATTTTAAGAAACGACTCAATACGCTTGCAAAGTAAGACAATTTAAAGGTCCACCCTAGGCCAACTAAAATTAAAGGTCCACCCTAGGCCTACTAAAATTAAAGGTCCACCCTAGGCCTACTAAAATTAAAGGTCCACTATAGGCCTACCAAACGAGGCTCACTCAGTCTCGCCTCGTGACTCAAAGACCACAACCATCTACCTTTTAGCCCAAATAAAAAAATTGATTGAAGGATTTATGTTGGGGAAAAATCCCGAGCAAAAAGAAAAAATAGAAAGAGAAAAGGGAGAGCGAAAAGAGCGAGCCATGAAATACTTAGCCCGTACCTCCCAAAGTGCGAAATTTACCCAAGTAAACGAAGGAAGAGAATTGAGTCAACCAATCCAAATCATAAAGTTCTACGATGTCTACCCTTTCCAATCCTTATGTTCTTAGACGCCTTCGCTCTGGGGCTCCTGTTCAGCTCATCTAACCCATCCATGTTCTCATTGCCATAACCCAAGAAACCATTACCTCGACTCTTGTTCTTGAACTTATTGTCAACTGCAAACCACGTACCACCATTGACACGTGCGTCATACCCATCATTTCCAAAGCCCAAACCTGCTCTTACACCACCATTAGCATAATGACCATATAACTTGTTTGGATACATCCTGTTGATATACCCTTGAGCCGTCCCCATGCTATTCATTGGTCTTGGTTGATGTAATCCTCATGCTCGACCAATACCCATACAACTTATCCTATCTCATTCAGCCCATCTTTCAAGCCGTCTTGACTCACAAATAAAAAAGAGACAAATAAAAAGTACATTCTACGCTCAACGTAAAAATAAAAAAAATAAAAAAAATGTGAATAATAAAAAAGAAACTTTGCAAAGCGCCTCTAAAGTTAGTCTAAAAAGAAAAAGAAGCATTTAGCGCACCAAAAAAGATCCGCCCAGAAATAAATTTCAGCGCCCATGGTTGGGCGACGAAATCTTTAACGCCCCAGCCTGGGCGCTGAATCTCTCTGCTCGCCAAATTTTGTCCAGAAGTGCTCGTCATTTTATCCGCACATGCACGGAAAAATAACGAACACTTGGAGGGGTACAACACGTATTCAGGTATACGTACCAAAAAACACATGAAAAGATTTTTGTGCAAATACATGTACTTAAAAAATAAAACAAAATTTTGGCTTACGGCAAAGAGGTAGATTAAAATAATAATAAACTTCACTTATTTCACCCTATTTCAAACATTACGATTCCACTCGAACGTACTTGTTTAAAATCAGCATTCTATGAAACCATTTTCTAGGCTACGAACTACGCAAGACCTGATTCCAAATTAAATCTATTTAAGGCGGATACGTAGGCAATCCATGATTCGGTCCAACCAATTTGCAAAAATGTTAGAGCCTATAGAATAACAAGAATAAGGAATAGAGTCCCTTATTGAAATTTAATTACTTGCAATCCAAGTCGAAAGAAAAATTTAAGTCAAAGAATCCAAGTCATCAAGATGCCAAAACGAGCACACATCGAAAAATAATAAGGGCACGTACCCTTGCCAGAAGGAGCACTCACACTCCTAGGCACTTAGCCAAGACTCAAAAGATCGCTTTGCCTCAATTGAATGGGGGCTAGCGCAAGCGTCCATGACCTCTAAAGTACTCGACTTGACCCTCCCTAAAGCGAACTAACTCGCTTAATAACCTTCTTTCACCACTAGATATAGTCGTTCGCTTAAAGACCTTCTTTCACCACTAGACACAGTCATAATCGCCAACAAGTAGTAAAGACAGTAAGCTTGCAAAAAAGAGGATCGTTCTACGGCATCGCCCCATCGTTCCTTCGAAATCAGGGCACCCGTTCATGGTAATTCAAATGCTTGCTAATCCCCTTTGAAAAAAAAATCAGACATTGTCAATAGGACTTGGCACTTAACCAAGGCTCACCCTACTCAGACATATGACATGGGCATCTAAAATCGAAATCTAAAAGCATCATTAATGGGAAGACATAATAGCAACTGGGGGCTAAACAAAATTGAAATGAAAAGCTAGGGAAAGAACTAAGTATACCTTGACCTTTTTGTGCAGACATACACCAAGTAAATCTAAGTCGATTTGAAAACGGTTTATATTCCCGCAATTCTGGAAAATATGGCCCTAAAAGCCTAAAGCATGTGCCGCACGGGCACAAGTAAAATCTTGGCGCCTACACCCTGGCTTCCAGCAAATCCTTAGACAGCATTCCAAAAAGCATAACAATATTTTGATTCACTCATGTAATCCTGTACGAACCCTTCTATTAGTCAACTTACTTAGGACACCTCGGATTGTACACAGTAGGACTCGAACTTCAAATAATTTTCAAAGACTTCTTCAAACATAATAAAGAGTCGTTGGTTTAATTTAAGTATGCGTTTATCTCGACGTTGCAAGTGAGTCAAAAAGATTTCTAAATATAATTAGGGGTAAAAAAATGCACCTAACTTTTGGTCAAGGCACACTTCAACATGTGACTACCTTGACCATGGCAATGTCGCATAATACGACATTTACAAGAGAAGTAGCAGATCACTACTCGAACGTACCTCGCACTAAACGAGTCTGATTCAAACTATTCATGATCCATGTCACCATGTGCATAAAGACGTATGCAAAGCATCATAGCACCAAGCCCATCCCGTAGCTACAGTTGGAGGCTTGAGAAAAACACTCTAAAAATGCTCGAAATGACGATTTTATCGCAAATTCTCGACGCTAATACTATACACACGTCATAAGGGCACAATCCTAAGGTTTGATCGTGTAAAACGAACCTTAGAATGGCTACAACCCCCCCGCCCCAAATTCTAAGCACCACTTAGAATATATAAAGTCACCCCACTATCAAGGGTAACTGAAAATCGCGAGTCACCAAAACTCCGACCAAACCACCGCACATAACGCTCGCCCTATAAAGCGCCCGTTACACAGTCTACATCATTCTGAAGCCAAAGCGAAAGAAAAAAATCAAGAAAGAAAAAAAACTGTCAAAATTCTGCCCAGAAATCATTTTCAACGCCCAGAGCTGGGCACCGATATCTTTAACGCCCCAGCCTGGGCGCTGAATCTTTCTGCTTGTCAAATTTTTCCCAGATATAAAAACAAGAAAGAAACATCTATGAATCCTCACATCGAACGAAGTAATAAGCCGTGCAAACCCACGCAGAAGGTGCTACACTTGTTCGAGCACCTGATCGAGGCATAATGAAGTACTCCAAAGCAAAAAAATAATAATGATATCCCAACACCTGGAGGAATGTTCTAAGACACGCTGTTAGGCCACACAAGCCTACGTCGCACCATAAGTTCAACCATCCCACGGTACAAGTCTAAAAAAGAGAGTAAGGCATATTGCACTAATGCAGGCACAACCAAGAGCATGTTTAAAAGAGACAAATACTACTTATCGCCCAAATTCAAAAATGCAAGCCACACGACTTCTACATTAAGGATTGAAAGTAGCAAAACATTACCTGCCATGGAAGGGATAGCTCGCACCTACACGAGCGGAACCCCAAGGTATCTTTCTCGAAAGAACATACCAAAAATCGTACGCCAAAAGGAAGCATCCCAACATGCATACTTGGGGGCTCCAAGCTACGAAACAACCATAGCAAAATAAAAAATCTCGAAGCAAATGTTTGAACAATCGAAAGGGCACGATGTTTGAGCCCACCTCGTGAATGGGCCTGAACCCTATCAAGCTTCTAAGCAAACTATTCGAAATCAGTCATTGCTCAAAAAAAAAATTGATTCAAACAAACTGATTAATGGACCGCACACAACGGCCATTCTATGAACGCTCGTTCACACATACATATCATCTTTTTTAAGTACCGAACATTTACGAACGCGTTCAAAAGAAAAAAAAAAGAAAACGAACGAACAAGAGGCCAACTGTGTCATCAAGAAACCTCGCCATAAATTATTTTCAGCGCCCAGCGCTGGGCGCCGAAATCTTTAACGCCCAGGCATGGGCGCCGAAAATGATCCCAGGCCCAAAAAGGCCCCTGACTTCTATAGGGCCCTGCCGTATCTGTTCGACTCGAAAATTGCCGATTTCTTTACTGAAAGTCGCACCTCACGGCTTTGTTAAGAGTAGCATACCACTACAAAGATCGCTCGCACTTACGAGCACGATCCCAAACACGATCAAGGACATTACAAAATACGTATCCCCAAGGAACCTCTTTGACAAGAAGTGACCGTCAAGCACGAATGCTTGGGGGCTCGAAAGAAAATATATATTTCAAAAGAGAGTATGCAGAGTTAAAACAATATTCCCAGACTATGATGTACGAAGCCCCGTGTTTGGATAATCTCAAAAGATAAAACCAGATTACGACCTCAAGACAAAGGTCGCCGTTGATACTTATACATAGTCCCCTAATCAAGGACCCAAGTAGTGGAAAAATTGAGCCGTAAAGACTAGCTCAAAACCATGAAAGATGATGACCACGAGACAATGGTACGTTTAAGCACGTTGTCAACCCACATTCAGGTTGCAACTAAATCCGAGCATCCCTCGAAAGAAAATAAATTCTTCAAAAAACAAAAACAGGCTCGCCCACCTTCAGCGGGCGGGGTCTGCGTCACTAACTGCGCAGGTCCTCAGTTTTCGAAAAATAAAATCATCAAATTCAAAATAGGCTCGCCATCTTTAGCTGGCGGGGTCTACGTCACAAACCGCGTAGGTCCTTATTTTCAAAAAAAACCAAACAAACTTCAAAAAAGATTCGTCCACTTCTATCGGACGGGGTGTCCACCCTTAGCGGACAGGCTCGCCATCTTTAGCCGGCGGGGTCTGCGCCACTAACCGCGCAGGTCCTTAGTCGCTGCAGCGATAACTTTTTCTGGTTTCCCTTTTTCCAAAAATTAAAGGATCGGCTTTCCCTTTTTCCAAAAATTAAAGGATCGGTTTTCCCTTTTTCCAAAAATTAAAGGATCGGTTTTCCCTTTTTCCAAAAATTATAGGATCGGTTTTCCCTTTTTCCAAAAATTAAAGGATCGGTTTTCCCTTTTTCCAAAAATTAAAGAATTGGTTTCCCGTTTTTTCCAAAAAAGAGCGATGTGATTGGTTTTCCCTTTTTCCAAAAATTAAAGGATTGGTTTTCCGTTTTTCCAAAAAAGAACGATGTGATTGGTTTTCCCTTTTTCCAAAAATTAAAGGATTGGTTTTCCGTTTTTCCAAAAAGGAACGATATGCTGGATTTTCTTTCGTTTTACGTCCCATAAAAACAAGGGGGTTTTCTCGTTTAGCTAACCCTGAAAATGAGAATCTTTAAAAACATTTTTACCTCGTGATTGGGCTTGGCCAGGCCCAATTACACTTTATAGCTTTGATTTCAAAAACGTCTGTAGCTACTCCCAATGACAAAGTGAGGGAGTTCCTACGCCTCTTTAGATACTTCCAATGACAAAGTGAGGGAGTTTCTATACTATCCGTTGACAAATCCCAATGACACGTGAGAGATATGTCGACACTTCAAGTGGTGACCCTTAAGTCAAATATTATCACTCGGGGGCTCGTGAGACCCTCGCAAAACAAGTCACATACACTATGGCTTGTGTGACGCACTCCGTCTAGTACTTTGACCATCGTCTCATCCCGAGACTCAGTCAAAGTGGGGGCTAATTCTATATATATATAGATCATTAATTTAAACTAGTATGGGCCCATGCATTTTGCACGGGATTTCTATAAATTACTCCCTCCGTCTCTTTTTGTTCTTTACGTTTGATATTTTGCACGCGTTTTAACGATAAATTAATGTGCATTGAGATTTTTCTATTATTTTATTTAAACAAGGCAAATTACTTTTATTTATAATATTTTTCACTTTTATCAAAATTTTGATATTGGGAAAATGAGAAAAAATTAATGTCCCAGTGGGAAAGTGTGAGAAATTAAATGACCCAATAAATTTAATTGGTTAAAATAATAATTGGATACAAATTTTGATAGAATATACAAACATTTATGTAATAATATAAAAGGAAATGTAAAGAACATTTTGGGACACCCAAAAAGGAAAACATAAAGAACAAAAAGAGACGGAGGGAGTAGGAAACAAATAAAATAGTGCATTAGATTTTTAAAAACACTTCCTTTGTACATTATAGTAGTAATAACATAAATAAGGAGCAATTATGAAATATTTTTTAAATGATGCTAGATAATTGAAATGTTGCTAGATGCCTAAGACAAAATGTCATATTCTAATAAAGTAGATTATCAAAATGTTGTTATCAATTGACTTTTCTAGGTATATCATTTCAGTTTTGATTTACTGTATTTAGCTAGTTTGAAGTACGCTTATAAGAATGATTACAATAGCGATATTGTATAATTTTATGGATGTTAGTTGATTTTTATGAAATAAATATTTACTTGAAGTGATACTAATTTTCATATAATTATTCAAGATGTGACTTTCTATAAATATATTTTGTCTGATTTTATAAATAGGTTGGATTATTAGAACCAATATTCCTTTTACTTAATTAGTTTTCATGTTTTCTTTGTTTAAAAGACGTTTCATATCCCTCATAATGAATGATGTTTTATTCGAGTTTCCATATTGTTGACTAAGTGTATATGTAAATAATACTCCATAATACATAGAATTTTTATCTCGTAGAATACAATCATTTTTCACATATTTTCATTCTATTTTTTTAATAATAAATTATAAAATGTATGGTTTAATCATTTAACTAAAGTACCTACTTTTTTTAATTAAATTGATTAAATATACGTTAAATGAATAATTAAAAAATAAATACGACGTTCTATGTGTTAGATTGATTAGAATTATTTTTCAATTATTTCATAATATTTGCTGTGTCGAATAGTAAGTCATTATATTTATGTTATTCAAATTTCATTTCAAAAGATAAACAACCTTCTTTTTTTTCCCCTTATTTATTGGTATGCACATTTCATTCATTTCATACAATATTTTCTATTTCCTTTTTTGCCAATGGTTATTTTCTTATTATTGGTAATTTGTATTCTCTTCCCCCCAAGATCCTTTCTTTCACAACCAAGACAACCTTCATAGCTTTCCCTCACCAAACAATCCCAGCTTCACCATTCAAGTAAAAACAATTTGACATTTTTCATGCATAAGTTGAAAATAATTGTATATACCTAAAGTAAATATATGCATGCAGGTCACTGCCAATTGGGAAGGACCATACTAGATTATGAGGGAGATAGTGTTAGGTTATGATACATATAATTGAATATAAATCATGCGGAAAAACCATAAAGCCAGGAATCCAAATTAATTGCCACATAACAATTAGCATAATTTAGGACACATACACTTTAGAAGTCTACTAGGATGAAAAAGAACAAGTCTAGGACTCCAAATGTCGTCCCTCCGTAGATAGTCCACAACACGTTCGAATCCGCCTTAGATTTAATTAAATAGAATTGCACCTAAGGTTCTATGAATATGTTTGAATATTTTAGGCAAATATTAGACTTAGTTTTAATCCTTAAAACTAGGTGTATGATTGAAAATTATGTTGTCATAAATTTGTGAATACCATCACATATATATAGAGTAGGAATATGAATTAGAAGTCTACTAGGATTCAAGTATTCTAAGTCTATTAGAATTAGAGTTTACTTAAAAGTAGTAACTGTAGACACCTACTTTTGTCCCCATTCCCGAAAGGGAAGGTTCGATGATGAGAACATAAAATCTCCACTTGACAACGCATCTCCTATAAAATAACGAATCTCAATCACCCTTTTCATTTCACCCGAAACCTGCTATTTATTGAAACCTGCTAAAAATAGTAACTGCCGTAATGGGTAGTTGTTAAAAGTGGAAAGTCATAAAAGATAGAAACCTGACAGAATTAAGTGTTGCACTCCAACATAAATCCTAAATGAGATAGAAGTTGCGAGAGAATCCTATTCCTAATACGATTCGAAAATAAGAGTTACGTATTAAATTAAAATCCTAACGAGCCTAGAGTTCGTAACGGGCCCAGACGCATCCCGTCATAAAATTAATACGCACTAAAAGACTCGATTAAGTCTCATACACTCCGGATTCTAAGAGTCCGAATCTGACAAAGAAACGGCCCAAACATCAACTTCAATGCCTAGCCCTGGGCGCTGAAATTGCCTGGATCCTATTTTCAACGCCCAGAGCTGGGCGCCGAAATCTTTGACGCCCAGCCCTGAGCGCTGAAATTACCTGGGACGTGTTCTTTCCTAGTTCCTCGTGGATTAGATTTCTACAATTCTATCTTTCCACGAACTCTTTTCTATAAATATAGCCCCAAGTTCAACGTGAAACACAACACACGATTCATATTCTGAGTATTGACTCTAAACCCCTAAGCCTAAGCCTCACGCTGCGAAATTGATCACGCGTTCTGTCGCAATCGATCCAAAAATCGAACAGAACGTATCCTGTCCTATAATTTGAGATTCGTTAAATAAAAGGAGAAATAGAAAAGTCAAAGTGGTTAGTTTTCTGAGAACCGTGACGCACCTCTCAAGGGTGCGTCGTAATGTGTCCCTCTTCCATGGTTTAATTGCTTTCCTCGCCCTTTTATAAACTGTTAAACTAATTAAATCTGATTGTTCTATCACGCCTAATAAAGATAATATGTTGGGAAATTGGATTATCATGCTAGGTCCCTTAAAACAATCTAAATCAGATAATCGCGTTCGATCTAGTACTATATGTTGCATATTGTTAAAATCAACTCAGATTAGTTTAATAGTTAACGCATGTCCCTTCAATTATTTATGTTGAGCTAGTAAGGATATCCTGCCTCTGGAGTTATCGAAGAGCAAGTACTCCTCTCGGTAGTTACAGTCCCCCGAACCCTCAATCTCTACCTTGCGGGTGTATGTTGAGAGATCCCCACACCAGGGATCACAAGGGAACCTACGGCCGTCGTGGTCAAACATAATTGCACTCCCTTTATGTCGCGATAACCGGGTTTTGTCAGTTTTTCTCATTGTCGTTAAAAACTAAATGGCGACTCCTATATTACTAGTCAATTGGGTGTAAACTCACAGGAAATCCAATTACACTTGATTTGACAAAAAAGAAACGTCACACCCACGAGGGATAAGGTCACGCATTAGCCTCGTGCTTTTTCAACCCCCTCACAGTAACTTAGGAAATTTAATCTTTTAATCTAATAGTAATCGCTTAAGGATTCGATGCATGCACAAACTCCAACAGACACACGAGCACGGCCCACAAGCGAGAAGGCCATGC
Source organism: Spinacia oleracea (assembly GCF_020520425.1). Taxonomy (NCBI): domain Eukaryota; kingdom Viridiplantae; phylum Streptophyta; class Magnoliopsida; order Caryophyllales; family Amaranthaceae; genus Spinacia; species Spinacia oleracea. Next base: position 92,367,883 of record NC_079491.1, on the reverse strand, counting down.
CCGCGCGCGTGAGAAGCCCGTAGCAGGCTTGCAGCCCACACGCAGCCTCGCAGCCGGCGTTGCTCACAGCCCGCGTTGCTCGCAGCCCAAGGGCGCGCTGGGCCTGGCCTTGCACTGGGCCTTGCGTGCCTTTGGCTTGCTGTGTTGCGCGTTGGGCTTGCTAGGTAAGGGCCTGGCTTCGTGCTGGGCCTTCGTCTAGCAAGCTAGTTCGATGCTTATTTCGTACGACGCGCTTCCGATTAATTTTTCGATTCCGGAATTCATTTCCGATTCGAACAATATTTAACATTTCCGATTCCAGAATTAATTTCCGTTTCGAACAAATATTTAATATTTCCGATTCCAGAATTATTTTCCGATTCCGATAATATTTCCGATTCTGACAATATTTTCGTTTCCGGCAATATTTCCGATTCCGGTAATATTTCCATTTCCGATAATATTTTCTGATACCTACCATGTTTCCATTTCTGACAACATCTACGACTTGGATAATATTTATGTTTCCGATACGATCCATATTTCCGTTTCCGGCAATATCATAGTTTCCGGAGTATCCATAATTTGCCTTTTGACGATTTCAGCTCCCACTGGAACCGAGATCTGTCGATTCCAAATTTTCATAAATGGAGTATTTAAATCTTTTAAATACTTGATCCGTTCACGTACTATTTGTGTGACCCTACTTGAACTGTGGATTAATATTATTAATTCCACTTGAACTGAAACGGCCTCTAGCTAGGCATACAGTTCACTTGATCTCACTGAATTATTAACTTGTATAATTAATACTGAACCACATTTATTTGACTTAGCATTGAATGCATACTTGGACCAAGGGAATTATTTCCTTCAGTCTCCCACTTGTCCTTATGGACAAGTGTGCATTTCCTAATTCCTTTGTCGCTCGATGTTTGCTCTTGAACATAAGGTAAGAGTTGTCATCCTTATTATGTCCAAAGGTGTTTCTCGGTTTAGAGTTAAACTGATCAAATAAACAGATAATCATAGCCTATGATTCATCCGAGCACGGCCATGCATTTCACAGTTTCTAGCTCTCCGAGTGGCCTTGTACAACTTTCAGCATCTCATCCTGATTTATGGGAGGACAATCCCAATCTTGCGATCTTGAGATTAGACTTCGTTTGATAGGTGATTACCAGAGCGTTGCCTTTATAGCCTCCTTTTACGGTGCGACGGTTGACAACGTCATAGTAACCAGTTCTCAAACAAGTAATCTAAAATCACTCAGGTATTGAGGATTAGTGTCTAATAATTTTAATGAAATTTACTTATGAGAGATTTTCATCTCTTACAGTAAAGTTTCATAGGTCTGTCCGATACTAGTCTTCCCAAAGTAAGTATCTATGCAAATGATTACGACATTGCCATGTCCACATAGTTCAAGAAAAAGAACTACTAGTCATCTTGCATTCCAGTCATCTAATGTTTTCTATGCGTCCATCTTTATAGAAAACTCAAACCAGGGACCATTTTCAACTTTTGACATTCAAGTTCACTTGATAGACATTTCGTAGGCATAGGACTGGTCCTGACAGTCTATCTTGAATATATCGTCAAATTGAAGGGACTCATCATTTAATAAACCAAAAATTAAATGGAAAAATTAATTCTATTCATTAATATGAATGGTTAGCCAATAATGTTCTACAAAGTATTAAACTCTAAAACTTTAAAACATTAAATAAGGACATCAAAGCCATTCTCCAACATGCTTGATTCCCATAGCTGCAGTGTGCGAGTTGTGATTCGCCTGCGGCAGAGGTTTAGTTAATGGATCAGAGATGTTGTCATCAGTTCCAATCTTTCTTATCTCGACTTCCTTTCTTTCAACGAACTCTCGTAGAAGGTGAAATCTACGAAGTACATGCATGACTCTCTGGTGGTGTCTAGGCTCCTTTGCCTGTGCAATAGCTCCATTATTATCACAATACAGAGCTATTGGTCCTTTAATGGTAGGGACTACACCAAGTTCACCTATGAACTTCCTTATCCAAATAGCTTCCTTTGCTGCTTCATGTGAAGCAATGTACTCCGCTTGAGTTGTAGAATCCGCAATGGTGCTTTGCTTAGCACTTTTCCAGCTTACTGCACCTCCGTTGAGGCAGAAGACAAACCCAGACTGTGATCTGTAATCATCTTTGTCGGTTTGGAAACTTGCGTCCGTATAGCCTTTAACAATTAATTCATCATCTCCACCATAGACCAAGAAATCATCTTTGTGCCCTTTCAGGTACTTCGGAATATTCTTGGCAGCATTCCAATGTGCCTCTCCTGGGTCTGACTGGTATCTGCTCGTAAAACAGAGTGCGTACGCAACATCCGGGCGTGTACATATCATAGCATACATTATTGAACCAATCAATGATGCATATGGAATCCCACTCATTCGTCTACGCTCATCTAGTGTTTTTGGGCACTGAGTCTTGCTTAGAGTCATTCCATGAGATATGGGTAGGTAGCCTCGCTTGGAGTCTGCCATATTGAACCTTTCAAGCATCTTATTGATATAAGTGCTTTGACTGAGTCCAATCATCTTCTTAGATCTATCTCTATAAATCTTGATGCCCAGTATGTACTGTGCTTCTCCTAGATCCTTCATCAAAAAACATTTCCCAAGCCAAATCTTGACAGAGTTCAACATATGAATGTCATTTCCGATAAGTAATATGTCGTCGACATATAATACTAGAAAAGCTATTTTTCTCCCACTTACCTTCTTGTATACACAAGATTCATCTGCGTTCTTGATGAAACCAAAGTCACTGACGTCTTCATCAAAACGTATATTCCAACTCCTTGATGCTTGCTTCAATCTATAGATTTATTTCTTAAGCTTGCATACCATTTTAGCATTCTTTGGATCCTCAAAACCCTCAGGATGTGTCATAAACAAAGTTTCTGTTAAAATGCCGTTTAAGAAAGCGGTTTTGACATTCATCTGCCATATTTCGTAATCGTAATATGCAGCGATTGCTAACATTATCCGAATAGACTTTAGCATTGCGACTGGTTAAAAGGTTCCATCGTAATCCACACCGTGGACTTGCCTGTAACCTTTTGCAACCAATCTAGCTTTGAAAACTTCTAGTTTTCCATCCTTGTCCTTTTTCAGTTTGAAAACCCATTTGCTTCCTATGGCTTGGTAGCCATCTAGCAAATTGACCAAATCCCAAGCTTGGTTTTCAGACATGGAGTCTAATTCAGATTGCATGGCTTCTTTCCATTGCTTGGAGCTAGGGCTCGTCATAGCTTGTTTGTAAGTCGCAGGTTCATCACTTTCAAGTAATAGAACTTCATAGCTCTCATTCGTCAAAATACCTAAGTACCTTTCTGGTTGAGATCTATATCTCTGCGATCTACGCGGGGTTACATTTCCAGATTGTCCTTGATTCTCACCAGATACTTCTAAAGATCTCTGAGTTTCAACTTGAATGTCATCTTGAGCATTCTCTAGAGTTTGTTGTTCGACTCGAATTTCATCGAGGTCTCCTTTTCTCCCACTTGTTATTTTGGAAATGTGATCTCTTTCCAAAAAGATACCATCTCGAGCAACAAACACCTTGCTCTCAGATGTATTGTAGAAGTAATACCCCTTTGTTTCCTTTGGATAGCCCACAAGGATACATTTGTCAGATTTTGGTTGAAGTTTGTCTGAAATTAATCGTTTGACGTATACTTCACAACCCCAAATCTTAAGAAAAGACACTTTTGGAGGCTTTCTAAACCATAACTCATATGGAGTCTTTTCAACAGCTTTAGCCGGAGCTCTATTCATAGTGAGTGCAGCTGTGTTTAGTTCATGTCCCCAAAATTCTATTGGAAGTTCGGCCTGACGCATCATTGAACTAACCATGTCTAGCAAGGTTCTATTCCTCCGTTCCGACACACTGTTCCATTGTGGTGTTCCGGGAGGAGTCAATTCTGATAGAATTCCACATTCTTTCAGATGGTCATCAAATTCAAAGCTCAGATATTCACCGCCTCTGTCAGACCGCAGTGCCTTAATCTTCTTGCCTAATTGATTCTCTACTTCACTCTGAAATTCCAAGAATTTGTCAAAGGATTCAGACTTATGCTTCATTAGGTAGACATAACCATATCTACTGAAGTCATCAGTGAAAGTGATAAAGTAGCTGAAACCACCTCTAGCATTTGTACTCATTGGTCCACATAAATCTGCATGGATTAAACCTTATAGTTCATTTGCTCTTTCTCCAACTTTAGAGAAAGGTTGCTTTGTCATTTTGCCAAGTAAACATGATTCGCACTTACCATAATCCTCTAAGTCAAATGGTTCTAGAATTCCTTCCTTTTGAAGTCTTTCTATGCGCTTTATGTTTATATGGCCTAATCGACAATGCCACAGATAGGTGAGATCTGAATCATTCTTTTTGGCCTTTTTGGTATTTATGTTATAAACTTGTTTGTCGTGATCTAATAAATAAAGTCCATTGACTAATCTAGCAGATCCATAAAACATCTCTTTAAAATAAAAGGAGCAACTATTGTCTTTTATTAAAAAGGAAAATCCCTTAGCATCTAAGCAAGAAACAGAAATGATGTTTTTAGTAAGACTTGGAACATGGAAACATTCTTTCAGTTCCAAAACTAGCCCAGAGGGCAACGACAAATAATAAGTTCCTACAGCTAATGCAGCAATCCGTGCTCCATTTCCCACTGGTAGGTCGACTTCACCCTTGCTTAACCTTCTACTTCTTCTTAGTCCCTGCGAATTGGAACATAAGTGTGAGCCACAATCTGTATCTAATACCCAAGAAGTTGAATTAGCAAGTATACAGTCTATAACGAAAATACCTGAAGATGGAACGACTGTTCCGTTCTTCTGATCTTCCTTAAGCTTTAAGCAATCTCTCTTCCAATGCCCCTTCTTCTTGCAGTAGAAGCATTCAGATTCAGAAGTGGGTTGGCTCACCTTCTTCTTTTCAGACTTGGTGCCGCCAGGTTGCTTAGTCGGGCTGGCCTTCTTGCCACCTTTCTTAGCATTCCTCTTCTTACCAGATTTCTTGAACTTGCCCCCACGCATCATAAGCACATCTTGCTTATCACTTTTGAGCGTCTTTTAAGCGGTCTTCAGCATACCGTGAAGCTCAGTGAGCATTTTGTCCAGACTATTCATACTGTAGTTTAGCTTGAACTGATCATACCCGGTATGAAGAGAATGGAGGATGGTGTCTATAGCCATTTCCTGAGAAAATTGTTGATCCAGCCGACTCATATTCTCAATGAGTCCAATCATTTTGAGAACATGTGGACTTACGGGCTCGCCTTTCTTAAGCTTGGTCTCAAGAATTTTCCTATGAGTCTCGAATCTTTCGACTCGAGCCAGATCTTGGAACATGTTCTTTAACTCAATGATGATCGTGAAAGCATCTGAGTTGATGAACGTTTTCTGTAGATCTGCACTCATGGTTGCAAGCATTAGACATTTCACATCCTTGTTGGCATCAATCCAACGATTGAGGGTTGCCTGAGTGACCCCGTCGCCTGGGGCTTCGGGCATCACCTCTTCCAAGACATACTCCTTTTCTTCCTGCATAAGAACTATTTGCAAGTTCCTTTGCCAGTCAAGGAAGTTTTTCCCGTTCAACTTCTCCTTTTCGAGAATTGATCGGATGTTGAATGGATTGTTGTTTGCCATAGTTAAAACTACAATTAAAAAGGAATAAACAAATAAATAACCATTCACAGTTTCTCTTAATAAACTTAAATTCTAGCATACGTGCATAATTTATCATTTATTAAGCATTTTATTCAAGTTATGTGTTCCGGCAGGTGTGAATAAAATGATTCCAAGATCCTTAAATTATTGAAGAATTAAGCACATTATGTATTTAGACTCAATTCTAAAATATTTTAGGTAAGCAAAGCCTTTGCTAATAGTCTAGAAACTACTCTTGGTTGATAGGTACGTCTAAGAATTTATTAGGTAAACCTATCTCATTTTCCACGACATAAAATGACTCCTTACTTATATTGTTGAGTTTCACCCAAACTAACATGTACTCACAATTATTTGTGTACCTTACCCATGTAGGATCAATAAGTAACACCTCGCTTAGGCGGAAAACTATTACTACGATTGATGTAAAGATTTATCCAAGTAAGTATTATTTTGGCATGGCACCTTTTAACTCAAATTTTAAAGTTTGGAACTTAAGGCTCTTACTATGTTGGTTAGATTTTAAGTGAACTAAAATCCTTAATCATGAAACATAATCAAGCCATAATCTCATGCATAATTAAGACATATTTAAAGCAATAAATAACTTAAAGCATGCATAAGATATAAATGTGATCTAGTATGGCCCGATTTCATCTTAAAGCTTCAACTTCAAAGTCCGTCTTGATAATGGATTGGAAACTCCGTCTTAAATTTCTTCATGGGAGGCGCCATTTTCTTCAAATAGGATAAGCTATAATTTAAACTAATTACAACTATTTGATGGTACACAGACCATATTTAAAGCAATAAAATTTGGTACTTTAGACCAATATTACATTCAAATTAATGGTACGCAGACCATATTTACTATCCTATTTGGGCCATACTAGCCACTTTCCATAACCTGCAAAACAGTACATATACAATATATACCATTCACCCATTCATTTATCAATGAATGACCCACATAGCTGGTTAGTAACGTAGAACATATTGTGCATCACATAAATATTTGCAGCAATTAATCAAGGCTTCCAATAATCTACCAATTATTCAATCCTTATTAATTCTAATCAAGTTGTTTTAACCTTAAAGGAATGTAGACCTAATCAAGAGTTTATGACTAAAAGCTCTCACTTAAACCAATAAATTTACATGCTTTACTAATTTTAAACATAAAACTAGTGTGTGTCCCGGGCGTTGCCCCGGGTTTTGACTTTTATTCGGATTTATTTGTTGTAAATATGTGTCCATGTAGATGATGGGTCGTCATAGAATTATGGGGTTACACACAAGATTAGCGGCCGATTAACAACCTTCCCAAGCTGAAACTCCACGCTCTATTACCCCGAGTGCATGTAATATGTTCTATAATTATTCAACCACTTACTCGTTATGACGTTCTATTACCCTGAGTTTTTTTTTTTTTTTTGAGGCTTAATCTAGAAAAGTAATAACTATGCATTAATAAATTGAATAATCATTTCCTTTTTTTGCATTCACTTCTATTCAATTTGTTATTTATTATCAAAAGTTCATAATTGTTTATATAGAATATATAACGCAAGTTGTAGTTGGTTAAGATGGTTGGATATTGAACTTTTAACAAAGAGGTCTGGTGTTCGATCCTTGGTTACATGTTTTTTGGTTGTCAATGACATGTCATGATACTGATTAGTGGTGACGTGGCGTAATAAGGAGAGGTATACGTGACACGTATACGTTCTTAAGAACGCCTTTTAATATATTAGTATAGATTGTATTTCCTAGTCTAACCGGAAACATACAAATTTAATTAAAATTTAAAGCTCACATAAAATATTATTTGAATCCTTTAATTTATTTTCAGTTTATTAAATTAATAAATTTAAATTTATTCAAGGTTTTAATTTTAGTAAAATAATTAGTATAAATAAAATCTAGAATAATTAAATTATTCAAAATTAAATTCCGAGAAAAAAAATTAAATTACGAATTTTAAAATTAATTAAAATCGTTTTGAACTGAAAATTTAAAATTAAATTCAAAACGCATCAATCGGATCTGGACGAGGCCATGAGCTTGCGCCCATGCCCCGTCGAGTGTACGAGGAAGCAGCGCCCCTCGACTGATCGAATAGCAAGGCACGAGCAGGCCACACGCATACGCAGCCAGCCAGCCACGCATGCGCGCAACCTGCTTGCTCGACGCGTTCTGGTTTGCTCGCTGGGCGAGGCAGCGCGCGTTGTGGCACAGCATCCCTCGCTGCCCACGCGCGCCCGCCTGCTCGCTGTGCGATGCCTCATCGCCCATCGCCCATGGCTCGCAGCACACACGCCTAGGCAGCCTATTGCCTTGCGCGCATGCCACGCTCGTTGCTCGCTGCATTCGTACCGCATGGGCGACGAGCTCCCTTGCTCGTCGTCGCATGACCGCACTATACAACACCCCTTAAGGGTGACACGTAGCGTCCATTGCTTTGTGCGTGCAAAATTATGAGCGAATTATATAAAAATTGAAACTTTTTAATTCAAATTTATAGACAAATTAATAAATCATATTAATTTCATAAATTTAGGGCGAAAAATCAAAAATTTATTATTCAATTAATATTCGATTATCATGGATTCAAATCTAGGTCATAAAAATTTAAAATTAATCAAAATTTAACAAATTTTATGGTGGTTTTTAATCATGGATACCTAATTAAGTTGTCAATTAATTATGAAAATCAAATCAAATTCTAAATTATTCGAATTTCAACAAATTAATTACAATTACAAATTAGGTTGTATAATTAACAAGCTTAGGCATTTAAATTTGTTAAACATATACAGTAGGTCAATCAAAAATTCAAGATTTACAAACAAGAATTGCAAATATTTAATTTAACATCTTAAAAATTACAAATTTTGCGTTCGAAAAACTAAAACCTCCGAAAAGTCATAGTTAGGCTTCGAATTTGGGAATTCTGGGTTAGGCATCAAATCTTTGATTTGAGTCAAAATTTTAAAACGCCGTTTACATGCGAAATACACTATAAAATTATACGATTCCGAACATTTTTGACTAAACTGCCGAAAATTTTGCGAACATATAATTAAATAATCGCACGAATTTGCAATTAATTACCAAATATTGAAAATTTCGAATTAATCACCCCTTTAATTCATTGCAAATTTATAAAATTTAACCATGTTAACTAATTATTATGGAATTAATTATAGGCTCGTGATACCACTGTTAGGTTATGATACATAGAATTGAATATAAATCATGCGGAAAAACCATAAAGCCAGGAATCCAAATTAATTGCCACGTAACAATTAGCATAATTTAGGACACATACACTTTGTAGCGTACCCTCCCTAGCTGCGCCCGAACCGAACAAGAACAAGTCTAGGACTTCAAATGTCGTCCCTCCGTAGATAGTCCACAGCACGTTCGGATCCGCCTTAGATTTAATTAACTAGAATTGCACCTAAGTTTTATGAATATGTTCGAATATTTCAGGCAAATATTAGACTTAGTTTTAATCCTTAAAACTAGGTGTATAATTGAAAATTATGTTGTCATAAATTTGTGAATGCCATCACATATTTATAGAGTAGGAATATGGAATTAGAAGTCTACTAGGATTCAAGTATTCTAAGTCTATTAGAATTAGAGTTTACTTAAAACTAGTAACTTAGGAAATTTAATCTTTTATTCTAATTCTAATCGCTTAAGGATTCGATGCATGCACAAACTCCAACACACACACGAGCAGGGCCCACAAGCGAGCAGGCCATGCCTGCACGCGCGAGAAGCCCGCAGCAGGCTTGCAGCCCACACGCAGCCTCGCAGCCCGCGTTTCTCAGAGCCTGCGTTGCTCGCAGCCCAAGGGCGCGTTGGGCCTGGCCTTGCGTGCCTTTGGCTTGCTGTGTTGCGCGCTGGACTTGCTAGGCGTGGGCCTGGCTTCGTGCTGGGCCTTCGTCTAGCAAACTCGTCCGATGCTTATTTCGTACGACACGCTTCCGATTAATTTTCCGATTCCGGAATTCATTTCCGTTTCGAACAATATTTAATATTTCCGATTCTTGAATTAATTTCCGTTTCGAACAAATATTTAATCTTTCCGATTTCGGAATTATTTTCCGATTCCGATAATATTTCCGATTCTGACAATATTTCAGTTTCCGGCAATATTTCCGATTCCGGTAATATTTCCATTTCCGATAATATTCTCCGATACGTACCATATTTTCGTTTCCGACAACATCTACGACTTGGATAATATTTATATTTTCGATACGATCCATATTTCCGTTTCCGGCAATATCATTGTTTCCGGAGTATCCATAATTTGCCTTTTGACGATTTCAGCTCCCACTGGAACCGAGATCCGTCGATTCCGAATATTCATAAATGGAGTATTTAAATCCTTTAAATACTTGATCTGTTCACGTACTATTTGTGTGACCCTACGTGTTTAGTCAAGAGTAAGCTGTGGATTAATATTATTAATTCCACTTGAACTGAAGCGGCCTCTAGCTAGGCATACAGTTCACTTGATCTCACTGAATTATTAACTTGTATAATTAATACCGAACCGCATTTATTAGACTTAGCATTGAATGCATACTTGGACCAAGGGCATTATTTCCTTCAGATAGTGCCTGGCTCATATCATCTTATGACATTGGATGGAAGAGAGTTGAAGAATAGCTAGAATACCAATATGCTGAAGAAATACTATGTCTAGATATGACAAACTAGTAATATAGCAAGGCTGGACAAGCCCAGTATTCTCTTGTATCCTACCTACTTAGTAAATACAATAAAAATTGGCATTACTATTCTATAAACTGGCGTTCCAATATAAGTAGCCAAAATAAAATCATGAACAGTACATTCCATGGTTGGTTTGGTCTGATCAACCACTAACAAAGGGGGAAAGCATGAAGTTATTAGGAATAAAACGATAAATTGATTTCCGAGTTTCGCTCTGGCTTTAAATCAAAATCAAAGCAACCCGCAAAGGTTGGAACAAGATAAATTTATTTCCGAGTTTTTCTCTGGCCAAAGCCAGAGCAAATCGAAATCAAAGCAACCCGCAAAGGTTGGAAAACAATAAATTTATTTCCGAGTTTTGCTCTAGCCAAAGCCAGAGAAAATCAAAATCATGGAAACCCGCAGAGGTTGGATACCAATAAATAGATTTCCGAGTTATGCTCTGGCCAAAGCCAGAACAACTCAAAATTAAGGCAACCTGCAGAGGTTGAGAAGTATATAAAAACATTGAAAATAAACAAAAATAAACTAAGTAGAGTGCGCGGATAAACTGAGCAAAATCGGCGGCTATACTTGAAAAAAACAGACAAAAATAGTGCAGCTTATCATCAGGGCCATAACCTTAGTATTACTGTTCAAAGATATCTACATTCAAAAGTCGACCCCACAGGAGGCACCAAAAAGTATTCAAATATTTCTAACAACTATGTTAGAACGCTAGTAGTGCAAGAAGAGCAAGGAGATAGCCGCCCGAGCCATTATTCATCAGCCTTAGGAGCAAGGTTAGGAGCCGGCACATCTGCTGGATGAACATTAGCTACGCAGAAATCTGGAACACCATCATCTTCCGTAGACTCACCCCCCGCTGCTTCTTGCTCTCGCAACTCCCTCAGGATGGCCAAGTGATGCTCTGCTAACTAGTCATCCTAGATAGGAGACAAATCAACCTCAGGATGCCTAGCCTTCAAGAGAAAACGAAAGGCCTTCCAACCACCATCAAAACGCTGAGTTAGCAAAGCATACCGGTCGTAAGAGGTTAGATATTCTATAATGGAAGTCTTGATTTGCTCTTGCACGGAACCCTACATCTCGGCTAGCTCATCCAGATGTTTTTGCCGAGCAGAGACTAACTCCTCAGTTAACTCATTAATCCGTGCCCGCGCTTGCGCAAGGTCCTGGTTAGCCAAGGTTAGTGAAGCTTCCACAGGATGCAGACCAACAACTTCCTCTTGTAGAGCGACTTTCTCCACAACCATTTTTTGCATGTCGAAGTTGGCGGTGTTCAGGGCAGCATTAGAACGGTCCAGCTCTATCCGTAAATCTCAAATGATAGCCTGGTTATCTACCAAAAAAGAAACATGCTGAAGATATTTATATTGATAGTAGCAGAACAAATCGTTCAACTCTCGCACAGCACCGCAGGCCTATCCAGAGAAACAAAATTGTGCAGATCAAGCAGATAGCCAACTGGTTTAAGAAGAAGAAAATAACAAGTATAAATACCTCTATAACTTTCTGGAACGCCATAGCTCCGGGAGTGTATATACGATCCCGAGGTCAATCAATGGGCAATTGAATTCCCCTGCAAATTCGAACAGCCAGATCACCACCATCCTCTCGGTACTGGCCATACATTGACTCATTGGCCTGCACAATCCACCGTGGGTCGTACACTTCAGCGGAAACGACATGCGTGCGGAAAACGCGGGCAAGCTCTGGATTGGCCTAAGGACTGATCAGAATGTCTCGTCCTCTTGGAAGTTGCCATGATTCGCATTTATGCCTTCAGGAATAGGGGGCGCGCAAGAGACTCTTGCATGTCCATTTGCTCCTTGATATACCTCTGCAACATCTCAAAGGAGGTTTGGGTTGGAGTCTATTCAGATCCCTACGCAGCATTCGCACCACTGGGCTCTTCCCCAGTGCACACTCGCTTCCCTGGTCTCTGGATGAAGGGCTCTTCCCCCACAACCTCTGCCCTCTCCGTCGTCGGTTTAGAGCACGTCGGCTGAACGGCGTTTGCCACAATCTCAACAGAGTTCACTGGGCATGCAACAACATTAAACCTCTCATCTTCCATGTCCGCGCGAGTACGACGTTGCCCAACTATCCCACCTCCTCTATCAGTCCTAGTACGTCATCCCGAAGACGACGCAATTGCAGCAGCAGGAGCAGACCCATGAGAAAGGGGAATAGATGAACCATTAGCAACGAGGTCGGATAGGACCAGAACGACCAGCACCGCGGCTGGTAAAACTAACCTTGCACGACCCACCGCCACGAGCGGTCCGACCACGAGGAGGAGGGCGCTGAACCGAAGAATCCATGTCAGCGAGTGTTTTATAAGTTTCCTCTACCGGAGGATCAACAGGCTCATTGCTCAGAATTTCTTTGTTCGGACCAAGACCAATGGCACCCAAGTTCACAAACCGATGACCTGCAAAAGAGGCGAAAGAACAAATGAGAGACATAGCATAATGCGAACAAATTCAAAAGCAAAGAAAAATACAATATAAAAAAACAAAAAAAAACAAAAAAAAAAGAGAAGGAAAAAAGAAAACCAACCTTTAGGGTCAGTATTGTATAAGAACATGGAAGAAAGCATGTCATTGCGTAGAATATAGCTCGAATGGGGAAGCCAATTTTTCGCGGCGCGGTAGTCTTTCCCCGTGTCCGAAACGGCAGGCATTGTCTCAAACCAAGAAAACGCTTCGTCTTCCTGAAGCAGGCCAACGAGTGTCTCAATGCCCGCCATTCGCAGACAAGGAGAGACAAACCCCATTGGGATGGGGTAATCCTCAGGCACCTTGACCCAAAAGAAGCATTTATTCCAATTTCTCACCCCATAAGGGGTACCAAGGGACGTCATTTTCAACTTCGCGGAGTATAGAGAATACCAACCAATAGAGTCTGGAGAGGTAGAGGAAGGACGAAGATGATGAAGATGTTAGCAAAGAGACAATGTTTCGGGAAAACCATTAAAGCGGCAGACCCTCAGATAACAGATCAGACCCCGCACAGCAAGGGGATAAGTTGGGCGAGGCAAATGTTAAAAGCCTTGAGTATTTTCACAAGAGTGGGATCCAAAGGAAAACGAAGCCTATAGTCGAGATGGTGGACGTACACACCAATGTGCCCAGGGGGAGGATGTGTGATGTGATCAGAAAACTCCGGCAAGACCAGAGAATAGCCCTCCGGCATGGCAAAGAAATTGTTGCTTACCCACGTAGTCAAGTCTTGCTGCGCGGTCTAGCCAATCAGTATTCATCTCTGCGTACATAGGCCTATAACTCGAGCCATCAGACAAAAAGGGATCAGACGAGCCAGCAGGAATCTCCTCCTCCACATACAGAGGATATGGGCGAAGATTGGTAACATCGTCCAAGGTCATGTCCTCTGTTATCTGATGGATATTTTCAAAGGACGCCATCAAATTAGACGCACGACGTCTGTAACATGTAGAGACTCAAATGACTCATAGGCTGAAGGAAATATGTCCTTCACCCAAGGTGCATTAAGTCTAATACCAAGGTTCAGATTAATTGCGAACAATTAATTCAGTGAGATCAAGTGATCGGAACAGCTAGCTGGAGCAATGCTTCCGATCAGTGAGTTCTAATGAATATTAAGCTCACAACTTACTCTTGACTGAACCTACAATGTCACACCAATGGCACGTAACAGGTCACCGGATTAAATGAATCGGAAATTCATTTAATAGCTTTTCGGGAATTAGTTAGAAAACGTATTATATGATACGACCTTGCATCGGAATCGTATATCGTATCGCGAATATTCGTAAGCTAGGCGAAACGAATAAACCGTATCGTATGACGGTGATTCGTCGTATATGAAATGATAAATAATATCCGGAACGATATTAAGTCGCGATACGAAGAGCGACCCACAAGCCGAATGCGCGAGGCACTCAAGGCCCATGGGCGCTCGGCACACAAGCACAACAGCGCTGGCCCATGGCCGAGCAACTGCGTGTGCGTGCGCGGGCCAAGGCCACAACACAGCAGCAGCTGCGCGCGGCCCACGGCCTAGCAGGCTGCGTGCTCGTGTGTGTCGCGTGGGCTTGCTGGCCGGTCGTGACCCTTGTGGCTTGGCCGGTTAGCAAAGTTATTCTAATAACCTTCTAACCCAAGTTTTCCATAACACAATTCAATCAATACTCAAACCCTAGAGACTCAGAGAACCCTAATTCTCTCTGTGCCTCCAAAGTGAGTTCTTCCTAAAAGCAAACACTCTTGATCGATTGTCTAAGTTACGATTATCAAGACGGATCTGATCGTGTTGGTGAACCAAGTAGAAGAACGACAAGCGGAGTTCTAAGTTTGTGTTCGTTGACAGATTACCGAGGAAAACACGCTTCAAACGTAAGTATGCTTAATCTGTGCTTTATACATACTTCCTGGCTTTGGGGATTGTTTCCGCACATGTTATTATGTTTAACTGTATTCCCCTACAGTGGTATCATGAGCCTTATGTATTCAAAGCATATTTTAGCATGTTTTATTTGTTTTTGCTGCTATCGAAATTTTGGAATTTTTGGTGAATTTTTCGGATTTTTTATTGGATTATTGGATTAATCGCATAAGCTATTCCGAAATCAAAAACATTCGTTTTTTTCAACTTTTGAAACCTTAATCTGATTGAAAACGATTTTCTAAGATCAACTAATGAGAACGGAATTGCAAAAACATGCCTCAAAGTGTCGTTTTTTGGGCGTTTTTGTTAATTTTTTAATAAAAATTAAAAGTGTCGGAAAGTAATTCAATTAAAAGGTCGACCTAAACTACTCGGAATTGCTTGAAATTTTGACACGATGTCACTGGGTATATTCCTGATCTATGGTAAAAATTTAGATTTTTCCGATAAGTATAAACCCTAATTTTGCTTTTCCCCAATTCGTAAAATTTAGATCCCTAATTGATTTTTTAAATAATTTAGATCTAATAATTCGGTTAATTGGGAAAGGGAATATAATTTCATGGGTCAGTGGCTAATTTAAAAAATTATTTGATTAAAATTTTGAATGGTTTCGTTAATTTTAATCGCACTTAAACCTAATTATTAAAATCTGAAATTTAATTGTTTAAGCAACAATTTAAAGTTTTGGATTTTATTATTTAAAAAGTTCAATTTTCAGTTGATTTGTTCGATCTTAAAAATTTTAATAATGTTAGCTTTGATTTAATATTTTACGAAATTGGATTGTCGATAAATTTTATTAAATCGTAAAAATCGTTGTTTTTCGAAAATAAAAATCGTAACTTTTTATGAAAAATAACATTAATGCAAAGTTCGTGTAATTAAATTTTTTTTTCATTAAGTTGGTCCGTAAGCACAAACCAAAGGCACGAACACAAGGGTGTGGTGGGCGTGTGGCTCGACGAGCCATGCGGGCTACCATGCGAGTGCCGAGCCGCAGCGACGTGGGCAGCAGCAAGCGAGCTGCGTGCCGCGCGCGCGCTGGGCGAGGAAAGGGCAAGCAAGGCAGCGCCTTGGCTTGCGAGTGCTGCGACGAAGCAAGGCACGAAGCGAGCGACGCGTAGCGCAGCAACGAGCACGATGAGCGCGCAGAGCAACGACGAGCACGACGGGCGCGCAGAGCAGCGACGAGCTGTGGGCACGCAAGGACGCAATGGGCTGGGTGCAAGCCTAGCCCAACCATGCAATTGGACTTTTTCATTGAAAATTGTTTATTTCGTTGGGCTTCGCATGTTTGCATTAATTTGGGCTAACGGGATATTTAATTTAATATTTTATTTGCTTGGGCCGAGCTGCGAGTTTTAATTTAATATTTTATAATTAATTATCCGGAAAATTATTGGTTTGAGTGGGAGCCACTAAATGAAATTAAAATGAAATAATTATTTTTAATTATTTTCGTAGGGCGCATTATTTTAATTAAATTCGATTTTAATTAGAATAAATTCTAAGGATTAATAATTTGGAAATTGATTAATCTTTTAGGAAGCGTTTATGTGAACGTGAATTTTAATTAATTCACGTAAATACTTGCATAATTATATGGGCCATTCGTTTTAGCATACGAATGGGTGAATGCATAGAATGTATATTTTATGTAATGCAGGTACTCCAAGTGACTAGTATGGCCATTTAGGATAGCTAAATACGTTCTGCGAACCGTTCTATCTTTGAATGTAAAGTTTTAAATATGGTCTGTGTACCATGGAAATTTTGATGTAATTTTATTATTTTCAAGTATTTCTAAGTTTAGAACTTTAAGTTAGCAATTGAACGAAGATTCAAGACGATGCCAAGCTAACAAGATGGTGATGAGGATTGGATGCTTCAAGACAAGATGTTTTGGGCCATACTAGTTCACCATTTATTTATGCATTTTGATATATATTATGCTTGAATGTATGTATGTATACTTTGCATGAATAGGTTGTTTCCTATGACTCGATTAGATTAAGTTCACTAAATAATCGAACCAACATAGAAACAACTAGGTCCAAAGTAATATTGAGTTCAAAAGTTTCCTTCCAAATCAAGCACTTACAAAAATCTAAGGATCTAAGGTAGTAGGTTTCCGCCAAAGCGAGGTGCTATTTTAGTTGACTTAGGTGGTAAGGCGTCCCAAAGGAGCACGTTGATTGTGGTTTCAACTAAAACAACAATGGCATTATATTGTGGCAATGGGATAAATTATGGTATTAATTTATTAACCAAGAGTAATTTGGAGATTACTAGCAATAGGTTTTGCTTACCTAGAATCTTAAAATACTTAAGACATGCCAAAGCTGCTTAAGGATTTAGGACTTTTAGGGTCTTGGAATCGTTTCATTCATTTTGGACCATGTTTTATTTTTGCATGAATGAATTGTTTAATAGCTTTGATGATTGCGTGAATGCTTTTATTTAAAGTTATTAAAGTATGATAAATGTTTTCTTTGCTAGTTCATTTTGTAGAATAGTAAATCTTCAACCTTATTGCGTTCGGACAATAGAACTGCGATATTTCCTCGATCGATTGGTTACTATTTTTGAGAGAGATTCTCAAAGAAAAGGAGAGTGAGAGCATATCTTGAATGCTATTTTCTTATAGTGATCTTCATGGTTGTTTTCAAACTAAAATTTGAATGGTAGACCAATTGGACCTCATATATTCAGAATACTGGGTAGTTTTGGAATAATGAAGTATTGAGTTAAAGACTCATGTATAACCAATGGTTAACAACCAATTTTCTTTTGATTCGATAATGAAATACACTCATTGGATGTGGTCATTCAAAATGAATAAAAGAAAGGGACTTTGTAGGCATAACAAAGTAAGAAGATCAAGCAAGGAGTAAAATCTTTTGGACTATAAGAAAACATTCTAGAAAGGATAGGAAAGGGGAACAAAAAAAATGAATTTAGATATTCTATTTCTACCTTGAGGTTTGTGTTAAAGAGAAAGGACTTAGAAAATAAACTCCCATGGTATTAGATTACTGCTTGAGGTTCTAACTCTTGTTAAGAACTCAAATTCCAGGAGCTAAGTATGGTTATTGACCTACAAGTGGGAAATGAAGCAAAGTTGTGCTACATTAATTGTAGGGTCATTATGTTTGTTTTAAAGTCCTTCTAAAGGCTGGAACTTAATTGTATTATGTTCGATTGATCATCATAATCAATTTCTGTTTGGACAACGGAAAGACTCACATTCAAAGTAAACAAAAACATTCGTTGAGTGTTTATTTGAATAAATGGTCATTTAAGGGTTGAGTCATATGATTGATTAATAAACAAACGAATCTCTTCACACTCAAACTTCAGAAGGTTCAAATCAAACATTTGATTTGTGTTCCACATATCTTTGGCAATTTCATATAACCATATCAACAAGACAACATTCTAAGATTCCATGGCATGGATTTCTGAAAGTTAGTTAATTTAAGACACGTGGGTCTTGCTTGTTGAACATGACATCGAAATGGACTGTTGTTAGAAGAGTCTAGACAATTATGTTCATAGGCCAAAGATGGATTTTATGACTTACCTATTTCACAAGAATTTGAGAAAATATGGCTATATTTACTCAACGTGAAATATGTGAAATGCTTCAATGCGATTCACAAAAGGGTATAAAATCAACTTGGGAGAATTTTGGAACATCTAAGCTGGGTCAAGGTGATGTTTTCATGAGCCAAGAAAGATTATCTATATTGTTTATATGGCATTATAACAATCGAAGCTCCATAAGAATATGGTATGTCCAAATGGAGAAATCGGAATCTATTTCGATTAACGATAATCACGACTATTTTCCTATATAGTTTCTAAATGATACTCTCAAGTGACTATCACACTAAACAAACTTGTCAAACCTAAGGATAAGATGTCATAAGGATTGAACTTCAGTTCAGTACATCTTTTCAGTACATATATATCTAGGGTTGTCAAACCCAGTGGGAGTTAGTGTTTACATCAAACAAACTCATGAATAGATATATGTTTCTTAATGAGCGACTCATAGAAACAAAAGGTATTGATTCTACCACAAATCTGAGAACATATGGTTGTTGCTCTAGATAATGTCTTTTAGGAAACCATCATATTTCCAAAAAGGCAAGTGGGAGAAAAATGACCTTGAATGAACTTCGAGTCAAGCAACAAACAAAGGTAGGATACTTAGGAGTCTTTGGAAAAGCTCCGCACTTAGAAACCTTTAGAAGTGCTTCAAGAGAATCCTAATACTCAAAGGACTTGAATAATGTCTTTATAGACACTAACGTTTATTGTTCAATACCAAGGTAAATCGTATAAGGAATAGAATTCAACCAAGATAGATACATAGATATCTTGAGGAATGAAAACTATGAAGACTTTGGAAAGTGCTTCAAAAACATACGACTTACAGGTTAGCTACGACGAATTAAAATTCCCAAGTATGGTTTGAGGCCATAAAAAACATAAATATGGTTCGAGACCATACAAAATGGTTTGGGGCCATTTCATCCTAAGTACCTTCATCTTAAAGAATCAAATCTATGATTTGGTTGATTTACATAAAGGGTTCACTCCCATTAGTTGCAAACATCTTTTCTAAACATACAACGTTGATTTGCATAAAGGGTTTACTCCCATTGGTTGCAAACATGTTTTCAAAACATACGAAGATGATATTGTATACACATGCAAAAGA
Organism: Spinacia oleracea; assembly: GCF_020520425.1. NCBI lineage: Eukaryota > Viridiplantae > Streptophyta > Magnoliopsida > Caryophyllales > Amaranthaceae > Spinacia > Spinacia oleracea. The sequence continues at coordinate 92,348,258 of NC_079491.1, read as the reverse complement.
GAAGCTAGATTGGTGGTTAAAGATTGTAAACAAATTCACGGCGTTGAAAATGTTGAAATCTTTTTCACCAAGTCGGAATGCTTGAACTATTTTGGATAAATCTAGCAATCATTGCATATGGCAATATGGCAATTGGAAAACGAAACACCTTACTCAATTGGACTTGTAGAAAGGAATTGTGTACATCACACAATGTAAAAGTTTTGGATGCTAGATAAAAGAGCAAGCTTAAGAAATCTATTTCGTAGATTAAAGCATGCAAGTGGGAATTGGACCATATTTGTCTAAAAGGCTATTGAGCAATCATAGCTTTATGAAAATATGGATCATCTTATAGATGAGGAGTTTAGTGGGAGCTAGGTCAATTTTATTGGTTCTATATATGAGATACATATCTCTCTATTGAAAATGACATTCAAATGGTTAGATTTGAAAGTATTTGTCAATATTAGAAGCATGGAGAAACTTAGAACATAATGGGTTAGAGATCTATTGGATAGGATCTAAAGCGTTGTTTGGATTCTGTAAAAGTAATTACTAAATCAAACACAATGGAGAGACTCAAAAGAGACTCGCAACCCATATGAGTAAGTCTGAGTTATCAATGCTTTAACTAAGTATAAAGCTAGGCTGTTATCACTAGAGTTAAGCATGAAGGACCTTGAAGAGGTGCCTTCACCTTATGTCACATGGCAATGCCAAGATTTTAGCAAAGATTCAGTATCTCTTGAAACATAATAAAGCTAAAAGTTACATGGATAGATTTTAAAATGCGAATGGTTTTTGCATTACAATCAATCATGTATGATGTGATATATAGATCGCCAAGAAAACTCGTAAACATTGGATCTTGACGAGTTTATACCAATCTCTATTGATCTGGATCAAAGATCATTGGAACAGCATCAAGAACATCCAATACATTTGGATATGTAGGATGAGCACTTGATAAGAGGAAGTGAAGATAACTAAAGTTTTGATGCTACATGCATTTGCTTAAGCAAAAGTTGAATCTTGTTGTTAGGCAAACCACAAACAAACACGGGCAATTAGGCGTCGTGATTAAAAGGTGGTTACATAGGTTCCAAACCATATGTGAACGCATGGGAAACTGAATCAGTGATTAGTTTCCAAGTTCTCAGCTGAAAGATGTATCTCCCACATCTATGTGAACTGGTTGGAGCATTCCAGAAGGGAAGCATCATCTGAAATTCTACATAATTGAAATGAATTCATTGTTGCCTAAGAAGCAATAAAAGGGAATTGTTTTTAGTGGGAGTTCTTCAATGAACTCAGGTTGATCACAAGTCTGCTACCTGGATGATTTTCTATTTTAGATATGATAATCATTCTAAACAACAACTAAAGACTAGATCATTCTAGAAACATATTCAAAGATCTTTTCATCTTACATTGAAAGGCTTTCGATAGAAAAGATGCTAAGGATAGAAAAGTATGATAAACTAAACCTCTGCATTGAATGATACACAACATTCATATGCAGATAAGGAATCAAGTTTGAGTTCCATGAATGTTTTAAGTATTGGGTGAAAGGCCTATATCTGTAAAACATTAAATGCTTGATTTTGGGTTAGAGGCCCACAAATTGTTAAGCATTTGGTTCAAACATTTATAATTTATGAAATTATATTTCATAGTTCATTTAATTTTGGTTTAGTATTAAATGATAAGTCCATGTGATTCAAATCATTCAAATGGGATGTCAAGATGGATTCTTCGACAAAGAAACACCCATAAGTAAACTTGAATATTGAAGTCACAAAGGATCCGTAATCCAGGTCATTGAAAGGTGGACGACCAATGACTAATGAAGATTAGATTGCAAGTTGATTTATAGTTTTGTTTCTTGAACTAGAGTGACTGGATGTCAGAATCTTTTGCATAGATACTTATTGGATCTTGTATAGGATTGACCATGAGAACACTTTAAGAGATTAAAGTCATGTCATAGGTAGTTCTCATTAATGGTGATTAGAACCGTTCCTCAGAACATGAGCGATTATGTCTACTCGTTTGAGAATTAGTTCGCTTTGATGCTCGTGAAACGTCGCACCGTAAAAGGAGGCTATAAAAGCAGTTATTGGGCGTACTATGAATCAAAGTGAGTGTTCATAGATTGCAAGAATGGATTGTCCTCCTATCTTTGATAGGATATGGTGTTGTTATGTAACAAGGCCTCTCGGAGAGTTAGATACTGTAAAATGCATGGCCGTGCTCAGAATGGTTAAGGCTTAACCTTCTGCAAAAGTTTAACAGTTGAGCTCTGTAATCCGAGAAACACTTCTGGACCTAATTGAAGGAAATAATGCCCTTGGTCCAAGTATGCATTCTATGTTAAGTCTAATAAATGCGGTTCAGTATTAATTAACAAGTTAATAATTCAGTGAGATCAAGTGAGCTGAATGCCTAGCTAGAGGCCGCTTCAGTTCAAGTGGAATTAATGATATTAATCCACAGCTTACTCTTGACTGAACCCGTAGGGTCACACAAATAGTACGTAAACGGATCAAGTATTTAATGGCAATAAATACTCCATCTATGGATATTCGGAATCGACGGATCTTGGTTTCAGTGGGAGCTGAGATCGTCACAGGCAAGAAATGAATACTCCGGAAACGATGATATTGCCGGAAACGGAAATATGGATCGTATCGGAAATATAAATATTATCCAAGTCGTAGATGTTGCCGGAAACGGAAACATGGTACGTATCGGAAAATATTATCGGAAATGGAAATATTTCCGGAATCGGAAATATTGCCGGAAACGGAAATATTGTCAAAATCGGAAATATTATCGGAATCGGAAAATAATTCCGGAAACGGAAATATTAAATATTTGTTCGAAACGGAAATTAATTCCGGAATCGGAAATGTTAAATATTGTTCGTATCGGAAATGAATTCCAGAATCGGAAATTTAATCGGAAGCGTATCGTACGAATAAGCATCGGACGAGGCCTGCCGGACGAGGGCCCAGCACGAAGCCAGGCCATCGCCCAGCAAGCCAAGCGCGCCACACGAACAGCCAAGGCCACGCCAGGCCCAGCGCAAGGCCAGGCCAGGCAGGCCGTGGCAGCGCGCACAGCGCGCGCAGCGCGCACAGGTGCTTGCGTGGGCTTGTAGCTCGCGTAGGCCTCGCTGCGTGGGCTGCTGCTCGCACGCACGCGCATGGGCGGCCCATCGTGGCTGCCGTATGTGTGTGTGTGAGTTTGTGTTCATGCACGATTCCTAAAACGTGCAGAGTTCGGTTAATGATTAAATTCCTAATTCTATTTGATAAATTAATTAATTAGAGTTCTTGTAGGATTCTAAGTTTAATTAATTCGTATCCTAATAGGATTCCAATTCTCTTTCCATATCCCTATAAATATGTGGCCTGGGTTCACAATTTATAACGAGTTTTAAAGTATTCAAAGTGAGTTTTTGAGAGAAAAATTCAGTCACACATCTTGCTCAAAAGTGCCGAAAATTCTAGTACCTTAAGGGCGATTCTAGTTGGTCAATCTTAAGGCGGATCCGGACGTGCTGTGGACTATCTACGGAGGGACGACACTTGGAGTCCTAAAGACTTGTTCTTGTTCGGTTCGGGCGCAGCTAGGGAGGGCACGCAACAAAGAGTATGCATCTAAATTATGCTATATGATTATGTGTAAATAATATGTAATCCTGGGTTAATGGTTGTTTCCGCATGATTTATGTAATATCATATGTATCATAACCTAACAGTGGTATCACGAGCCCCTTATTATTTTCATAATCTAATTTGCATGAACATGGTTAAATATTACAAATTTGCAAGAATTAAAAGGGGTGATTAATTTTCGTAATTGTTAATTAATTGCAAATTGCGTTTATTTAATTATACGTACGCAGTTTTTCGGCAGTTTCTTCGTTACTCATCCAAATCGAGTGATTTTTGTGTCAATTCCGCATGTAAAAGGCATTCTAAAATTTTGACAAAAATAATATTTTTCTGCCGAACCCAGAATTCTCAAATTCGAAGCCTAACTATGACTTTTCGAAGGTTTTAGTTTTTCGAATGCAAAATTTCGTAAATTTAAGATGTTAAATTAAATATTTGCGATTCTTGTTGATAAATCTTGAATTTTGATTGACCTACTGTACATGTTTAACAAGTGTGAATGCCTAGTCTTGTTAATTATGCAATCTAATTTGTAATTATGATTAATTTGTTGAAAATTAGAATAATTTAGAATTAATTTGATTTTCATAATTAATTATAATTTAATTAGAAACCTATGATTAAAAACCACCATAAAAATTGTAAATTTATAATAAATTTTAAATTTTTATGACCTAGACTTGAATCCATGTAAATCGGAAATCAATTGAATAATAAATTTTCGAATTTTCGCCCTAAAATTATGAAATTAATATTATTTATTAATTTGTCATTAATTTTAAATATAAATTTTAAATTTTTATGCGATTCGTTCATATAACTTGCACGCACAAAGCAATGGACGCTTCGTGTTACCCTTAAGGGGTGTTGTATAGTGCGGGCATGCGACGACGAGCAAGGGAGCTCGTCGCCCGTGCGGCACGAATGCAATGAGCAAGGGCGTGGTGCACGAGCACAAGGCAGCAGCCCTGCCTTGTGTCGTGGGCCACGAGCTATGAACAAATGGGCATGGGCGAAAGGCAAGCCAAGGCAGTCGCGTGTGGGCAGCAAGCGAGCTGCGCCACAACGCGCACTGCCTCGCGCAAGAGCGCGCAGCCTCGCGCGCAGCGAGCGCAAGCTCGCGTGCCACGAGCGCTGCGCCCAGCGTAGCTCGCGCGCACAGCGAGCGATGTCGCGCGCCCAGCGAGCGATGTCGCGCGCACAGCGAGCGATGGCTCGCGCGCACAGCGAGCGATGGCTCGCGCGCACAGCGAGCGATGGCTCGCGCGCACAGCGAGCAATGGCTCGCGCGCACAGCGAGCGCTGGCGAGCGCGCACTGCGAGCGATGGCTCGCGCGCACAGCGAGCGCTGGCGAGCGCGCACTGCGAGCGATGGCTCGCGTGCGACGAGCGCTGGCGCGCGCGCAGCGAGCACCACAGCGTGCGATGGCTTGCGATGGGAGATGCAGCAGCTATGCGACGAGCGCATGGGCTGCGCGCACATGGCCAGCAATGGCTGTGTGCGTGCGGCCCATGGGCGTGCAATGCGTAGGGTGTTTGCGTTACGGTTAGATCGTTTTGAATGTTTAATTTGAAAATTTCAGTTCACGTAATTTTAATTAATTTTAAAATTAATAATTTAAATTATTTTCTTGGATTTTAATTTTGAATATTGTAATTATAATAAATTTTATTTATTCTAATTATTTTACTAAAATTAAAATCATGAATTAATTTAAATAACGACTGAAATTAAATTAAACTTTTTGGATTCAATTATAAATTTATATGAGCTTTAAATTTTAATTAAATTTGTATGTTTCCGGTTAGACTAGAAATACATTTTTATGTTTAAAATTAGTAAAGCATATGAATTTATTGGTTTAAGTGGGAGCGCTTTTTAGTCATAAACTCTTGATTAGGTCTACAAATCCTTAAGGTTAAAACAACTTGATTAGAATTAATAAGGACTGAATAATTGGTAGATTATTGGTGCCCTTGATTAATTGCTGCAAATGTTTACGTGATGCATAATGTGTTTTACTAACCAGCTATGTGGGCCATTCATGATAATGAATGGGTGAATGGTATATATTGTATATGTACTGTTTTGCAGGTTATGAAGTGACTAGTATGGCCCAAATAGGATAGAAAATATGGTCTGCGTACCATTAATTTGAATGTAATTGGTCTAAAGTACCAAAGTTATTTTTCAATTCAAATATGGTCTGCGAACCATCAAATAGTTGTAATTAGTTATAGCTTATCCTATTTGAAGAAAATGGTGCCTCCCACGGAGATTTTCAAAACGGACTTTGAAGTCAAAGCTTCAAGATGAAGTCGGGCCATACTAGATCACATTTATCTTATGCATGTTTTAAGTTATTTATTGCTTTTAAATATGTCTTAAAATGCATGAGATCAAAAGCTTGATTATGTTGCATGATTAAGGATTTTAGTTCACTTAAAATCTAACCAACATAGTAAGAGCCTTAAGTTCCAAACTTAAAAATTGAGTTAAAAGGTGCCATGCCAAAATATACACTTGCTTGGATATCCTTTACATCAATCTAGTAATAGTTTTCGCTCAGCGAGGTGTTACTTATTGGTCCTAAAGGGGCAAGGTACACAAATAATTGTGAGTACATGTTAGTTTTGGTGAAACTCAACGATATAAGTAAGGAGTCCTTTTATGTCGTGGCAAAATCGATAGGTTTACCTAATAAGTTCTTAGACGTACCTATCAACCAAGAATAGTTTCTAGACTATTAGCAAAAGGCTTTTGCTTACCTAAGATGTTCTAGGATTAAGTCGACAAACTGTGCTTAGTTCTTCAATGATTTTAGGATCTTGGAATCATTTTATTCACACCTGCCGGAACACATAACTTGAATAAAATGCTTAATAAACATTGAATTATGCATGTATGCTAGAATTTAAGTTTATTAAGAGAAACTGTGAATGGTTATTTGTTTATTCTTTTCAATTGTAGTTTTTAATATGGCAAACAACAATTCATTCAACATTCGATCAATTCTCGAAAAGGAGAAGTTGAACGGGAAAAACTTCCTTGACTGGCAAAGGAACTTGCAAATAGTTCTTATGCAGGAAGAAAAGGAGTATGTCCTAGATGAGGCGATGCCCGAAGCTGCAGGCGACGGGGTCACTCGGGCAGCCCTCAATCGTTGGATTGATGCCAACAAGGATGTGAAATGTCTAATGCTCACCACCATGAGTGCGGATCTGCAGAAAACGTTCATCAACTCAGATGCTTTCACAATCATCAGTGAGTTGAAGAACATGTTCTAAGATCTGGCTCGAGTCGAAAGATTCGAGACTCATAGGCAAATTCTTGAGACCAAGCTTAAGAAAGGCGAGCCCGTAAGTCCACATGTTCTCAAAATGATTGGACTCATTGAGAATATGAGTCGGCTGGATCAGCAATTTTCTCAGGAAATGGCTATAGACACCATCCTCCATTCTCTTCATAGCGGGTATGATCAGTTCAAACTGAACTACAGTATGAATAGTCTGGACAAAACGCTCACTGAGCTTCACGGTATGCTGAAGACCGCTGAAAAGACGCTCAAAAGTGATAAGCAGGATGTGCTTATGGTGCGTGGGGGCAAGTTCAAGAAATCTGGAAAGAAGAGGAATGCTAAGAAAGGTGGCAACAAGGCCAGCCCAACTAAGCAAACTGGCGCCAAATCTGTAAAGAGGAAGGTCAGTCAACCCACTTCTGAATCCGAATGCTTCTACTGCAAGAAGAAGGGGCATTGGAAGAGAGATTGCTTGAAGCTAAAGGAAGATCAGAAGAACGGAACAGTCGTTCCATCTTCAGGTATTTTCGTTATAGACTGTATACTTGCTAATTCAACTTCTTGGGTATTAGATACAGGTTGTGGCTCACACTTATGTTCCAATCCACCGGGACTAAGAAGAAGTAGAAAGTTAAGCAAGGGTGAAGTCGACCTACGAGTGGGAAATGGAGCACGGATTGTTGCATTAGCTGTAGGAACTTACTATTTGTCGTTGCCCTCCGGGCTAGTTTTGGAACTGGAAGAATGTTTCCATGTTCCAAGTCTTACTAAAAACATCATTTCAGTTTCTTGCTTAGATGCTAAGGGATTTTCCTTTTTAATAAAAGACAATAGTTGTTCGTTTTATTTTAAAGAGATGTTTTATGGATCTGCTAGATTAGTCAATGGACTTTATTGATTAGATCACGACAAACAAGTATATAACATAAATACCAAAAAGGCCAAAAAGGATGATTCAGATCTCACCTATCTGTGGCATTGTCGATTAGGCCATATAAACTTGAAACGCTTAGAAAGACTTCAAAAGGAAGGAATTCTAGAACCATTTGACTTAGAGGATTATGGTAAATGCGAATCATGTTTACTTGGCAAAATGACAAAGCAACCTTTCTCTAAAGTTGGAGAAAGAGCAAATGAACTATTGGGTTTAATCCATACAGATGTATGTGGACCAATGAGTACAAATGCTAGAGGTGGTTTCAGCTACTTTATCACTTTCACTGATGACTTCAGTAGGTATGGTTATGTCTACCTAATGAAGCATAAGTCTGAATCCTTTGACAAATTCAAGGAATTTCAGAGTGAAGTAGAGAATCAATTAGGCAAGAAGATTAAGGCACTGCGGTCTGATAGAGGCGGTGAATATCTGAGCTATGAATTTGATGACCATCTGAAAGAATGTGGAATTCTATCAGAATTGACTCCTCCCGGAACACCACAATGGAACGGTGTGTCGGAACGGAGGAACAGAACCTTGCTAGACATGGTCAGGTCAATGATGGGTCAGGCCGAACTTCCATTAGAATTTTGGGGACATGCACTAAATACAGCTGCACTCACTATAAATAGAGCTCCGTCTAAAGCTGTCGAAAAGACTCCATACGAATTATGGTTTGGAGAGCCTCCAAATGTGTCTTTTCTTAAGATTTGGGGATGTGAAGTATACGTCAAACGATTAATTTCAGACAAACTTCATCCAAAATCTGACAAATGTATCCTTGTGGGCTATCCAAAGGAAACAAAGGGGTATTACTTCTACAATACATCTGAGAACAAAGTGTTTGTTGCTCGAGATGGTATCTTTTTGGAAAAGAATCACATTTCCAAAATGACAAGTGGGAGAAAAAAAATAGACCTCGAAGAAATTCGAGTCGAACAACAAACTCTAGAGAATGCTCAAGATGACATTCAGGATGAAACTCAGAGATCTTTAGAAGAATCTGGTGAGAATCATGGTCAATCTAGAAATGTTACCCCGCGTAGATCGCAAAGATATAGATCTCAACCGGAAAGGTACTTAGGTATTTTGACGAACGAGAGCTATGACGTTCTATTACTTGAAAGTGATGAACCTGCGACTTACAAACAAGCTATGACGAGCCCTAGCTCCAAGCAATGGCAAGAAGCCATGCAATATGAATTGGACTCCATGTCTGAAAACCAAGTATGGGATTTGGTCGATTTGCCAGATGGCTACCAAGCCATTGGAAGCAAATGGGTTTTCAAACTGAAAAAGGACAAGGATGGGAAACTTGAAGTTTTCAAAGCTAGATTGGTTGCAAAAGGTTACAGGCAAGTCCACGGTGTGGACTACGATGAAACCTTTTCACCAGTTGCAATGCTAAAGTCTATTCGGATAATGTTAGCAATCGCTGCATATTACGATTACGAAATATGGCAGATGGATGTCAAAACTGCTTTCTTAAACGGCGTTTTAACAGAAACTGTGTTTATGACACAGCCTGAAGGTTTTGAGGATCCAAAAAATGCTAAAAAGGTATGCAAGCTAAAGAAATCAATCTACGGATTGAAGCAGGCATCCAGGAGCTGGAATATACGTTTTGATGAAGCAGTCAGTGACTTTGGTTTCATCAAGAACGCAGACGAATCTTGTGTATACAAGAAGGTCAGTGGGAGCAAAATTGCTTTCCAAGTATTATATGTCGACGACATATTACTTATCGGAAATGACATTCCTATGTTGAACTCTGTCAAGATTTGGCTTGGGAAATGTTTTTCGATGAAGGATCTAGGAGAAGCACAGTACATATTGGGCATCAAGATTTACAGAGATAGATCTAAAAGGATGATTGGACTTAGTCAAAGCACTTATATCAATAAGGTGCTTGATAGGTTCAAGATGGCGGACTCCAAGCGAGGCTACCTACCCATGTCTCATGGAATAACTCTAAGCAAGACTCAGTGCCCAAAAACACTTGATGAGCGTAGACGAATGAATGGGATTCCATATGCATCATTGATTGGTTCAATAATGTATGCTATGATATGTACACGCCCGGATGTTGCGTACGCACTCAGTGCTACGAGAAGATACCAGTCAGACCCAGGAGAGGCGCATTGGACTGCTGCCAAGAACATTCTGAAGTACCTGAAAAGGCACAAAGATGACTTCCTGGTCTATGGTGGAGATGATGAATTAATTGTTAAAGGCTATACGGACGCAAGTTTCCAAACCGACAAAGATGATTTCAGATCACAGTCTGGGTTTGTCTTCTGCCTCAACGGAGGAGCAGTAAGCTGGAAAAGTGCTAAGCAAAGCACCATTGCGGATTCTACAACTGAAGCGGAGTACATTGCTGCACATGAAGCAGCAAAGGAAGCTATATGGCTAAGGAAGTTCATAGGTGAACTTGGTGTAGTCCCCTCCATTAAAGGACCAATTGCCCTGTATTGTGATAATAACGGAGCTATTGCACAGGCAAAGGAGCCTAGACACCACCAGAGAGTCAAGCATGTACTTCGTAGATTTCACCTTCTACGAGAGTTCGTTGAAAGAAAAGAAGTCGAGATAAGCAAAATTGGAACTGATGACAACATATCAGATCCATTAACTAAACCTCTGCCGCAAGCGAAGCACAACTCGCACACTGCAGCTATGGGAATCAAGCATATTGGAGAATGGCTTTGATGTCTCTATTTAATGTTTTAAAGTTTTAGAGTTTAAATCTTTGTAAAACATTATTGGTTAATCATTCACAATAAATGAAAAGAATTCATTTTTCCATTTAATTTGTGGTTTATTAAATGATGAGTCCCTTCAATTTGACGATATATTCAAGATAGACTGTCAGGACCAGTCCTGTGACTAAGAAATGTCTATCAAGTGAACTTGAATGTCAAAGGTTGAAAATGGTCCCTAGTCGGAGTTTTCTATAAAATTGGACGCATAGAAAACGTTAGACGATTAGAATGCAAGATGACTAGTAGTTCTGTTTCTTGAACTATGTGGACATGGCAATGTTATAATCATTTGCATAGATACTTACTTTGGGAAGATTAGTATCGGACAAGACCTATGAAACTTTACTGTAAGAGATGAAAATCTGTCATAAGTAAATTTCATTAAATTATTAGACACTAAATCCTCAATACCTGAGTGATTTGAGATTACTTGTTTGAGAACTGGTTGCTTTGACGTTGACCAACCGTCGCACCGTAAAAGGAGGCTATAAAGGCAACGCTCAGGTAATCACCTATCAAACGAAGTCTAATCTCAAGATCGCAAGATTGGGATTGTCCTCCCATAAATTGGGATGAGATACTTAAAAGTTGTACAAGGCCACTCGGAGAGCTAGAAACTGTGAAATGCATGGCCGTGCTCGGATGAATCATAGGCTATGATTATCTGTTTATTTGATCAGTTGAACTCTGAAACCGAGGAACACCTCTGGACATAATAAGGATGACAACTCTTACCTTATGTTCAAGAGCAAGCATCGAGCGACAAAGGAATTAGGAAATGCACACTTGTCCCTAAGGACAAGTGGGAGACTGAAGGAAATAATGCCCTTGGTCCAAGTATGCATTCTATGTTAAGTCTAATAAATGCGGTTCAGTATTAATTAACAAGTTAATAATTCAGTGAGATCAAGTGAGCTGAATGCCTAGCTAGAGGCCGCTTCAGTTCAAGTGGAATTAATGATATTAATCCACAGCTTACTCTTGACTGAACCCGTAGGGTCACACAAATAGTACGTAAACGGATCAAGTATTTAATGGCATTAAATACTCCATCTATGGATATTCGGAATCGACGGATCTTGGTTTCAGTGGGAGCTGAGATCGTCACAGGCAAGAAATGAATACTCCGGAAACGATGATATTGCCGGAAACGGAAATATGGATCGTATCGGAAATATAAATATTATCCAAGTCGTAGATGTTGCCGGAAACGGAAACATGGTACGTATCGGAAAATATTATCGGAAATGGAAATATTTCCAGAATCGGAAATATTGCCGGAAACGGAAATATTGTCAGAATCGGAAATATTATCGGAATCGGAAAATAATTCCGGAAACGGAAATATTAAATATTTGTTCGAAACGGAAATTAATTCCGGAATCGGAAATGTTAAATATTGTTCGTATCGGAAATGAATTCCGGAATCGGAAATTTAATCGGAAGCGTATCGTACGAATAAGCATCGGACGAGGCCTGCCGGACGAGGGCCCAGCACGAAGCCAGGCCATCGCCCAGCAAGCCAAGCGCGCCACACGAACAGCCAAGGCCACGCCAGGCCCAGCGCAAGGCCAGGCCCAGCAGCCAAGGCTTGCGTGGGCTTGTAGCTCGCGTAGGCCTCGCTGCGTGGGCTGCTGCTCGCACGCACGCGCATGGGCGGCCCATCGTGGCTGCCGTATGTGTGTGTGTGAGTTTGTGTTCATGCACGATTCCTAAAACGTGCAGAGTTCGGTTAATGATTAAATTCCTAATTCTATTTGATAAATTAATTAATTAGAGTTCTTGTAGGATTCTAAGTTTAATTAATTCGTATCCTAATAGGATTCCAATTCTCTTTCCATACCCCTATAAATATGTGGCCTGGGTTCACAATTTATAACGAGTTTTAAAGTATTCAAAGTGAGTTTTTGAGAGAAAAATTCAGTCACACATCTTGCTCAAAAGTGCCGAAAATTCTAGTACCTTAAGGGCGATTCTAGTTGGTCAATCTTAAGGCGGATCCGGACGTGCTGTGGACTATCTACGGAGGGACGACACTTGGAGTCCTAAAGACTTGTTCTTGTTCGGTTCGGGCGCAGCTAGGGAGGGCACGCAACAAAGAGTATGCATCTAAATTATGCTATATGATTATGTGTAAATAATATGTAATCCTGGGTTAATGGTTGTTTCCGCATGATTTATGTAATATCATATGTATCATAACCTAACACTAATAAGGATGGCTTGGATCTTACCTTATGTTCAGTAAGTAACACTAAGTGACAAAGGAATGTGAATGCACACTTGTCTGAATGACAAGTGGGAGACTGAAGGAAATATGTCCTTCACCCAAGGTGCATTAAGTCTAATACCAAGGTTCAGATTAATTGCGAACAATTAATACAGTGAGATCAAGTGATCGGAACAGCTAGCTGGAGCAATGCTTCTGATCAGTGAGTTCTAATGAATATTAAGCTCACAACTTACTCTTGACTGAACCTACAAGGTCACACCAATGGCACGTAACAGATCGCCGGATTAAATGAATCGGAAATTCATTTAATAGCTTTTCGGGAATTAGTTGGAAAACGTATTATACGATACGACCTTCCATCGTAATCGTATATATCGTATCGCGAATATTCGTAAGCTACGCGAAACGAATAAATCGTATCGTACGACAGTTATTCGTCGTATACGAAACGATAAATAATATCCGGAACGATATTAAGTCGCGAATACGAAGAGCGGCCCACGAGCCGAATCCGCGAGGCACTCAAGGCCCATGGGCGCTGGGCACGCAAGCAACGCAAGCACATCAGCGCTGACCCATGGCCGAGCAACTGCGTGTGCGCGCGCGGGACAAAGAAACAACACAGCAGAAGCTGCGCGCGGCCCACGGCCCAGCAGGCTGCGTGCTCGTGTGTGTCGCGTGGGCTTGCTGGCCGGTCGTGGCCCTTGTGGCTTGGCCGGTTAGCAATGGTTATTCTAATAACCTTCTAACCCAAGTTTTCCATAACACAATTCAATCAATACTCAAACCCTAGAGACTCAGAGAACCCTAATTCTCTCTGTGCCTCCAAAGTGAGTTCTTCCCAAAAGCAAACACTCTTGATCGATTGTCTAAGCTACGATTATCAAGACGGATCTGATCCTGTCGGTGAACCAAGTAGAGGAACGACAAGTGGAGTTCTAAGTTCGTGTTCGTTGACAGATTACCGAGGAAAACACGCTTCAAACGTAAGTATGCTTAATCTGTGCTTTATATATTCTTCATGGTTTTGGGGATTGTTTCCGCACATGTTATTATGTTTAACTGTATTCCCCTACATAGGCTTCATCAAGGTTAGTGAAAATATCCAACCTAGACCGCTTTGACAGAGGTTGAACATCCAACCCAGGAGGAGCACTAGGAGGAGGGTTAGTTCTAACTGCCCTAGCAAGACAAGCATGACGTAGTTCTCAAAGGGTCTGACGATAAGAAGGCGACAGGTCAGACATAAGTATGGACGGTGCAGGACCCGTGTTGATAGGAGAAGAGGGGTCACCCTCAGAGGACCACTCATTTGAAGAAATAGGGATAACAAAAGGACCAGAACGAGACATGACATCATGCACAAACTTAGTCCTAGTCTCAGCAAAAGCCCTAGTCTCTTCGTCAGAGGATAAAGAGATAGAGGAAGGAGAAGAGGTAGAAGAACCACTTTCATAACTTGGACTACTAGGATTCTCACTATCAGATGCATCATACATGTTGAGCTGAAAACCAAAGAACGAGCAAACAAGAAAAAGAGACAAAATAAGCACTACAAAAAAAAAGCTTCGAAGCAAAAATGGCGAAAACTGAAGGTAAGGTCTTTAACATGGAGGAAGTGAAATCAAAAGACACAAAAACACAAAATTTTAGTAAAAACAAAGAGCAAACATACAAGAATAGCAAAAAAAATGAATCAAAAGTCGAGAAATCACATGGAAAGGAGGAGGAATCGAAAGCGCAATCACAAAGAGTTTGAAGAACTTTTTTCGCCCAAAAATGGCGAAGGAGAACCCAGAAAGTGGCAAGCACCAAACATAGAAACAATACCACCAATCGAACCGGAATTCTCAGTAGAAAAGTAAAATGCCACAAAAATCAAAACTTGGGAAGGAATAGAAACTGGAAAAGCGAAATTTTGCAAGAAGGTTTTTCATAATTTTCAGGCGAGCAAGGAGAGAGAGTGGGGAAGTGAAAAATGAGAAAGAAGGTGAAAAAGTCCTTATAAATCCGATATGAAGGGTCAGGATCAAAGTGACCAGCGAGTTCCCCAGGGTCGGATGAAGGACACGTGTCGGAGTCAAAGCAAAACTGGAGTACACAAAAACAAACGACCATGATGAACCGACGATTCAAAGCCCACTAACAATGAATGACACATAGCACATGGAAACGACGGTTAACTTACCAACTTGAAAAATTACCATTTACCCTTACACTGAAAAATCGCCAAAGCCAAAAAGGTACACTTTACTACTGAGAACACCTAGTCACCCCCAAGGCTCAAGGAAGAGCTGACTCAACCATGCGACTAAGTCAACTCTTGAGGGACTAGTTGTACGGGGCCCTGATATCAAGGCAAACGTTATCGGTCTGAAGTAGAGGAATCCCGAGAAACATTGAAGAGCAGACCTAACTCTTATGTTAGATCAGCTCTTGAGGACTAGTTTTATGGGGTCTTACTAGCATAGAACATACCTTAGGTGGCAGAGAAAATCCACCCATTCAGAACAGAGCAAAGTCACAAGGAAGGGTTTGAAGGCCATAAATAGGTGATATTGGTCCCGCAGACCAAAAGCATCAGAGCAGACTAGGCTCATAAGAAGCGGGCCATACCCCGTTGAACAAGATAGGTCCAAGGAAAGGATTTGCAGGCTAGATGACAAACGTAAGTACATCGCCATCATACGCGTGGCGACATCGGAATAGACCAAAGTACAGAATAGTACGCCTATAAGTACTTTCCACATCATTCGTGATGGGACATTCATTATTCTCGGCACTTGCTCCACCTTCTCTCTAATTTCTCTCTCTAAAGATTTCTTATATATTTGCTGACTTAGACATCAGAGGGGGTTTCCTCGGTTAAACCCCCGAGGTTAACTTATGTTTGCTCTGCTTGACAGGGCAAAGCTCATCAAGATAGTTCTCCCAGTTCCATACTCGGAACAAAAATGTTTATTGTTTGTTGGTGGTTTTAGGTTGAAATTTTAGTCTAATTGAACAGCTATTTATAGCAATATATTGGGAATTGTCCATTGATGTATGTAGTGAGCTCATTTGCAAGGTTTTAATGACAAATGTCAAAGGAAATCGAGAATATGGTGACTAAGACATTAGAACTCAGATTAGTGCCAATGAATTGATGAATCATTTTGAGATTGAAAATGGTGGTGACAAATGGAAAGTTGAGTTTTGACTTTCATGACAAAGAGATACGTGAAGGAGAAGAAGAAACTGATTTTTGATTTCTTTGGGGACTAAAGGATTTTGGTAAATAAGAAACAATGGACAATTATTAGAATTATATATTTTGCTGTTTTTAGACATCAAATAAAATGGACTAATGACTTTAGAATAAATTTCCAAAATTATTATTTTATAAAGTGCTAATAAAATAAATTTAGTTTTCGAATAAAAAATTTCGTTAATAAAAACTTTAATTATTTTATAAATTACGAAATAAGATTTAAAAATGTATCTAAGCTCGTAAATATGAAGTGAAATGATGAAGTCTGAAAATAATAACTCGTGTAATAATATTCAAATTCAAGTAAAATAAAACTTTGTTAACCAAAATAAAGTTGGAAATTAGGATTTAAAACGATTTTAAGCTAAATAAAAATAATTTAAGCATAATTAATCGATTTTTAAAAATTCGGGGTATTATTACAATTATTCGGGGTTTTAGATTGTTGAGGATTGAAACACCCATCATTTATGAACACCAAATTTGAGGATTTTGATGATTAGATTCTTGAGGATGATTTTTATTTGAAGTACATGAATTTTTAGATTTGGTTTATTAAATAAAGCTCCATTTTTTATGAGTTAATGAATTTTAAATCTTGATTTAGGGTTAGGGTTTTGTTTTAACTCTTATGACTAATTGATTAGCATAATTAGATGACAATTTTAGTTATGGTAATCAATAATAATTTTCACATTCATTTAAATTCTTAAAGTGTTGATTTTTAATGGTTTTGAAGTGTGAAATTAATTAAATTTCATACTAGGGTTTTAAACGATTAATTAGAATTATTATTTAAATAATTAACGATTAGTTTCTAATAATTTCAACGGTTTTAAAACTAAATAAAGTTGCTGGAAATAATAATTTAATAATGATAGGATGAGATTTCTAACACTACAAGAATTTGTATCTTTAACGACAACTTAATTACGACGGGTCAAAAATCCCGTCGCAAAAGCCTTTTGCGACGGGGCTAACAATCAAACAATGACGGGAATAACCGTCGCAAATGTCTTTTACGACGGGTTTACAACGAATTTACGACGGGATTTCTATTAACGACGGCCCCCTTTTATGACGGGTTCGCGACAGGAAATCCCGTCGTTTATCAACGATGATTGGCCTTTCGCGACGGGATTTCCCGTCGTTCGTTAATAGTACAATTTTTTGTAGTGTAAATGAGTGGATTGAATCACAAAGTGGCCCCAACTTAAAAAAAAAAAAAAAAAAGAATCAGCTTGTCAATTATTGGGACTGTTAAGTCTAATCATACGAGACAACTCCTAACTACGCCCCGTACTTACACAAATTCTTATTTACAATGGGTGTATAATAAATATTATACACCAGAGTAAAAGTTAACTCAAAATACTTAAAAGTTAAACATATATATGTAAAATTTATCTATTTTTCAGTGATAAATTTATTCATTTTAGTAAAACTTATTTCTTCAAAATAACTAATAATGTATAAAATTAATCATTTAACCCTTTAAAATATTTATCTATCAATTTTTTTTTACTAATATAAAAGTTAATTAAAATTAGGTTAAAGTTACAAAAAAAAAAGGGTTAAAGTTATCTTGGTGTACAATAAATGCGCACAAGACCTTTTGCCGTACTTAGGTATTCAAGGAAAGATTTATCAAGTTGTTTAAATGGATTACTGATCGTCCTAGATTAATCTGATTGTTGTTTCTGTGGGCTATTGGAAATGGAGCGTGCATTTATGTGTACTGCTCAATTAGCCTCATTTGACTGTTGTGTTTGTTTCTGTTTTAGCATTTTGTTTACAAAGATTTCTTATGCTTCAAGATTTGTTTGAAATTCATATAGGCAGCCTCCTGTACATTTTTTTTTGTGTGTGTGTGCTGTGGCTTAGGGTTGCATCTGAAAAGTCGTTATTTCTTCTATGATCATGCTTAGGTACGAGGTGTGAATCTAGGGAAGATTTTATGCTTATCTTGCTTGCTTTAATGTTTTATCAAGAAATCCTGAACAAGGTTTCGTATCTGGTGTATTTGTATTACACATAGCTGACTGAAACAACCCCTTTTACTTGTTACTTTGGAAAGGCTGATGGTTTCCCTGTGGCCTCTCTTATATCCCCAACACTGATGGATTTGTTCTGTGATGCAATCTTATCAGGCCCAATTCCTGTAACAGAAATATTTATTTCTTCAATGTCCATGTGAGTGCTGCAATTGCTAAGGTTCTTGTTATCTCTGAATAATACGGAGTAGTTGTTTCTAAGATGAATTTATGGTCGTATGTAGTGGTTCTGTTTATATATGTTTGCGAATTGTAGGTATATTTACTTTGACATAAGGACTTTGGGGGACCAAGTTTAGGCTTTAGTATAACGAATTTTCTTTTTACATTGGATTACATAAATGGTTGTGCAGAGCACAGTAATACACATAACATATGGATACATATTTTCATTTTTCATTTTTCATTTTTCATTTTACGTGAACTATTCTGTAGATTGAAGGTAGCTCCTTATGCGCTCACCCTTCAGCTCATTGATAACCTCAGTTTGACGTCCTTTTAAGAGCAAGACTGGGTATTCAATGTAGTGCATACTTTTATAGATGTAGTTTCTTATGTTTCTGAGTATTCGATGTAGTGCAAACAAAGTGATGCAAGATTGGGTATTTGATGTAGTGCATAATTTCATAGATGTGGGTTTCTTGTGTTTCTAAGTATTTGATGTAGTGCATACAGTGGGAATGTGTGATGCAAGATTGGGTACTCAATGTAGTGCATACTTATATATATAAATGGGCATGATTTTTTTTTATTTTATTTTTTTGGCTTTTATATCCATCTGCACATTTGGTTATTGCCGTGGGTGGATTTAGTTTCCACTTCTGTAGTACATGGATTTTAACTTTTAAGCAGGAATTCTTTTACCACGTTATATATGCTATGCAGTATGCACCATCTGTTAAGTTGCGCTACTAACGTATTGCTTTTGTCCCGTTAGCCTGTACTGTTTTAGAATGACTGTTAGCCTCGATCACTTGGACATGTGATGGTGTTTGTTATGCTGGTCTTTAATAGAAGAATCATACTCGATGCAACTCTAACTATATTTTCATTGTAATGTGTGCTGTAGATCAACTCTAACTAAAGTACATTGTGTCAAAGCTCATTGCTATTTGCTAGTATTCAAATAATGACATTTGATCCTTTTTTAGCAGGTACGCTATTTCACAAGCCAATAATCTACCATTTGATCCTTACATTGAGATAGTACTCCGTATAAACAAAAAGTTAAGACTACATAAGGTAAATTATAACATTACAACAATTACAAGAAATATTTGTTATTTTGTTATCGCTAATTATCCCCTCCTATAAAGAAAATAGTTGGCTTTGGTGGTTCCATAATTTCAACAGTGCCTTCAAGCATTTTAGCCACCTTCCCCATGGATGGTCTATTCTCTGGCCTCTCTTGAACACACCACATTGCTGTCTTCACCATTCGTTCAATCAATTTAAAATGTGTCTTATTATCATAAGAGTGTATGATTCTACGATCCAATATTTCCTCAAACCTTGGTTCTTCAATTGCCATTTCATATGCCCATTGAGGCAAATACCATTCATCACTTGGGATAGAAGTTGAAGGTCCTTGAAGTAGATTCCTTACCCCTGTCACAATTTCTAACAACACCATACCAAAACTAAACACATCAACTTTAGACGTGATCGAGTCATTTTTTATCCATTCAGGCGCTAGGTAGCCTCGTGTCCCACGAATCCTCGACTTAGTTACCATCTGTTCCTTCTTCTTAAGTTTTGACAACCCAAAATCAGCAACTTTTGGGCAAAAATCATCCCCTAAGAGTATGTTCTCTGGCTTTATGTCGCAATGTAGTACCCATTCTAAACACTCTTCATGTAGATATGCAATTGCTCTTGCCACACCAAGAGCAATCCTATACCTTATATTCCAATCAAGTATGGGCTTTTGATTTGAGCCTGGCATGAGCTCTATCTCATTCGTATTATCATCTCTTATGTCCGGTACAACATGGCCCGACATAAAGAGATACTTATCAAGTGACCCGTTGGGAACATGCTCGTACACCAAAACACGACGACCTTTCTCATTGCAAAAGCCCCATAAACGAACCAAATTAAGGTGGTGCATACGTGCAATAATTGTCACTTCACCCCAAAACTCCGCATCGCCACCGGTAACGTTTTTCAAGCATTTCACTGCCACGGGCCGCCCGTCATGCAACTTCCCTATGTAAACATCACTAAACCCACCTTTTCCTATGATGTTTTCTACTGAAAAATCATTTGTTGCTGATTTTATTTCAGCGTAGCTAAACCTTCTTGGGCCTGCTGTGGGCAATAGCCCAAGCCCAAGTGTTTGGGCCATATCTCGATACTTCACATACCTTTTTAAGAAGGCCCGAAATAAGAACACCCCACCAGCAATTTCAACGCCGAAAAGGATAGTTATGATTATTATGTTTCGGGTTGTCCCGTTCGACTCTTCAGATGGATCCGGTAAGCTGTACTGGATTGGACATGTAGTATCCAACACCTCTGACATGCCCGTGAAATTACTCGGGTCAAGTTCAGAGTTGTCCACTCTAAGATAAAAGGCCATCTCTGTACCCGGAGACCAATAGCCGTTCATGATGTTGTCGAGTTGGAGCACACAATAACCCAGCCCATTAAACCTAAATCCGAACCCGAGGCATCTTCGGTTATTCCTACATCTAGACTCACAATGATCCAAGTTAAAAAGATTCAAGCTTGTTTGATTCGACCCTCCTGAGTAATTAACATAATCAAGCCTCAAAAACTTGCTTCTACCCATATCAACAATTGGAATCTTTCTCTCACATGAGTCCGACCCGGCACTTTGCCTAAAACCAGGCGGGCATAAACATTGGTAACCTGATAAAGTTGACCCATTACTATAACAAATATAACCCGGCCCACATAAACCATGCACTAGGCACACCTCTAGCACAGCTACCCAAACAGGAACCCATGTGTTCGTAACCGGGTTATAACTAAAGAAACGAAGATTCCCATCATCACCCATGGTAAGTCTTCGGGTTCGGTTCTGCCCATAATCTGCTAAAATTAGTGGGCCTCCACCATCTTTCTGGACCTGCCCATCAACGCCAAAACTCACTATCCCATTACCCAAAGACCAATACGAATCCGACCCGTTAAATAGCAAATTTCCCAACCCGTTAAAACTAAACTTCCCATTCCTTGATACCAAAACGGTGTCGTTTCCGAACGTTTGATTTGGGAGAAAAGTATCAGTTGGGTGATCAAAACTCTGCCAAGAACCAAACACCAAATTCCCATCATCCCTAAGAATTAATCTGGTGGAGCTCGAGTTTGCGGTAGTTGTGGTGTTCCAGATAATCGGGCCAGAAGACCCGTTGATGAGCTGAAGATCATCATTAGAAGTGATGATCAAGGAAGCTGCTGCTCTAACAGGGGAATCCCAATTAGCTGACCAAATGATGGTTTGATCAGATGTATTGGAGTACCAAATTGAGAAGACGAAGAGGTTTGATGAAGCGGGTAAACGTCGAAAACCGGCTGCGAAGGCGGTGTTTCGAGATAGAAGGGTGCGGTTTTGAGAGGGATTCCATGGGGAGTTTGAGGTGGAGAAAGAGGAGAGAGATTGAGCAGAGGAAGATGAAGGTGAAGATGTTAGTAGGATGATTATTAGCAAAATAAAATGGGGACGTTGAAATTCCATGATTTTTAGTTTTTTTGAGGATAGATTCGTGGGGGTATTTGGAGTGGGTTGGAGGTGGTTGGTTGAATGCATTTTAATGGCGGCTAATTATTTGAATTATTGGTGTTTTTTTGACTTATGACCATTGACTTCTTGTGAAAGTATTTAATAATGACAACTTGGAATTTATTACAGATCTAGTAATATGGAGTATCATCTACTCCGTATTATGTATTCACAAATTCTTATTTACAATGGGTGTACAATAAATATTGTACACCGGAGTAAAAGTTAACTCAAAATGCTTAAAAGTTAAGCTTATATATGTAAAAGTTATCTATTTTTCATTGATAATTTTTTTCATTTTAGTTAAACTTATTTCTTCAAAATCACTAATAATGTATAAAATTAATCATTTAACCCTTTAAAATATTTATTTAACAATTTTTTTTACTAATATAAAAGTTAATCAAAACTAGGTTAAAGTTATAAAAAAAAGGTTAAAGTTATCTTGGTGTACAATAAATTTATTGTACACCTTGTGCGCAGAAGATCTTTTGTTATGTATTTTGGTTTTTGGTATTGTGAAATGTTTGGTAAATTTATATCGGGTAATATATCTATATCTATATCTATATTACTCCATCTGTTTCTTTTTGTTTGTTACGTATTTCTTTTAAGATGTTTCACAATGTATGTTACTTGGAAGAATTTTGTTCCTTTTATAAACTTATTATACTGTTATTTTTTGTGCCATCTTTTAATTTTTATTGGTCCAATTTTTTCAACTCATTAAATTTCTTTACAATTTCTCAAGTATGTTAAGTTGGAAATATGTGTGCTTTTTCATTATTGGTTCATTTTGATAAATAATACAATCTTATTGGTTATGGTAATGAATAGTGGATTGGGGTTTTACTTGGGTTTATTTTCTTAATAAAAAAAGAGAATATTTATTATACGTTAATAAACGTGCAAAAGTCCAAACGTAACAAACAAAAAGAATCGAAGAGAGTAATAATTTAAAACATACTCCGTAGTAAAAAAAAATTCTTTTTTTCCGGAGAGTCAGTAGTATTTTGCTTGTGATGTTTAACCTTCTTTCTATTATTTTTTAATATTTT
This sequence comes from Spinacia oleracea, assembly GCF_020520425.1. Taxonomy (NCBI): domain Eukaryota; kingdom Viridiplantae; phylum Streptophyta; class Magnoliopsida; order Caryophyllales; family Amaranthaceae; genus Spinacia; species Spinacia oleracea. The sequence goes on along the minus strand of NC_079491.1, from coordinate 92,325,249 downwards.
TCCCTTTTTTTAACTACTTCCATCCCTTTTGTTCCATACGTTTGATATTATGCACGCGATTTAACGACTAATTAATCTGTATTAAGATTTCTCTATTATTTTAAATTTAAACAAGATAAATTACGTTTATTTATAATGTTTTCACTTTTGTAAAAAAATCTGATATTAGAAAAATAAAAAAGATTTAATACCACAATGGAAAAGTGAGAGAGATTAAATGCCCCAATGAATTTTATAAAATATTTCTTGGACACAAATTTTAAAAACACTGCATTCAGGTGATATTATAAAAGTAAATGTAAAAAACAAAATGGGACACATGAAATGGAATACGTAAAGAACAAAAAGGGACGGAGGGAGTATTTTTATCCAAAATCCTAACTTTACTTTGTGTTTTTTCTAAAAATTAAAATAATTCTTGCATGACTTTCCATAAGCTTTTAATTAATTTGATTGTTTATATTTAGTTGCAATTGTTTACATTCATAACATCTCTCTTAATTTATTCATAGTATCTCTATTATATAAGCCAAGAGCTGAGGGACTTTTTCGTAACATGACTTTTCGTGTCCCCCATGTAAAATACCAAAATACCCTCAAATCTTTTAATTTCAAATCTTCCTGTAAAACACGGAAATCCCTAAATCTCACACACAACTCTCTTTCTCTCTCCAAAGTCTTCGGCGTCCCTAACCCGTTTTCTCTCTCTCGTTTTCTCTCTACTTCCTCTTCGATCTTCTTCCTCTAATCCTCTTCCACCATTGTAAACACCAAGAAGTTCGTGTCTCTTTCACCGCACACGCAGACTCTCTCTCCTCCGTCTCTCGCCGTTGCCATCACCATCAACGTCTGATCTTCTGGAGATCCGGGTGAGATTTCAACAATTAGTTCAAATTTTCATTTTTTTCCAATTGATTCTGGAGATTTTGTTGATTTGATATGTTTTTTCCAATTGTTTTTTCAATACTCAGTTATTCTATTTCAAATTTTTAAGATTTGGGGAAGAAATCGGGTTCCAAATCACGCTCTCTCTCTCGCGGGTAAATAACTCAGTTTCTTTCATTTCTTAAATCTTTCAATTTCAAATTTGAAAGGTTTGGGTGTTTAATTTGTTCCAGCTCCATTGATTGAAGATCGATTTCAAATTTGTAAGATTTGGGGTTTGTTTTTCCTTCACTATTTACTTCATTTGATGACTAATTACAGTTTTTGATGCCATTGTATCACGTTAATTATGTTTGTGCAAAGTCCTCGGTTTTGGGTTTGTGATATGGAATTTAATTGAATTGGTTTGTGTATGGAATTTCTGGAAACAGCTTGATTTGGGTTTCTTTTGATGTGCGGAAGTTTAATTGACCTGAAAATTCAAAAGGGTTTTAGTCTTTTGATAGAGTGAGTAATTATGTTATATAGATGTTGAATTTGGTGATTAATTTGTGAAACTTTGATGATTGGAAAGTTAAACTTTTTGAGATTTTTTTCATATTTTGTAGAAAGAAATCCAGTCTCAAAGATTTGGAAAATGCTTGCTTGAATTGAGTGGAAATAATGCCATAATGGTCATGGATGATGCTGACATTAAGCTGGCTGTTCGTTCTGTTATCTTTACAGCTATTGGTACAACTGGTCAGCGTGTACAACCTATTGTAGGCTGGTAATTACATAGTATCTGTTTATTGAATGACAGGTTCACTTCACAAGAGTAGTACGTGTAGACACCTACTTTTGTCCCCATTCCCGAAAGGGAAGGTTCGATGATGAAAACATAAATCTCCACTTGACAACGCATCTCCTATAAAATAACGAATCTCAATCACCCTTTTCGTTTCACCCAAAACCTGCTATTTATAGAAACCTGATATTTATGGAAACCTGCTAAAAATAGTAACTGCCGTAAAGGGTAGCTTCTAAAAGTGGCAAGTCATAAAAGATAGAAACCTGTCAGAATTAGGTGTTGCACTCCAACATAAATCCTAAATGAGATAGAAAACTGCGAGAATCCTATTCCTAATATGATTCGGAAATATGAGTTACGTATTAATTAAAATCCTAACGAGCCTAGAGTTCGTAACGGGCCCAGACGCATTCCGTCATAAAATTGATACGCACTAAAAGACTCGATTAAGTCTCAAACACTACGGATTTCAGGAATCCGAATCTGACTAAGAAAATAGCCCAGACCCTATTTTCAACGCTGGCTCTGGGCGCCGAAATCTTCGGCGCCCAGGCCTGGGCGCTGGAATTACCTGGGTACGTATTTTTTCCTAATTCTTTGTGGATTAGAGCTCTGCAATTCTATCTTTCCACAAACTCTTTTCTATAAATATAGCCCAAGTTCGACGTGAAATCACAACACACAATTCATATTCTGAGTATTGACTCCAACCCCTAGCCTAAGCCTCACGCTGCGAAATTGTTCACGCATTCTGTCGCAATCGATCCATAAATCGAACAGAACGTATCCTGTCCCATAATTTGAGATTCGTTAAATAAAAAGGAGAAATAGCAAAGTCAAAGTGGTTAGTTTTCTGAGAACCGTGACGCACCTCTCAAGGGTGCGTCGTAATGTGCCCCTTTTCTATGATTTAATTGCTTTCCTCGCCCTTTTTATGAACTGTTAAACTAACTAATTCTGATTGTTCTACCACGCCTAACAAATATAATATTTTTGGGAAATTGGATTATCATGCTAGGTCCCTTAATGCAATCTAAATCAGATAATCGCGATCGATCTAGTATTATATGTTGCATATTGCTAAAATCAACTCAGATTAGTTTAATAGTTAACGCATGTCCCTTCAATTATTTATGCTGAGCTAGTAAGGATATCCTGCCTCTGGAGTTATCGACGAGCGAGTACTCCTCTCGGTAGTTACAGTCCCCCGAACCCTCAATCTCTACCTTGCGGGTGTATGTTGAGAGATCCCCACACCAGGGATCACAAGGGAACCTACGGCCGTCGTGGTCAAACATAATTGCACTCCCTTTATGTCACGATAACCGGGTTTTGTCAGTTTTTCTCATTGTCGTTATAAACTTAATGGCGACTCCTATATTACTAGTCAATTGGGTGTAAACTCACAGGAAATCCAATTACACTTGATTGAATAAAAAGAATCGTCACACCCACGAGGGACGAGGTCACGCATTAGCCTCGTGATTTTTCGACCCCCTCACAGTGGCGACTCCACTGGGGATAGTGAAGGAAATACTCGTGCTTGTAGGTAATCAAAATAGCCGAAGGGTGAAACGATCCTACCCCGCGTTTATTTCCCAATCAAGTTGGGACGACCTGAAAATCAGCATATTAATGTGAACGGACAGAACCGCATAACGAATCTTGGCTCCCTTGGTGTTTCATCTTGGGAGTTGGGACTAAGGATACCCATCGCCAACCGGGGGGTGCATACGCTTCGAAAGTTGTCCACTCGGCACTTTCGCTAGTAGTACACCCGTCCCAAACCCAATCGCTCACTCATTAGGTCCCTCTCGCCTGCATGCCCCCTTGGCTTGCACTTGCGGGTTGGCCTCTTGAGCGAAATTCGTCTGCTGAAGACACTACCTCGACCGGGGCATGTGTTGGATCTACGATAGAAGCGGTACCAAGCCAGGCGCAAATAACTACCCATAGAAGCCTATCATAAACTACATGACATGTTATTATCGCCTCATGATGAATGTTAGTTATGTGTAGCGAAATATGTGATTGTGTGTGACAAACTATCCTAGAAAACCAACGACCTTAAAAATTGCCCAAACATTCATAGACTAATTTGCCAAAGGGTTATACCGAAATACGTGTTCCGCAAACCCGAATGATCGCCACAAAAATAAGCGACGCTCGGGATGGCCTGTAACGAATCCCACAAACGCTGCACGACGCGTAAAGGACGTTTTTAGGCAAGCACGCAAAATCGAAGTCGCATAAACAAAAGTAGACGCAAACAGAAAACGAGAATCAGCCAGGGACGCATTTTCAACGCCCCTGGCTGGGCGCCAGAATTTCTCACGCCCTACGCCGGGCGCTGAAGTTGCTGCTTGGCCTTCTGGTCAGGCGCAGCAGCCTCGGTGCCCGCGCAAAAGGAAAATACGTAGCACAAAAAATGTTCGTAAAAAGAATTGCTACGAGGGCGTAAGAAAAGCACTCGATTCTAAAAGCGACTCATAAAAATTAATAACTCTTTGCGTCGTTGTTAGGCCTCTTACGACGACAATGCTCGGCACCAAAACCGAACATGCTAATAATTATGAATGTCACACGGGCAAGTGTTTCGAAAATCCAAAGAATGACCAAAAGAAAGAACTAAAAAGTGTACCACCAAAAGAAAGAGTGAAAAACCAATAGAGAGAGTCGACGTCTAGACTAAGTAATACTTGAAACTTTGGGACCTAAACTTTAGCTTATCTTATGCATAGGACTGGTCCTGCCACTTGGTGCCGATCGGGAAATCAAAGGTTAGTACGTCTCGAAGATATATCGCCAACACTAGGTTTAGTGACTCCAAGCTCCGTCCGTCATTCCCCATTTCAAGGATCTCCGCTCCCCCAAACTCGATTCGCACCCTCAAACATGTATATAGAAGAGCTACAGAACCAAATAACCCAAATGACCCTGCTCGTGAACCAACTAAAAATGGAAAACGAATCCTCAGCGGCTGCGCAAGCCAAACATTTTGCATTACTGGTCATTTGGCCTCCTGAAACCGAATTAGCCCAAAAATTCATTGACAATCTGGACCCAACTTACAAACAACATCTTAGATACTTGAGCCTTGATACCTTCAAGAGGGTTTATAATATGGGAATAAAGATTGAGGATGACCCCACAAAAACAGTACAAATCAAACCTGCATACAAGAGTAGCACCTACCGCAGGGGCCCCATGCCCCAAGCCCAAAAGGTCCATGCTGTAACCCGAAGGAGCCCGGGAAGGTGGACCCGAAATCGAAAGTTTGCCCCAATCGGGTCGACTTTGGTACAAGCCTTCGAAAGACTAACCAATCAAGGAAAGTTGAGACCTATAGGCCCCACCCGTGACCCTCCTGTCAAGAACAAATATTGGGTCGAAGGTACTTATATTGCAAGTTCCATCAAGGAAATGGGCATGACACCGAAAACTGCTGGAACCTAAAAAACACGATCCAGGATATGATAGAGGAAATAAAACCTCTCCCCAACGTTGGCAAACCCAACAACAACAAGAGCCCACTCGACTCTTGTCACATCTCTCTCGACCTACCAGAAAATGAGAACTTCGACCCTACGGTGTACATTACACCTCAAGGTGCACCACTTGCTGTGGTCCCTATGGATCGAATCGAGAGAGAAGTGTGCGGTGTGTGGGATGATGATGCTGAAGATATCTACCTGTCTCAAGGATCGGGCCAGGACCTCTTTACTGAAACTTGGCCCAGATTGAAGTTTCCCATGACTGCCACACCTTGGATGAGGCACCCCACCTCACCAAGACTAAAACAGCTGAAATATTGGACAACCAAACTTTATGGACATTGTTTAACGAATCGAGGCCTATGGAGGACGAGACTGTGATGACTACCCTAGCTCTACAAGATAGAGGTTTCGATCCAACCCGGTTAATCGCTCCTGCATCAACACTAGAAGAGATCGAGAACGGATGGGTGAAGACATATCAGTGGGTCAATAGAATTCAAGATGAGTACCGATGAAAGACCAAAGTTTTACGAGGCTAAACCCAAGGCTTGAGCCACATAGAGCACCTTAATATAAAAGCGCCTAGTAGTTCTTTAGATTGGTAGAAAAATAATAAAGACTTTAGATGGTCTTAAGACCCCTTAGAATATAGGTCAAGTTTATTTCAGTGTGTTTTCCTTACTTTCCAAATTAATAAAGGCGTAATATTTCTCCTAAAAATTCTAACACTAAGTAAGCACCAATAGTACTTGCAAAATGCAAAAATAAAGAGGCGGCCCACTCTAGGCCCAACAAACAAGGCCCACTCGGCCTTGAAATAGTGCCATGTGGACCAATTCCCGAAACCCACAAAAATAAACCGCACCATCCCATTCATATCCCCAAAACATAAAAGTCAACCAGTGTAACCATAAAAGTCAATCCGTGCAACCCAAAGAAGTCAAAGGAAATCAAAATCCAAAACAAAAGCAAATGTTGCCTAAAAGGGGAATTAATAAAATATAACCCCACCATATCCTTCAAAAACCGACACGCACCTCAACCCACCTCAAAAGCCTACACAAAGATCTTCATATCTTCCACACCCTAACTCCATTTTCAAAACCGTTTCGAGTCATGAATAGAAAAAAAATTAATCCGGACAAAAATGCATTTCACGCTAACAGTAAAAAAAGCCTCCAAAATAGCCTCAAAATTGACTTTAGATACGAGCAAAAATCAAGGCACAAAAAAAGAAATAAATGCAAGAACACGTGAAGCAAAGCGTCAAAAACGACCGCCAGAAATCATTTTCAGCGCCCAGGGCTGGGCGCCTAAATTTCTGACGCCCCAGCCTGGGCGTTGAAACTCTCTGCCTGCCAAAATTTTCTTCCTTTTCAGAAGTGCTCGTCATTTTATCCGCACACAACGGAAAAATAACGAACACTTGGGGGGTACAGTACGTATCCAAATAGGCTTACCAAAAAAAACGTATCCAAATAGGCTTACAAAAAAAAATATAGCCATACAAATTAGTCGAATTTCATTTTTACGTGACTTATGGCAATAAAAACGGCAGATGAAAATAATGATAATACTTCACTCATTTGACCGATTAAGTAATGTGCTTCCACCTCAGGGCATATCTACCGAAATCTGGCATACTAGAACTTATTCTAAGCTAGAACTACGCGCGACCTGATTCTGACAAGATACGTAGGCAATCCTTACCAAGGATTCGGTCCAATAAAAAAACACATATTCTTTGTGCAAAGTGTTAGACACATAAAAACATAAAAAAGGAGGAGAAACAAAAAATGAAAAAGAAAAAATAAAAATACGCCTTTATTGAAAAATAATAAGAAGGAAAACAAAGTGCTAAGAATAAAAAACAAACACAACTGAAATAAATAAAGGGCACCTACACCCTAGCAAGAACTACACTACTCTAGTTCTTCCGGATCATCAAATAAAGTCGTGTAGAGGGCAATGTTCGCAAGATCCACCCCCACAGTCTTCTGCGCTGCCCCAATATCAATCTCCATAAGAACCGGCTCCTGGACACTAACTTCCAAAGATGCCAAGGCTTCAGAAACATTCTCAGTTATAGCCCGCTCAGCCTCAAGGGCACAGACAATGGTGGGAGAAGGATTATTATCATCAACTAGACTAGCCACTGTTTCTACAGGTGGCTGAGCCTTCCTAACCCATACATTGTTCCGGCGACGATCTCCGCGAGAGCTTGCATTTCTTTTAACAACAGCAGGCCCCTTCATGTTAGGCATCTTTTTAGGCCTGAAACTGCAACGGGGAGGAACTTCCTTTCGCTTTCGATCAGGACGAGCTTTCACAGTCTTAATACTATAGGTACGAGGTTTGGCAGAATCAGGACCCTCATACTTAACACGAATACGAGATATCAAAAGCTCAGCCGGCTCCCCATTTCGAGCCTCGGTCCTCACATCTTTATCATCGGAGCTCATCCACAACTTGTAGTTTTCAGAAAGACCCACAAAGCCATTTGTAGCTACGGCCCAACGCGGGAGACCATCATAATACTTAGCCCACGCTAGAACCCGTGCTTGTGAAAAGGCCGCTACCTTAGGTGGTACCGTATCAGAAAAGGGGATAGTCTGCCTTAAACCATATTGACGCATGACTCGGTAAGGAAAAATATAAATAGGACGAGATAGCCCCAACAAAGAAACATAAACCGATACATCAGAACCCCCTGTCATAGTAGTCAAACCCCACCATGGTACCACCCACTTAATAGAACAAATGCCATAAGTAAAAAAGGAGGTCCATTCGGCCTCGTCCTGGCCTTGGTGCAAGTATTTTCGGTTACCCAAGGCTTTAGGGCGATAATGTTTAGGATCGGCAGGAGCTTCCAAAAGTCTAAGCCGTTCCACGAGCCAAATCTGCAAAAAACGGGTACGATCAAGAAAATAATAACAAAAATAAAACGGTTCCTGGGGCGCAGTTTTAACGCCCAGGACCAGGCGCCGATAATTCTAGCGCCCAGCCCTGGGCGCTGTAACTCAGCCCCAAGGCAGGACGAATGGAAAGTATTTATGAAAAAAAAAACGTATACGTGCGCAAAAAAAAATCGATTACCTGCAGTAATAGGGGGCTTCCCTTAAAATATTCAGATTTGGCGTCCTTCTTCAACTCATCCGCACTCAGCAAAGTCTCGGCAACCACCAACGGCATAATAGAATAGCAACTTTCCATCTGGATAATCAAGGGGACCAACCTTATGTCACCGAACTCACCATTGTTATTCGACAACAAATAATGATTCAACAAGCAAAATACAAGGGCTCGAATATTCAATTTCTGTTCGGTCATATTCTTACTAGGCCTAAAGTGATGTTTTACAAGTTTTGCCAAATTAACCTCATCACCTACAACAACTTCAGCAAGCATGTTAGCATCTAGTCCTAGGAAAGCCCCTATGGTTGTTTTACTCTCTTCAATAGTGCCAGGAGTGGCAGGAGTAGCATTAGTAGGATAACCAAGGATCGCAGCAAATTCATCTAGCAAAGGACATATTTCGTTGCCCCGGAAGACAAAAACATGATGATCGGAATCCCAAAAGCTTAGGGCTGCGTGTAGAAAATTATAGTCAATGTTAATTTGTTGTAAGCCTAAAAGTGCCTCTGAGTGGTATTCTTTCAACAAAGCGTTTTCTGTAGGATTAAGGGCCCGTAGCCAACGCCTAACAGCCCGTTGGAGTGAGAAAGTAGGAATCGACACGACGAGAGCAAGGAGTAACTAAAACACAGCAAAGAAAGAAGGAAATTGAGAGTGATGGAAAATAGGGACGTATCTAGCCCCTATATATAGGTGAATGCATCAAGTGACATCCTGATCCCATTCGGAAACGCGTTAAGAAATCCGAAAGTCAAAATTCGCCAGGAAAGGACTTTCAGCGCCCATAGCTGGGCGCCGAAATAATTAACGCCCAGCCTTGGGCGCCGGAAATGTAGCCCAAGGCCCAGATTTCACAAAACGCGGAACAGGAAAGGACTTAAAACCGTGTTGCCAGACACGAGGCCCCATTGCAATTAAGATTAAGCCCAAAAGCACCTTTAGCTCCCAAATAGCAAAAATGAATGTTAGAACTTAGTCGAAACTTAGACTTGTCTCAAGGAATATGTTACACTTTTCAAACCAAATATGAACAAAATAAATATCAAGGTCATTCTTCGAAACACCAAAAAAAATTGTTAAGTCGTTGGTTTCTCAAAAAGAAAAATGTTTGTCTGTCAAAAGATTAATCCGAGCCAAGCTAAACCAGATGTTATTTAAAAATAAACTTTGTCGTCTGAAAACTGAAGTCGCACTCCACGACTTCGCCAAAATAGCACACCACTATAAAGGCCGCTCGCACGTACGAGCGCGACCCCACATATGATTAAAAGACGTTATAAACGTCCCCCTCTTGGCGAAAAGTAACCAACAAGCCCAAGTGCTTGGGGGCTCGCGGAAAAAGTATATACTCCAACGAAGAGTGTGCGGAGTCAAAATCATATTTCCGGACTACGCTATAAGCAGTCCCATGTTTGGGTAAGCTCAAAAGAACGGGTTTCCTCAAGGAAAGGTCGCCGTTGACACTCGTACATAGTCTCCTAATCAAGGACCTAGGTAGTGGCAAAATTGAGCCGAAAAGACTAGCTCAAAACCACGAAAGAAGATGACCACAAAAAAATGGTCCGTCTAAGCACTTTGTCAACCCACATTCAGGTTACAACTAAATCCGAGCATCCCTCGAAAGAATTCGCTCCTGCGAGAATGAATAAGAAAAGAAATTCTCAAAAGAAATCACGATGAACAAAAACAATAGGAACTTGCCCATCTTCAGCGGGCAAGACCGCGTCACCAACCACGCGAGTTGCAAGCCGAAAAAAAAAACGAATTCAGGGATGTCCACCATTAGCGGACAGGCTCGCCATCTTTAGCCGGCGGGGTCTGCGTCACTAACCGCGCAGGTCCTTAGTCGCTGCAGCGATAACTTTTTTGGTTTTCCGTTTTTCCCAAAAACGATGTGAGTAGCCTTTGGTTTTCCGTTTTTCCCAAAAACGATGTGAGTAGCCTTTGGTTTTCCGTTTTTCCCAAAAACGATGTGAGTAGCCTTTGGTTTTCCGTTTTTCCCAAAAACGATGTGAGTAGCCTTTGGTTTTCCGTTTTTTCCCAAAAACGATGTGAGTAGCCTTTGGTTTTCCGTTTTTCCCAAAAACGATGTGAGTAGCCTTTGGTTTTCCGTTTTTCCCAAAAAACGATGTGAGTAGCCTTTGGTTTTCCGTTTTTCCCAAAAACGATGTGAGTAGCTTTTGGTTTTCCGTTTTTCCAAAAAAGAGCGATGTGAGTAGTTATTGGTTTTCCGTTTTTTCCAAAAAAAAGAGCGATGTGAGTAGTTTTTCCTTTTTCCACAAAAAAAATTCAAATATTGGTTTTCCGTTTTTTCCAAAAAAGAACGACGTGCTAGATTTTCCTTCGTTTTACGTCCCATAAGAACAAGGGGGTTTTCTCGTTTAGCTAACCCTAAAAATGAGAATATTTAAACATTTTTACCTCGTGATTGGGCTTGGCCAGGCCCAATTACACTTTATAGCTTTAATTTCGAAAACATCTGTAGCTACTCCCAATGACAAAGTGAGGGAGTTTCTACGCACCTTTAGATCCTTCCAATGACAAAGTGAGGAAGTTTCTATACTATTAGTTGACAAATCCCAATGACACGTGAGGGATATGTCGACACTTCAAAGTGATGACCCTTAAGTCAAATGTTATCACTCGGGGGCTCGTGAGACCCTCGCAAAAAACAGGTCACCATGGCTTGTGTGACGCACTCCGTCTAACACTTTGACCATCGTCTTACTCCAAGACTCAGTCAAAGTTGGGGCTAACTGTAGACACCTACTTTTGTCCCCATTCCCGAAAGGGAAGGTTAAATGATGAAAACATAAATCTCCACTTGACAACGCATCTCCTATAAAATAACGAATCTCAATCACCCTTCTCGTTTCACCCAAAACCTGCTATTTATAGAAACCTGCTATTTATGGAAACCTGTTAAAAATAGTAACTACCGTAAAGGGTAGCTTCTAAAAGTGGCAAGTCATAAAAGATAGAAACCTGTCAGAATTAGGTGTTGCACTCCAACATAAATCCTAAATGAGATAGAAAACTGCGAGAATCCTATTCCTAATATGATTCGGAAATAAGAGTTACGTGTTAATTAAATCCTAACGAGCCTAGAGTTCGTAACGGGCCCAGACGCATTCCGTCATGAAATTGATACGCACTAAAAGACTCGATTAAGTCTCAAACACTACGGATTTCAGGAATCCGAATCTGACTAAGAAAATAGCCCAGACCCTATTTTCAACGCTGGCTCTGGGCGCCGAAATCTTCAGCGCCCAGGCCTGGGCGCTGGAATTACCTGGGTACGTGTTTTTTCCTAATTCTTTGTGGATTAGAGCTCTGCAATTCTATCTTTCCACAAACTCTTTTCTATAAATATAGCCCATGTTCGACGTGAAATCACAACACACAATTCAGATTCTGAGTATTGACTCCAACCCCTAGCCTAAGCCTCACGCTGCGAAATTGTTCACGCGTTCTATCGCAATCGATCCATAAATCGAACAGAACGTATCCTGTCCCATAATTTGAGATTCGTTAAATAAAAAGGAGAAATAGCAAAGTCAAAGTGGTTAGTTTTCTGAGAACCGTGACGCACCTCTCAAGGGTGCGTCGTAATGTGCCCCTTTTCTATGATTTAATTGCTTTCCTCGCCCTTTTTATGAACTGTTAAACTAACTAAATCTGATTGTTCTACCACGCCTAACAAATATAATATTTTTGGGAAATTGGATTATCATCCTAGGTCCCTTAATGCAATCTAAATCAGATAATCGCGATCGATCTAGTATTATATGTTGCATATTGCTAAAATCAACTCAGATTAGTTTAATAGTTAACGCATGTCCCTTCAATTATTTATGCTGAGCTAGTAAGGATATCCTGCCACTGGAGTTATCGACGAGCGAGTACTCCTCTCGGTAGTTACAGTCCCCCGAACCCTCAATCTCTACCTTGCGGGTGTATGTTGAGAGATCCCCACACCAGGGATCACAAGGGAACCTACGGCCGTCGTGGTCAAACATAATTGCACTCCCTTTATGTCACGATAACCGGGTTTTGTCAGTTTTTCTCATTGTCGTTAAAAACTGAATGGCGACTCCTATATTACTAGTCAATTGGGTGTAAACTCACAGGAAATCCAATTACACTTGATTGAATAAAAAGAATCGTCACACCCACGAGGGACGAGGTCACGCATTAGCCTCGTGCTTTTTCGACCCCCTCACAGTGGCGACTCCACTGGGGATAGTGAAGGAAATACTCGTGCTTGTAGGTAATCAAAATAGCCGAAGGGTGAAACGATCGTACCCCGCGTTTATTTCCCAATCAAGTTGGGACGACCTGAAAATCAGCATATTAATGTGAACGGACAGAACCGCATAACGAATCTTGGCTCCCTTGGTGTTTCATCTTGGGAGTTTGGACTAAGGATACCCATCGCCAACCGGGGGGTGCATACGCTTCGAATGTTGTCCACTCGGCACTTTCGCTAGTAGTACACCCGTTCCAAACCCAATCGCTCACTCATTAGGTCCCTCTCGCCTGCATGCCCCCTTGGCTTGCACTTGCGGGTTGGCCTCTTGAGCGAAATTCGTCTGCTGAAGACACTACCTCGACCGGGGCATGTGTTGGATCTACGATAGAAGCGGTACCAAGCCAGGCGCAAATAACTACCCATAGAAGCCTATCATAAACTACATGACATGTTATTATCGCCTCATGATGAATGTTAGTTATGTGTAGCGAAATATGTGATTGTGTATTTAATGATAATCACAGGTTATTTAGATTTTTGGTATTATAAACTGTTGAATTTCTTACATTTTTTTTGACTAATTTATGATTTTGGCTTCTCCTGTAGTTTGTCTAATTTTGGCTTCTCCTGTGGTTTGTCTAATTTATGATTGTGGCTTCTCCTGTAGTCTATTGTTTCTTATGCAGTCTCTTGAAGTGCTTTCAGAACTCTATTCCCCTGTATTAAGCCCGTACCTCAGATTGAGATTCTTTAGCTGTAATATATGATAAAGATACAATGAAAATTAACTTCAGAATGCCAAGTCTAACTGACATATTTTGTGCAGCCTTACATTTTCTGTCTTAATGTCCATTTTGGTTGCGAAACTTTGATGATTTCATGATTTAGATAGGAATTCCGCACGCGATTTCATGATTCAGTCTAATTGTAGGATGCTAAATTTGAGATTGAGGGTTTTGTCTGAAGATCTAAAAAATGGCAAGTCGTTATTCTAAATTGATGTTGCTGCTTTGTGATTTAATTCATAATCATCATATACGTAATGACAAGTTTTTGTTTTCTATTAGAATTGAAATGCTGAGTTAAATCTGATGCAACTTTTGGTAATTGTTAGGAGTAATTTACTGCAACTGAGATTTGGTTGATTGTCTGCTGTGGTTAGGGTTTCAAATGGGGGGGGAAATCGGCTGGAATTTGAATTGTTAAATAAGTAGGTTACTAGATTTCCGAGTGTCGAATTGTGGTTTTGAAAGAGTACTTTTAGTTCTAGATTTCCCTTATTGAATAACCCCAACAGGTTTAAAGATATCAAGTTTTGGAAGGTGTTGAAACATAAGTTCGATGAGCTCTTTGGTTTTCGCCAAGATGTGAGGTATGTGTTTCTCTCCCTTCTATTTTTTATTATTTTTTATTTTTTATTTTTATTTTATTTTTATTTTTATTTTTTATGATTTTCCTTTTTCTCTTTTGTTAAACTTACTAACTATATTTCCAAATTTCCAGGTAAACCATGAGGACTACAATGAAGGCATCATTCAAGTCCAAGCAAAGATTAATATGCTTAGGTCTCACTTTCCGTTTATTAATTTTTTTTTTGGAGTTTATAGTAATTGTTCTACAAATAAAATAGTGACGTAAAGATTTTACTTATTCTCCTATTTTTCTGTAAATGCTTTGTACAAAATTTTTAGTCAACTAATTAATTATACAGTTAGTTAACTTCTAAAGTTGGTTTTTTTTGTATTACAATTCTTCAAAAACTGAGCTTATCTAAAACAAATGCTTTAGTTATGCTAATAGCTGCCTTCGAACTATACATAAAAGAGTTGTATTTTTTTGTTTTTACTTCAGTCAAGAAATATGAGTTAAGAATCCCTAAAAACAGTGAACTTTCTATTTAGAATTTGTAATGGTGTATAAAGTGTTTCTCTTTGGAATTTGTGTTTGAAAAAGATGTCCGGAGGAGGAAATGTTGTTCTGATATTATCTCGCACGCATCGCGTGCATATAAAACTATTAGTATATATATATATACTAAAAGAGACACCAGGAATGACACGTGTCAAATCCTGGTGCGATTTTTTCCCGCCAAAAATAATTTTTCTAAAAACGTGTATCTGTTTTATTTTATTTTTATTCTCTATCTTTTTTTACAAACAATTTATGTATGGAAACAAAATTTAGTTTATGAATTATGGCAATAGTAGATATGACGTAATAATAATTATTCTAAATTGGTAATATTTTAGTCAAATTGCTATATTAATAATGGAAAATATATCACTAAATATTTTAGTCAAATTAACATATTAGCATCATAAATATGCATATTAGATGAATAAACTTAAACGTGTATGTTAAAAATGTTATAACTATGCAGTAGTTTGGGAGATATTCATTTAAATATTTTGTGAAAAAAATTTATCAAAATCCATACGTGCACGAGATCTAATCTTGTAATTGATTATTTCGTTGCCCCGGCCCTTTAGCTTTTGTATCAATTTATCGACGTACACTATGTAGATTATTGGTATATTAAAAATTGTGAAAAATCAAAATTATCAATGGGAATGATAATATGAGACGCAGACTATTTTACACGTTCATTATATTACGGATACTTTTGGCAATAGGTGTGATAAGTCAAAAGTCTTCCTTCGGTATGGTCTTTTGTCTTGCCCAAACGACAATGTCAAGAAGACTTTGGAAAGTCTAAAGAAGTTGGACCATTAATACGGAGAGTACTATCAAACACATCTAGAAAAAGAACATCTAGCTTATGTAGAAAATAAAAAAAATAAAATAAAAAAAATAATAAAAAATTGGTCGGACCCTATAGCATTTAAAATATTTTTGTTTGGTGCCAATCATGAACCGAAGGACAATGCAAAATATAAATAAGGGCTGGAAGATTCGAACCTGAGACTAAGATTTATCGTACACTGACCATTAGTCTTAGCATTTTAAGATGAATCGCTAAACATACAGGGTAAATCTCAAATATGACAAACCTATCTCGACTGAAAACTGTGTTGTCACATGCACTGACCCCCCTCTTCCATTTACAATTTAATAAACCGCTAATTTCCCTTATGAAAGCACACTTCTACGTCTTCGCTAAAATTAACATTTGAAGGTGTAAACATCACTTATAATAAAAAAGCAGCATCAATGATCATTTTAACTCATAGATTAAACGAGGCAACTCGAAAAATCAAATACATGTTCATGATCATTGTGTCATCTTCTATACGTTGGAAACAAAATAAAAATATGGATGTCAACCAGATTAGTTGGTAAAGTATTGCGGGGTGGTACTCGAAATTTGAGATTAAATCTCGTCAAACACTTGTCTAACAGGTCAACGATGGAATAAGTTTCCCAAGTCCTTGCATATTGTGAAGAAGAAACAACCATGATGCAACTCATGAACACCTAAGCTAGTTGCAATTGGTGAGTTGCAAACGTACATTTTAGATTTAATAGTAAGTAAAAGTAATTGAGTGCATCTCTGTTAGACAAATGAGTAAATAAAATAATCAAGTTCAGTTACACAATGAGTTGCATGTATACAAAGAAACAAAGCTTTAATTAGATTTGTTAATTTTACGTGAACCTAATATTTCTGGGTACAATCTAATGTATATTTAACTCATTTGTGATTTTATTCATTGGAGTTTCATGCTATTTACCGTTTTGCGATTTTTAGATTTGTTATGTGGAGTATAATTAGCTAGATGCCTAGATTCGTCTCGATATATATTTTCGAAGTATTAATAATTTATAATTTCAACTTATCGATAAAAAATTAAGATTATAAGTAGACAAAATTGTGCATTGATAAAGAGCTGTATTACCTGTATATGTAAACGTGTACGTACTTACTCCATAAAGAATAAATGCACGTACACGAGTAATGAAATGACTAATAAGATAGAGTAACATTTGGTGCATGGTACTAGGCTAGCGCTACTAGGAAATAACCAATATATCTTGGTGGAGTTGGTGGGAAACTTATTTTATGATTTGGAGGTTACAGATCGAGCCTCACATAACAACAACAAAATGTATGGGTGTGGCTCAAATAAAAATCTGCGTAGCTAGAATGGTTAACCTGTAATAGATGCTGGTTCGGTAGAGTATATTTTCCTTTCCTATTTTTAAAAAATTAAAAAGTTGGTACTAGCAAATACTTCATGCGTCCTCTAGTCTAGAAATAAAAGTCTCAAACGTCTTTGAAAAGTCCAACGAATTTGAGGCATCGTAGAACTTACGACACAAGTCGATCACACAACCAAAAGTCTGGAAGTCTAGAACCAACCATTCTTTTCAGCATAATTCATTACAAGGAGCTAGTAAACAGATCTATTCACCAAGTTTGATTTTTTTCGGAGTGTAAGAACTATGCATCCTACATGCAAGTTAAGCCGAGGCGAGTAGAGTGGTAGAGTAATCATATCCGTTCATCAAACTTATACAGAGTACTAAAGTTAGAGGAAAATTTGGTAATATTAATCCAACCTTTGGCCGGTTTTCTTTTATTAATCCCACCTACGACATATTTTTTAATAATCCCACCTTTACTACCCAAC
Source organism: Spinacia oleracea (assembly GCF_020520425.1). Taxonomy (NCBI): domain Eukaryota; kingdom Viridiplantae; phylum Streptophyta; class Magnoliopsida; order Caryophyllales; family Amaranthaceae; genus Spinacia; species Spinacia oleracea. Next base: position 92,308,098 of record NC_079491.1, on the reverse strand, counting down.
GACTTTTATTAGGCTTAAGTGACCGATAATCGGTGAAAAAGTCATCGAGATGGTGATGAATTGATGATGATGACTGAATATATCGAGAGAGAGTACTGCCACGTAGGGACATATTACCTCCTACAATAGGTTTATGACGTGTTTGGCCCAATAAAAGTCGTTGGGTAGTAAAGGTAGGAGTATTAAAAAATATGTCGTAGGTAGGCTTAATTAAAGAAAATTGGCCAAAGGTTGGATTAATATTACTAAATTTTCCAAAGTTAGAGTTCTAAAATATTTTATCGTAATTGCTACATTTAAGAGTTTTACATTTCACATTTCTCAACGCACAATTTTTACCGTTAATAATTTCATTTAGCTATATATATGAAAATATTATACTATAAAATATTGATGTATGCCGAGACGAGTTTAATAACCTTCTCCACACTATGTTTATCCTTATAGTTATACTCCCTTTGTCCTAAAATATCACCCCACTTTTAGTTTGTCCTTTTGAATTTGCTGCGTATTATTTATAGTATGTGATCTTCACATGGTTCCCCTCATACTTTATTATTTAAATTAGGAAAAGAAAAAGACTATCAACACGTTTGATTTTTTTTTTTGCCTTATATCTTAATAAAGTAAAAATATTATTTAGAATAAGTTTTTAAGGACGGAGGGAGTACATAACCTCCCACACAAACAAGTATAAAGCGAAGCGCGTGAATAGCCTAAAAGTCTTATTAGGAATTATATCGTATATAGAATTTCTAGTGTTATGTGAAATTCCCTATTGTTATTAGGTTTATATTTTAGGAGTTTATATCATGTTAGGGTTGTGTAATCAACTGTGTATTATATATACGTCAATAATAATATACAAAAGGTCAAGTCGTTTTCTCCTACTTTTCTCCGAGTTTAACATGCACATCCTCTCTAAGATTAGAGATTTATTTCGATCCTTTGTCTAAACACAACCCTAGAGATTATAATTTTTTTTTCGCAAAATCGATTCAGAGAATTCGTGGCTTCAATTAGCCGATCAAGTTATCAGTCTTGATCATCTGTGCGTAGATTATTATCGAACAAGGAGTGTCGTACCTGTTCGTTATTTTGCGCAAAATCAAACCGGAGTGTACCTGTGTGTTGGTGCTCGACGTGATTACTGCTCCGAAAAATCTATAGGAATTGTTACGGAGTACGTATACACCAACAATTATCCACCGGTCCAAAAAAAAAATAAAAAAATTGTCTACAACAATTTGTCTCCTAGTGAGAGTGAGGGGTAGCTCAGTTGGTTAGAGCTTCCATCCCGGTTCCAGGTGATCCTGGGATCAATTCTCATCCCCGCCCTTGTGGCTCATTAGCACCAAAAAAAAAAAAAAAAAACAATTTGTCTCCTAGTGCGTATACACTTGCGGACAATATCCACCAGCAATTATCAAGTTGTCTCACAAGTTGGGTAATTTTATTTCTTTTGCCAATTAAATCTTTGTAAATTCTCACAAATTTATAATGGTTGAAGGAGACAAGCCGATTAATTCAGGTGTTGCTCGTTACGAGCCATTTACGGATTATTATCTTCATCCGAGTGAAGGTACGCATTTAGTAATGAGTCTTATCTTATTTACGTCAAATAATTATGAGGAATGGTCTAGGTCTCTTCGTAATAATCTTCGTGCAAAAAGTAAACTTGAGTTTATTGATGGTACTATTACTATGCCGGATGCGGAATCTCCTGATTTTCAACAGTGGGGTATTGTTAATTCTACTATCGTTGCTTGGATTTATAATACTCTTGATGCTAGTGTTCGTTGTAATATTACTTTTCATGATGATGCTAAAATTTTGTGCGATGATTTGAAGAATACATATCCTCTAGGTAATGGTCCTCGTGTTCTCGAAATTAAACATGCTATTTCTGATTGTAAACAAAGGGGTAGGCCGATTGCTAATATGGTGAATTAAATAAGTACCAAAATTTGTTGTCTAGTTACTCCAAATTGCCTGCTTGTACTTGTTCCGCTGCGAGGGAATATGCTAAAATTCAAGATACTGAGATGTTGCATCAGTTTTGTATTGGTCTTGATTCAAAAAAATTTGGTACTGTGGTTTCTACATTGTTAATGAGTGATCCCCTGCCTACTATGAATGCTACATGTGCTTACGCTAAGATTATTGCTGATGAACGTAAACAAGCTGTTTCTGAGGCCAATGAGGTCTCTCGTACTGAGGCGGTTGGTTTTACCGCTAGTGGTACGGCATCTGGTCGTACAACAGAAAGGAAGGAATGTAGTCACTGTGGCAAATTTGGTCACATTAAGGAGACATGTTATGAGCTTCATGGATATCCCGAGGGTGCTCAAGGGGGCCGCAATGCTGGTCGTAGTGGTCGAGGTGCCCACGGAGGTAGGAATACTGGACGAGGTCGTGGTGGCTTCGCAGCCAATGTAGGCACTGGCACAAGGGGTGGTGTGTAGGAGTACTTGTCCAAGGCAGATCGTGGGAGTGTACCCACTATCACAGATGCTCAATGGCAGGAACTTATGGTTGTTGTAAAGGGTTACAAGGCCTCTACTTCGTCAGATGCTAACAAACTTGGTACGTTTAATTCCGTTGAGTGGATTATTGATTCAGGATGCTCGAATCACATGTCTGGTAATATTGATCTATTTAATGAATTGTTTGATATTTCATCTCCCGTTGGCCTGCCCAATTGAAAAAGTACTACTGCTACAAAGGAGGGAAAAAAAAAATTGTCTGATAATTTAATTTTGGATCATGTGCTCTTTGTTCCCGCTCTTACTTGCAATTTAATGTCTGTGTCTCAATTATTAGAGAAACAAAAAATTATTGTTATGTTCACTAACAAGCTATGTACTATTCAGGACCGCAGTTTGAGTCACTGATTGGCGCGGGGGAGCAGATTAATGGGGCTATATTTTTCGTTCTGTTCGTGCTCGGAGTCTTCAAGCAAACAAAGTAGTGGTTTCAGATGCAAGTATGTTATGGCATAGGCGTCTTGGTCATCCGTCAATGCAAGTAGTCTCTTCTCTTCCTGGGGTGACTAGTAGTCGTAGTAATACTCATAATAGTCGTTCTTGTTCTTTCAATTGTGATATTTGTTTTATGGGAAAGCAACCCCGAAACTCGTTTCGTTTAAGCAATAATAAAGCATCCAGAATATTTGATTTAGTACATTGTGATATTTGGGGTCCGAATAAAATTGTTGCAAGTTGTGATGCAAGATTTTTTCTCACAATCGTTGACGATTATTCTCGTGCCACATGTGTGTTTCTTATGGTTGGAAAATATGAAGTTGCAAAGTTAATTAAAGAATTTTGTGCAATAGTTAAAACCCAGTTTCAACGTAAAATAAAAGTACTACGGAGTGATAATGGTCAAGAGTTTCTGAGCTTAAAACAATTCTTTGCTAAAAAGGGAATTTTGCATCAAACGTCTTGTGTTGACACGGCCCAAAAAAATGGTAGAGTGGAGCGTAAACACCGTCATATTTTGAATGTTGCTCGTGCTTTAAGGTTTCAGGCAAAATTACCTAAGTATTTTTGGGTTGAGTGTGTTATGACTGCGGTTTACCTCATTAATAGAACACCTACTCCCGTTTTAGATGCTAAGACCCCTCATGAATGCTTGTTCGGCCAAATACCCTCGTATGATAGTGTTCGTATTTTTGGGTGCTTATGTTATGCTGCTAATCCACCTCGAGTTAAGGATAAGTTTGATTCACGGTCTCGAAAGTGTATTTTTGTTGGTTATCCGTTTGGGAAGAAAGGATGGAGTTTGTATGATTTAGATGCTAATGAGTTCTTTGTGAGTCGTGACTTACAATTTGAGGATCAATTTCCTTATCTTGAGTCACTTCCCAACGATAGGCGGTTGCAATGGGAGAAATATTTTGCGTCGCCACCGGCATGAGATGAAGAGACGTATGATGCAATGGATGGCTATGTAATTATGAGTGTTGAGGGGTCTTCTTTACCCGCTGGATCATCCAGCTTGCCCGCTGGACCTGTTTTCTTGGATGTTGCTGGGCAAAGAATTACTGCTGGGCAATGCAGCGATCTTCCCTCTACTGTGCCAGCTGTCCTCCAAGACCAAAGTATTGATGCAGTGATGCGAGACGCTGATGCAGTGAGGCAAGGAGATCAGACTTGTGAAATGGTGCGACAAGAAAGTAACGTGTCAGATGCGTATGTCAACAAACATTGTGAACAACAAAATAGCCTGCCAAAGTCTTCACGTGACATAAATGCAAGTGGCATTAATATTAAGAATATTATTAATGATGAAGAAATTATTACAACACCCCTTAATTTAAGGGGGAGTTTTCCTACGGACTCGAGTACTTCTGATACGTCTAATCTCGGTCGAGGTCATCGTGTTAAAATACCGTCGTCGAAATCACGTGATTATGTCACTAATACCGTCATCACTAAAAATATAGATCCATCTACATCATCTGCCGACCCTCCCCAATCAAGTCACTGAGGTACTCCCTTTCCTATAGCTTGTTATGTTGAATATGATAAATTTTCTGTGAGACACAGGTGCTTTATGATGGCTATTACTGTTGTGAGATCTTTTGCGGTGATAACGTGTCACGCGTTCATCGGAGGTATCAAGTATGCGCTGGCACGATCTTCCTGCAACCTCCAAAACAAGAATATTCCCGTAAGAATAATCCATCTTATGCCTAAGTAAGTATTGGCTAGAGAGAAAAGTAATTTGTAGAAAGAAGGCAGAGCAAAGATAGTTTAAGGTAGGTGGGAATGAATTGAATGAATTGAATGCCCATTTTACCTAGGGATCTGCACTATTTATAGGGCTAGGGTTTCTTGGGAATTGATCCCTAAACCCTGGCTGCATGATTGGATGCTCTCTGAGATTGGGACATGTGTCCAACAGTAGGAGGTTTGATCAGACCTGATGGACCCCTTAAGTTTGGGCTTTAATCATGGATAACTTGGGATTTTTATCAAGCAAGTGGACCTTTCTGAGTTGGACCTGCCTTTTGGGCTAACATAAGAAGGTCATATGTCACTTTTTAGTTTAGGCCAGATCATTTACCCCTCAAGGAGGGTGCCCCTTACCCATGTGGGGCATTCTTCTTGACATGGTGGTGTGCCACGTGTGGTTACTTTTGAGGATCTTGTTCTCTCTTTAAAACCTCCACAAATAGTTTATTTCCCTCTCATTTCTCTTTTGTTATTTCAGAGAGATTTTTAGAGAGAGAAAACGTAATGTTTCCTTCGAAGATCTTCTTGTGGGTGCCTTGGGTGTTCTTGGATTTTTTGGATTCTTCATCCATGGTTCTTGGAGTTTGGACGATTTTGTCCGAGAGTTCAGCAGTTTGATCACTTATTGGTACGTGTTCTTGTTAGTTATCTGTTTTTTCATTTGTTTATAGGTTTAAAGTTTTTCTTTTGGTGCTTCTATTTCTTGGGGAGACGTCTTGTCGATCGCCGCGCTCCTCTTGTATCTGGACGGCGTCCTCTCTTTTTTCTTTTTTCTTCTTTTCTTAAGTCGGACATCCTGTTCCTTATGCAGGGCGGCATTGCACGTATTAAACAGACGTCCAATGTGGGTGCATGGGAAGCACCCCGAGAGAGGGACAACAGGGCTCCCTTTTCGAACCCGTCCCATGGAAATAGGGGAGGAGTTAGTTCCTCACATCATTCAGGAGACGGGGGTGCCAGGGCGGCTCGTTCTTCAAGGAGAAGAAAGAGTGTGGCTTGCCGTCCTCGTGTCCCACGTGGGGATTTCGAGGATGATTCTTCCAGTTCTTCGGACGAAGAGTTTGCCAAGAATCTTCCGCCCATGGCTCGTGGAAAAGAGGACGTGGACTTGTTTCCTTCTGACATCCTCCCAAGCAGGAAATGGTTGAGGTACCTAAAGGAGTAAGGTCGTGATTTTGAGCGTTTCTTGCTCTTGCCTCGTGGTTTTAGCTTTAAGTGCCCTCGTTCTCATAGTACCGTAGACCGTCTTTTTTCGGGAGAAGTTTCTGTCTATACGGCCGCCTTCCGATTGGGCATTAGATTTCCCTTACACTCCTTTGTAATGGACGTTTTGGATGGTTTTGACATTGGCTTGGCCCAGCTGACCCCTACTTCTTGGGAAACTGTTTTTGCCTATATTGCCAAATGTGCATTAAGTGACGTCACCCCCTCCTTTCCTTCTTTCGTTAGACTCGTAGATATATCGCTCCTTCTTCTCGTTCTCCCCAGGGGTGGTTTACCCTGTATAGTCGGCGGGGTTATAAGACAGTAGTAGGTAAGTCTTCCAGCTGGATATGGTGGAGAACCAAGTGGTCCATTATCCGAATGGAGGACCTTTCCCTCTCAGAGCGTCTTTCTCGCTGGAACTACAGGCCGCGCTTCTTGTCCAAGACTGACGCCTATCCTCGCCTTCTTTCGAAAGAATGGAGGCTTGTAAAGCCTTTGTTTCAGGCCGAGATGTATCGGCTTTCTGCAAAGAGTCACGCATGGGTACCTAACAGTTGGCTTCCCCATGTGGGTCAGTTCACCAATACGGTCTTCCTTGCGGTCGTTCGTCTTTGCCCTTATTTACGTAGAGGTAGTATTATGTTAATTTATTTTTGCTAATAACGTTTGTTTTCCTTGTTCTTCGCTAATCTCCTTGGCTTGTGTAGACTCTGCTATGGATCGTTTGTCCCCATAAGATAAGGGATTGGTGGAGATGCTTGCATGGTTGTCCCAGGTGTATACAGACGACGTTCTCAAAGCCGTAGAGGCAAAGAGGAAGGAATCCTCAAAGAAGTCAGATGAGGCGGTGTAGACACCTACTTTTGTCCCCATTCCCGCAAGGGAAAGGTTCGACGATGAAAGCATAAAAACTCTACTTGACAACGCATCTCCTATAAAATAAACGAATCTCGATTCCCCATTCCATTTTACCCGAAACCTGCTATTTATGGAAACCTGCTAAAAATAGTAACTGCCGTAAAAGGTAGCTTCTAAAAGTGGCAAATCATAAAAGATAGAAACCTGTCAGAATTAGGTGTTGCATTCCAACTTAAATCCTAAATGAGATAGAAAACTGCGAGAATCCTATTCCTAAAAGGATTCGGAAATAAGAGTTACGTATTAATTAAAATCCTAACGAGCCTAGAGTTCGTAACGGGCCCAGACGCATTCCGTCACAAATTGATACGCGCTAAAAGACTCAAATTAATCTCAAACTCTACGGATTTTAGAATCCGAATCTGACTAAACAAAGAACTGCCCAGACCCTATTTTCAACGCCTGGCTCTGGGCGCCGAAATCTTCGGCGCCCAGGCCTGGGCGCTGAAAATACTTGGGTACGTCTCTTTTCCTGTTTCTTTGTGGATTAGAACTCTGCAATTCTATCTTTCCACGAACTCTTCCCTATAAATAGACCCCTAGTTTCGACGTAAAACGACACAACAACACATAATATATTCTGAGTATTGACTCTAAACCCCTTAGCCTAAGCCTCTCGCTACGAAACTGTTCACGCGTTCTGTCGCAATCGATCCATAAATCGAACAGAACGTATCCTGTCCCATATTCGAGATTCGTTAAATAAAAAGGAGAAATAGCAAAGTCAAAGTGGTTAGTTTTCTGAGAACCCTGACGCACCTCTCAAGGGTGCGTCGTAATGTGTCCCTTTTCGATGATTTAACTGCTTTCCTCACCCTTTTTATGAACTGTTAAACTAACCTAACATGATTGTTCTATCACGCCTAATAAATATAATATTTTTGGGAAATCCGATTATCATGCTAGGTCCCTTAATGCTATTTAAATCAGATAATCACGATCGAATTAGTATTATATGCTGCATGTTGCTAAAATCAATTCAGATTAGTTTAATAGTTAACGCATGTCCCTTCAATTATTTATGCTGAGCTAGTAAGGATATCCTGCCTCTGGAGTTATCGACGAGCGAATTACTCCTCTCGGTAGTTACAGTCCCCCGAACCAAATCTCTACCTTGCGGGTGTATATTGAGAGATCCCCACAGGGATCACAAGGGAACCTACGGCCATCGTGGTCAAACATAATTGCACTCCCTTTATGTCACGATAACCGGGTTTTGTCAGTTTTTCTCATTGTCGTTAAAAACTGAATGACGACTCCTATATTACTAGTCAATTGGGTGTATACTCACAGGAAATCCGATTACACTTGATTGAATAAAAAGAATCGTCACACCCACGAGGGACAGGTCACGCATTAGCCTCGCGCTTTTTCGACCTTCTCACAGTGGCGACTCCACTGGGGATAGTGAAAGAAATACTCGTGCTTGTGGGTAATCAAAATAGCCGAAGGGTGAAACGATCCTACCCCGCGTTTATTTCCCCATCAAGTTGGGACGACCTGAAAATCAGCATATTAATGTGAACGGGCAGAACATCATAACAAATCTCGGCTCCCTCGGGAGTTGGGACTAAGGATACCTTTTTCGCCAATAGGGGGTGCATACGCCGCGCATGTTTTCCACTTGGTACTTGTGCAGGTAGTACACCTATCCCGAACCCAATCGCTCGCCCATTAGGTCCCTCTCGCCTGCCTGCCCCCTTGGCTTGCACTTGCGAGTTGGCCTCTTGAGCGAAATTCGTCTATTGAAGACACTACCTCGACCGGGGCATGTGTTGGATCTACGATAGAAGCGGTACCAAGCCAGGCGCAAATACTACCAATAGAAGCCTATCATAAACTACGTGACACATTTAATTTTCAAATCCATGTTTGTAATGTAGTTATGTGTAGCGAACTATGTGACTATGTTATGATTGTGTGTACGAATAATGCTAGACAAATAATGCTAGAAAACCAACAACCTTAAAAATTGCCCAAACATTCATAGACTAATTTGCCAAAGAGTTATACCAAAATACGTGTTCCGCAAGCCCGAACGATCGCCACAAAAATAAGCGACGCTCGGGATGGCCGGTAACGAATCCCACGAACGCTGCACAACGCGTAAAGGACGTTATAAGGCAAGCACGCAAAATTAAAGTCGCAAAAACAAAGTATACGCAAACAGAAAACGAGAACCAGCCAGGGACGCATTTTCAACGCCCCTGGCTGGGCGCCGAAATTTCTCACGCCCAATGCTGGGCGCTGATGTTGTTGCCTGGCCTTTTGGTCAGGCACAACAGCCTCGGTGCCCGTGCATGAAAAAATATACGTAGCAAAAAAAAACTTTTCAAAAAAATTTGCTATGAGGGCGTATGAAAAAGCACTCGATTCTAAAAGCGACTTATAAAAAAATAAATAACTCTTTGTGTCGTTGTTAGGCCTCCTACGACGACAACGCTCGGCACCAAAACCGAGCATGCTAATTAAACGACCTTGAATGTCACAATGGGCGAAGTATTCAAAAAAAATAATAATGTTCGAATAAAGTCTTCAAGAAAAAATAAATGTTCAAATAAATCCGAGTCTAGACTAGGCTATGCCAAAATACAATCCAAATCCTAAGTCTTAGTTGTCTTATCCATAGAATCGGTCCTAATGCTTGGTGTCGTTCTGCAAGTTAAAAGGTTAAACCATATTGAGCCTCCCTTCCTAACATTTAAATCAATAAGCACCCATATGTATTTGTCATCCCTTGCTAAGAATCCACGGCCTCAATACTCTCCCACCAATAAAAAGAATATACTATAGTATTTGCAAAATGGAAACAGTCACATTCAGAAAATCATTCCCCCATAGTCGCACAAACCCCAAAGTGAACCTAAGGTGTCAATACCGTTAGCAAAAATTAATGGCCTCAGGGCTTAGGATCACATCGGGTCACGACTATCATAGTCCTCTCGAGTCACTCACTCCATGAAATACTACTAAGTAAGGACTAAAAGATTTTCCATGAATGCAACATGACCACCCATGAAAATACCCAAATCGGCATGCCATAAGACAACCATTGGGGTAAAAGCAATACACACTAAAAGAGAAGCCACACTAATGATTCTAGTCTTGCAAAAATAAAAATTCGATCTCCCCAATTAACTACCTTGCCAACATTAAACAAAATGGCGCATGACAAATGAACACCCAAGGGTTAAAATCTAAAGTGTCAACCAACGAAAGTTATGGTCCAATTAGCCTAAGTCTGAGAGTTGCTTGGTCCAGTATTATAGGCTTACGCCACGTCATTATTTTGAGTCTAGGCCACCTCCTTGTATTCATACACGGGTTATAATCAGAAAGATTAATGAAAGCTTGAGTCTAAATCACAACTTCCAGAAACTGGAATCTGAAAAGAAACAAAAAATTACTTTCGATATAATTCTTTCGTTAAAATTCAATAAGGTAAAAACAACATTTTGAATCTACGCTATTTGCACATCTTAAACGACTAAATACGCTTGCAAAGTAAGACAATTTAAAGGTCCACCCTAGGCCTACTAAAATTAAAGGTCCACTATAGGCCTACCAAACCAGGCTCACTCAGTCTCGCCTCGTGACTCAAAGACCACAACTATCTACCTTTTAGCCCAAATTAAAAATTGAAGAATTTATGTTGGGGAGGAATCCCAAGTAAAAAAGAAAGAAAAAAATAGAAAGAGAAAAGGGAGAGCGAAAAGAGCAAGCCAGGGAATACTTATCCCGTAGTGCAACATTTACCTAACTAACCGAAGGAAAAGAATTGAGTCAACCAATCCAAATCATAAAATTCTACGATGTCTACCCTTTCCAATCCTTATGCTCTTAAACGCCTTCGCTCTGGGGTCCCTGTTCAGCTCATTTAGCCCATCCATGTTCTCATTGCCATAACCCAAGAAACCATTACCTCAACTCTTGTTTTTGAACTTGTTATCAACCGCAAACCACGCACGGCCATTGACACGTGCGTCATGCCCATCATTTCCAAAGTCCAAACCTGCTCTTACACCACCATTAGCATAATGACTATATAACTTGTTTGGATACGTCCTGTTGATATACCCTTGAGCCGTCCCCATGCTACTCATTGGCCTTGGTTGATGTAATCCTCATGCTCGACCAATACCTATACAACTTATCCTATCTCATTCAACCCATCTTTCAAGCCGTCTTGAGTCACAAATAAAAAAAGAGACAAATGAAGAGTACATTCTACGCTCAACGTGAATAATAAAAAAGAAACTTTGCAAAGCGCCTCTAAAGTTAGTCTAAAAAGAAAAGAAGCATTTAGCGCACCAAAAAGATCCGCCCAGAAATAATTTTCAGCGCCCACAGCTGGGCGCCGAAATCTTTAACGCCCCAGCCTGGGCGCTGATTCTCTCTGCTCGCCAAATATTGTCCAGAAGTGCTCGTCATTTTATCCGCACATACACGAAAAAATAACGAACACTTGGGGGGGTACAACACGTATTCAGACATACGTACCACCAAAAAAAAAACACATGTACCAGACATACGTACCACCAAAAAAAACACATGTACCTCAACAAATATATAAAATAAATTTTTGGCTTACGGCAAGGCAGCAGATTAAAATAATAATAAACTTCACTTATTCTACCATTTCAAATAATATGTTTCCACCTCGGAACGTACTTGTTTAAAATCGGCATTCTAAGAAACCATTTTCTAGGCTAAGAACTACGCAAGACCTGATTCCAAATTAAAATTATTTAAGGTGGATACGTAGGCAATCCATGATTCGGTCCAACCAGTTTGCAAAAATATTAAAGCCTATAGAATAACAAGAATAAAAATAGAAGTCCCTTGTTGAAATTTAATTACTTGCAACCCAAGTCGAAAGAAAAATTTAAGTCAAAGGAAGAATCCAAGTCACCAAGATGCCAAAATTAATGAGCACACATCGAAAAATAATAAAGGCACGTACCTTGCCAGAAGGAGCACTCACACTCCTAAGCGCATAGCCAAGACTCAAAAGATTGCTCTGCCTCAATTGAATGGGGGCTAGCGCAAGCGTCTATGACCTCTAAAGTACTCGACTTGACCCTCCCTAAAGCGAACTAACTCACTTAAAGACTTTCTTTCACAACTGGACATAGTCGTTCGCTTAAAGACCTTCTTTCACCACTAGACACAGTCATAATCGCCAACAAGTAATAAAGGCAGTAAGCTTGCAATAAAGAGGATTGTTCTACGGCGTCGCCCCATCGTTCCTTCGAACTCAGGGCACCCGTCCATGGTAATTCAAATACTTGCTAATCTCCTTTGAAAAAAATAGGACATTGTCAATAGGACTTGGCACTTAACCAAGGCTCACCCTACTCAGACATATGACACGGGCATCTAAAATCGAAATCTAAAAGCATCATTAATGGGAAGACATAACAGCAACTAGAGGGTAAAAATTGAAATGAAAGAGCTAGGGAAAGAACTAAGTATACCTTGACCTTTTGTACAGACATACACCAAGTAAATCTAAGTCAATTTGACAACGGTTTATATTCCCGCAATTCTGGAAAAGATGGCCCTAAAAGCCTAAAGCATATGCCAAACGGGAACAAGTATATCTTGACGCCTGCACCCTGGCTTCCAGCAAATCCTTAGACAACATTCCGAAAATCGTAACAGTATTTTGATTCATTCATGTAATCCTGTACGAACCCTTCTATAAGTCAACCTACTTAGGACACCTCGGATTGTACACAGTAGGACTCGGATTTTAAATAATTTTCAAATGATTTTTAAAAGACTTTTTCGAACATAATAAAATGTCGTTGGTTTAAGCTAAGTATGCATTTATCTCAATTTTGCAAGTGAGTCAAAAGATTTCCAAACATGATTATGGGTAAAAGAAAGGCACCTAACTTTTGGTCAAGGCACACTTCGACATGTGACTACCTTGACCATGGCAATGTCGCACAATACGACATTTACAAGAGAAGTAGCAAAATCACTACTCGAACGTACCTCGCACTAAACGAGTCTGGTTCAAACTATTCATGATCCGTGTCACCATGAATGCATAAAAACGTATGCAAGGCATTATAGCACCAAGCCAATCCCGTAGCTACAGTTGGGGGCTTGAGAAAAACACTCTAAAAATGGTCGAAATGACGATTTTATCGCAAATTCTCGACGCTAATGCTATACATATGTCATAGGGGCTCAATCCTAAGCTTTAATCGTGTAAAACGAACCTTAGAATGGCTACAACCCCTCCCAAAATTCTAAAGCACTACTTAGAATATATAAAGTCACCCCACTAACAAGGGTAACTGAAAATCGCGAGTCACCAAAACTCCGATCAAGCTACTGCACATAACGCTCGCCCTAAGAGCACTCGTTACACAGTCTACCTCGTTCCAAAGCAAAAGCGAAAGAAAAAAAAATTATCAAAATTCTGCTCAGAAATCAATTTCAACGCCCAGAGCTGGGCGCCGATATCTTTAACGCCCCAGCCTGGGCGCTGAATCTTTCTGCTAGCCAAGTTTTGCCCAGATACAAAAATAAGAAAGAAACACCTATGCATCATCGCATCGAACGAAGTAATAAGCCGTGCAAACCCACGCAGAAGGTGCTACACTTGTTCGAGCACCCGAACGATTCAGCACGATGAAGTACTCCAAATAATGATATCCCAACACTTGGAGGAATGTTCCAAGACACGCCGTTAGGCCACACAAGCCTGCGTTGCACCATAATCCCACAGTACAAGTCTAAAAAAGGGTAAGGCACATTGCACTAATGCAAGCACGACCAAGAGTAAGAGGCGAAGACTACTTATCGCCCGAATGCAAGCCACACGACTTCTACATTAAGGATTAAAGGTAGCAAAACATTACCTACCACGGAAGGGATAGCTCGCACCTACACGAGCGAAACCCCAAGGCATCTTTCTCGAAAGAACCTACAAAATCGTACGCCAAAAGGAAGTATCCCAACACGCATACTTGGGGGCTCCAAGCTACGAAACAACCATAACAAAATAAAAAAAATCTCGAAGCAAATGTTTGAACAATCGAAAGAGCACGATGTTTGAGCCCACTTCATGAATGGACCTGACCCCTATCAAGCTTCTAAGAAAACTATTCGAAATCAGTCATTGCTCAAAAAAAATGATTCAAGCAAACTGATTAATGGACCGCACACAACGGCCATTCTATGAACGCTCGTTCGCACATACATATCATCATTCACGAACACGTTCAAAAAATATAAGAGAGATCAAAGTCTTACACCTCAAGGTATGTTCCTCGGGCCATATAGACTCGCCCGACTATTGCAATAACTGTACGCCTTAAGAGCAACAGTTCCTTAAAATAATCGCCCCGAAGCGACAAGCACCGTAGTCCACCAATCGGCTACGGCTTCTCAAAGAAAATCATCACGTTCTAAAAACAAAGAAAAAACAAAAGAAAAAGAGAATACATAGAACTTCCAAGTGAAATAAACGAATGAACAAGAGGCCAACTGTGTCATCAAAAGACCAGCCCAAACAACACTTTCAACGCCCCACCTGGGCGTGAATTATTTCAACGCCCACGCCTGGGCGCCGAAAATGAATCCAGGCTCAAAAGGCCCTAACTTCTATTGGGCCCTGCCATATTCATTCGGCTTGAAAATTGCCGATTTCTTCACTGAAAGTGCACCTCACGGCTTTGTTAAAAATAGCATACTACTATAGGAGGTCGCTTGCACATACGAGCGTGACCCCAAACATGATTACAAGATGCAAAAACAACCGACGAGCCCCAACGCTTGGGGGCTCGCAAAAAAGGGGACTCCAACAAGGAGCGCGCAATCAAAATCACATTCCCAGACTGCACCACGAACCATATCATGTTTGGATATCTCAAAGAATATATTAAACAAAATATACACAGTGTGGACCCACTTATAGGACACATCTAATCAGGAAATATTACGACCCACCAACAGGTTGTAATCACCAAAAGCTCTTCTACATAGGCGAAATAAGAAATTCAAAATGGGCTCGCCCACCCTCAGCAGGCGGGGTCTGCGTCACTAGCCGCGCAGGTCCTCAGTTTTCGAAAGAAATAAAAACTTCAAATTTAAAATAGGCTCGCCACCTTCAGTGGGCGGGTCTACGGCGCAAACCACGTAGGTCCTTATTTTCAATAAAAAAAAAACAAAACAAAATAAAATTTCAAAACAGATTCGTCCACTTCAGCGGACGGGGTGTCCACCCTCAGCGGACAAGGTTCTCCACCTTCAGCGGGCGGGGTCTACGTCACAAACCGCGTAGGTCCTTATTTTCTAAATTTTTTTAAACAGATTCGTCCACTTCAGCGGACGGGGTGTCCACACTCAGCGGACAAGGTTCGCCACCTTCAGTGGGCGGGGTCTACGTCACAAACCGCGTAGGTCCTTATTTTCAAAAACATCAAACAGATTCGTCCACTTCTATCGGACGGGGGGTCCCCCTCAGAGGACAGGCTCTCCCACCTTCAGCGGGCGGGGTCTACGTCACAAACCGCGTAGGTCCTTATTTTAAAAAACATCAAACATATTCGTCCACTTCTATCGGACGGGGGGTCCCCCTCAGAGGACAGGCTCGCCCACCTTCAGCGGGCAGGGTCTGCGTCACTAACAGCGCAGGTCCTTAGTCGCTGCATCGATAACTTTTACTGGATTTTCCTTCGTTTTACTTCCTATAAAAACAAGGGTACCGAATTTTCCTTCGTTTTACTTCCTATAAAAACAAGGGGGTTTTCTCGTTTAGCTAACCCTGAAAATGAGAATCTTTAAAAACGTTTTACCTCGTGATTGGGCTTGGCCAGGCCCAATTACACTTTACAGCTTAAATTTCGAAAACATCTGTAGTTACTCCCAATGACAAAGTGATGGAGTTTCTACGCATCTTTAGATCCTTCCAATGACAAAGTGAGGAAGTTTCTATACTATCAGTTGACAAATCCCAATGACACGTGAGGGATATGTCGACACTTCAAGTGATGACCCTTAAGTCAAATGTTATCACTCGGGGGCTCGTGAGACCCTCGCAAAACAGGTCACATACACCATGGCTTGTGCGACGCACTCCGTCTAATACTTTGACCATCGTCTTACTCCAAGACTCAGTCAAAGTGGGGGCTAACTGTAGACACCTACTTTTGTCCCCATTACCGCAAGGGAAAGGTTCGATGATGAAAGCATAAAAACTCCACTTGACAACGCATCTCCTATAAAATAAACGAATCTCGATTCCCCATTCCATTTTACCCGAAACCTGCTATTTATGGAAACCTGCTAAAAATAGTAACTGCCGTAAAAGGTAGCTTCTAAAAGTGGCAAATCATAAAAGATAGAAACCTGTCAGAATTAGGTGTTGCATTCCAACATAAATCCTAAATGAGATAGAAAACTGCGAGAATCCTATTCCTAAAAGGATTCGGAAATAAGAGTTACGTATTAATTAAAATCCTAACGAGCCTAGAGTTCGTAACGGGCCCAGACGCATTCCGTCACAAATTGATACGCGCTAAAAGACTCAAATTAATCTCAAACTCTACGGATTTTAGAATCCGAATCTGACTAAACAAAGAACTGCCTAGACCCTATTTTCAACGCCTGGCTCTGGGCGCCGAAATCTTCGGCGCCCAGGCCTGGGCGCTGAAAATACTTGGGTACGTCTCTTTTCCTATTTCTTTGTGGATTAGAACTCTGCAATTCTATCTTTCCACAAACTCTTCCCTATAAATAGACCCCTAGTTTCGACGTAAAACGACACAACAACACATAATATATTCTGAGTATTGACTCTAAACCCCCTAGCCTAAGCCTCTCGCTGCGAACCTGTTCGCGCGTTCTGTCGCAATCGATCCATAAATCGAACAGAACGTATCCTGTCCCATAATCGAGATTCGTTAAATAAAAAGGAGAAATAGCAAAGTCAAAGTGGTTAGTTTTCTGAGAACCCTGACGCACCTTTCAAGGGTGCGTCGTAATGTGTCCCTTTTCGATGATTTAACTGCTTTCCTCACCCTTTTTATGAACTGTTAAACTAACCTAATATGATTGTTCTATCACGCCTAATAAATATAATATTTTTGGGAAATCGGATTATCATGCTAGGTCCCTTAATGCTATTTAAATCAGATAATCACGATCGAATTAGTATTATATGCTGCATGTTGCTAAAATCAATTCAGATTAGTTTAATAGTTAACGCATGTGCCTTCAATTATTTATGCTGAGCTAGTAAGGATATCCTGCCTCTGGAGTTATTGATGAGCGAATTACTCCTCTCGGTAGTTACAGTCCCCCGAACCCTCAATCTCTACCTTGCGGGAGATCCCCACACCAAGGATCACAAGGGAACCTACGGCCATCGTGGTCAAACATAATTGCACTCCCTTTATGTCACAATAACCGGGTTTTGTCAGTTTTTCTCATTGTCGTTAAAAACTGAATGGCGACTCCTATATTACTAGTCCATTGGGTGTATACTCACAGGAAATCCAATTACACTTGATTGAATAAAAATAATCGTCACACCCACGAGGGACAGGTCACGCATTAGCCTCGCGCTTTTTCGACCCCCTCACAGGCGGCTTCTGGTGACCTTCCCAAGGTATACTCTATTTATTTGGACGCGTTCTAAAGTCTTTGGGGTTTATGCTGGCTTTTAATCTATTCGTTTTCACGGGACTACTTCATCGGTTATGGGGAAGCGTCCTGCCCCTTCGTCGGCAGCCCCTAAACCCAAGCGTCCCTTTTTCAAGAAGCTGAGCAGTACCGATGCTGCAGTAACCCCCGGATCGAAGCCGTCAGCTACCCCTGCTGGGGGAGTGGGGGTTTCTGTTCCATAAGGGGAGGACCTTCCTCCTAAACCCAAGGAGACGTATCCCCCAGTGGCCGATGAGGGTGGTTCAGTGGCCAAGGAGGCTTCTACTGAGGCGGTCGCAGATTTTGGCCGTGCTGCTGATCGTGTCGTTGCTTCATCATCTAGCGAGAAGGTGAGCAGGGAGTCCAGGGACCCTTCTCCCGCTGGAGACGCATCAATGCCCCCGCCTTCTTCGTAAGCCGGTAAACTCCGTAATAGTTAGGACGGCTTGTTAGCTTTGTGTAATTTATTATTTTGATTGATGTTTACATGTTGGCCCAGGTGATATCTTCGATCGGATGAGGCGGGCCGAGGTAGCGCAAATTCCTCCATCTGGAGGTTTTAGCTCGGAGGAAAAGGACAAAATCCTTTCCACCGTCTACGCAGATGTTCCGAATGAGTATGTGAACTCGCTTCCTGGGATTGACAAGGGGTACTTCGGAGCCATGCAGTCCCTTGTGCTTGACGTGAGTACTCTATTAATTTGTTTTCAAAACTCCTTTTAGGTCCTCGCTTAATGTTTTGAGGAGAAGCTGATGGAGTATGAGGAGAAGCTGACTGCTCTTAGGGCCGGGTATGTTGCTGTCACGGAGAGAGTTACCAACTTCTCTACCAAGGTGGACGCTCTAGAGAAAAAGCTCAAGGCCCACCCAAGCTGAGGTTGAGGCTATTCGGGGAGAGGCCGCCTATTCCTTCAAGCTTGGTGAGGAGGCCATTCTGGAGAGTGCTCGGCGGGCCTGGGATCAGGCGATGGACGGGAAAGACTTTTCCTGGTTTAGACGCCGAATCTCGTACCAGATGGTCGTCTTGGCCGCTCAGCGCCTTGGGCTCGATCCTCCCAAGTTTGTTAGTGACGGGGAGGAAGAGGACGTAAAGGAGGAGGAGGTGAACTCCCCAGAAGGTCAGGACGTCCAGGATGGTAGCTCGACGACCCCTCGTCCTTAAGTTGTTTTTATTTTTCCGTTGGTTTTTGTGGCGCCGTAGGCGCTTGTAATAACATTGATGCCTTCGGGCATTCTTTCATTTGGGTTAGTTGCGCCTTGTGCGCATGTATGAATGTTTGTGCCTTTTGTGCACGTTTGTTTTTATTCCGTCTCAGTTTCGTACTGACTTTTTCAGGAACAAGTTTTCTTTGCCCAATTTGTAAGCTTTTGTAAGCTTTATACTATATATATTATATATATATATATATATATATATATATATATATATATATATATATATATATATATATATATATATATATATATATATATATATATAATATAACTAATCTTCAATCGATCAATAATTTGTTTTCCGTAAATAATAATATTTTATTAATTACCAATAAGTACGTTGTTAAAATCCATAGTACATTCATGTTACTAATTAACAAGGATCTAGCAATAAGTACGGTCCAAATTCACATTACTAATTAACTAGGATCTAGCTATATGTTTATTTAAAAATGATGGTTCGTAGTAGCTAAATAAAACTAAAGCCTAGAAAACTAAAAACCATAGTAAAAGAAACTAAAGCCTGGAAAACTAAAATCCATAGTAAAAGAAACTAAAGCCTAGAAAAACTAAAATTCATAGTAAAATAAACTAAAGCCTAGAATAACCAACTAGGATATAGACGATTGTTTGTAGTACGTAGCTAATATGAAGCTCAAGTGTCCCAGGCTTCTTCATTCTTTCGTTGCACCTTTATCACGTTGGACGACCTTCAAAGAAAAATGCAAAATGTAATAAGTACAAATAAAATGTAACAAGTACACAAGGTAAAGAAAAGAGGTAGAATAATATAGGCAAAACAAAATGTAACAAGTACAAAGAGCAGTTGCAGTTTCAGAAGGTGTTGAATGCAACTGAATAATTGACTAATTGAGCTGGCTGACTAGATGAATGCAGGACAGATTCTGCAGCCATTTCTGTAACTAAATATCATAATGTATATCAGACTACTGTTCAGAACAGTTGCAGTTTCAGAAGGTGTTGACACTAAGGTTCAGTTTTCCAACTGATGTTCCGGAAGCACAAAAGTTGTTGATAACATAAGTTTATATCAGACTGCCCAATGTATGTAATAACAACCAGCTTCAAAAATTGAGTATACTTTTAGGTTGGATAGAGCAGTGAGGTTCATTCACATTGAATCTTTAAAGCTAGTGACTGCTCCTACCTCCATTACTCTTTACCCACTATTGAATCTGCAGCTCTAGAAAAGAGCTGCCAGCTTCATGAAACCATAAAAGAACTTCAAGCAATTGTTGTCCAATTAGAAGAGCAACTAAAATCATATAGAGGAAAAGAGGATGCTTAAAACGCTGAGATTGAAAATATATCAAAACAAAAGGCCAGTCTCCCCCCCCCCCCAGTTTATAATTAAGCTTGGTTTTTTCCTAAATTTCGTAGCAGGAAAAACTCCAGTTCTCTAGGAAGCACCACGACCACCACCACCACCACCAACAACAAAGCCTAGTTCTCTGGAAAGCACCCTCACAAGACATTTAACAATCAACATATAACCTATTAGATCATAGATTGCAAAGACAATCTACTTGTCAAGGCGGTCAATGTCTGGACGACAGTTTCAAATCGATTTTTCAGGTGGTTTTTCTAGCCTACCAACTTTCCATCACCTACTGTATGAATTGCTATTCCGGAGATCAACACCAGGTAGTTAAGTCATCAGAAACTGCACTACAGTAGGTTAGGGAGATAGGGTAACGGGTATTAAAGAGGAAATACCTAGCATTTTCCTACTGCCTTACAACCAATATACAAATAATGTAATCCGTAATTCTAACTTTATTCACTAATTACTTGGAGGAAATTTATCAGTAGTATCTGCTCCTTAATAAAATATTTTTATTTTATTTTATACAGACAGGCTCATATTCAGAAATATATCATTTCTGATCACACCATGTAAAATGACAAACTGCTGAATGAGGACCAGCATTCAAATAGTCTAGCTCTATTTGAAGTCAGGAATTTAGCTTGGTCTTAAAGAAAAATGTGACACGGATAACATGTTTCTTGAAGAAAACGAGCGCCTTAGCAGTTGTCTATTGGAGGTAAATGGTTCGTGTCAATTGGTTAAAACTGGTTGTCTCATCCGTCTAAACCAATACAGCATGGTCAAGGATTCAATCAGAGCGTGCTCCTGTCATGTAAACATGAAATACTGTTAGACCCCAAAGAAATTATTAACTAATGAATGGTAATTACCAATTATTAACTAATCATGCCCATGTTAGCAACTATAGAACATAAGACGAAAGCTACAACAAGGGAAAAAAATGTTGAAAAGCATACTTGAAGCCGATTTTATAACAGACAAGATACGTAAACTTCAGAAGAAAAATCAGTGGTAATAGTACACCAATAATCAACAAGGCATACAGACAGCAGAAGGATCAGTCAGAAACTTGGATTAATAGTGATGTAAATACAGTTTCAACTCCCTTTCAGATTGAAATTTTTTAAATGCCTAGTTTTATGTTGCTAACAAGCTACCTCTTGTATGTTCTGTGTTGCAGAAGTAGCCTTGAACATTACTGATCCTTCTGATGGGTTTGAGTATGTACACTACATTGTTCAGCAACGTCCACATATTATTTCTGCCTGGAATAGCTATTACCGATTAGTCTTAAGGAACATAATACCATCATATTTCTCTTAAAACGTGGTGTCCCTGTTTATTTGGATTTCAAGTTGTTGTAGGGGAATACAGTTAAACATAATAACATGTGCGGAAACAATCCCCAAAGCCAGGAAACATGTATAAAGCACAGATTAAGAAAACTTACATTCGAAGCATGTTTTCCACAACAATATGTCAACGAACACGAACAAAGAACTCCACTTGTCGTTCCTCTACTTGGTTCACCGACACGTTCAGATCCGTCTTGATTATCGTAGCTTAGACAATCGATCAAGATACTTTGCCTTTTGGGATGAACACACTATGGAGGCACAGAGAGAATTAGGGTTCTCTGTTTTCTCCTAGGGTTGTGTGTATTGTGTTATGATTGTGCTAAGTTGTAAAATAGGTTATAAGGTTATTTACATAACCTTACTAACCGACCAAGCCATGAGGCAAGGCCGGCTAGCAAGGCTGCACGCCGAACACAAGGACACGCACAGCCAGTGGGCCGTGGGCCGCGCTGCTGTTGTGTCGTGGTCTTGGCCCGCACGCACGCGCACAGCTCCGCGCCACAAGGGTCTCGCTGCTGCTGCGTTTGCTTTGCTTTCTCACCTAGTCGTGCGCGCGCCCATGGGCCTTGAGTGCTTCGTGCACTCGGCTCGTGGGCCGCTCCTCGTATTCGCGATTAAATATACTCCCGATATATTATTTATCGTTTCGTATACGATGAATCACCGTCGTACGATACGATTTATTCGTCTCGCCCAGCTTACGAATATTCGCGATACGATATACGATTCCGATGCAAGGTCGTATCGTATAATACGTTTCCAACTTAAATTCCGAAAGGCTATTAAATGAATTTCCGATTCATTTAATCCGTTGATCTGTTACGTGTCATTGGTGTGACCTTGTAGGTTCAGTCAAGAGTAAGCTGTGAGTTCAATATCCATTAGAACTCACTGATCGGAAGCATTGCTCCAGCTAGCTGTTCCGATCACTTGATCTTACTGAATTAATTGTTCGCAATTAATCTGAACCTTTGGTATTAGACTTAATGCACCTTGGGTGAAGGACATATTTCCTTCAGTTGTAATCCCATTGATTTTATAAATAGGCTTGAACGACAAAATTATACTATGAGGTCTATAGTTCATTTTAAAGCTAATATGATTCCTATAAGTCTCTTCCGATAAGTTTAATTTAACTAGTTCCAACATGTTCATATAAATCAAATTCAGTTGAATAGAACACACCCTTAGTGAAATTTTAAGTCTCTTCCTTGCAACCTTGCTCTCCTATTTTTTTATCTCTCATTCTGTTTTTTAGCACCTGCCCTATATCAATGGTTCTCAAATTCAACAATGTTATAAACTATGTTATGGCCTTTATCTCTCATTCTAATTTTGGGCACCTGCCGTTTATCTCTCATTCTGTTGCAAATACACACGATAGTGTCTTTATGGTCTGTATTTTCTGTCAATAATATAGGTTCAAAACCTTCTAGTAGCAACATCAGACATCCACTGATCGGAAGCATTGCTCCAGCTAGTTGTTCCGATCACTTGATCTCACTGAATTAATTGTTCGCAATTAATCTGAACATTTGGTATTAGACTTAATGCACCTTGGGTGAAGGACATATTTCCTTCAATATCCCACTTGTCATCCAGACAAGTGTGCATCCACATTCCTTTGTCACTTAGTGTTACTTACTGAACATAAGGTAAGATCCAAGCCATCCTTAATAGGTCCAGAAGTGTTTCTCGGATTACAGAGCTCAACTGTCAAACTTTTGCAGAAGGTTAAGCCTTAACCATTCTGAGCACGGCCATGCATTTTACAGTGTCTAACTGTCCGAGAGGCCTTGTTACACAACAACACCATATCCTATAAAAGATAGGAGGACAATCCATTCTTGCAATCTATGAACACTCACTTTGATTCATAGTACGCCCAATAACTGCTTTTATAGCCTCCTTTTACGGTGCGACGTTTAGCTAGTATCAAAGCGAACTAATTCTCAAACGAGCAGACATAATCGCTCACGTTCTGAGGAACGGTTTCTAATCACCATTAATGAGAACTACCTATGACATGACTTTAATCTCTTAAAGTGTTCTCATGGTCAATCCGATACAAGATCCAATAAGTATCTATGCAAAAGATTCTGACATCCAGTCACTCTAGTTCAAGAAATAGAACTAAGTAATCTACTTGCAATCTAATCTTCATTAGTCATTGGTCGTCCACCTTTCAATGACCTGGATTAGGGATCCTTTGTGACTTCAATATTCAAGTTCACTTATGGGTGTTTCTTGGTCGAAGAATCCATCTCGACATCCCATTTGAATGATTTGAATCACATGGACTTATCATTTAATACTAAACCAAGATTAAATGACCTATAAAATGTAATTTCATAAATGATAAATGTTCAAACCAAATGCTTACCAATTTGTGGGCCTCAAACCCAAAATCAAGCATTTAATGTTTTACAGATATAGGCATTTCACCCAATACTTAAAACATTCATGGAACTCAAACTTGATTCCATTTCTGCATATGAATGTTGTGTATCATTCAATGCAGAGGTTTAGTTTATCATACTTTGCTATCCTTAGCATCTTTTCTATCGAAAGCCTTTCGGTGTAAGATGAAAAGATCTTTGAATATGTTTCTAGAATGATCTAGTCTTTCGTTGCTGTATAGAGTGATAATCATATCTAAAATAGAAAATCATCCAGGTAGCAGACTTCTGATCAACCTGAGTTTATTGAAGAACTCCCACTAAAAACAATTCCCTTTTATTGCTTCTTAGGCAACAATGAATTCATTTCAATTATGTAGAATTTCAAATGATGCTTCCCTTTTGGAATACTCCAACCAGTTCACATAGATGTGGGAGATACATCTTTCAACTGAGAACTTGGAAACTAATCATTGATTCAGTTTCCCATGCATCACATATGGTTTAGAACCTATGTTACCACCTTTTAATCACGACGCCTAATTGCCCGTGTATGTTTGTGGTTTGCCTAACAACAAGATTCAACTTTTGGTTAGGCAAATGCATATAGCATCAAAACTTTAGTTATCTTCCTCCTATCAAGTGTTCATCCTACATATCCAAATGTATTGGATGTTCTTGATACTGTTCCAATGATCTTTGATCCAGATCAATAGAGATTGGTATAAACTCGTCACGATCCAATGTTCACGAGTTATCTTGGCGATCTATATATCACATTATACATGATTGATTGTAATGCAAAAACCATTCGCATTTTAAAATCCATCCATGTAACTTTTAGCTTCATTCTGTTTCAAGAGACACTAAATCTTGCTAAAATCTTGGCGTTGCCATGTGATATAAGGTGAAGGCACCTCTTAAAGGTTCTTCAAGCTTAACTCCAGTGATGACAGCCTAGCTTTATACTTAGTTAAAGCATTCATAACTTAGACTTACTCATATGGGTTGAGAGTCACTTTTGAGTCTCTCCATTGTGTTTGATTTAGTAATTACTTTTACAGAATCCAAACAACGCTTAAGATCTTATCCAATAGATCTTTAACCCAGTATGTTCTAAGTTTCGCCATGGTTCTAGTATTGACAAATACTTTCAAATCTAACCATTTGAATGTCATTTTTAATAGAGAGATATGTATCTCATATATAGAACCAATAAACTGGACTTAACTCCGACTAAACTCCTCATCTATAAGATGATCCATATTTTCATAAAGCTATGATTGCTCAATAGCCTTTTAGACAAATATGGTCCTATTCCTTCTTGCATGCTTTAATCTACGAATAGATTTCTTAAGCTTGCTCTTTTATCTAGCATCCAAAACTTTTACATTGTGTGATGCACACAATTCCTTTCTCCAAGTCCAATTGAGTAAGGTGTTTCGTTTTCCTTAACCCATATGCAATGATTGCTAGATTTATCCAAAATAGTTCAAGCATTCCGAGTTGGTGAAAAAGATTTCAAGATTATCAACACCGTGAAGTTGTTTACAATCTTTAACCACCAATCTAGCTTCCTTTTTGTATGTGTATACAATATCATCTTCGTATGTTTTGAAAACATGTTTGCAACCAATGGGAGTAAACCCTTTATGCAAATCAACGTTGTATGTTTAGAAAACATGTTTGCAACCAATGGGAGTGAACCCTTTATGCAAATCAACGTTCTACGTTTAGAAAACATGTTTGCAACTCATGGGAGTGAACCCTTTATGAAAATCAACCAAATCATAGATTTGATTCTCTAAGATGAAGGTACTTTGGATTAAATGGCCTCAAACCATACTTATGTTTTTCATGGCCTCAAACCATACTTGGGAATTTTATTTCGTCGTAGCTAACCTGTAAGTCGTATGTTTTTGAAGCACTTTCCGAAGTCTTCATAGTTTTCATTCCTCAAGATATCTATGTATCTATCTTGGTTGAATTCTATTCCTTATATGATTTACCAAGGTATTGAACATCAAATGTTAGTGTCTATAAAGACATTACTCAAGTCCTTTGAGTATTAGGATTCTCTTGAAGCACTTCTAAAGTCTTCATGAAGCTCTTCCAAAGGCTTCTAAGTATGGAGCTTTTCCAAAGACTCCTAAGTATCCTACATTTGTTTGTTGCTTGACTCGAAGTCCATTCGAGGTCATTTTTCTCCCACTTGCCTTTTTGGAAATATGATGGTTTCCTAAAAGACATTATCTTAAGAAACAACCATATGTTCTCAGATTTGTGGTAGAATCAATACCTTTTATTTCTATGAGTCGCTCATAAAGAAACATATATCTATCCTTGAGTTTGTTTGATGTAAACACTAACTCCCACTGGGTTTGACAACCCTAGATATATATGTACTGAAAAGATGTACTGAACCGAAGTTCAATCCTTATGACATCTTATCCTTTTCTTTGACAACTTTGTTTAGTGTGATAGTCACTTGAGAGTATCATTTAGAAACTATATAGGAAAATAGTCGTGATTATCGTTAATCGAAATAGATTCCGATTTCTCCATTTGGACATACCATATGCTTATGGAGCTTCAATTGTCATATTTCCATATAAACAATCTAGATAATCTTTCTTGGCTTATGCAAACATCACCTTGATCCAGTCTAGATGTTCCAAAATTCTTGCCAAGTTGATTTTATACCCTTTTGTGAATTGCATTGAAGCATTTCACACATTTCACTTTGAGTAAATATAGCCATATTTTCTCAAATTCTTGTGAAATAGGTAGGTCATAAAATCCATCTTTGGCCTATGAACATAATTGTCTAGAATCTTCTAACAATAGTTCATTTTGATGTCATGTTCAACAAGCAAGACCCACGTGTCTTAAATTAACCAACTTTCAGAAATCCATGCCATGGAATCTTAGAATGTTGACTTGTTGTTATGGTCGTATGACATTGCCAAAGATATGTGGAACACAAATCAAATGTTTGATTTGAACCTTCTGAAGTTTGAGTGTGAAGAGATTCGTTTGTTTATTAATCAATCATATGACTCAACCCTTAAATGACCATTTCATTCAAATAAACACTTAACGAAAGTTTTTGTTTACTTTTAATGTGAGTCTTTCCGTTGTCCAAACAGAACATGATTATGATGATTAATGGAACATTATACCATTAAGTTCCAGCCTTTAGAAGGACTTTAAAACAAACATGATGACCCTATAATTAATGTAGCACAACTTTGCTTCATTTCCTACTTGTAGGTCAATAACCAGACTTAGCTCCCGGAATTTGAGTTCTTAACAAGAGTTTAGAACCTCAAGCGGTAATCTAATACCATAGGAGTTTATTTTCTAAGTCGTTTCTCTTTAACACAAACTTTTAGGTAGAAATTGAATATTGAATTCATTTCTTTTGTTCCCCTTTCCTATCCTTTCTAGCACGTTTTCTTATAGTCCTAAAGATTTTACTCTTTGCTTGATCTTGTTACTTTGTTACGCTTACAAAGTCCCTTTCTTTTGTTCACTTTGAATGGCAACATCCAATGAGTCTAATTCATTGTCGAATCAAAAGAAAATTAGTTGTTAACCATTGGTTATACATGAGTCTTTAACTCAATACTTCATTATTTCAAAACTACCTAGTATTCTGAATATATGAGGTCCAATTGGTCTACCATTCAAATTTTAGTTTGAAAACAACCGTGAAGATCACTATAAGAAAATAGCATTCAAGATACGCTCTCACTCTCCTTTTCTTTGAGAATTGCTCTCAAAAATGGTTACCAATCGATCGAGGAAATATCGCAGTTCTATTGTCCGAACGCAATAAGGTTGAAGATTGACTATTCTACAAAATGAACTAGCAAAGAAAACATTTATCATACTTTAATAACTTGAAATAAAAGCATTCACGCAATCATCAAAGCTATTAAACATTTCATTCATGCAAAAAGCAAAAACATGGTCCAAAATGAATGAAACGATTCCAAGACCCCAAAAGTCCTAAATCCTTAAGCAGCTTTAGCATGTCTTAAGTAGTTTAAGATTTTAGGTAAGCAAAACCTATTGCTAGTAATCTCCAAATTACTCTTGGTTAATAAATTAATGCCATAATTTATCCCATTGCCACAACTTAATGCCATTGTTGTTTGAGTTGTAACCACAATCAACGTGCTCCTTTAGGACGCCTTACCACTTAAGTCAACTAAAATAGCACCTCGCTTTAGCGTAAACCTACTATCTTAGATCCCTAGATTTTTGTAAGTGTTGATTTGGAAGGCAATTTTTAAACTCAATATTACTTGGACCTAGTTGTTTCTATGTTGGTTCGATTATTTAGTGAACTTGATCTAATCGATTCATATGAAACAACCTGTTCATGCAAAGCATACATACATTCATACATTCACGCATAATATATGTATATATATATATATATATATATATATATATATATATATATATATATATATATATATATATATATATATATATATATATATATATATTAAATTGCATAAATAAATAGTATGGACCAAAACTTATTGTCTTGAAGCATCCAATCTTCATCACCTCCTTGTTAGCTTGGCATTGTCTTGAATCTTCGTTCAAATGCTAACTTAAAGTTCTAAACTTAGAAATACTTGAAAATAATAAATTACATCAAAATTTCCATGGTACGCAGACCATATTTAAAACTTTACATTCAAAGATAGAACGGTACGCAGACCGTATTTAACTATCCTAAATTTGGCCATACTAGTCACTTGGAGTACCTGCATTACATAAAATATATATATTATATGCATTCACCCATTCGTGTGCTAAAACGAATGGCCCATGTAAATATGCAAGTATTTACGTGAATTAATTAAAATTCACGTTCACATAAACGCGTCCTAAAAGATTAAACAATTTCCAAATTATTAATCCTTAGACTTTATTCTAATTAAAATTGAATTTAATTAAAATAATGCGACCTACGAAAATAATTAAAAAATAATTATTTTATTTTAATTTCATTTAGTGGCTCCCACTCAAACCAATAATTATTCCGGATAATTAATTATGAAATATTAAATTAAAACTCGCGGCCCGGCCCAAGCAAATAAAATATTAAATTAAATATCCCGTTAGCCCAAATTAATGCAAATATACGAAGCCCAACGAAATAAACAATTTTCAACGAAAAAATCCGATTACGTAGTTGGGCTAGGCTTGCGCCCAGCCCTATGCCTTGCGTGTGGCCCAAGAGGCGCACGAGCAAGGCTCGCACACCCCCACGCCTCTCGCGCGCGCGCGTCCCCGCAGCACCGCTGCCCCTGCGCTGCGTGTTGTGCGTTCGTGTGTGCTGGACGTCGCATGGCTCACGCCTTGCTTTGTCGCAGCCCCCCGCAAGTGTCCCGCTTGCCCCTTTCCTCGCCCAGCGCCCATGAGGCACGCAGCACGCTTGCTGTTGCCCGTGTCGCTGCGGCTCGGCCTTCGTGTAGCAGCCCGTATGGCTCGACGAGCCATACGTCCACCACACTCGTGTTCGTGCCTTTGGTTCGTGATACGGACCAACTCAATTAAAATTAAATTTAATTTCACGAATTTGCATTAGTTTTATTTTTCAAAAAGTTACGATTTTTATTTTCGAAAAACAACGATTTTTAACGATTTAATAAACTTTAACGACAATCCATTTTCGTAAAATATTAAATCAAAGGCTAATATCATTCAAATTTTTATGAATGAACGAATCAACATTAAAATTTGAACTTTTAATTAATAAAATCCGAAGCTTTAAATCGTTCTTTAACATTTAAATTTCGGATTTTTAATAATTTGGTTTAAGTGCGATTAAAATTAACGAAACCATTCAAAATTTTAATCCAATAATTTTTAAAATTAGCCACTGACCCATGAAATTATATCCCCTTTCCCAATTAACCGAATTATTAAATCAACGTTAATTAAAATTCAATTAGGATTTCAAATTTTACGAATTGGGGAAAGGCGAAATTTGGGTTTATACTTATCGGAAAATTTTTGCCATATATCAAGAATATACGCATCATGATTGTGTCAAAATATCAAGCAATTCCGAGTAGTTTAGGTCGACTTTTTAATTGAATTACTGTTCGACACTTTTAATTTTTAATGAAAAATTAACAAAAACGCCCAAAAAACGACACTTCAAGGCCTGTTTTTGCAATTCTGTTCGCATGAGTTAATCTTAGAAAATCCTTTTCAATAAAGTTAGGGTTTTAAAATTCGAAAAAATGAACATTTTTTATTTCGGACCTAATTATTATGCAATTCATCCAGTAATTCGTAAAAATTCCGAAATATCAACAAAATTTCCAAATTTTTCGAAAGATGCCAAAACAATAATAATCATGCTAATTCATGCTTTGAATACATAAGGCTCATGATACCACTGTAGGGGAATACAGTTAAACATAATAACATGTGCTGAAACAATCCCCAAAGCCAGGAAACATGTATAAAGCACAGATTAAGCAAACTTACATTCGAAGCGTGTTTTCCACAATAATATGTCAACGAACACGAACAAAGAACTCCACTTGTCGTTCCTCTACTTGGTTCACCGACACGTTCAGATCCGTCTTGATTATCGTAGCTTAGACAATCGATCAAGATACTTTGCCTTTTGGGATGAACACACTATGGAGGCACAGAGAGAATTAGGGTTCTCTGTTTTCTCCTAGGTTGTGTGTATTGTGTTATGATTGTGCTAAGTTAGAAAATAGGTTATAAGGTTATTTACAGAACCTTACTAACAGACCAAGCCATGAGGCAAGGCCGGCTAGCAAGGCTGCACGCCAAACACACGGACATGCACAGCCAGTGGGCCGTGGGCCGCACTGCTGTTGTGTCATGGTCTTGTCCCGCACGCACGCGCACAGCTCCGCGCCACAAGGGTCTCGCTGCTGCTGCGCTTGCTTTACTTGCTCGCCTAGTCGTGCGCGCGCCCATGGGCCTTGACTGCTGCGTGCACTCGGCTCGTGGGCCGCTCCTCGTATTCGCGATTAAATATATTTCCGATATATTATTTATCGTTTCGTATACGACGAATCACCGTCGTACGATACGATTTATTCGTCTCGCCCAGCTTACGAATATTCGCGATACGATATACGATTCCGATGCAAGGTAGTATCGTATAATACGTTTCCAACTTAAATCCCGAAAGGCTATTAAATGAATTTTCGATTCATTTAATCCGTTGATGTGTTACGTGTCATTGGTGTGACCTTGTAGGTTCAGTCAAGAGTAAGCTGTGAGTTCAATATCCATTAGAACTCAGTGATCGGAAGCATTGCTCCAGCTAGCTGTTCCGATCACTTGATCTCACTGAATTAATTGTTCGCAATTAATCTGAACCTTTGGTATTAGACTTAATGCACCTTGGGTGAAGGACATATTTCCTTCAGTTGTAATCCCATTGATTTTATAAATAGGCTTGAACGACAAAATTATACTATGAGGTCTATAGTTCATTTTAAAGCTAATATGATTCCTATAAGTCTCTTCCGATATGTTTAATTTAACTAGTTCCAACATGTTCATATAAATCAAATTCAGTTGAATAGAACACACCCTTAGTGAAATTTTAAGTCTCTTCCTTGCAACCTTGCTCTCCTATTTTTTATCTCTCATTCTGTTTTTTAGCACCTGCCCTATATCAATGGTTCTCAAATTCAACAATGTTATAAACTATGTTATGGCCTTTATCTCTCGTTCTAATTTTTGGCACCTGCCGTTTACCTCTCATTCTGTTGCAAATACACACGATAGTGTCTTTATGGTCTGTATTTTCTGTCAATAATATAGGCTCAAAACCTTCTAGTAGCAACATCAGACATCCCCTTGTACCTTGAATTCTCCTCAGATACTAACTAAACCTAAAAGGGACAAAAGGAAACAAGAAGGAAGAAAAATATAGTTGGGCAAGTATTCTAAATTTATTTTCCACTGATAAAATTATTTGTTAAGTTACATAATTGTCCAATTATCATAATCTGAACTCCTGTCTTTCACAGTTCAATTCAGGCAAGCTCAGCCAAACATGGTGGACTGTTTATTATATTATCAATTTTTTTTTTTTTTTGCGAGTGATGGGAGAAGGTGAAGAGTCTAGGCAGCCCCAACTTCTAAGTTAATCGTATTGTTCTATCTGTATCTTGTTTTTTGTTTAATGTTGAAAATGGTTAACATTTGTGCATAATGGTTATCCTTCATTTCAGGTTCTGCCATTATTGTAGAACACCAATACCTTGACCAACTCTACCCATTTTCCAATAAAAACAACAACAATGTCCTCCTCCAAACTCTGGTATAAGTATGTTCTAACTCCAAAAAACACAACCATTTTCAATCCACCAAAATCTATTCTAAATACGTTCTAACTCTAGAAAATAGCAATTATCAGTCACCCTAACAAAATTCAATTGTGACATACAACTTCAAACTACCAAAACTCAGAAATCTTACAATTAGCAAACAAGAAATTATCATCTATATCAGCATAGCAAGGAGAAACACATGAATCAAAACAGCCAAATTAACCCCAAAACACAAAATAACCCAAAGTAGTAGCCGAGAATAATATACTAAATTACTACTTGTGCAACAATACCTCAGAAATTTAGCACAAAATTGAGCAACATACCCCTTTGAAATTCCAGCACATGAAGTGAAATTGAGTCATTTTTTTCCACTAACTTGTTAGGATGATGAAAGGGAGAAGATGAAGAAACGAAATATCAGATCAAAAAAAATAATAAGAGGAAATCAACAGCAGATAATTAGAAGAACATAGACAAACCTGAATATCAATGGCAAAGACACAATTGAGATTTACGGATTTGCATAGGAGAAGTTGTTCTTTTGGGAGTTTTCGCTCATTAGGGTTTGAGCGAGAGTGATATGCGCGATGGAACGGTTAAGGAAATTTTTAATTTTAGTACTCAGTAGAATAGCTAAATATTTTTTTAATTGGAAGCGCAAAATTCTAATTTTCAGGTAATACTAAACACGCGTCCAAATAAGTTAACATGTGCAAGGCACATGTATTTTCGACGCCAAACGACGCCACTAGAACTGTCGATTAATTCTTTGACGCTATAAGGCGTGTAAAAAGCACGGAACATATTTTCCGCCCCAACTGTTAGGTTATGATACATATAACTGAATATAAATCATGCGGAAAAACCATTAAAGTCAGGAATCCAAATTAATTGCCACATAACAATTAGCATAATTAGGATGCATACTCTTTGTAGCGTGCCCTCCCTTTCTGCGCCCGAACCGAACAAGAACAAGTCTTTAGGACTCCAAGTGTCGTCCCTCCGTAGAAAGTCCAAAGCACGTCCGGATCCGCCTTAGGTTTGACTAACTAGAATCGCCCTTAAGGTACTATAATTTTCGGCTAATGTGAGGCAAATAAGTGACTGAATTTTTTCTTCAAAATTCTCTCTTTTGAATACTTGAAAACTAGTTATAAATTCTAAGCATTAATCACATATTTATAGGGTATGGAAAAGGTATTGGAATCCTACTAGGAAACGAATTAATTAACTTGAATTTAATTAAAACTCTATTAATTAATTTATCCAGTAGAAATAGGAAATTAATCTTTAAATGGAATCCTACACGATTTAGGTTTCGTACGCAAACACAAACACTCACACGAGCATGATCCACATGCGCGCAGGCCATGCCCGCGCAAGAGCCCACGAAGCTGCCGCAGCCTAGGCGTGCGCTGGGCCTGCCTTGCGGTGGGCCTGGCGTGGCCTTGGGATGTTTGTGTGGCGCGCCTTGCTTGTTGGACGTGGGCCTGGCTTTGCGTTGGGCCTTCGTCTAGCAAGCTCGTCCGATGCTAATTCGTACGACGCGCTTCCGATTAATTTCTCGATTCCGGAATTCATTTCCGATACGAACAATATTTAACATTTCCGATTCAGGAATTAATTTCCGTTTCGAACGAATAATTAATATTTCCGTTTCCGGAATTATTTTCCGATTCTGATTATATTTCCGATTCCGACAATATTTCCGTTTCCAGCAATATTTCAGATTCCGGCAATATTTCCATTTCCGATAATATTTTTCGACACGTGCCATGTTTCTGTTTCCGACAACATCTACGACTTGGATAATATTTATATTTCCGATACGATCCATATTTCCGTTTCCGGCAATATCATCGTTTCCGGAGTATTCATTTATTTGCTTTTGACGATCTCAGCTCCCACTAAAACCAAGATCCGTCGATTCCGAATATCCATAGATGGAGTATTTAATGCCATTAAATACTTGATCCATTTACGTACTATTTGTGTGACCCTACGGGTTCAGTCAAGAGTAAGTTGTGGATTAATATCATTAATCCACTTGAACTGAAGCGGCCTCTAGCTAGGCATACAGTTCACTTGATCTCACTGAATTATTAACGTGTATAATTAATACTGAACCACATTTATTAGACTTACCATTAAATGCATACTTGGACCAAGGGCATTATTTCCTCCAGTCTCCCACTTGTCCTTAGGGACAAGTGTGCATTTCCTAATTCCTTTGTCACTGAATTAAATGATTGCGACATTGCCATGTCCACATAGTTCAAGAAACATAACTACTAGTCATCTTGCATTCTAGTCGTCTAACGTTTTCTATGCGTCCATGTTTATTGAAAACTCCGACCAGGGACCATTTTCACCTTTGACATTCAAGGTCACTGGATAGACATTTCTTAGTCACAGGACTGGTCCTGACAGTCTATCTTGAATATATCGTCAAATCGAAGGGACTCATCATTTAATAAACCACAAATTAAATGGAAAAATGAATTCTATTCATTAATGTGAATGATTAACCAATAATGTTTCACAAAGTATTAAACTCTAAAACTTTAAAACATTAAGTAAGGACATCAAAGCCATACTCCAACATGCTTGATTCCCATAGCTGCAGTGTGCGAGTTGTGCTTCGCTTGCAGCAGAGGTTTAGTCAATGGATCTGAGATGTTGTCATCAGTTCCAATCTTGCTTATCTTGACTTCTTTTCTTTCAACGAACTCTCGTAGAAGGTGAAATCTACGAAGTACATGCTTGACTCTCTGGTGGTGTCTAGGCTCCTTTGCCTGTGCAATAGCTCCATTATTATCACAATACAGAGCTATTGGTCCTTTAATGGAGGGGACTACACCAAGTTCACCTATGAACTTCCTTAGCCATATAGCTTCCTTTGCTGCTTCATGTGCAGCAATGTACTCCGCTTCAGTTGTAGAATCCACAATGGTGCTTTGCTTAGCACTTTTCCAGCTTACTGCACCTCCGTTGAGGCAGAAGACGAACCCAGACTGTGATCTGAAATCATCTTTGTCGGTTTGGAAACTTGCGTCCGTATAGCCTTTAACAATTAATTCATCATCTCCACCATAGACCAAGAAATCATCTTTGTGCCTTTTCAGGTACTTCAGAATATTCTTGGCAGCAGTCCAATGTGCCTCTCCTGGGTCTGACTGGTATCTGCTCGTAGCACTGAGTGCGTACCCAACATCCGGGGGTATACATATCATAGCATACATTATTGAACCAATCAATGATTCATATGGAATCCCACTCATTCGTCTACGCTCATCAAGTGTTTTTGGGCACTGAGTCTTGCTTAGAGTCATTCCATAAGACATGGGTAGGTAGCCTCGCTTGGAGTCAGCCATATTGAACCTTTCAAGCACCTTATTGATATAAGTGTTTTGACTGAGTCCAATCATCTTCTTAGATCCATCCCTGTAAATCTTGATGCCTAGTATGTACTGTGCTTCTCCTAGATCCTTCATTGAAAAACATTTCCCAAGCCAAATCTTGACAGAGTTCAACATAGGAATGTCATTTTTGATAAGTAATATGTCGTCAACATATAATACTAGAAAAGCAATTTTGCTCCCATTGACCGTCTTGTATACATAAGATTCGTCTGCGTTCTTGATGAAACCAAAGTCATTGACTGCTTTATCAAAACGTATATTCCAGCTCCTTGATGCTTGCTTCAATCCGTAGATTAATTTCTGAAGCTTGCATACCTTTTTGGCATTCTTTGGATCCTCAAAACCCTCAGGCTGTGTCATAAACACAATTTCTGTTAAAACGTCGTTTAAGAAAGCGGTTTTGATATCCATCTGCCATATTTCGTAATCATAATATGCAGCGATTGCTAACATTATCCGAATAGACTTTAGCATTGCGACTGGTGAAAAGGTTTCATCGTAATCCACACCGTGGACTTTCCTGTAACCTTTTGTAACCAATCTAGCTTTGGAAACTTCAAGTTTCCCATCCTTGTCCTTTTTTAGTTTGAAAACCCATTTGCTTCCTATGGCTTGGTAGCCATCTGTCAAATCGACCAAATCCCAAACTTGGTTTTCAGACATGGAGTCTAATTCAGATTGCATGGCTTCTTGCCATTGCTTGGAGCTAGGGCTCGTCATATCTTGTTTGTAAGTCGCAGGTTCATCACTTTCAAGTAATAGAACTTCATAGCTCTCGTTCGTCAAAATACCTAAGTACCTTTCCAATTGAGATCTATTTCTATGCGATCTACGCGGGGTTACATTTCTAGATGGTCCTTGATTCTCACCAGATACTTCTAAACATCTCCGAGTTTCATCCTGAATGTTATCTTGAGCATTCTCTAGAGTTTGTTGTTCGACTCGAATTTCTTCGAGGTCTACTTTTCTCCTACTTGTCATTTTGGAAATGTGATCTCTTTCCCAAAAGAAACCACTTTGTTTCCTTTGGATAGCCCACAAGGATACATTTGTCAGATTTTGGATGAAGTTTGTCTGAAATTAATCGTTTGACGTATATTTCCCATCCCCAAATCTTAAGAAAAGACACTATTGGAGGCTTTCCAAACCATAACTCATATGGAGTCTTTTCAACAGCTTTAGACGGAGATCTATTTATAGTGAGTGCAGCTGTATTTAGTGCATGTCCCCAAAATTCTATTGGAAGTTCGGCCTGACCCATCATTGATCTAACCATGTCTAGCAAGGTTCTATTCCTCCGTTCCGACACACCGTGCCATTGTGGTGTTCCAGGAGGAGTCAATTCTGATAGAATTCCACATTCTTTCAGATGGTCATCAAATTCATAGCTCAGATATTCCCCGCCTCTGTCAGACCGCAGTGCTTTAATCTTCTTGCCTAATTGATTCTCTACTTCACTATGAAATTCCTAGAATTTTTCAAAGGATTCAGACTTATGCTTCATTAGGTAGACATAACCATATTTACTGAAGTCATCAGTGAAA
Organism: Spinacia oleracea; assembly: GCF_020520425.1. Taxonomy (NCBI): domain Eukaryota; kingdom Viridiplantae; phylum Streptophyta; class Magnoliopsida; order Caryophyllales; family Amaranthaceae; genus Spinacia; species Spinacia oleracea. Next base: position 92,270,912 of record NC_079491.1, on the reverse strand, counting down.
GTGATAAAGTAGCTGAAACCACCCCTAGCATTTGTATTCATTGGTCCACATACATCTGTATGGATTAAACCCAATAGTTCATTTGCTCTTTCTCCAACTTTAGAGAAAGGTTGCTTTGTCATTTTGCCAAGTAAACATGATTCGCACTTACCATAATCCTCTAAGTCAAATGGTTCTAGAATTCCTTCCTTTTGAAGTCTTTCTATGTGTTTCAAGTTAATATGGCCTAATCGACAATGCCAAAGATAGGTGAGATCTGAATCATTCTTTTTGGCCTTTTTGGCATTTATGTTATAAACTTGTTTGTCGTGATCTAATAAATAAAGTCCATTGACTAATCTACCAGATCCATAAAACATCTCTTTAAAATAAAACGAACAACTATTGTCTTTTATTAAAAAGGAAAATCCCTTAGCATCTAAGCAAGAAACATAAATGATGTTTTTAGTAAGACTTGAAACATGGAAACAATCTTCCAGTTCCAAAACTAGCCCAGAGGGCAACGACAAATAATAAGTTCCTACAGCTAATGCAGCAATCCGTGCTCCATTTCCCACTCGTAGGTCGACTTCACCCTTGCTTAACCTTCTACTTCTTATTAGTCCCTGCGAATTGGAACATAAGTGTGAGCCACAACCTGTATGTAATACCCAAGAAGTTGAATTAGCAAGTATACAGTCTATAACGAAAATACCCGAAGATGGAACGACTGTCCCGTTCTTCTGATCTTCCTTAAGCTTCAAGCAATCTCTCTTCCAATGCCCCTTCTTCTTGCAGTAGAAGCATTCAGATTCAGAAGTGGGTTGGCTCACCTTCTTCTTTTCAGATTTGGTGCCGCCTGGTTGCTTAGTCTGGCTAGCCTTGTTGCCACCTTTCTTAGCATTCCTCTTCTTGCCAGATTTCTTGAACTTTCCCCCACGCACCATAAGCACATCTTGCTTATCAGTTTTGAGCGTCTTTTCAGCGGTCTTCAACATACCGTGAAGCTCAGTGAGCGTTTTGTCCAGAATATTAATACTGTAGTTCAGCTTGAACTGATCATACCCGCTATAAAGAGAAAATGGAGGATGGTGTCTACAGCCATTTCCTGAGAAAATTGCTGATCCAGCCGACTCATATTCTCTATGAGTCCAATAATTTTGAGAACATGTGGACTTACGGGCTCGCCTTTCTTAAGCTTGGTCTCAAGAATTTGCCTACGAGTCTCGAATCTTTCGACTCGAGCCAGATCTTGGAACATGTTCTCTAACTCACTGATGATCGTGAAAGCATCTGAGTTGATGAACGTTTTCTGTAGATCTGCACTCATGGTTGCAAGCATTAGACATTTCACATCCTTGTTGGCATCAATCCAGCGATTGAGGGATGCCTGAGTGACCCCTTCGCCCGCGGCTTCGGGCATCGCCTCTTCCAGGACATACTCCTTTTCTTCCTGCATAAGAACTATTTGCAAGTTCCTTTGCCAGTCAAGGAAGTTTTTCCCGTTCAACTTCTCCTTTTCGAGAATTGATCGGATGTTGAATGAATTGTTGTTTGCCATGGTTTAAACTACAATTGAAAAAGAATAAACAAATAAATAACCATTCACAGTTTCTCTTAATAAACTTTAAATTCTAGCATACATGCATAATTTATCATTTATTAAGCATTTTATTCAAGTTATGTGTTCCGGAAGGTGTGAATAAAATGATTCCAAGATCCTTAAATCATTGAAGAAATAAGCACATTATGTATTTAGACTCAATTCTAAGATATTTTAGGTAAGCAAAGCCTTTGCTAATAGTCTAGAAACTACTCTTGGTTGATAGGTACGTCTAAGAACTTATTAGGTAAACCTATCCCATTTTCCACGACATAAAAGGACTCCTTACTTATATCGTTGAGTTTCACCAAAACTAACATGTACTCACAATTATTTGTGTACCTTACCCCTTTAGAATCAATAAGTAACACCTCGCTATGGCGGAAAACTATTACTAAGATTGATGTAAAGGTTATCCAAGTAAGTGTAGGAAATGATACTGTAAAATCCGAAAATGAGAATAAAATGTGGGTCGAATATTTGATGTGAATAAAGCTGTGACGTGTTACGAAACACTGTCTTAGAAGAAAAATTCTCCCCGACTATGGTGCAATCGTAATAGGCGTTTACCCCCCAAGATTTTACACAACAACTCGTTTTAACGTGCACTCGAATAAAATGAATCATGGAACCGTTTTCGTAATAAATGCGACCGTTACGTTTTTAATTGTAACTGAACGGTCTCATAATAACTGGACCGTCAGTTACGACTTGGCCCAAAAAGAAGGCCCCACCACACCGCGCACGTGCCACGAACACGAACCGGCCGGACGGACAGCGGCGGCGCGCGTGTGGGGATTCCCTTCCTAGCCCAAACCACTAGGGGAAGCACTTCAAGAAGTAATCAACACTTCCCTATATTTAAACAAGGAGAAAAGTTCATTTTCTTTCCATGTGGGACAAAACCTTTTCTTTAAATACTCCACTTGAAAATGCTACTTTTCATTTCCACCAATGTGGGACTTTTTCACAATATGATAAAACTCTTTCTTTGCATTGTTTCCAACAGTAAGTGTTATTTTGGCATGGACCCTTTTAACTCAATTTTAAAGTTTGGAACTTAAGGCTCTTACTATGTTGGTTAGATTTTAAGTGAACTAAAATCCTTAATCATGCAACATAATCAAGCCACAATCTCATGCATAATTAAGACATATTTAAAGCAATAAATTACTTAAAACATGCATAAGTGTAGGGGGTGTTATTTTTCCGTTTTCCTACAAGGGGGGGTTGGCACGCGGCGGTTCGTTTAGAGAACCGTTGAATTGTTTTTTGCACCTCGAAGGAGTCACCACCAAACTTTATTTTAGGTCCCGTTTGGGAAGACCGCAAAATGACTCTATTTTTGGATAAGGCCTTGAATCCTTGAAACGGATGGGTGAGATCCGGGCTCGAGAACGAAAATGCTTATTCGGCGAGCTTTAGAAATATTCAAGTACATTGGCACAACATTATTTCGAAAATAAACCCTAATATTAGACTATGTGGGTTTGAAATTTAGAACAACATAGAATTTCTAATTGTACGGTGGTCACTTAATTTGCTTTAAAGATTGATTTAAGGAACCTATGGCTGGTTTGTCCAAAAATATCTTCGTTAAGCGTGATGTAACCCTTGTATTTTGTTGTATTTAGCATGTTGGTGATGAAAGCGATAAAGCACATAAAGCAACATCACAATGCTAAATAAAGTGCGGAATTAGTAAATACAAGACCCCCTAGAAAAGGACTAGGGAGTAGGTCCACATTGCCTAGAAATGGACTAGGCAAGTAAAGGTGCGGAATTGAAAGTGCGAAATTGAAATTGCGGTATTGAAATTGCGGTATTGAAAGTGAGATATTGAATGGTGCAATATTGAAATTGCGATATTGAAAGGTGCATAATTGAAATTTGTACTTGGGCACATGAGATTCGAACGCCAAGCGGCTCCTTAAAAATAAGTGCGCCCGACACAAATTCAAAGCCAAAAATCTCAACTTGGGAGAGGTTGCTCAACCCAAATATCCTAGATTTTGCATGTTAAACTTGAAATTGAAAACATGAATATTGAAATGTATGAACTTGAAATGATTGAAATTTGAACTTGAAATGATCCTAGTTTAGAGAGGTAGTTATGAACAACCCTAAACATGGTGGGATCTTGAAATTTGAAAAGTTGAACTTGTATATTGAAAAATGGAGTCTTGAATCTCAAAAGAATAAACCTTTAAATGCTAAAAGGTGTCATGTTTGATTACTCCACTCTTGAAGGTGATTCTAGTTCAAAGAGGTGAATGTAAACAACATTGAACATCCTTGAATCTTGAAAATTTGTATTTTGTAGTTTGAAAAAGTTTGTATTTTTGAAAAAGCATGTATGATTGTTGCAAGTGGTGTTTTTTTATGGCAAAAAACACCAACTTGCTAATCATTTGAAATCAAAATATCATAATTTATTGAAATGGGATTCGGATTTACCTATTTAGGCTTAGGCACGAGCTCCCAATTGCTTTTGAATTTATGAATTTAGGAATTTTGTATGTGTTTTTGAGAAGTTTTGGAGCTTGTATTGTGAGGAGTAATGTCGAAATTACGACGTTGTATGTGTTGTGCTCCCCCCTTTTTTCGATGGAAATGAGGGGTATTTATAGGAGGGAAATGGTGCAAAACGCCAGCACACGCCAGCGCCTAGCACCAGGCCAGCGCTGGGCGCTGCTGACGTGGCCTGAATGCCGCCAAAAAGGACGGAAAGATACCGTCCTTGATTTGTCTTGTATGGGTGTACCTTCGTACGAATAGTACAATGTTTGGCGTGTAGTGTTTACTTGGAGGTTAAGACTTGAATTTGCGTCTAAAAACAAGCCTTTCTCGGGTTTTTGAATTCTGGTTTTACGGGGCGGGGCCCGACATGCTCGGTTTTGTGGGTCGGCGCCCGAATTTGACTTGCCTTATATTATTTTGAGTGGAAAAGGCCTAGTAAGACCAATGGGATGGTCTACTAATTGACATTGAACTTGGATTTTGAAATTGGATTTTGAAAGTTGTATTTTGTACCGAGTTCCGGGAGGGGAACGGTCTCGGGGATCGGATTTTGGACCTTGGATTTTGGAGGTGTTCTTAGCAATTGGGATTTCCGCCTGGAGTTACTCCAATCGCCTAACAAGGATAATGGTATCGTCGTCATTCGATCCCAAAGGGGAGACACAAATTAGGTGTCTACAGAAGCCCCCACTTTGACTGAGCGTTCGGTTAGGAAAGCGCAAGTCAAAGTATTTCGAAAGGGACGGAGAACGGTCAAGATGTTCTGCAATCGAGACCACTCTTTGTACGCCGGTACCTGCGTAAAATAGGCGTTAGAAAAAGGATAGAGTCTACCTTGGTACGGTTGGTGATGACTCCGATTTTTACTTGTACTTTTCCGCCTTCAGTTCAGGACGGAGCTTGGCATCGAAAATTTGAATTTTTGAATCTTGAATTTTGAACTTTGACACTCGGAGTTAATCCGTTGGGATGTGCTTTGCTGGGGATAAGAAATTTTTTACTGGCCCTTAAAATTTTGAACTTCGACTGACTTTCCCGGAGCTTGGGTCCGTTGGGAGTGGGGCGCCTTAGTCGTTGTATTTTTTGGACTTTGTATTCTTGATATATTCATCTGTTTGCACTTGGAGCTACAGGTGCATACCCGTATTTTCAATGGATGGTTCGATGCGACGTTTGATGCTTGGGGTGCGAAAGACCGTAGCAGCAAAGGACATGCAATCAGCACGGGAGACCGCGCGCGCTGCAGACTTGCGCATGCAGCAAGTTAGCGCACGGCGCTGGGGCAGTGCCTGGCGCGGGGCTGCACTATCACATGAAATTTTTTTTGCTTCTTTTCTCTCAAAGGTCGATCAGCTCCTCCCCTTGGTCTTGTTCTTGCCTTGTCCATGTAAGTTTTTCATGTTTTTGCTTATGAAATAAATCTAGGATTGCATGTAGTTTTGATTTTCTCGTACTTTGAAATGATGCTTGTATGCTTAAGCTTCTTGAATCTTGTAGAAAACTGTTTGATAGCCGCTTGAACTTGAACTGTTGGAACTTGTACTTTTGAAATTTTTTTGAACTCGTATCTGCTTCAGCATGGATAGCCTAGGCGTTGATGTAGAACTTGTATACCTTCTTCGGCGTGGGTAGCCTAGGCGTTGGTGTAGGAATTTGAATACCTGCTTCGGCGTGGATAGCCTAGGCGTTGGTGTAGAAATTTGAATACCTGCTTCGGTGTGGATAGCCTAGGCGTTGGTGTAGGACTTGTATCTTGAATTAGAGGTCCACTGGGGATTTTTTTTTTGATTTTTTTTCGATTTTGTTTAGGCTAGTATAGGATAGCCCCCAGGTTAGAATTTTGACTCTTTGTATGCTACTTGATTTAGTATGCCTCGTAACACTCGGAGAAAGCTCGCTGAATCATCTGTGGTTCGAGCTGCTGACGAAGACGCTTCGGATGATGAAGCGGCTGCAATAAATGCGCCAGGTAGGGGTATGGTTCCCCGAGATGCGCCTTCTTTCCCTGGTGCTGGTTGGACCCCTTCTGACCTGGTGTTTCGGCCGGATTGGCACTTGTCTCAGCGGCCTCGCGCTGGCATGGTGATTCTTGTACTATGTTTTGGGTTTGTACTTTGTACTTGTATAGGTCTTGAGCTAACTCGTTCACCTGTAGGCCGACGGAAAGCCGTTCTGTACTTACTGGTCCTTGGTGGAGTTTCAGAGGGCCTTTAAAGCTCTCCGTGCTGATGCAGAGGCTATGGAGATTTGGTCGCAGATGGGCCTGGCCGATTTCTGGCGCACCATGGGAGGTTCCCCGAGGAGAACGGGGATTAAAAACCGTTTGTGGGCTTTGTTAGAGCGGTGGTGGGATACCACCAACACTTTTCACATGGCATGGGGAGAGATCACTGTTACCCCTCTTGAGTTTGCTATGATTACAGGTCTTCCTTTTTCTGAGACGAATGTGACCTTTGATTCTAAGCTGACGTGGCGCTCGGCCATTGCCAAGGACTTGCTCGGCCCTGTTGTTGATTTATCAGAGGACGACACTCACGCTTCTGTGACGGTGCTTGTGGATGATATCTGTGGTGAGGGTGTGTCCGCGGAGCAGAGGGTTAGCTCTTCCTCCTTGTCTTGGTTAGGAGAGTGATTGCCCCGAGTAGGAACAGTTGGGTGCATATTAGCTTCTTGTCTTCTCTGAGGGACTTGAGAGCTGTCTCGAGTTATAACTGGGGTGGTTTGGCATATAGCCACCTCTTGTATGAAATGGGGCGGGCCTCCCGGATTGCACTGGGGAGTGACCCGAGCATGGCTGCTCTGTGGAGCGTGCTGGAGGTATTCGAGACTCCTTGTACTTTGTACTTTGTATTTGTATGCTTGTATCTTGAACTTGACTGATGTTTTTTTTTTGTTCCTTGAAAGATTTGGATCTATGAGCACTTTCCGACTTTGGCGCCGGAGCGTACAAGAGATGCGGCTTACCCGTATGCTGCCTCTTGGATAGGAGCGGTGCGCGTTGGTGCGTCCCTGGCGGCTTCTCGCAGAGCTTGGATACTTTTAGCTGCTGATAGGGTAATATTCTTGTACTATTTTGCTTTCTTGTATTTGTATTTGTACTGTTGCCTGAGTTGTCTGCTTTGTAGGTGGTATGACGTCCTTTTGCCAACGCAGTTGTACCTGCCTCGGCTGCTTGTGCTCATTTCCTGTCTGGGCGGCGGGTTTTGCTTCCGGGGGTGTACCTCCATATGTGGTATCTGGGGGAGCGGGTGAGAGAATCATCCCCAAGGATCCACCAGGGTCCATGCTGGCGTTGGATGAAGAGTTGGCCCGGCTTTATGTGGAGGGTAGGGGCGATGCTGTTTGCCGCTCTTGGAGGGATTTTGTACACAGGAGAGGGAGCTATGATGACTTCCTGAGGAGGCTGGCTCCACCAATACGCTTTGTACTGCCGGTGAGCTTTTGAACCTTGTATTGATGTATTGATTGGATGATTGTATGATTGTATGATTGTATGATTGTATGTAGGAGGAGGAGGTTGATCTTGAGGACATTCCTCATGCTGATAGGATCCTCCGCTATGAGAATTCAGACGGGGAGGAGGTGGTGGAGACCATTCCTTGGGCTTCTCCTCCGCACCGGAAATCATACGATGTTGTACCCGAGCATTACGCCCCTGTAAGTACTGTTGCATTTTTGAAACGGTTTGTGACTTTGCATGGGAAAATTGATCTTGAATTTTGTATGCAGGCGCCTCGGGTGAGAGTGCGTCGCTGGATGCTCTTGCTTGATTCTTGGAAGAGGCAGTGCGCCAAGCTGACCCGGAAGCTTTCTGGCCGGAACAAAGAGGTACCTCACTTGATCTTAAAACTTGTATACTGGAAATTCCAACTGGGAAATTGATTCATGAGATTGTATCTTGTATAGGAGCGTCGTCGAGACCGTAGACACTTTGTTGACAGGGAGCCTCAGGCGGAGACGTCCTTGGGGCAGGAGGGACCAAGTTTGGAGCTGGGACAGGGGTCCGGTGCTGGTGCTCATCAGAGGCATTCTGATGCTGAGTGGGGAGCTTCCCCTTTTGTACATGTTGATCCCACCAGGCATTCATTTGGAGGTGCTAGCGGTTCACGGCCCTTTGTTCCTCCTTCTGGCTACTACTTCGGAGGAAGTGGTCCTCAGCCTTGGGGTGCTGGTTCATGGGCTTGCTATGCGGAGATGGAGAGGATGCGTCAGGCTCAGTTGTTTGGGTCGTACCCGTATATGTCGATGCCGCCGCCTTATCAGTATTCCTCTCCTCAGCAGGGAGTTCATCCCTCCACTGGCACACTTCGTATCTCGGAGGAGGATCCTAGTACTCCTGGAACGGAGCTGGATCGGGAGCTGGAGCGCCTTAGGAGGCGTAACAGGGACAAGGGGCCTGTGGTTGACATCGTCGTTGATGATGACTCAGACTGACCCTGCATGGTAGCGAGTTCCAGCTTGCCTGGGTTGATTTTGTATAGGCTGGATTGTATTGTGTTTGTATGGCTTGAAACTTGAATTTTTGTATGGATTATATGGCTTTGAACTTGAATTGGTTTGAAGTTTTTTGAAGATTGGCTTTGTATGTTTGAATGCTTGAAATTGTATGCGATGTGTGTGCCTTGAAATTTTGTAGCTATATGCATGCATGACAATTTTGCGAAAAAATTTGAAAAAAATTGCCCATTTTTTCGGGTGTATGTACCCACTATAAGCCCCCACTTTGACTGAGGTTTTTTGGTTAAGAAAAGCGCAAGTAAAAGTATATTCAACTCTTGCTTATGCACGTGCAGACTCGACTTAGGACGTCGATCTAGGACTAGAATGCTTGAATTTTGAAAAATCGACCCGAAATCTGCCCGAAGCGTTGATCCGGACTGCTTGAAATTGCGCGGCTTGCGGCTTTGGAATCTTGAATAATGGAGGTTGTACTCTGTTGTCCGAAACACTAAAGAGTGTGTACTTGGAGTCATAAGAGAGGACGGTGGCCTCGTCCTTAGATGCAGGCCCCTGCGCCTGGCGCAGGCTTGGCGCCTGGCGCCTGTGAGCTGTCATGTAAGCCAATTCTTGTATAAATAGGGAGCATTTCGGATCATTTCTTGTATCTGTGAGGGGGTCGAAAAAGCACGAGGCTAATGCGTGACCTCGTCCCTCTTGGGTGTGACGCTTCTTTTTGTCAAATCAAGTGTAATTGGATTTCCTGTGAGTTTACACCCAATTGACTAGTAATATAGGAGTCGCTATTCAGTTTTTAACGACAATGAGAAAAACTGACAAAACCCGATTATCGTGACATAAAGTGAGTGCAATTATGTTTGACCACGACGGTCGTAGGTTCCCTTGTGATCCCTGGTGGTGGGGATCGCTCAACGTACACCCGCAGGGTAGAGATTGAGGGTTCGGGGGACTGTAACTACCGAGAGGAGTACTCGCTCTTCGATAACTCCAGAGGCAGGATATCCTTACTAGCTCAGCATAAATAATTGAAGGGACATGCGTTAACTATTAAACTAATCTGAGTTGATTTTAACAATATGCACCATATAGTACTAGATCGAGCGCGATTATCTGATTTAGATTGTTTTAAGGGACCTAGCATGATAATCCAATTTCCCAAAAATATCATATTTATTAAGCGTGATCGAACAATCAGATTTAGTTACTTTAACAGTTCATAAAAGGGCGAGGAAAGCAATTAAACCATGGAAAAAGGACACATTACGACGCACCCTTGAGAGGTGCGTCACGGTTCTCAGAAAACTAACCACTTGACTTTTCTATTTCTCCTTTTATTTAACGAATCTCAAATTATGGGACAGGATACGTTCTGTTCGATTTATGGATCGATTGCGACAGAACGCGTGATCAGTTTTGCAGCGTGAGGCTTAGGCTTAGGGGTTTAGAGTCAATACTCAGAATATAATTATGTGTTGTGTGTGTTCCTTTCACGTCGAATTTAGGGGTCTATTTATAGGGAAGAGTTCGTGGAAAGATAGAATTGCAGAATTCTAATCCACGAGGAATTAGGAAAAAACACGTACCAGGTATTTTCAGCGCCCAGGCCTGGGCGGCGAAGATTTCGGCGCCCAGAGCCAGGCATTGAAAATAGGGTATGGGCTGTTTTTCTTAGTCAGATTCGGATTCCTAGAATCCGGAGTATTTGAGATTTAATTGAGTCCTTTAGTGCGTATTAACCTTGTGACGGGATGTGTCTGGGCCCGTTACGAACTCTAGGCTCGTTAGGATTTTAATTAATACGTGACTCTTACTTTCGAATCATATTAGGAATAGGATTCTCTCGCAATTTCTATCTCATTTAGGATTTATGTTGGAGTGCAACACCTAATTCTGACAGGTTTCTATCTTTTATGACTTGCCACTTTTAACAACTACCTATTACGGAAGTTACTATTTTTAGCAGGTTTCCATAAATAGTATCCTCATTCATTCTTTTCTTTAACCACTTGCAAACCCTGAAAAACAGAAAATCTAAAATGCTGGTCTAATATGATTACCCAAATTGGCATAAAGAAAACTCTAAAATTCGAAATTCGATTAGATTTTATGTTTGATTACCTAAAAATTCGATTAGATTTTGAGGTAAAAAATCTAAAGCAGAAACTTTACTAATCGAATTTGGCATTCAGTTTTAACTTTGTTTTTATTTTTTACTAGATTATGAGTTGTGACTATTGTCAGAGAAAAGGAGTTTGAGTTGAATGTCGAATGGGGTGTTCCTCTTACTGAAGAACATGAAAGGTATATACTTAATTATTACTTGATGTCTTTTTTACCTATTATTATATACGGATACTAAAACTGAACATCACCTTAGCAAATTCACCAAATGCCCTCCACTTTTTAACAAATACACAAGATGTCTTTTTTACCTATTATTATATACGGATTTTATGTTTGATTAGTAAAGTTTTTGTTTTCTTTGTCAGGTCCAGTACCACCTCCACGTCAGAAGAGAGAAAAGAGAAAGCTATTTTCAACCAATACAAACAACTAAGACTTAGTTGTTAGCTCACTGGTTATGCAATTTTAGAAATAACAAGAAGATATATTGTTCATTAAATTGAGCTTTCTATTTCCTTCATATGTTTTTCTGTCTTGATCATCTTCAGTAGCAGGTAAAGTAGGGTTAGAGCATGTGCACAACTAAAGGGTTAGATGAATTGATTTTGACAAGCTGGAAATAATGAATTTTCATTTTTTTAGATCATCCAGGACTTTATCTATAGTCAGCACTTAATTCTCTAGAGTCTTCATCTGCTCACTCCCCTGCCATATCCCATCTTCATCTATTTTGACAAAGCTGTTATTATATCCCTGCCATATTCTACACGTAAGATTTGAGGGCGCAAGCTTCATACATGAGCTTGAATTGTTCATGTGGGGGGGGGGGGGGTGCAGCTATGTGGAGACAAGAAAGAACTCAATAATGCTATGTTACATGACTCCAAAGATACAAAATTCAAGCAAACTCTGTACTCTATATTTACATTGCTATTGTGCGCCAAAGTCTGGTGTTTAATAGGATTAAACTCATCTTAGCACTTGATCATCGTTGATGTTAAACCGTTGTTTGTAGCCTCTCAATGCAGTACCTTGATGCAGGCAGAATATGAAGTTTAACTCAATTTACTCCTACGTATTCTCCTTTATTTGCAGGACATGAAGTTTTTCTTTTGTGTTTTTTATGATATTGGAGTTGTCCTTGAAAAACTACCGAAAGCTCCAGACTGTTGAGGTAATTACTTGTGTTTGCAATTTCTCAGCTTTTATTTTTGCATACTTTTTTTTGAGATATCTTGCAGGCGAAATGCATAACAATGGTACTGTCACGATAGGTCACCAGGTCTTTCCGGATGAAATTATCAGGGATGTTAAGTCACAAGGTTTGTCCGGTGAATTTAACTTAGCATCTTTTATGACGGTCCCCTTTTGAGCTTATGAGGAGATAAACGACGATGATACTGTTACGATAGGTCACCAGGCCGTTCCGGATGAACCTATCGGGGATGTTAAGTCACATGGCTTGTTCAGTGAACTTGACATCTTATTTATGACAGTCCTTTCTTGTGTTTGCGAGGAGACAACGACGATGATACTGTCACGATAGGTAACTAGGCCGTTCCGGATGAACCTATCGGGGATGTTAAGTCACATGGCTTGTTTAGTGAACTTGACATCTTATATGACAGTCATTTCTTGTGTTTGCGAGGAGACAACGGCGATGATACTGTCACGATAGGTCACCAGGCTGTTTCGGATGAACTTATCGGGGATGTTAAGTCACATGGCTTGTTCAGTGAACTTGACATCTTATATACCGGTACTCATCTTGAATTCTATTCCTTTTGCATTGACCCACTGATATGTCTTCACCCATCCGTTCTCGATCTCTTCTAGTGTTGATGCAGGAGCGATTAACCGGGTTGGATCGAAACCTTCATCTTGTAAAGCTAGGGTAGTCGTCACAGTCTCGTCCTCCATAGGCCTCGATTCGTTAAACAATGTCCACAGAGCCTGGTCGTCCAATATTTCAGCTGTTTTAGTCTTGGTGAGGTGGGGTGCCTCATCCAAGGTGTGGCAGTCATGGAAGATTTCAAATCCTGGTTTTAGCAACCCATCCTGAACGAAGGGTTCAGGGAAATCACAGCATGGGTGTCCTTCTCCTTCCCGAACGAACATCCCGTTAAGGGTTCTTTGATATGGGGGAAGGAGGGTGGTTTGTTTGGCCTTGTTAAGGCGTAGCCCAGACAGGCGGTCAGCAATATCTTCCTCCGTTGGTTCATAGCCTAAGCCAAAGGGAGTAGATTTGTTGGGTAAAGGATGGAATGTGCATTCCTTCTTCCTTATGCCCAATGGGGTTCCAGGGAAATAACCTTGAGCTAACAGCATTCTAGGGATGACTCGGAATGCGTGCGGGTCTAGGAATGTTGGATCATAATCTTCGATGAATTGGATTGTTTCTTCCATTTTAAACCCGTAAAGGCCGTCTGCAGTTTTGGCCCTTTAATTTTTGGAAAAAGGGAAAACCGATCCTTTAATTTTAGGAAAAAGGGAAAACCGATCCTTTAATTTTTGGAAAAAGGGGAAACCGATCCTTTAATTTTTGGAAAAAGGGAAAACCGATCCTTTAATTTTTGGAAAAAGGGAAAACCGATCCTTTAATTTTTGGAAAAAGGGAAAACCGATCCTTTAATTTTTGGAAAAAGGGAAAACCGAAAAAGTTATCGCTGCAGCGACTGAGGACCTACGCGGCTTATGACGTAGACCCCGCCGGCTAAAGATGGCGAGCCTGTCCGCTAAGGGTGGACGCCCCGTCCGAAAAAGTGGACGAATCTTGTTTTTGAAATTTAAAAATAAGGACCTACGCAGCTTGTGACGTAGACCCCGCCGGCTAAAGATGGCGAACCTGTCCGCTAAGGGTGGACACCCTGTCCGAAAAAGTGGACGAATCTTGTTTTTGAAATTTGAAAATAAGGACCTACGCGGCTTGTGACGTAGACCCCGCCGGCTAAAGATGGCGAGCCTGTTTTATTTTGAACTTTGAAAATTTCATTTTTGGAAAACTGAGGACCTGCGCGGCTAGTGACGCAGACCCTGCCCGCTGAAGGTGGGCGAGCCCTGTCCGCTAAGGGTGGACATCCCTGAATTCGTTTTTTCGATTTGGGAACTCACGTGGTTTGTGACGCGATCTTGCCAACTGAAGATGGGCAAGTTCCTATTTCTTTTGTCCTTTGTGATTTCTTTTGAGAATTTCTTTTTATTCATTCTTGCAAGAGCGAATTCTTTCGAGGGATGCTCGAATTTAGTTGTAACCTGAACGTGTTCAGACGGACCTTTGTCTTGCGACCGTCCGCTTTCGTGGTTTTGAGCTAGTCTTTATGGCTCGATTTTTGCCACTACTTGGTCTTTGATCAGAGGACCATGTACAAATGTCAATGACGACCCTTTTCTGAGGTCGAACCTGTTCTTTTGAGATCATCCAAACATGGGGCGGCGTATAGCGCAGCCCGGGAATGTGATTTTGATTGCGCGCTCTCTGTTGGAGTATACTTTTTGCGACCCCCAAGCACTCGGGCTTTGGTGGTCATTTTTCGCATACTTCATAACGTCTTTTAATCATGTTTGGGGTCGAGCTCGTATGTGCGAGCGACCTTTCATAGTTGTGTGCTACTTTGGCGAAGTCATGGGGTGCGACTTCAGTCTTCGGGCGACAAGGTTTAATGTCATTCGGTTTAGCTTGGCCCGATTTAATCCTTTGACAGACAAACATTTTTTATTTGAGAAACCAACGACTTAACAACATTTTTTGGTGTTTCGAAGAATTACCTTGATATTTCATATTTGTTTTGAAAAGTGTACATATATGTTTCTTGAGACAAGTCTAAGTTTCGACCAAGTTTTACCATTCATTTTTGCTAATCGGGAGCTTAAAGGTGCTTTTGGGCTTGATCTTAATTGTACATAGGGCCTCGTGTCTAGCAACACGGTTTTAAGTCTTTTCCTGCTCCGCGTTTTGTGAAATCTGGGCCTTGGGCTGCATTTTCGGCGCCCAAGGCTGGGCGTTAAATATTTCGGCGCCCAGCTTCGGGCGCTGAAAGTCATTTCCTGGCGAATTTTGACTTTCGGATTTCTTAACGCGTTTCCGAATGGGATTAGGATGTCACTTGATGCGTTCAGCTATATATAGGGGCTAGATACGTCCCTATTTTCCATCACTCTCAATTTCCTTCTTTCTTTGTTGTGTTTTAATTACTCCTTGCTTTTGTCATGTCGATTCCCACTTTCTCATTCCAACGGGCTGTTAGGCGTTGGCTACGGGCCCTTAATCCTACAGAAAAGGCTTTGTTGAAAGAATACCACTTAGAGGCACTTTTAGGCTTACAACAAATTAACATTGACTATAATTTTCTGCACGCAGCCCTAAGCTTTTGGGATTCCGATCATCATGTTTTTGTCTTTCGGGGCAACGAAATATGTCCTTTGCCAGATGAATTTGCTGCGATCCTTGGTTATCCTACTAATGCTACCCCTGCCACTCCTGGCACTATTGAAGAGAGTAAAACAGCCATAGGGGCTTTCCTAGGACTAGATGCTAATATGCTTGCTGAAGTTGTTGTAGGTGATGAGGTTAATTTGGCAAAACTTGTAAAACATCACTTTAGGCCTAGTAAGAATATGACCGAACAAAAATTGAATATTCGAGCCCTTGTATTTTGCTTGTTGAATCATTATTTGCTGTCGAATAACAATGGTGAGTTCAGTGACATAAGGTTGATCCCCTTGATTAGCCAGATGGAAAGTTGCTATTCTATTATGCCGTTGGTTGTTTCCGAGACTTTGCTGAGTGCGGATGAGCTGAAGAAGGATGTCAAATCTGAATATTTTAAGGGAAGCCCCCTATTACTGCAGGTAATCGATTTTTTTTTCTTGCGCACGTACACATTTTTTGCATACAAATTTTTTATTCGTCCCGCCTTGGGGCCGAGTTTCAGCGCCCAGGGCTGGGCGCTGGAATTTTCGGCGCCTGGTCCTGGGCGTTGAAACTGCGCCCCAGGAACCGTTTTCTTTTTATTATTATTTTTTTATCGTACCCGTTTTTTTGCAGATTTGGCTCGTGGAACGGCTTAGACTCTTGGAAGCTCCTGCCGATCCTAAACATTATCGCCCTATAGCCTTGGGTAACCGAAAATACTTGCACCAAGGCCAGGACGAGGCCGAATGGGCCTTCTTTTTTACTTACGGCATTTGTTCTATTAAGTGGGTGGTACCATGATGGGGTTTGACTGCTATGACGGGGGGTTCTGATGTATCGGTTTATGTTTCTTTGTTGGGGCTATCTCGGCCCATTTATATTTTCCTTTACCGAGTCATGCGTCAATACGATTTAAGGCAGACTATCCCCTTTTCTGATACGGTACCACCTAAGGTAGCGACCTTTTCACAAGCACGGCTTCTAGCGTGGGCTAAGTATTATGATGGTCTCCCGCGTTGGGTCGTAGCTACAAATGGCTTTGTGGGTCTTTCTGAAAACTACAAGTTGTGGATGAGCTCCGATGATAAAGCTGTGAGGACCGAGGCTCGAAATGGGGAGTCGGCTGAGCTTTTGATACCTCGTATTCGTGTTAAGTATGAGGGTCCTGATTCTGCCAAACCTCGTACCCATGGTATTAAGACTGTGAAAGCTCGTCCTGATCGAAAGCGAAAGGAAGTTCCTCCCCGTTCCAGTTTCAGGCCTAAAAAGATTCCTAACATGAAGGGGCCTGCTGTTGTTAAAAGAAATGCAAGCTCTCGCGGAGATCGTCGCCGGAACAACGTATGGGATAGGAAGGCTCAGCCGCCTGTAGAAACAGTGACTAGTCTAGTTGATGATAATAATCCTTCTCCCACCGTTGTCTGTGCCCTTGAGGCTGAGCGGGCTATAACTGAGAATGTTTCTGAAGCCCTGACATCTTTGGAAGTTAGTGTCCAGGAGCCGGTTCTTATGGAGATTGATATTGGGGCAGCGCAGAAGACTGTGGGGGTGGATCCTGCGAACATTGCCCTCTACAAGACTTTATTTGATGATCCGGAAGAACTAGAGTAGTGTAGTTCTTGCTAGGGTGTAGGTGCCCTTTATTTATTTCAGTTGTGTTTGTTTTTTCATTTCTTAACACTTTGTTTTCCTTCTTATTATTTTTTAATAAAGGCGTATTCTATTTTTCATTTTTGTTTCTCCCTCTTTTTTTTGCTTATTTTTATATGTCTAACACTTTTTGCACAATTTATATATGTTTTTTTTTATTGGACCGAATCCTTGGTAAGGATTGCCTAGGTATCTTGTCGGAATCAGGTCGCGCGTAGTTCTAGCTAGAATAAGTTCTAGGATGCCGGATTTTAATAGATATGCCCTGAGGTGGTAGCATATTACTTAATCGGTCAAATGAGTGAAGTATTATCATTATTTTCGCCTCGTCTACCGGTTTTTGCCGTAAGTATTCATGTAAAAACGAAATTTGACTTTTTTTGTATGGCTATATTTTTTGGTAAGCTTGTTTGGATACGTGCTTTACCCCCCAAGTGTTCGTTATTTTTCCGTTATGTGCGGATAAAATGACGAGCACTTCTAAAAATTAGGCAGGCAGAGAGTTTCAACGCCCAGGCTGGGGCGTCAAAGATTTCGGCGCCCAGCCCTGGGCGCCGAAAATGATTTGGGCGGTCAATTTTGACGCTTTGCTTCACGTGTTTTTGCATTTCTTTTTTTTTTCTTTTTTTTGTTATAGTGCTTTGATTTTTACTCGTATTTAAAATCAATTTTGAGGCTACTTCGGAGACTTTTTGACTGTTAGCGTGAGATGCATTTTTGTCCGGATTATTTTTTTCTATTCGTGACTCGAAACAGTTTCGAGAATGGGGTTAGTGTGTGGAAGATATGAAGATTCTTGTATAGGCTTTTGGATGGGCTGAGGTGCGTGTTGATGCGGGGGGCGGTGTCTATTTTTTTATGAGTTTTTTTTCTTGAGCAAACTTTGTATTGTTTGAATTTAATTTCTTTTTGATTTCTTTGGGTTGCGTGGGTTAGACCCTCGTGTTTTGGTAATATGATAATGTGGTTCTCTTTTCGGGTTTGATGAATTTTGATGTCACGATTCAAGGCCGAGTGGGCCTTGTTTTATTAGGCCTAGAGTGGACCGCCTCTTTGCAAGTACGTTTGGTGCTTTTTTAGTGTTAGAAATAAAGTTTTTTAGGAGGAATATTACGCCTTTGGAAAGTAAGGAAAACACACTGAAATAAACTTGACCTATATTCTAAGGGGTCTTAGGACCATCTAAAGTCTTTATAATTTTTCTACCAATCTAAAGAACTACTAGGCGCTTTTTATCAAGGTGCTCTAGGTGGCTCAAGCCTTAGGTTTAGTCTCATAAAACTTTGGTCCTTCACCGGTACTCATCTTGAATTCTATTCCTTTTGCATTGACCCACTTATATGTCTTCACCCATCCGTTCTCGATCTCTCCCAGTGTTGATGCAGGAGCGATTAACCGGGTTGGATCGAAACCTTCATCTTGTAAAGCTAGGATAGTCATCACAGTCTCGTCCTCCATAGGCCTCGATTCGTTAAACAATGTCCATAAAGCCTGGTTGTCCAATATTTCAGCTGTTTTGGTCTTGGTGAGGTGAGGTGCCTCATCCAAAGTATAACAATCATGGGAGATTTCAGATCTGGCCCAAGTCTCAGTAAAGAGGTCCTGGCCCGATATTTGAGACAGGTAGACATCTTCAGCATTATCATCCCACACACTGCACACTTCTCTCTCGATTTGATCCATAGGGACCACAGCGAGTGGTGCACCTTGAGGTGTAATGTACACCGTAGGGTCGAAGTTCTCATTTTCTGGTAGGTCGAGAGAGATGTGACAAGAGTCGAGTGGGCTCTTGTTGTTGTTGGGTTTGCCAACGTTGGGGAGAGGTGTTATTTCATCCTCTATCATATCCTGGATTGTGTTTTTTAGATTCCAGCAGTTTTCAGTATAATGCCCATTCCCTTGATGGAACTCACAGCGAGTGCCCTCGACCCAGTACTTATTTTTGACTGGAGGGTCGGGTGTGGGGCCTATGGGCCTTAGTTTTCCCTGATTGGTTAGTCTTTGGAAAGCTTGTACTAGAGTCGACCCGAGTGGGGCAAACTTTTGACTTCGGGTCCACCTTCCCGGGCTCCTTCGGGTTACAGCATGGACCTTTTGGGCTAGGGGCATGGGGCCCCTGCGGTAGGTACTACTCTTGTATGCAGGTTTGCTTTGTACTATTTTTGTGGGGTCATCCTCGATCTTTATTCCCATATCATAAATTCTCTTGAAGGTATCAAGGCTCAAGTATCTAAGATGTTGTTTGTAAGTTGGTTCCAGATTGTCAATGAATTTTTGGGCTAATTCGGTTTCAGGAGGCCAAATGACCAGTAATGCAAAATGTTTGGCTTGCGCAGCCGCTAAGGATTCGTTTTCCAATTTTAGTTGGTTCACGAGCAGGGTCATTTGGGTTATTTGGTTCTGTAGCTCTTCTATAGACATATTTGAGGGTGCGAATCGAGTTTGGGGGAGCGGAGGTTCTTGAAATTGGGAATGACGGACGGAGCTTGGAGTCACTAAACCTGGTGTTGGCGATATATCTTCGAGACGTACTAACCTTTGATTTCCCGATCGGCACCAAGTGGCAGGACCAGTCCTATGCATAAGATAAGCTAAAGTTTAGGCCCCAAAGTTTCAAGTATTACTTAGTCTAGACTTCGACTCTCTCTATTGGTTTTTCACTCTTTCTTTTATTGGTACACTTTTTAGTTCTTTCTTTGGTCATTCTTTGGATTTTCGAAACACTTGCCCGTGTGACATTCATAATTATTAGCATGTTCGATTTTGGTGCCGAACATTGTCGTCGTAGGAGGCCTAACAACGACGCAAAGAGTTATTCTTTTTTTTGAGTCGCTTTTATAATCGAGTGCTTTTCTTACGCCCTCGTAGCAATTCTTTTTACGAACGGTTTTTTTGCTACGTATTTTCCTTTTGCGCGGGCACCGAGGCTGCTGGGCCTGACCAGAAGGCCAAGCAGCAACTTCAGCGCCCAGCGAAGGGCGTGAGAAATTCTGGCGCCCAGCCAGGGGCGTTGAAAATGCGTCCCTGGCTGGTTCTAGTTTTCTGTTTGCGTCTACTTTGTTTATGCGACTCAGATTTAGCGTGCTTGCCTAGTAACGTCCTTACGCGTTGTGCAGCGTTTGTGGGATTCGTTACAGGCCATCCCGAGCGTCGCTCATTTTTGTGGCGATCGTTCGGGTTTGCAGAACACGTATTTCGGTATAACCCTTTGGCAAATTGGTTTATGAATGTTTGGGAAATTTTTAAGGTCGTTGGTTTTTCTAGGATAGTTTGTCACACACAATCATATATTTCGCTACACGTAACTAACATTCCATCATGAGGCAATAATAATATGTCATGTAGTTTATGATAGGCTTCTATGGGTAGTTATTTGTGCCTGGCTTGGTACCGCTTCTATCGTAGATCCAACACATGCCCCGGTCGAGGTAGTGTCTTCAGCAGACGAATTTCGCTCAAGAGGCCAACCCGCAAGTGCAAGCCAAGGGGGCATGCAGGCGAGAGGGACCTAATGAGCGAGCGATTGGGTTTGGGACGGGTGTACTACTAGCGAAAGTGCCGAGTGGACAACATTCGAAGCGTATGCACCCCCCGGTTGGCGATGGGTATCCTTAGTCCCAACTCCCAAGATGAAACACCAAGGGAGCCAAGATTCGTTATGCGGTTCTGCCCGTTTACATTAATATGCTGATTTTCAGGTCGTCCCAACTTGATTGGGAAATAAACGCGGGGTAGGATCGTTTCACCCTTTGGCTATTTTGATTACCTACAAGCACGAGTATTTCCTTCACTATCCCCAGTGGAGTCGCCACTGTGAGGGGGTCGAAAAAGCACGAGGCTAATGCGTGACCTCGTCCCTCTTGGGTGTGACGCTTCTTTTTGTCAAATCAAGTGTAATTGGATTTCCTGTGAGTTTACACCCAATTGACTAGTAATATAGGAGTCGCCATTCAATTTTTAACGACAATGAGAAAAATTGATAAAACCCGGTTATCGTGACATAAAGGGAGTGCAATTATGTTTGACCACGACGGCCGTAGGTTCCCTTGTGATCCCTGGTGGTGGGGATCGCTCAACGTACACCCGCAGGGTAGAGATTGAGGGTTCGGGGGACTGTAACTACCGAGAGGAGTACTCGCTCTTCGATAACTCCAGAGGCAGGATATCCTTACTAGCTCAGCATAAATAATTGAAGGGACATGCGTTAACTATTAAACTAATCTGAGTTGATTTTAACAATATGCAACATATAGTACTAGATCGAGCGCGATTATCTGATTTAGATTGTTTTAAGGGACCTAGCATGATAATCCAGTTTCCCAAAAATATCATATTTATTAACCGTGATCGAACAATCAGATTTAGTTAGTTTAACAGTTCATAAAAGGGCGAGGAAAGCAATTAAACCATGGAAAAGGGACACATTACGACGCACCCTTGAGAGGTGCGTCACGGTTCTCAGAAAACTAACCACTTTGACTTTGCTATTTCTCCTTTTATTTAACGAATCTCAAATTATGGGACGGGATACGTTCTGTTCGATTTATGGATCGATTGCGACAGAACGCGTGATCAGTTTTGCAGCGTGAGGCTTAGGCTTAGGGGTTTAGAGTCAATACTCAGAATAATAATTGTGTGTTGTGTCTTCTTTTCACGTCGAATTTAGGGGTCTATTTATAGGAAAGAGTTCGTGGAAAGATAGAATTGCAGAATTCTAATCCACGAGGAATTAGGAAAAACACGTACCAGGTATTTTCAGCGCCCAAGCCTGGGCGCCGAAGATTTCGGCGCCCAGAGCCAGGCGTTGAAAATAGGGTCTGGGCTGTTTTTCTTAGTCAGATTCGGATTCCTAGAATCCGGAGTATTTGAGATTTAATTGAGTCCTTTAGTGCGTATTAACCTTGTGACGGGATGCGTCTGGGCCCGTTACGAACTCTAGGCTCGTTAGGATTTTAATTAATACATGACTCTTACTTTCGAATCATATTAGGAATAGGATTCTCTCGCAATTTCTATCTCATTTAGGATTTATGTTGGAGTGCAACACCTAATTCTGACAGGTTTCTATCTTTTATGACTTGCCACTTTTAACAACTACCTATTACGACAGTTACTATTTTTAGCAGGTTTCCATTAGGTTTCGGGTGAAATGAAAAGGGGTAATGAGATTCGTTATTTTATAGGAGATGCGTTGTCAAGTGGAGATTTACGTTTTCATCATCGAACCTTCCCTTTCGGGAATGGGGACAAAAGTAGGTGTCTACAGTATCAATCCTTCCCTGCTATCATTGCATACTGCTTCCTCTCGAAAAGAAAATATGGTTGTGTCTTTTAAAAGTGCCTTGAACTCGTGGCTTGGTTCGCTAGGCAAGTTGGAGAAAAGGGAGCTTGATGGCATGCATCTTGCGGTGCTTGTCTCTTTCCGGTTTGTAAAATTGGACTTGCACCTCATTCTTGCTGCTCTGGAGGCTTGGGACCCGAATCATCATGTCTTCCGTTTTGGAAATAATGAGGTATGTCCCCTCCGTGAGGAATTTAGTGCCATATTGGGGTGGCCCTTGATGCTGGAGCCATGCATGCCTAGTGTTGAAGAACACTTTCTCTCGAGTTTTAAAAGGTATTTGGGCTTGAAGCCCCCACTTTTGAGTGCTGTTGTATATGGCAGAGGGGTGGATTTGTCCCTCTTTGACACCTACTTTGCTGGGCTTGATGTTCCCAAAGTTTTCCTCTTGAGAGCCTTGAGTTTTTGTATATTTGCTCGCTTCCTCTTTTCGAAGCAGGGGTTTGGCAATGGCGATGCCTCCCTAATTGAGATTGTAGAGCAGTTTGCTAATGGTCGGGACCCAATGCCGCTCGTGATTGGCGAAACATTGATGGGCCTTGATATGCTGATGTCGGACCCCTCTTCATTGCCGTCGGGAAGTCCGGTATTACTCCAAGTAAGAATCTGGAGCCTTCTTTGTATTTTTGAACTTGTACTTGTATTTGAATTTTGAATTTTGAAATGTGCTTCTTGTATACTCCCCAAGGTTTGGCTTATGGAGAGGCTCATGTTGGTGGCACCACCGGAGAACATGGCGAGCTACAATAGAAGAGGATTCACCGTGTGGCCCATGGTGTATGGCCGGCTTTCATTGGATGAATGGAGGTGCACACTCTCTGGGATTTAATCTTGTATAAGGTGGGTAGTTCCTTGGTGGGGAATTGCTGCTATGAGACATGCCCCTGGTTCTACTGCTTTGAGGGTGCCAAGCCTCACAATGCTGGTCTTCTACTCGCCTGCTCGAGTGATGAGACAATATGGCTTGAAACAGAAGATCCCGGACTGCAAGGAAGAGAACCCGAGACCTGTTGCGCTGAATGCAAATCGACTTGAAGTTTGGAGGCGGTATTGGGTCGCCAAACCATTCTTGATTATCCAGTTCCCACCTGAGCCAGTTACTCTGTCTGCGGGGTACATTGTATGGATGAGAGGCCTAGGCCAGAGGGACATTTCTTTCTCAGGACCAGCTAGAGTCCGAGGTTCTAGAGCTAGACGTCCTGCATCAACTGACTATGAGGAAGGTGACGGGAGTGTGGCCCATCCGGTGCTTGACCGTTCGGAATCCAAAGGAGGTTCGTCGTCCTCCCGTCTTGGAAGGCTTGCAAGTTCCTTCTCCCGCCGCTTGGGCAAGGGGAAGATTGATGATTGATTGCGGGAGGAGCCAGGGGATAGTACTCAAGGTGCCAAGACTCAAGAGCATAGTCGCCCGACCCTAGATCTTTGTAGGCTAAATGTGTTTGAAATTGTATTGGAAGGAATTGTGTTTGGAATGTGTTTGGAAGATGTGTTTAGAAGGATGTGTTTGGAAAATGTGTTTAGGAAGTGAAAAGGCTTTTGAACTTTGCTTCACTTGATCCTGAATTTGTATTTGAATTAGCTTTGAAGGCCTTAGGGCCAAATAAGTTATTGTGTTAAATTCCGCTTGAACATGCTTTGCTTTGAATTGGCACGTTTGGAATAAAGACAACAACATTTGAGTTTTGAAATTTGATTTGATTTGATTTTTAGGATGCCCTTAATTGGGGAAATTTTGAATTTTTTTGTATTAAAGTGGCCGGCACTAGTAGAAAAACCCCTGTTGCAGCGTACATGTATTAATACGCTTCAACAACCAGTAGGTCAACGCGGGTCAAACCCTGTAAAGGGTTATTGCAGCGTATAAAATAATTGCCCCCTGCAAAAGAGTTTTTTGCAGCGTACAGAATAAAAGCCCCCTGCAATAACCCTTTTATTTTGCAGCGTACAGGTAAAAGCCCCCTGCAATAACATGTAAATTTTTTTTCGCTTCAAAGTTAATTAAAACATTTCGTCATAAAACCTCAGGACCAAATTCGAGCACTCAACTCCCTCTTCTTCCCTCAGCTTTCCCTGCGTGAAGCCATTTTCATCGTCCGTCGCCGGTGGTACTTACATAGTGAAGATGAACCTCTCACTTCCTCCCACTCTCTCTCCTCCCTAAAACCCCTCTTAAACCCCCAATTCCCATTTTCCACAACCCTAACTCCATAACCCTAATTTCCACCCCTTCTCTCAATTCCCCCCAAATCCTACGCTTGTGATGCATTCCCGGTCAACGAGACATTCCTCGAGCAATTCGTCCCGAAAGACACCAAAACCTAGGAAGAAGCCCAAAAGCGGACCTGGGTCGAACGAGGTTGGGCGCCATGGGAGGAGTTATTCCCTCCTGAGGCAGATTTCGCCAGAAAATCGCTCAATGAGGGGGAGGAAGTAGCATACCTTGTTCGACCATCTGGATGGATTTTGCATCTTCTACTTTGCAGTTTTAGATCTGGATTTAGGTAACGTAAGTTTAATTTATCTGTTCACAATCTTTCGTTTGAAATTTGTTCTTTCAATTTTGGGTTTAAATTGTAGAACTAGGGATTTGCTTTTCTATTTGTGTGAATTGGCAGCTCAACGAACATCAATTATCGATTTCAATAGATTTTATTCCATTTTGTTCATATGAATTCATGTTTTCTAATTGCCCTAAAAAGTATCTTTATGAAGTCAATGTAGATGAGATTCGATTTGAAATTCAATCAGGGAGTTCATGAAGAACTACTTAGGCTCCTAACAGATCTATCCTCTAGAATCGGAGTTTCATCTCATTTCAGGTACTGATTCTCTCTTCTTTCATGATCTGATTATTATTTTTACTATTTTATTAGTAAATTGTTGAGAGTTTGAATTACTTTATATGTTATCAAGATTATGAGTAGTTCTCCAACAATATATCTGCTTTTGTATATTAGTATATCTCGATCCTCTAGTTTCACAGACTATGTAAAGGAAAGTTATTCGCAAATTTCATATTTGAGTATGAATATTATTTATTGTCTGATGTATGAGGTTCATTGCATAGTTTAGAGAATCAATTTCTACATCTAAGTGCTATTTATAGATGCTTTATTCTGGTGTTTTCTTTTTTCTAATTGATTTAATAATTTTGTACACTTTCATGACATAATGTTGAGATGACACTGATAGAGGATACTATATATAGGTGGAGTGTAGTAGCAGTATTTACATGGTGATAATACTAAGCTTTGTAGTATTCTTTATTTCCACTAAGATGATAACAGATTATTCAAGCAAGTCACATAACGGTTTACTTGTTGTTAAGCAATTGGCCCGAACAAGAGGAGGGCTTTAATGAACTGGAATCCCTTTGTACATTGTATTTTTTAACGGGCTATCTTTTAGTCCTTTTCTATTTCTATGCATTTGTGACTGCTGTATAGGCATCAAAATAATGATTGAAAACCTTGTAGTTATAGGCTTATAGCCATACTTGTTGTATTTGCAGTCTTATACACTAATATTGATTAGTTTGAAGATTTAAGAAACTACTTAACCAATGTCATGAATGCTGCCCTGTTGCTAATATTGCGCGGACAAATACAGTACAAATAGGAGCCTACAATTAAGAAGTTCCTGTTAGTAAGGATGAGGTCAAATTTTTTAACTACTCTTAACTGCAGGGGTGCTTTTCGTTTGGGGTTACATTGAGGGTGTGCTTTTTGTAGTTAAGATTGGTTCGGTTCATGTGAGTGTGCGACATTCGGATGAAGATTCATTCTTTTCTGTTTGGGTCAGTTTAGTTAGCTTATATTTTGGTTAATAGTCATGATCATTTTCAGGTTTGGACTTTTCGATTTGGTTAAAAATAGAGTCATGTAATTCCGGATTGAGTCAGGTAATTTAGCTTGGGTAATTTTTGAGGCATTATGTAACTTGATAGGTTTGTTTGTTGGGTGCAATCTATATTGGACTGTGTTGTATGAACTGCATTTTAGGCAGTAAAAGGCGTGTCTTGAATTCTTGATTGATGCAGTCTTCATATTCTTGCTTGTCGTTTGAGTTGGAGCATGAACATAGAAATCAGAAGTGACTATGATCTTCTAGGAAGGAGCATGAACATAGAAACCAGTCAAGTTATAGTCCTTGGTAAGATTTTAGGATCACATTTTTGTATTTCTAGAGGTGGCCTTTCCTTATCTGATATGAAACTCCCTATACTCTCTGTACAGGTGAGAGGATAATTATCTCTGCTTCTACAATTCCACTTTTAGTTAGCCTTTCTTTTGGTTATTATAAGCTTCACTCCTATCATCGGCAGTGTATAAAGAGGCACGCCTAGATGCTGATGCGCCTTTATTAGTCTACACACACTTATGCGCTCCAAAAGAGCATCCTCCACCCTGTAACAACAACTATCCCTGTAGTTTGTGCGCATATGTCTAAAAAACAACAACAACAACAACCCCTGTAGGAACAGCTTCCAAATTTGAAGTCTAGTTTTCGACTCCATTCCAAGAAATGATATTGTAATTACCTACGTTTAGTTTGAGTCAAATATAAATTAGTTGTATAAAATTAAATTAAAACATTTATTGAAGGTTCATAGACCTTAGAAATCAAGCTTCAATCAAATACTAACTCATTTTAACTTAAATCTTTAAGAGTTGACTCTTCATGTAAAGAAGATGAAAACTCATCTTTAACCCTGCTCCTCTTGCTGATCAAGTTGCCTTGCTACCTGATCAGTTACCGCTCTCTCATAAGTCTCATTCCCCGAATATCTCTTTAAACACCAAGCCACTATAATTTCTAACTTTCTTCTGTTATTAGTATCTGAAGTATTATAATTATAGTTCCATTGCTAGGCATGAAACCATCTTCGTCTTCTCTTCTGGCCAGCTCATGTAGTATTGTTCTGTTACTGTGATCGAGATGGTTGATTCTCAAAATTCTGAATACTATCCCCATCAATGTGTATTCTCAATAATACTAGAGCCACAAGGATTACAACCTAAAACTATTTAAATGATAAGGTGGAGAAATTCTACAACATTTTTATAGACAAGAAAATAACCAAGAAAGGTTCCTTTATATCGTGTGACATGAAGTGCATAGGTTCGGGTAGTGATTTAAAGACACTTGATTGTTGTGACTTTATGAGGCTCCGAAGATGTGTTGTTCAGTTGCTTGATCAACTTTGTTTTAAGAAATTTGTTTTTTCCATGTAAACATTTAGTCGATCTAATGCTCCATCAAATTTTTGTTTTTGTAAGGTCTATACTCCGAGGACTGCGCCTTATGCTAGTGAGGAAATTGATGTGGTTCGTGAGCAATGGGCGAAGTTTTTTTACCACCAAGTATTTATTATTGACCTGAGGGCGCTTGATCGAGTTGGTTTAGATGTTATAGAACAATCTTTTATGTTAAAATGTATGCGTACGTTGAAATTGGAACGTAAATATATTTAAATGTATCGGTATGTGCACTTTGGTTTTGGGATATATAAAAAACTCCAGTTATTGTTTTTATATTTGTTATACAGGTTGCGTTATTCTATTAATGTTTTGACAGGTTTCTATATTTGGTGCAAGGCACTCTAGGTATCCCTAAACAAAATTAGAATTTTCCCGCCAAAAGTGCTTTGTTGCAGCGTACATATATATTGTACGCTGCAACAAGGGTAAAAAATTTCGCAAAATTCCAGACTTGTTGCAGCGTACAAATAAATGTACCCTGCAAAAAGTGGAGTTTTTTGCAGCGTACAAGACTTTGTACGCTGTAACAAGTCAATAATTTTGCCAATTTTTTGACACTTGTTTCAACGTACATACATATGTACGCTGCAAAAAACCACTTTTTGCAGCGAACATTGTACGCTGCAACAAGTTCAGACTTGTTGCAGGCCCCCCAGGTGCAACATACGATGTACGCTGCAACAGGGGTCTAAAAGCCCGCTGCAATAAGGGTTTTTTCTACTAGTGCGGGCCTCGAAATGTGGTTGCCTACGTGTCCCGTTAGGGAATTAGGCAGGACGTAGTTCTAACTACCTTACAAGACCTGAATTTGGATTCTTGAATTTGAACATGGAACTTAGACATAGAACTTCTTGAGTTGATCGAGGTTGGTAAGAGATCTGAATTCTGTTCCGTCGATATCTGTTAGTGCAACTGCTCCCCCGGAGAGGATCTTCTTGACGATGTATGGGCCTGCCCAGTTGGGTTTGAATTTTCCCCTTGGGTCCATGATGCTTTTGCGAAGGGCTTTCAGGACAAGCTCGCCTTCCTTGATGTTTCGGGTTCTGACCCTTTTGTTGAAATGTCTGGCTACTCGGCACTGATAGACTTGTACATGGTGAGCCGCTTGAAGCCGTCGCTCATCGAGCATGACTAGCTCGTCATACCTTGCTTGTACCCATGCAGCTTCTGGGATTTTGCTTTCTAGGATTATCCTTAGAGAAGGTATCTCCAGTTCGATAGGTTGTACTGCTTCCATTCCATAGACCAATGAGAACGGAGTTGCACCAGTTGAAGTGCGAATTGAAATTCGATATCCCCACAATGCGAAATGCAGCTTTTGGGGCCAGTCCTTGTAATTGGTAGTCATTTTCATGATGATGGTCTTGACATTCTTGTTGGCTGCTTCGACTGCCCCGTTGGTTTGTGGGCGATAAGGTGAAGAGCAATGATGTTGAATTTTGTATTCGGTGAATAGATCTTCACACTCTCCTTGAAAGTGGGTTCCCTGGTCGCTGATGAACTCGTGAGGAACGCCATATCTGCATATAATGTTTTCTTGTATGAACTGGGCCACTTGCTTGGAACCCAATACTTCGAATGACCTGGCCTCGACCCATTTGGTGAAATAGTCGATGGCGACCAGTATGAACTCATGACCCCCGGTGCCTGTTGGAGTGACTTTGCCGATGACATCGATACCCCAGGCTGAGAATGGCCACGGTGATGATTGAGAGTATAGTAGTGATGGAGGAATGTGCTTCAGATTCGCACACTTTTGGCATGTGGGACATTTCTTGACAAAGAAGTAGCAATCCCGTTCGAGGGTAGTCCAGTAGTATCGGGCCCTGACGATCTGAACTAGTTTTGAATCACTGCTGTTAGAAAGGTTGATTTTTTCTGTTTCCTCAATTATGGGCGTCCTGTTTTCATCATTTTCGATAGCTTTTAGAAATTCAAAGTCAGTTTCTTGTGAAGCAAAGTTGTGTGGATTGGGATTTGATTTTGAATTAGGACTCGAAGAGTAAGTAGAAATTGAAGTGTTATTGAAATTAGCAATCATTACATCGACTGTTTTGACTTGTAGATCGGCCTTTAGAGGCACTTGATTGATGCAAGACTCTAGTTCTAGACACTTAGACTCATTGCTAGACTCGAAAATTGAAAGACAGACTCTGGACCTGGACAAAGATACTAATCGAAAATATAGTTCTCAGGGTATTCCCAGACATCTGCATTGTAATCGTCATAATCCTCGAAGATGGGACTGCATGCACAGATTTTCAGGGCATGATCACAGACTTGGTTCAATGTGCTGTAAGGAAATGCGGCGAAGCTGCCCTTGCATGAAGTGTTGAGCCCTAAGAGAAACGTTCTCACCATTTTTCCCTCTGGTAGCTCAGGCTGAATTGTAAGAGCGGAGATTGCCCATTGGTGGTAGTATTCTTGAATGCACTCATCCTTTTCCTGGCGTACAGCCGGCTTTTGCTTGATGAGAGTGTCTCGGAAGCTTGAACCTTTTAGGGTGAGGCAGGCAGGGCCATCTAGTATTTCCT
Source organism: Spinacia oleracea (assembly GCF_020520425.1). Taxonomy (NCBI): domain Eukaryota; kingdom Viridiplantae; phylum Streptophyta; class Magnoliopsida; order Caryophyllales; family Amaranthaceae; genus Spinacia; species Spinacia oleracea. The sequence continues at coordinate 92,241,031 of NC_079491.1, read as the reverse complement.
CGAACCAAGGTTCTCCGAATAGTAGGTCGAAGTTAGTAGGCACATCGATTACCAGGAACTCAGCATTGTCGTAATAGGTGTCAAAGGAGAAAACCAGCTCAAGGACTCCCAAGACTTTGTATGTGGCACCTGTTAGGGGGAAAAATACCCTCTTGGTGACATGGGCATACGTGGCAAACATTATGTGCGTGGCTGCCAGCAAGGCGCATAGTGGCATTGTTCAAAGTTACTCCCAACCGTTGAGAGTGAAGCAGCCGTTACAAACCCTTGATGAAGCCGGCCTTCATTACGCATTTATTATCTAATTATGGGCAATTATTCCATAAACGTTACACTCTTGTTGTAAATGCCTATAAAATGGCTTAGTCTTGTCTATTTTACATACATGATTTCCAAGTAATAAACCTACGATTATCTTATGCTATTACAACTTGCTCTCACCATTCTCAATTATCTAGCTCGATCGATTGTTAGCACCTTCATCAAGGCAAGTTCGTCTATAAGTCGAATTTGCCCAAAATAATTTGGCGCCCACCGTGGGGCTGACAATCAAAAATAGCTGGATAATACCATTCCAATCACCATGGCTGGAAATGCTAGCTCATCCGATGATATCACTCGTCGCTTCGAAGCCATGGAGCAGCGCATCAACATCCTCCAAAAGGAAAACGAAGCACTGCACTCTCAAGTCAGGTCCACCACCTCCATCGCCACCGGATCCAGGTTCCAGTACCAGCGAGACACCTCCGGGTTAAACCGTCGCTTGGACCTTGACGTCGCTCCAGATCACCCCCTCCATGTACCCTTTGGCGAACCTGGGGGTCCTGTTCTCCAGCTGATCCGCGAATTCGATCCATTACCGAATCAACCCCGCTCTAACCCGAGTTGGCTTCCCCCGCCTCCAACTCAACCATCTTCTGCAGGTACATCAGCGACAGTTGTCACCACGACGGCTGCCCGGGTAACCCCACCTCAGGTCGGCATGACGACATCCACCATGGTTACGGCTCCCGCCTCCGTTCCAGTGTCTCGTCCGTTGCCTCCTCCAATGGTGACCATGTCAATGCCTCTACCTGTTACGCTTCCGGCACAAGGATCAACGCCAACGATTTAAATGCCATGGGATCAACTCTTCTCTCAGTAAGTCGTCCAACCTGTTGTCAACCTGGTCACTTCGGCGCCAAGAGCACCTCACCAGTTGATGACGGTACCTTTAGCTAGCCAGGCGCCGCAAGCAGAATTTCCCAGTGCCCAAATGCGCCCCGACTCCTCTCGAAACTACTCTCCATATACTCCTCTTAACAGGTCAGTCGCTCCGGTTAGTCACGGTTTCGTAACTCCTTTTCCTTATGTTGCAGGTACCCACGCTACTCAAGGAACGCCCCCTTACATGCAACAAGTGGTGCCGCAGTTTACTCCTCACCAACCTCATGGCGTATACCCACAGGGTACCTATTATCAACATCTCCAAGCCAGCCTTCCCGAAACATTTAGCCCCCTCGTCCCAGTGCTCAACAGCATCTGTGCGAACACCAATCACCAACTCCAACAAATCATGACCATGATAAACAAAATCCTAGGAGTACCAACACCAATCAAAGAAGCCAGCCTAGACTGTTATAGCGACTCGCCGTATGCTGATCCCATTGATGCAATAGACATCCCAAAACGATTCAGCCCACCCAACATGCCTATGTACGACGGGACGACCGACCTGAGAGAACATATCTTGACCTACAAGTAGTGGATGATGACCATTCCAGTTCCCAAACACATGAGAGAAGCCAGCCTTTGCAAAGGGTTCGGTTCGACATTGGTTGGGCCCGCCTTGAAATGGTTGAGCAGTCTGCCAAATGGGTGCATTACCTCTTTTGCCCACCTCGACAACATGTTCAACCAATTTGGCAGACTGCTCCACCAACGGCCAATCCTCACGCCATCGTCTTGTTTTGCAGACAACACCGTGGCAACATCATAAGTATACACTTAGGAGGAACAACGAACATAAAGACTCGATTCGACTTCGTACTTCACCTTGAACTCTTTCTTTCCTTTTTCTCCTTGTCGTAATTCCCTCTCATTTTTATGTCTCTCCATACTGATTTAAGCATCGGAGGGCCGTTGGCTCCACCAACAGTCAATCCTCACGCTCTGTTGTGTTGACAGTATGGTGCCCACATGGTGACGGATTCGACAAGGAGAAAACAGATGAAGCAAAGTGTACAACACAGCATACAGGAAAACAAAAGTCGAAATTGTGCATGCATGTTCAGAAAAACGAAGTGAAAGGAAACAGTGTGCTTTCATTCAAACATGATTGTATACATTACATATCACAAATCTTACAAACTACAAAACACAATTTAGGCCATTACAAAAACGCCTGGTACACTACAATGTACATTACATACATAATGGAATACATTTTCTACAGCATACATTTCTTGCAGGTTCCCCTTTGACAGGCTGGAGGCGTCACCAAAGTCGAACTCAAGGTATGGGCCCAATCTGCAAAACAAAATACCAAACCAAACACATTTTTCCAAAAACTAAGCAAGCAACACAGAATTCACAAACCACAAATATTTACATGACTTGCCCCCTTGGACAAGCCCAAAAGCAGTCAAAAGACTGCCTCCTTCAAGGCGAAACACAGCCACAAATATCTTTTCAACCTTCCCAAAGGCCGAACACACAAAATATTGTTTAAAAAAGCCATTGTTTAACAAACACAACATTCAAATTTTAAATTTTTTAAGGATGGGGGACAGAACTACTCCTGATGGTCTGTTGGGCCTGCATTCTCCCCTTGTTCGCCATCGCCTGGTGCCGCTATCGTCTCGACATCGGGGCTGGTTGCAGTTGCACCCTCCTCGACGTCTTCTTCATCGCTAACGGCACCAGGGGGGATATAGTCCTCGGGGAATGCAGTGTTGAACTGAGCAATGTCTTCGTCAGGAGTCCAGTTCACATGTTTGCCCGCCTTGAACTCCTCCATCATCTCGGCCTTCATTTTCCAAGTGTAGTAACCAGCACACTCGTAAATCCTCGCCTTGACTTTGGAGAGAGACGTCTTCAGCTCGTCGACCTCAGCAACCAGCGTCTCCTTCTCAGCGTTCAACTTGTGCGACCTCAGCAGCCCCCTTCTCCTGACTCACCTGCAGCGCCTCAGCTCTTGCCGTCGCCTCCTTGGCCACACCGCCAAGACGGCCAGCTTCCTGCTTTGCCTTCTTCATGTCATTTTTCAGTTTTACTATTTGATCTTCTAATATGATGACATGATGACGCGTGGTTAGAGCAGATTCCAGGGCCTGTGCGAAAGCAAATTATTTAAAGTTTCTAGAGTGACGAGATAAGGATGAAGGGGCGAAGAAAATAAAAAAGAAAGAGCAAACACATACCCTCCATGCATCCGAGACGCTCTCGACAGTTGCAGCTACTGGGGACAAAGATTCCTGGCGCTCCCGGCTTGACGGCATCCAGAGGCGGTCGACTTCAGGCCAAAGCTGAACCCGTGGCGCATCTGCCGACCCGTAGTCGTCAGGAAACTCCACTGCAAGCTTCCTCTTCCGAGATGGAGGCGGCAGCTTTTTCTCAGCAGGCAGAAGCGAGCTGGTCTCCCCCGTCACCGTGGCGTCAGTTGAAGCCTTTGGCGTCCTCGGTGGTGACAACACAGTGATGGGTTTGGCTCGAGACACACTTCCCAGTGACTCCAGCCTCTTCCTCAGCAATGCATCCGCAAAAGGGGCCTTGCCAGAGCGTGTCGATGGGCCAGTGCCTGTTGACATCATTTATTTGACGACTCAGTCTCGTCATAGCAGTTGTAATTTGTATTTCATATTGAAAAGGGCGACGAACCCAAACAAAATGTAAACTAACCCTAATCCATGTTTACCTGTTGATGTCGACATGTTCGCAGGTTCAGAAACTTCTTCTTCTTGAGAAGGCTCTTCGCGTTCGAACTTGAGGCCGATGAAAGCTTTGTCCTTTAGAGGGACCCCCAACAGCACAGCAGTCTTTTCTATGGCTTCGGCACCGACACCAACTGTGTCGAAAGATGCACCTACAAAAACACAGAAGTGAGACAAAGTCAAATCAACAAGCCCAAAAAACACCGTAAAACAAATAAAATACCTCTAGCCATCCACTCCCCCGTCAAGAAGTCGGAGTCGGGCCCTAAACTAGCCAACTCCACAAAAAAGAACCGACCCATCCACCCGTGGTCGTTCGACTTGTCCGCGCCAAGAAGAGCCTCCCTGTCGTCCTTGACATGCAGCAAGTACCTACCAGCCCCGTAATTTTGGACCTTGTAGGTGTACAAAAGGTCCTCAACCCGGAACTCCATGTCCATTTTGCCGGCCAGATGGTCAACCAAGTGCATCACCCTCCAGAGCTGCGGCATCAGTTGCGCCGGCGGCACCGCCAGTGCCCTTAGAACTTCTCGCACCAGTGGCGAGAAGGGATAAGTATACCCAATTCTGAAGGGATACTCGTAGAAGCACACCCAGCCGTCTGATACCCAATCGGCCCGTTCGTCGGGCTGCGGCAAACGAATTACCGCCGACGGAGGGAAACCACACTCCTCCCTGAGCGCCTCCACATCCTGCTTCCCCCAAGTGGCCGGTCGTGCATTCTTTCTGTCCAGAATGTGGGTAGTGCTGAAAATTGGCCCCTCAACCAGATCGCACTCCACCACCACTCTCTTGTTCTTCGCGCGGGTGGATTTTGTCCCCATTCGTTGCGACATAGAGAAAAACAAAGAAAGAAAGAAGGAAAGAAGAAGATGGAAGTCGAGCAGTTACCTGAAAAAAGGAGAGAGAAAAAGCGCCGATCATTTTTCTGGGAAAGGGAAGAGAGAGATTGCGGAAATGATTGCGGATGGTTGGAAGCGCAGTCCTATTTATTGGAGCAGATGGACGGTTAGTTTCTCCAAGGCAAAAGTCATCATGATTCTAACGCCGTCAGTGTTGGGGAGGTTAAGAGGCGGTTTCCATTTTTCTTCCGTGAAACCCATTTTTCCCGGAAAAAATTCAAAATGGGTTTGGGGACAATTGTTAGGGGGGAAAATACCCTCTTGGTGACATGGGCATACGTGGCAAACATTATGTGCGTGGCTTCCAGCAAGGCGCATAGTGGCACTGTTCAAACTTACTCCCAACGGTTGAGAGTGAAGCAGCCGTTACAAACCCTTGATGAAGCCGGCCTTCATTACGCATTTATTATCTAATTATGGGCAATTATTCTATAAACGTTACACTCTTGTTGTAAATGCCTATAAAATGGCTTAGTCTTGTCTATTTTACATACATGATTTCCAAGTAATAAACCTACGATTATCTTATGTTATTACAACTTGCTCTCGATCACCATTCTCAATTATCTAGCTCGATCGATTGTTAGCACCTTCATCTAGGCAAGTTCGTCTTTAAGTCGAATTTGCCCAAAACAACACCCTGGAGTTTGACAGTTTGTTGGGCACTCAGCATGAGATCGTACTCGGAGAATCCTAAGGCCTTCACGGTGGCGAGTGGACAGATGTTCCCTTGAATGTCGGTGGTTACCCTAGGCTCGGGGATCACCCAATTTTGATCACTTGGAAGTAGACGGCAAAAGCATGGAACCATAAGCTCGTAACCTGGCTTGCATATTGTGGAGATCAGATTGCATGGAAACTCCTCTTCTTCATCTTCGCAGTCATAGGAGATGGCTTGTACATAGGGGGTTTGCTTAGCCCCGGGTGGTAAGGGTAAAGCCTTGTTGTCGACCATGTTCTGGATCACGTGTTTGAGCTTGTAGCAGTCCTCGATGTCATGACCCTTCCCTTGATGGTATTTGCAATGAGCTGTCGGATCTCAACTCTTGGATCTTTTGTCAACTGGAGGATCGGGTGTTGGATCGATTGGTGCTATGACTTATTTTTCGACCAGCCGATCAAATGCCTCACTGTAAGACATCCCGAGGTTTGTGAAGACTCTTTGGGGCCTGCCTTGATAGTTGCGCTGGTTAGCATTGCTTTTGAAGTTGTTCGATTTGGGACCTTGAGGAGCCTCTAGGGCGTTAACCTCATGAACTTTGTGTGTTGTCTCAGGTCTCTTCCCCTTCCATTTTTCAGTTTGCGGAGCTGGGGCTGCGGGTGCTTTCATTAGGTTCCTCTATGTCGGCACCGATGTCGTAGGTCCTCTTGAAGCTTTCCAGGCCTAGGTAATTCATGTGAGCATTGTACTTTGGAAGGAGACCGGCGATGAAAATCTTGACTAACTCTCTCTCGGAGGGCCGGGTTACCATATGAGATGCCATTTCCCTCCACCGGTTGAGGTAAGTAGTAAAGCCTTCCTGAGGCCCTTGCCTGAGAACTTCTAGTTCCCTTAGAGTAGTTTGCAGCTGAATGTTGGGCTAATATTGCTCCATGAATGATCGAGCAACCGCCTCCCAGGTATTCGTTTGATGTTCCTTGAGTGAATAGTACCACTTCTGGCAGACAGGTTCCAGAGACATAGGGAATACCACTGGGTATAGCTCGAGTTCGACCCCCTTGATGGCCATTGTAGCTCTGAAGTTCTTGAGATGGTACTTGGGATTGTCAGTTGATTTGAACTTTGGAATGTCATTGGCGGAGATTTTGTCTGGCAGATTAGCCTTCACCTTGAGGTTGTCCTCCATTGAGGTGTCAAAGTAGTTCTCTTGATTGGTAACCTTACTGGCAAGACTCTCGATCTTCTTGGTTAAGTCATCAGTTGCCGCACCCTATTCCACGACACCCAATCGGTTTCTTATGCTCTCCACATTGGCATTGAGCCTGGCGAAAGCCGCTGGGAGTTGAGCGAGTTGATCAGAGGCTGACATTTGGACTGTTCCTTGAATGGGGCTAGGAGTCTGATTTGTAGGAGATGATCTGGCTGCTTGCTCGACACTGGCTATGCGGGAGGCTAGGGCTGCTGGAGTTCTTTTCAACCTCTCCCCTCTTCGGCGAACCCACAGAATCTTCGGACTCCTAGTTAGGACACACCAGAAAATCTTAGAACTTGGACTTCCCGACACATGATATGATATGCATGCAATGAATGAGACCTAGACTTGACTCTAAGTGTCACTCCGAAGATCCGGGATTTTGGATTTAGTACTTGTATTCGGGATTTGCAACCCGTTGGAAATGTTTGAGAGGAGCGTTCATTCTTTTTTGAAAGTTGGCTCTTGGAAAAGGAATATTCCGACCTATTGGAAATTGGACTTATTTGAAGGGGATTTCAACCCGCTCTAGGATTTGGAAATTGGACTTGTACTAGGAAATTGAATTTTTCAAGGGAATTTTGACCCATTGGACTTGGAATATTTGAAGGGAATTTCAACCCGATTGAAAGAGAACTGGTTTTGTATTATTTAAAAGGGAATTTCAACCCGTCAATATTTTAGGGGAGTTTCAACCCATTGGACTTGGAATATTTGAAGGGAATTTCAACCCGATTGAAAGGGATTGATTTTGTATTATTTAAAGGGAATTTCAACCCGTCAATATTTTGGGGGAGTTTCAACCCGTTGGAATTGGAGTATTTGAAGGGAATTTCAACCCATTGGAATTTGTATTATTTCAGGGGATTTTCAACCCGTAGATGGAATCTTGAACTTGTATTATTTCTGGGGATTTTCAACCCAATTGAACGATTGGACTTGTATTATTTCTGGGGATTTTCAACCCGATTGAACAATTGGACTTGTATTATTTCTGGGGATTTTCAACCCGATTGAACAATTGGACTTGTATTATTTCTGGGGATTTTCAGCCCGTTTGAGCAATTGGACTTGTATTATTTCTGGGGATTTTCAACCCGATTGAACAATTGGACTTGTATTATTTCTGGGGATTTTCAACCCGTTTGAACAATTGGACTTGTATTATTTCTGGGGATTTTCAACCCGATTGAACAATTGGACTTGTATTATTTCTGGGGATTTTCAACCCGTTGGAAGTATTTTGACTTTTGTATTGGGAAGGCGAGGATTTTTTGTAACTTGAAGATGAGCTTGAAGTTTGAATTTGACTTGAAGTTTGAATTTTGAAATGCAAAAGACGCACTTTGTATGTAGAACATGAGGCTTTGTATTTTGAAAAACTCCGGCATTATGCCGCCATGGAGTTGAGGGATTGAATTTGGAAATTTGAAAGTCCGGCCTTATGCCGCCGTGGACTTGGAATTTTGAAGTATAGGATTTGAGGTTCGAAAAGGTTGAACATAGAACTTGAGGTTTGAGTTGAAAATTCGGCATTGTGCCGGCAATGAGCTTGGATATTTTAACTTGAGGTTTTGAGATTGGAGTTAGCAACTTGAGTTTGAGGTTTGAAGACTTGAACGTCTGAAATACAGAATCCGGCATGACGCCGTTGGATTTGATCTTGAAATTTGACTAGGAAATCCGGCATTATGACGCCGTAGGATTTGGATTTGGAAATGGAAGTTTTGACTAGAAAATCCGGCATTATGGCGCCGTTGGATTGAGTCTTGACTCGAAACTCGAAATTTGAACTAGAAAATCCGGCATTATGGCGCCGTTGGATTTGGACTTGAAAATTGAGGTTTTGGACTAGAAAATTTGGATTGAACTTGAAACTCGGAATTTGGACTAGAAAATCCGGAATTATGACGCCGTTGGATTTGGACTTGACTTGGAAACTTGAGGTTTTGAAAATAGAAAATCCGGCATTATGACGCCGTTGGATTGCATTTTGAATTTGGAACTTGGAATTTTGACTCGAAAATCCGGCATTATGACGCCGTTGGATTGAATTTTGAACTTGAAAGTTGGAATTTGGACTCGAAAATCCGGCATTATTACGCCGTTGGATTGAATTTTGAATTTGTAGCTTGGAATTTGGACTCGAAAATCCGGCATTATGACGCCGTTGGATTGAACTTGAATTTGGCATTTGTGCGTGAGGCGTGTTTAAGGGTTTTGAATCGGATGGAGTGACACTCCTAAAGACCCTAAAATCGGCGATTTAGATGCATGAGGTTTGAATGATGCTCCTAGGGGTTTGGCTTCCTAGTTGGAGGCTAATTGGTTTTGGCAAGCTAGAACTCGAGGTTAGCTATTCACGCGTGCAAAGACTCCCACACAATGCACAAGTAGCATGTTGTCACACTAATCATGAATATGAATGCGACATGCAAAGTTCTCAACCTAAGGTCGCTCTAAGTTTTGTATGATGCAAGTGGTCGGCTTTGGGTGTCAAAAAGGTACTTGGCTAAGAGACGGATCCGGCGACAAGCATTCACATTCCACCTAAGGGAAGTGTGTGTCGGCAGACGGCCTCCATACTTGACATCGGGAATGTCAAGCAAATGCCAAGTTTCGGTAGGCGCGGAAATGGTCACACACTTTGGTCGTGAACCGTATGAAGAGTCACCATTTCGTTGCCCCCGGGGCTAGCCCGAATGTAGAACACATCCGTTTGGGCAAAGGTAGAAATTCATTTTGCACAATATGGTTTTCGAAAAATGCATGAAATGCCTAGAAATTGAAATTGAAATCGTACTTGAATTTGTATTTGTAAAGCCCGTTTTTCGGCACTCGTTCACGAGGCTTGGGAGCGTCCTTCCAGATGCAAAAACAGACTAACTCCCAACACGAAAAGTTGAGCAAAAGTGGGCGACCAGCCACTGTGAGCCACTGTCCTGGATGCAGGCAGTGGCGTTGGGCGCAGGGGCTGCGCCTGGCGCCAATGCTGGCATCCAGTACTTCGGCAGATCAGTGGCTGGTTGCTCGAAATCTGCTCTCATTTTCGAAATTAAAATTAGAAAAGAGTCCCCAACGGAGTCGCCAGAATTGTAGGGGGTGTTTTTTTCCGTTTTCCTAAAAGGGGGGTTGGCACGCGGCGGTTCGTTTAGACAACCGTTGAATTGTTTTTTGCACCTCGAAGGAGTCGCCACCAAACTTTATTTTAGGTCCCGTTTGGGAAGACCGCAAAATGACTCTATTATTGGATAAGGCCTTGAATCCTTGAAACGGATGGGTGAGATCCGGGCTCGGGAAAGAAAATGCTTATTCGGCGAGCTTTAGAAATATTCAAGTACATTGGCACAACATTATTTCGAAAATAAACCCTAAGATTAGACTATGTGGGTTTGAAATTTAGAACAAAATAGAATTTCTAATTGTACGGTGGTCACTTTGCTTTAAAGATTGATTTAAAGAAGCTAAGGCCGGTTTGTCCAAAAATATGTTCGTTAAGCGTGATGTAACCCTTGTATTTTGTTGTATTTAGCATGTTGGTGATGAAAGTGATAAAGCACATAAAGAAACATCACAATGCTAAATAAAGTGCGGAATAAGAAAATACAAGACCCCCTAGAAAAGGACTAGGGAGTAGGTCCACATTGCCTAGAAATGGACTAGGCAAGTAAAGGTGCGGAATTGAAAGTGCGAAATTGAAATTGCGGTATTGAAATTGCGGTATTGAAAGTGCGATATTGAAAGTGCGATATTGAATGGTGCGATATTGAAATTGCGATATTGAAAGGTGCATAATTGAAATTTGTACTTGGGCACATGAGATTCGAACGCCAAGCGGCTCCTTAAAAATAAGTGCGCCCGACACGAATTCAAAGCCAAAAATCTCAACTTGGGAGAGGTTGCTCAACCCAAATATCCTAGATTTTGCATGTTAAACTTGAAATTGAAAACTTGAATATTGAAATATTTGACCTTGAAATGATTGAAATTTGAACTTGAAATGATCCTAGTTTAGAGAGGTAGTTATGAACAACCCAAAACATGGTGGGATCTTGAAATTTGAAAACTTGAACTTGTATATTGAAAAATGGAGTCTTGAATCTCAAAAGACTAAACCTTTAAATGCTAAAAGGTGTCATATTTGATTACTCCACTCTTGAAGGTGATTCTAGTTCAAAGAGGTGAATGTAAACAACTTTGAACATCCTTGAATCTTGAAAATTTGTATTTTGTATTTTGAAAAAGTTTGTATTTTTGAAAAAGCATGTATGATTGTTGCAAGTGGTGTTTTTTTATGGCAAAAAACACCAACTTGCTAATCATTTGAAATCAAAATAGCATGATTGATTGAAATGGGATTCGGATTTACCTAGTTAGGCTTAGGCACGAGCTCCCAATTGCTTTTGAATTTAGGAATTTAGGAATTTTGTATGTGTTTTTAAGGAGTTTTCGAGCTTGTATTGTGAGGAGTAATGTCAAAATTACGACGTTGTATGTGTTGTGCTCCCCCCCTTTTTTCGATGGAAATGAGGGGTATTTATAGGAGGGAAATGGTGCAAAACGCCAGCACACGCCAGCGCCTGGCGCCAGGCCAGCGCTGGGCGCTGCTGACGTGGCCTGAATGCCGCCAAAAAGGACGGAAAGATGCCGTCCTTGATTTGTCTTGTATGGGTGTACCTTCGTACGAATAGTACGATGTTTGGCGTGTAGTGTTTGCTTGGAGGTTAAGACTTGAATTTGCGTCTAAAAACAAGCCTTTCTCGGGTTTTTGGATTCCGGTTTTACAGGGCGGGGCCAGGCATGCTCGGTTTTGTGGGTCGGCGCCCGAATTTGACTTGCCTTATATGATTTTGAGTGGAAAAGGCCTATTAAGACCAATGGGATGGTCTACTAATTGAGATTGAACTTGTATTTTGAAATTGGATTTTGGAAGTTGTATTTTGTACCGAGTTCCGGGAGGGGAACGGTCTCGGGGATTGTATTTTGGACCTTGGATTTTGGATGTGTTCTTAGCAATTGGGATTTCCGCCTGGAGTTACTCCAATCGCCTAACAAGGATAATGGTATCGTCATCATCCCAAAGGGGAGACACAAATTAGGTGTCTACAATAAGATATAAATGTGATCTAGTATGGCCCGACTTCATCTTGAAGCTTCAACTTCAAAGTCCGTCTTGAAAATGGATTGGAAACTCCGTCTTGAATTTCACCATGGGAGGTGCCATTTTCTTCAAATAGGATCAGCTATAATTTAAACTAATTACAACTATTTGATGGTACGCAGACCATATTTAAATTGAAAAAAAAACTTTGGTGCATTAGACCAATATTACATTCAAATTAATGGTACGCAGACCATATTTACTATCCTATTTGAGCCATACTAGTCACTTTCAATAACCTGCAAAACAGTACATATACAATATATACCATTCACCCATTCATTATCATGAATGGCCCACATAGCTGGTTAGTAAAACACATTATGCATCACGTAAACATTTGCAGCAATTAATCAAGGGTTCCAATAATCTACCAATTATTCAATCCTTATTAATTCTAATCAAGTTGTTTTAACCTTAAAGGAATGTAAACGCTCCCACTTAAACCAATAAATTTACATGCTTTACTAATTTTAAACATAAAAATGTATTTCCTAGTCTAACCGGAAACATACAAATTTAATTAAAATTTAAAGCTCATATAAATTTATAATTAAATCCTTTTAATTTATTTTCAGTTGAATTAATTGAATAAATTTAAATTAATTCAAGGTTTTAATTTTATTAAAATAATTATTATAAATTAAAATTTATAATAATTAGATTATTCAAAATTAAATTCCGAGAAAACAATTTAAATTATGAATTTTAAAATTCATTAAAATCGTTTCCGAACTGAAAATTCAAAATTAAATTCAAAACGCATCAATCGTAACACGACGAGGCACTTAGGCTTGCGTCCAAGCCCCATCGAGTCATGAGGCATGCGCGCCCCATTGATTGATCGTTAGGCGCGTACGGGCAGGCCACACGCATCGCAGCCATGCGAGGCCACGCTGCGCGCAGGCCTTGTTGCACAAGGCCACTGCCCTGCTCGCTGGGCGAAGCAGCGCGCACTGTGGCGCAGCACGCTCGTTGCCCACACGCGACTGCTCGCCTGGCACCCGCATTTCCCTTCGCCCCATCGCCCATCGAGCCACACACGCCCAGCTCCCTTGCTTCGTGCACGCGCCTCTTGCTTGTAGCTCGTTGCATTCGTACCGCACGGGCGACGAGCTCCCTTGCTCGTCGTCGCGTGCCCGCACTATACAACACCCCTTAAGGGTAACACGTAGCGTGCTTTATACAATTCCATCTTTGTCTTTCTTCAACTTGAAGACCCATTTGCATCCGATAGGTGTGAACCCATCCGGTAAATCAACCAAATCCCAAACTTGATTTTCAAACATGGAGTCTATTTCAGATTGCATGGCCTCTAACCATTTAATGGAGCTTGGGCTCGTCATAGCTTGCTTGTAAGTCAAAAGTTCATCACTATCCAATATGAGAACGTCTAAGTTTTCAGTCAAGAGGACGCCTGTCCATCTGTCCGGCTGAAAAATAGTTTTATTTGACCTACGAGGGGCAACAACGTTTTGAGGAACTGCTCCCACTGGCTCTTCTAAAGACCTTGGAGGTTCATCAACTTGAACTGCTTCTAAAGAGTTATGAGTTCGTTGTTCGTCTCGAATCTCTTCGAGGTCTATTATTCTCCCACTTGTCAATTTGGAAATATGATTTCTTTCCAAAAATACACCGTCACGAGCAACGAATACCTTGTTGTCTGACTTGTTGTAGAAATAATACCCCATAGTTTCTTTTGGATACCAAACGAAGAAACATTTGTCAGATTTAGGTTGTAGCTTGTCAGAAATTAATCGCTTGACATATGCTTCGCAACCCCAAATCTTCAGAAAAGACAACTTTGGAAGTTTCCTAGTCCATAATTCGTATGGAGTCTTTTCAACGGCTTTTGACGGAGCATGATTCAGTGTGAGTGCTGCAGTTTACAACGCATGTCCCCAGAACTGTAAAGGAAGTTCGGCCTGACTCATCATTGACCTGACCATATCGAGTAAGGTCCTATTTCTCCGTTCTGACACTCCATTCCATTGAGGTGTCCCCGGAGAAGTCAATTCAGAAAGAATACCGCATTCTTTTAGATGGTCATCAAACTCGTGGCTAAGATATTCACCTCCTCAATCCGATCTTAGAGCTTTGATTTTCTTGCCATGTTGATTCTCTACTTCATTTTGAAATTCTCTGAATTTCTCAAACGATTCAGACTTGTGCTTCATTAAGTAAATATAGCCATATCTACTGAAGTCGTCCGTAAACGTTATGAAATAGCTGAACTCACCTCTAGCTTTCGTACTCATAGGCCCACATACGTCCGTATGTATTAGCCCTAGTAGTTCGCTTGCTCTTTCTCCCACCATTGAGAAAGGTTGCTTTGTCATTTTGCCAAGTAAATAAGATTCGCATTGATCAATCTTCTCTAAGTCGAATGATTCTAGAATTCCTTTCCGTTGAAGTAATTCCATGCGCTTTATGTTTATATGGCCTAATCGACAATGCCACAGAAATGTGAGATCCGAATCACAAGTTTTAGCCTTTTTGGTATTTATGTTATAAATGTGTTTGCTCGTATCTAGCACATAAAGACCGTTTTCTTGTTGTGTTGAACCATAAAACATTTCATTCAAAGAAAAAGAACAACTATTGTCTTTAAATTGAAAACTAAAACCTTTAGAATCCAAACTTGAAACGGAAATGATGTTTCCGGTGATACTAGGAACGTAGTAACAGTTTTCTAGTTCCAAAACAAACCCACTAGGCAAAGAAATAAAATAAGATCCTACGGCTAATGCAGCAATCCGTGCTCCATTTCCCACGTGTAGATCCATCTCGCCTTTTGTAAGGTTATGATACATATGACAATTCATAAATCATGCGGAAAAACCATTTGGCCAGGAATACATATTATTTACACATAATCATATAGCATAGTTTAGATGCATACTCTTTGTTGCGTGCCTTCCCTAGCTGCGCCCGAACCGAACAAGAACAAGTCTTTAGGACTCCAAGTGTCTTCCCTCCGTAGATAGTCCACAGCACGTCCGGATCCGCCTTAAGATTGACCAACTAGAATCGCCCTTAAGGTACTAAAGATTTTCGGCACTCTTAGGTAAGAAATGTGTCTGAATTTTCTCTCAAAAACTCACTTTGAATACTTGAATAATCTATGAAAATATGTGACCCTAGGCACTTATTTATAGAGTTATGGAAAGGGTTTTGGAATCCTATTAGGATACTAATTTATTTAATTATAACCCTACTAGGACTCTAATTAAATAATCATTATCTAATAGTTTTAGGATTTAATCACACTTTGAATCCTGATTGCTTCAGGATTCCCGCACAAGCAATGCACGAGCACCGTACACCCGCGCAAGCCTTGCGGCCCACGCTAGGCGCACAGCGCTCGGCCCACTGCTGTGCTCCGCGCGCGCGCCCAAGGCCTTGGCTGGGCCTGGCCTTGCGCTGGGCCTGGTCGAGGCTTGGCGTGCGCTGGTGTGCGTTGGCTCGCTGGGCGACGGCCTGGCTTCGTGCTGGGCCTTCGTCTAGCGGGCCTCGTCCGATGCTAATTCGTACGATACGCTTCCGATTAAATTCCCGATTCCGGAATTCATTTCCGATACGAACAATATTTAATATTTCCGATTCCGGAATTAATTTCCGTTTCGAACAAATATTTAATATTTCCGTTTCCGGAATTATTTTCCGATTCCGATAATATTTCTGATTCTGACAATATTTCCGTTTCCGGCAATATTTCCGATTCTGGCAATATTTCCATTTCCGATAATATTTTCCGATACGTACCATGTTTCCGTTTCCGGCAACATCTACGACTTGGATAATATTTATATTTCCGATACGATCCATATTTCCGTTTCCGGCAATATCATCGTTTCCGGAGTATTCATTTCTTGCCTGTGACGATCTCAGCTCCCACTGAAACCAAGATCCGTCGATTCCGAATATCCATAGATGGAGTATCTAATGCCATTAAATACTTGATCCGTTTACGTACTATTTGTGTGACCCTACGGGTTCAGTCAAGAGTAAGCTGTGGATTAATATCATTAATTCCACTTGAACTGAAGCGGCCTCTAGCTAGGCATTCAGCTCACTTGATCTCACTGAATTATTAACTTGTTAATTAATACTGAACCGCATTTATTAGACTTAACATAGAATGCATACTTGGACCAAGGGCATTATTTCCTTCAGTCTCCCACTTGTCCTTGGGGACAAGTGTGCATTTCCTAATTCCTTTGTCTCTCGATGCTTGCTCTTGAACATAAGGTAAGAGTTGTCATCCTTATTATGTCCAGAGGTGTTTCTCGGTTTCAGAGTTCAACTGATCAAATAAACAGATAATCATAGCCTATGATTCATCCGAGCACGGCCATGCATTTCACAGTTTCTAGCTCTCCGAGTGGCCTTGTACAACTTTTAAGCATCTCATCCCGATTTATGGGAGGACAATCCCAATCTTGCGATCTTGAGATTAGACTTCGTTTGATAGGTGATTACCTGAGCGTTGCCTTTATAGCCTCCTTTTACGGTGCGACGGTTGGTCAACGTCAAAGCAACCAGTTCTCAAACAAGTAATCTCAAATCACTCAGGTATTGAGGATTTAGTGTCTAATAATTTTAATGAAATTTACTTATGACAGATTTTCATCTCTTACAGTAAAGTTTCATAGGTCTTGTCCGATACTAGTCTTCCCAAAGTAAGTATCTATGCAAATGATTATGACATTGCCATGTCCACATAGTTCAAGAAACAGAACTACTGGTCATCTTGCATTCTAATCGTCTAACGTTTTCTATGCGTCCAATTTTATAGAAAACTCCGACTAGGGACCATTTTCAACTTTTGACATTCAAGTTCACTTGATAGACATTTCTTAGTCACAGGACTGGTCCTGACAGTCTATCTTGAATATATCGTCAAATTGAAGGGACTCATCATTTAATACTAAACCAAGATTAAATGGAATATGAAAATACATTTCATATATGATAAATGTTCAACCCCATTGTTTTACAACCATGGGCCTCAAACCCATCTTTAAAACAGTTCATGGAATTCAAAGCTATGCTTGATTTCCAGTGCTACAATGTGAGTGTTGTTTCTCACTTGTTGCATAGGTTTAGTTATCATGCTTTGCCAATCTTAATATCCTTTTCATCGAATGTTCTTCGAGATAGATGATAAGATCTTTTGAGTATGTTTATTTTGTGATCTAGTCTTTTCTTGCTTCAAGAGTGGTTCTACGCATTTTTTCAATGAAGAACCATCAAGCCAGCAGACATGTGATCTACCCAAGTTCAGTGAAGAACTCTTTAACATAAACAACCCTGTTTTATTGCTTCTTAGGCAATAAGTACTTTTACTTCAACTTTATAAGTTGCTAGTGATGCTTTGTTTGGAATTACTTATCCAAGCAGTTCACAGATATGTGGAATACTTTCCAGCTGTATCTTAGAACATAGAATTAATATTTTAATATCCCACGCAACAATTCATGGTCTCCAATCCATGTTGCCATTTCAAAACACGATGCTCTATAGCTCGTCCTTATCAATGGTTAACTCCAAAGGGTCTTGCTTGATCCTTTGCCAGTGTTTATGCGTGTAGCATCAATATTTAGCATATCTTTATTTCCTTGAATCCAGAACTATTCCTATGTACCTTTTCAAGTACCATAAGTATTCTTGATCTCAATCTAGTTGATCTTTACTTAGATCAATAGAGATTGGTATATGTTCGTCATGCCTAAAGTCATACGATACGTTTTTGGCGATCCTCATATTATACATGATAAATTCTTTTGCAGAATAATTCCCAATTGAATTCTATTCATGTAACTTTAGCTCATCTAGTTTTAGTAGATACTAAATCCAGCTAAATTCTTTGACATATAATATAGGTTAAGAATCTTACTTAGATCCTTTGATGTTTAACTTTAGTAAATGCTTATACATAGTTAAAACATTCTTTACTTAGATTTATTCACATGGGTCGAATATCTCCAATGGAGTCTTTCGTGTTTGATTTAGTAAATGCCATTACTTAATCTAAAAAATTAATATAAGATCTTTGTAAATAGATCTTAATACCCAGTATGTACTAAGTTTCGCCTTGGTCCATTATTGATGAATAATTTCAAATCTAAGTCATTAGCATTTGAATGTTATTTCACAATAGAGAGATATGTGTGTAATACACATAGGACCAATTAAGTTTTACGTACTCCCACTAAACTTCTTATATATCTATAAGAATCATGTATATTTTATGAAACTAAAATGCTTATTAGCTTCACTAAAATACAGTTCCAATTCCCAATTGCTTGCTTAAATCTGTACTTAGATTTCATAAGTTAGCATTCCTTTTCAAGCATTTGTTTGGATCCACAAATCCTATGACATGCCATGTACATAGTTTCTTCCAACATTTGACTGAGGAAGATGTTTTGTCATCCAATTGCCATATGTACCAATATGCAATCATTGCTTGAATTATAGACTTAAGCATTACGATTATGCATGAGGTTTCAACACAATCCACGCCGTGAATTTGCTTGTAACCTTTAGCAACTAATCTAGCTTTGTGTGTGAACACAATTTCATGTTTGATGGTTTTTATCCTTAAAAAAAACTTGCAACCAATAGGTGTGAAACTATTCTTGCAAATCAACAAAATTTCAATTTTGTCATCAAAACATTGGTTATGTTTTATGGCCTTTAACCATCTAAAACATTTGAGTCTATATATGGCCTCTAACCATTTTAGGGAATCTGGGTTTCGTCATAGCTTTCTTACAGGTCACAAACTCATTAATCTACATGATAATAGTTTGACTGTAAGTTGTAGGTTTCTTCACTATCTAATAGAAGAATTGCATAGTTTCAGTGACCTGAACTCCATGTTTCTTCACTATCTAATAGAAGAATCTCATAGTTTCAGTGACTTGAACTCTATGCCTACTTGGGTATAGAACATCAAACAACAGAATATCAATAGCCACTTGAAAGTCCTTTGAATATTCTGTTCTCCTTGAAGCACTTGTAAAGTCTTCTAAGAGATGTCTATTCTTTAAAGCCACTTCTAAAGTCCTTAAAGAATACGTGTTCGGATTTTCTAAAGAACTTCGAAAAGCCTTCGGAATGTCCGTCTATGTTTGTTGTTCGCCTCGAAGACTTTCGAGGTCTATTTTCTCCCACTTGTCAATTTGGAAACGAATCTCCAAAAGGACATTATTTCGAGCAACCAAACATTATGTTCTCAAAAATTCGTGGTAGAAACAATACCCTTGTGTCTCATTTGAATAAATCACAATGAAACATATATCTATATTTGGGCCTTAGTTTGTTGAATAACAAACACTAAGCTCCCACTGAGTTTAGGAACTCTTTAGATATATTATGAAAAGATATTCTGAAATTACTTTTCAATAGCTTTGACGAATTTGGTTTAGTTTGGTGGTAGTTGAGCATTTTGTTTTAGAAATTATAGGAAAAGTTTTTATGATTCATCATTGATCGAATCAAGTACTAATTGACTTCGATCATTCCAACGTAGATATGTCATATCTTATGGAGCTAGATTGTGAAATTACAACACACAATCATTGATGATCATATTTGGTCTCAAGTAATCATCAACATGATCTAACCTAGATCTTTTATGATTTCTTGCCAAGTGGATTTTATACTTCTGAATCTTTGAACTAACACATTCAACTTATATCACATTTGAGTAAATAAACCTATATTCACTCAAATCCATGTGAAATAATAAAGTCATAAAACCTTTCTTTAGCTTTGAACTCTATCGTCTAGGCGTTCTAACAATAGTTCATATTTTTTGTTACTTTCAACAAGTAAGACTAGCTTGTCTTAAGTTGATCTAGAAATCAACCAACTTTCAAAAGTCCATTAAAATAGAGCTTGTGAATGTTAACTTGTTGACATGGTCTAAGCAACAATGCCAAAGATTAGTGGAACTCAAATCAAGGGTTTGATTTGAACCTAGTAAAGTTTTTATTTAAAGAGTTGTTTGTTTTAATCAAGCATATTAACTCAAACCGTAAATGACCATTTCATTCAAATAAACAAACAAGCATTGTTTTCGTTCTTCTGAATGTGAGTCTTTCTGTGTTTGAAGCAGAAATTTAGGTATGCTGATTATGGAACAAAATAGCCATTAAGTTCCAGCCTTTGAAAAGACTTAAAACAAACTAGATGACCCTACAACTAATGTAGCATTGCCATGCTTCATTTCCCACTTGTAGGTCATTAGTGTAGCCTAGCTTCCATTGTTTGAGTTATTACCGAAGTAAGAACCTCAAGCGGTATATGATACCAAGGAAGTTTGATTGCTAGGTCACTTCTCTTTAAACATAAACTTACAGGTAGAAACGGAATTGTAAATTCCTTTCATCTGTTCCTTTGTTTTCCTATTTCTTGTACCCTTTCTTATAGCCTTAAGAATTGAATTCTCTAGTGTTGACTTTTATATTTTGTTAGACATGTCCAATGTCACTCCAACAAGGTTCTTTCCATTTAATTTATGTTGAATATTCTGTTTCAACTAGATGATCTTACCAGAAGCTTCTAAAGTTCTCTAAGCATCGATCTATTCGAATGTCTAGGGACTAGACTCATTCGAGAATTAAATGGACAAAGATATTAGGTTGTTAACCATTGGTAAAGCTGAGCGTTTAAGCTCAATGCTTTATGATCTCAAAACTACAGTGTATTTTGAATTCACAAGCACCAATTGGTTTGCCATTCGATTTTGATATCCGAAAACAACCATAAAAGTCGCTAAAAGAAACGTACATTTTAAATTGCTCACTTTCTCTCATTTCCGTGAATCGTTCTTGGATTCACTACCAATCGAGGAAATTTACTGTTACCTTTCTAAAAGTATTTATTGCAGTGCAAGATATTTAATTATAAACAATAATTAAAACATACATTGAAGCATGCAAAGTCTAAACATTTATCATGAATAATAACTTGAAAATGAAAGCAATCATGCAATCTAAGCAAGTCATTAGCATTTTATTCGAATTTATTGTTCCGGCAGGTGTGAATAAAATGATTCCAAGATCCTAAAATCATTGAAGAACTAAGCACAGTTTGTCGACCTAGTCCTAAAACATCTTAGGTAAGCAAAAGCCTTTTGCTAATAGTCTAGAAACTATTCTTGGTTGATAGGTACGTCTAAGAACTTATTAGGTAAACCTATCGATTTTGCCACGACATAAACGGACTCCTTACTTATATCGTTGAGTTTCACCAAAACTAACATGTACTCACAATTATTTGTGTACCTTGCCCCTTTAGGACCAATAAGTAACACCTCGCTGAGCGAAAACTATTACTAGATTGATGTAAAGGATATCCAAGCAAGTGTATATTTTGGCATGGCACCTTTTAACTCAATTTTTAAGTTTGGAACTTAAGGCTCTTACTATGTTGGTTAGATTTTAAGTGAACTAAAATCC
Source organism: Spinacia oleracea (assembly GCF_020520425.1). Taxonomy (NCBI): domain Eukaryota; kingdom Viridiplantae; phylum Streptophyta; class Magnoliopsida; order Caryophyllales; family Amaranthaceae; genus Spinacia; species Spinacia oleracea. Next base: position 92,219,671 of record NC_079491.1, on the reverse strand, counting down.
TTAATCATGCAACATAATCAAGCCACAATCTTATGCATAATTAAGACATATTTAAAGCAATAAATAACTTAAAGCATGCATAAGATAAATGTGATCTAGTATGGCCCGACTTCATCTTGAAGCTTTGACTTCAAAGTCCGTCTTGAAAATCTCCGTGGGAGGCACCATTTTCTTCAAATAGGATAAGCTATAATTAAAACTAATTACAACTATTTGATGGTACGCAGACCATATTTGAATTGAAAAACAACTTTGGTACTTTAGACCAATTACATTCAAATTAATGGTACGCAGACCATATTTTCTATCCTATTTGGGCCATACTGGTCACTTCATAACCTGCAAAACAGTACATATACAATATATACCATTCACCCATTCGTTATCATGAATGGCCCACATAGCTGGTTAGTAAAACACATTATGCATCACGTAAACATTTGCAGCAATTAATCAAGGGCACCAATAATCTACCAATTATTCAGTCCTTATTAATTCTAATCAAGTTGTTTTAACCTTAAGGATTTGTAGACCTAATCAAGAGTTTATGACTAAAAGGGCTCCCACTTAAACCAATAAATTCGTATGCTTTACTAATTTTAAACATAAAAATGTATTTCTAGTCTAACCGGAAACATACAAATTTAATTAAAATTTAAAGCTCATATGAATTTATAATTGAATCCAAAAAGTTTAATTTAATTTCAGTCGTATTTAAATTAATTCATGATTTTAATTTTAGTAAAATAATTAGAATAAATAAAATTTATTATAATTACAATATTCAAAATTAAAATCCAAGAAATAATTTAAATTATTAATTTTAAAATTAATTAAAATTACGCAATCTGAAAAATTTCAAATTAAACATTCAAAACGATCTAATCGCAATGCAAACACCCTACGTATCGCACGCCCATGGGCCACACGCACACAGCCATCGCTGGCCATGTGCGCGCAGCCCATGCGCTCGTCGCATAGCTGCTGCATCTTCCCATCGCAAGCCATCGCACAAGTGGTGCTCGCTGCGCGCGCGCCAGCGCTCGACGCACGCGAGCCATCGCTCGCTGTGCGCGCTCGCCAGCGCTTGCTGCGCGCGCTCCAGCGCTTGATGCACGCGAGCCATCGCTCGCTGTGCGCGAGAAATTGTGCGCGATCAACGCTGGGCGCTGCGCTCGTGGCACGCGAGCTTGCGCTCGCTTGCGCGCGAGGCTGCGCGCGCTTGCGCGAGGCAGTGCGCGTTGTGGCGCAGCTCGCTTGCTGCCCACACGCGACTGCCATGCCTTGCCTTCGCCCATGCCCATTCATCCATAGCTCGTGGCCCACGACACAAGGCAGGGCTGCTGCCTTGTGCTCGTGCACCATGCCCCTGCTCATTGCATTCGTGCCGCACGGGCGACGAGCTCCCTTGCTCGTCGTCGCATGCCCGCACTATACAACACCCCTTAAGGGTAACACGAAGCGTCCATTGCTTTGTGCGTGCAAGTTATATGAACGAATCGCATAAAAATTTAAAATTTATATTTAAAATTAATGACAAATTAATAAATAATATTAATTTCATAATTTTAGGGCGAAAAATCGAAAATTTATTATTCAATTGATTTCCGATTATCATGGATTCAAGCCTAGGTCATAAAAATTTAAAATTTATCATAAATTTACAATTTTTATGGTGGTTTTTAATCATAGGTTTCTAATTAAATTATAATTAATTATGAAAATCAAATTAATTCTAAATTATTCTAATTTTCAACAAATTAATCATAATTACAAATTAGATTGCATAATTAACAAGGCTAGGCATTCAAACTTGTTAAACATATACAGTAGGTAAATCAAAAATTCAAGATTTATCAACAAGAATCGCAAATATTTAATTTAACATCTTAAATTTACGAAATTTTGCATTCGAAAAACTAAAACCTTCGAAAAGTCATAGTTAGGCTTCGAATTTGAGAATTCTGGGTTCGGCAGAAAAATATTATTTTTGTCAAAATTTTAGAATGCCTTTTACATGCGGAATTGACACAAAAATCACTCGATTTGGATGAGTAACGAAGAAACTGCCGAAAAACTGCGTACGTATAATTAAATAAACGCAATTTGCAATTAATTAACAATTACGAAAATTAATCACCCCTTTTAATTCTTGCAAATTTGTAATATTTAACCATGTTCATGCAATTTAGATTATGAAAATAATAAGAGGCTCGTGATACCACTGTAAGGTTATGATACATATGACAATTCATAAATCATGCGGAAAAACCATTTGGCCAGGAATACATATTATTTACACATAATCATATAGCATAGTTTAGATGCATACTCTTTGTTGCGTGCCTTCCCTAGCTGCGCCCGAACCGAACAAGAACAAGTCTTTAGGACTCCAAGTGTCGTCCCTCCGTAGATAGTCCACAGCACGTCCGGATCCGCCTTAAGATTGACCAACTAGAATCGCCCTTAAGGTACTAAAGATTTTCGGCACTCTTAGGTAAGAAATGTGTCTGAATTTTCTCTCAAAAACTCACTTTGAATACTTGAATAATCTATGAAAATATGTGACCCTAGGCACTTATTTATAGAGTTATGGAAAGGGTTTTGGAATCCTATTAGGATACTAATTTATTTAATTATAACCCTACTAGGACTCTAATTAAATAATCATTATCTAATAGTTTTAGGATTTAATCACACTTTGAATCCTGATTGCTTCAGGATTCCAGCACAAGCAATGCACAAGCACCTTACACCCGCGCAAGCCTTGCGGCCCACGCTAGGCGCACAGCGCTCGGCCCACTGCTGTGCTCCGCGCGCGCGCCCAAGGCCTTGGCTGGGCCTGGCCTTGCGCTGGGCCTGGTCGAGGCTTGGCGTGCGCTGGTGTGCGTTGGCTCGCTGGGCGACGGCCTGGCTTCGTGCTGGGCCTTCGTCTAGCGGGCCTCGTCCGATGCTAATTCGTACGATACGTTTCCGATTAAATTCCCGATTCCGGAATTCATTTCCGATACGAACAATATTTAATATTTCCGATTCCGGAATTAATTTCCGTTTCGAACAAATATTTAATATTTCCGTTTCCGGAATTATTTTCCGATTCCGATAATATTTCCGATTCTGACAATATTTCCGTTTCCGGCAATAATTCCGATTCTGGCAATATTTCCATTTCCGATAATATTTTCCGATACGTACCATGTTTCCGTTTCCGGAAACATCTACGACTTGGATAATATTTATATTTCCGATACGATCCATATTTCCGTTTCCGGCAATATCATCGTTTCCGGAGTATTCATTTCTTGCCTGTGACGATCTCAGCTCCCACTGAAACCAAGATCCGTCGATTCCGAATATCCATAGATGGAGTATCTAATGCCATTAAATACTTGATCCGTTTACGTACTATTTGTGTGACCCTACGGGTTCAGTCAAGAGTAAGCTGTGGATTAATATCATTAATTCCACTTGAACTGAAGCGGCCTCTAGCTAGGCATTCAGCTCACTTGATCTCACTGAATTATTAACTTGTTAATTAATACTGAACCGCATTTATTAGACTTAACATAGAATGCATACTTGGACCAAGGGCATTATTTCCTTCACCTTTATCAAGCTTTCTACTTCTCCTTAGTCCCTGTGAATTGGAACATAAGTGTGAGCCACAACCAGTATCTAATACCTAAGAAGTAGAATTAGCAAGATTACAATGTATAACATACATACCTGAAGTAGAAGCAACGTTCTCATTCTTCTCATCTTCCTTCTTCTTCAAGCAATCCCTCTTCCAATGCCCCTTCTTCTTGCAGTAGAAGCATTCAGAGTCGGCAGGAGAACGAGTCGCCCTTTTCTGTTTACCAGAACTGGCGCCGTTGGACTTGGATGAGGGCGAAGCCTTGCCCTTATTCTTGCCTGATTTCTTGAAGTTCTTGCCCTTACGCACCATAAGCATATCGTGCTTGTTCTCTTGCTTGAGCGTCTTTTTAGCGGTTTTCAGCATACCATGAAGCTCAGTAAGAGATTTCTCCATGCTGTTCATGTTGTAATTCAACTTGAACTGATCATAGCCATTATGAAGCGAATGGAGAATGATGTCAATAGCCATTTCATTTGAGACGTCAGAATCTAGAGCTCTCATGTTCTCAAAGAGTCCAATCATTTTAAGAACATGTGGGCTCACTGGTTCTCCTTTCTTGAGCTTAGTCTCAAGGATCAACCTTTGAGTCTCGAATCTTTCGATTCTGGCTTGGTCCTGAAACATGTTCTTCAACTCCGAGATGATTTGGTAATCCGAGTTAATGAACGTTTTCTGAAGTTCAGGACTCATTGATGCAAGCATCACACATTTGACATCCCTGTTGGCCTGAATCCAACGATTAAGGGCAGCTTGAGTTACCTCCGGCCCAGCCTCTTGCGGTAACTCTTCCTCAAGGACATATTCTTTTTCCTCGTGCATAAGAACTATTTGTAAGTTCCTTTGCCAGTCGAGGAAATTGTTGTCATTCAACTTCTCTTTGTCGAGAATTGAACGCAGATTGAAAGTGTTATTGTTCGCGGCCATTTGATTACTACAATCGAAAAGAATTTGCAATAAATAACCATTCATACAATTCAATAACTTTGAAATAAAAGCAAAAACATGCAATCATTAAAGCTATTAAAACATTTCATTCATGCAAAAAGCAAAAACATGGTCCAAAATGAATGAAACGACTCCAAGACCCCAAAAGTCCTAAATCCTTAAGCAGCTTTAGCATGTCTTAAGTAGTTTAAGATTTTAGGTAAGCAAAACCTATTGCTAGTAATCTCCAAATTACTCTTGGTTAATAAATTAATGCCATAATTTATCCCATTGCCACAACTTAATGCCATTGTTGTTTGAGTTGCAACCACAATCAACGCGTTCCTTTAGGACGCCTTACCACCTAAGTCAACTAAAATAGCACCTCGCTTTAGCGTAAACCTACTATCTTAGATCCCTAGATTTTTGTAAGTGTTGATTTGGAATGCAATTTTTAAACTCAATATTACTTGGACCTAGTTGTTTCTATGTTGGTTCGATTATTTAGTGAACTTAAAACTAATCGATTCATAGGAAACAACCTGTTCATGCAAAGCATACACACATTCATACATTCACGCATAAGATATATATATATATATATATATATATATATATATATATATATATAGAAGTGCATAAATAAATGGTGATCTAGTATGGCCCAAAACATCTTGTCTTGAAGCATCCAATCTTCATCACCTCCTTGTTAGCTTGGCATCGTCTTGAATCTTCATTCAAATGCTAACTTAAAGTTCTAAACTTAGAAATACTTGAAAATAATAAAATTACATCAAAATTTCCATGGTACGCAGACCATATTTAAAACTTTACATTCAAAGATAGAACGGTACGCAGACCGTATTTAACTATCCTAAATTGGCCATACTAGTCACTTGGAGTACCTGCATTGCATAAAATATATTCTATGCATTCACCCATTCGTATGCTAAAACGAATGGCCCATGTTAATATGCAAGTATTTACGTGAATTAATTAAAATTCACGTTCACATAAACGCGTCCTAAAAGATTAATCAATTTCCAAATTATTAATCCTTAGACTTTTATTCTAATTAAAATGAATTTAATTAAAATAATGCGACCTACGAAAATAATTAAAAATAATTATTTCATTTTAATTTCATTTAGTGGCTCCCACTCAAACCAATAATTATTCCGGATAATTAATTATGAAATATTAGATTAAAACTCGCGGCCCGGCCCAAGCAAATAAAATATTAAATTAAATATCCCGTTAGCCCAAATTAATGCAAATATACGAAGCCCAATGAATTAAACGATTTAAAAAAATCCAAATGCTAAATCGGGCTAGGCTTGCGCCCAGCCCCGCCTTGCGTGAGGCCCAAGAGCACACGAGCAAAGCTCGCGCACCCCAGCCCCATCGCGCGCGCGCGCACCGCGTCCCCGCAGCCATGCTGCCCCTGCGCTGCGTGTTGTGCATCGTGTGTGCTAGACGTCGCAAGGCTTGCGCCTCGCTTCATCGCAGCCCCGCAAGCTACCTCGCCTGCCCCTTCCTTGCCTAGCGCGCACAAGGCACGCAGCATAGCTGCTGCTGCCCGTGTCGCATGGCTCGGTCGAGCACAATGGCCTCGTATGGATCGACGAGCCATACTTCCATCATGCTCATGTTCGTGTTTTTGGTTCGTAAAACGGACCAACTTAATTAAAATTAAATTTAATTCACGAACTTGCATTAATTTTATTTTTCAAAAAAAAGTTACGATTTAATTTTCGAAAAACAACGATATTTAACGATTTAATAAACTTTAACGACAATCCAATTTCGTAAAATTAATAAATCAAGGGCTAACAATATTCAAACTTTCAAGAACGATCGAATCAACATTAAAGTTTGAACTTTTAATTAATAAAATCCGAAGCTTTAAATCGTTCATAAACAATTAAATTTCAGATTTTTAATAATTTGGTTTAAGTGCGATTAAAATTAACGAAACCATTCAAAATTTTAATCCAATAATTTTTAAAATTAGTCACTGACCCATGAAATTATACCCCCTTCCCTAATTAACCGAATTATTAAACCAAAATTAATTAAAATTCAATTAGGGTTGCAAATTTTACGAATTGGGGAAAGGCAAAATTAGAGTTTATACTTATCGGAAAAATCTGAAAATTTTACCATAGATCAAGCATATATCTAGAAACAATTTGTTAAAATTTCAAGCAATTCCGAGTAGTTTAGGTTGACCTTTTAATTGAATTACTATCCGACACTTTTAATTTTTAATGAAAAATTAACAAAAACGCCCAAAAAACGATACTTCGAGGCCTGTTTTCGCAATTCTATTCCCACGAATTGATCTTAGAAAATCGTTTTTCATTAGATTAGGGTTTTAAAAATCGAAAAGGCGATGATTTTTGATTTCGGACCTGATTATACTCAATTCATCCAATAATTCGTAAAAAATTCCGAAAAATCAACAAAAAATCCAAAATTTCGACAGATGCAAAAACAATAATATTCATGTTAATTCATGCTTTGAATACATAAGGCTCATGATACCACTGTAGGGGAATACAGTTAAACATAATAACATATGCGGAACAATCCCCAAAGCCAGGAAACATGTATAAAGCACAGATTAAGCAAACTTACATTCGAAGCGTGTTTTCCACAATAATCTGTCAACGAACACGAACAAAGAACTCCACTTTTCGTTCCTCTACTTGGTTCACCGACACGTCAGGTCCGTCTTGATAATCGTAGCGTAGACAATTGATCAAGATACTTTGCTTATGGGAAGAACTCACTTTGGAGGCACAGAGAGAATTAGGGTTCTCTGTGTCTCTAGGGTTTGAGAAATGAAATGTGTGTTGGAATAATACAATTGACCTATTTTATTAAATGATGTAACCGGCCAAGAACCAAAGGCCTTGACCGGCCACATCACGCAAGCACACACGGACCGCACGCCCCGCCCAGCGACATACACTGCAGGCCGAAGCCCACAGAGCGCGTGCGCCGAGCAGCTGGGCCGTGGGCCTTGCTCGCTCGCGCTGCGTTGCTTGCTGTGCGTGTTGTTGCGTGCTCGCGCTCAATGGGCTGGCCTTGCTCGCCTTTGCTCGCGAGCTTGCTGGCTCGTTGGGCCTTGCACGCTTACGTGCTTGACTCAACGGGCCGGCAACTCCGATGCCCTTCGTATTCGCGATTTCATATATTTCCGATATATTATTTATCGTTTCATATTCGACGAATCACCGTCGTACGATACGATTTATTCGTGTCGCCCAGCTTACGAATATTCGCGATACGATATACAATTCCGACAAAGGTCGTATCGTATAATACGTTTCCAACTAATTCCCGAAAAGCTATTAAATGAATTTCCGATTCATTTAATCCGGTGATCTGTTACGTGTCATTGGTGTGACCTTGTAGGTTCAGTCAAGAGTAAGTTGTTAGTTCAATATCCATTAGAACTCACTGATCGGAAGCATTGCTCCAGCTAGCTGTTCCGATCACTTGATCTCACTGAATTAATTGTTCGCAATTAATCTGAACCTTGGTATTAGACTTAATGCACCTTGGGTGAAGGACATATTTCCTTCACCAAGACCCTAAAACCATTGAATAATTAAGCACATTATGTATTTTGACTCAATTCTAAAATATTTTAGGTAAGCAAAAGTCTTTTGCTAATAGTCTAGAAACTATTCTTGGTTGATAGGTACGTCTAAGAACTTATTAGGTAAACCTATCGATTTTGCCACGACATAAAAGGACTCCTTACTTATATCGTTGAGTTTCACCAAAACTAACATGTACTCACAATTATTTGTGTACCTTACCCCTTTAGGATCAATAAGTAACACCTCGCTGAGCGTAATCTATTACTAGATTGATGTAAAGGTTATCCAAGTAAATGTTATTTTGGCATGGCACCTTTTAACTCAATTTTTAAGTTTGGAACTTAAGGCTCTTACTATGTTGGTTAGATTTTAAGTGAACTAAAATCCTTAATCATGCAACATAATCAAGCTTCAATCTCATGCATATTTAAGACATATTTAAAAGCAATAAATAACTTAAAGCATGCATAAGATAAATGTGATCTAGTATGGCCCGACTTCATCTTGAAGCTTCAACTTCAAAGTCCGTCTTGAAAATGGATGGAAACTTCGTCTTGAATTTCACCGTGGGAGGCTCCATTTTCTTCAAACAGGATCAGCTATAATTAAACTAATTACAACTATTTGATGGTACGCAGACCATTTTTGAATTGAAAAACAAATTTGGTGCATTAGACCAATTACATTCAAACTAATGGTACGCAGACCATATTTTCTATCCTATTTGGGCCATACTAGTCACTTCATAACCTGCAAAACAGTACATATAGAATATATACCATTCACCCATTCATTATCATGAATGGCCCACATAATTGGTTAGTAAAAACACATTGTATGCATCACATAAATATTTGCAGCAATTAATCAAGGGCACCAATAATCTACCAATTATTCAGTCCTTATTAATTCTAATCAAGTTGTTTAACCTTAAAGGATTTGCAGACCTAATCAAGAGTTTATGACTAAAATTGCTCCCACTTAAACCAATAAATTCATATGCTTTACTAATTTTAAACATAAAAATGTATTTCTAGTCTAACCGAAAACATACAAATTTAATTAAAATTTAAATGGCTCATATAAATTTATAATTGAATCCATTTTATTTAATTTATTTTTAGTTGATTTAAATGAATTTAAATTAATTCAAGGTTTAATTTTAGTAAAATAATTAGTATAAATAAAATTTATAATAATTATAATATTCAAAATTAAAATCCGAGAAAACAATTTAAATTATTAATTTTAAAATTAATTAAAATTATTTCCGAACTGAAAATCTGAAATTAAAATTCAAAACGCGTCAATTGTAACACGACGAGGCACTTGGGCTTGCGCCCAAGCCCCATCGAGTCATGAGGCAGCCGCGCCCCATCGACTGATCGCTAGGCGCGCACGAGCAGGCCACACGCATCGCAGCCATGCCAGGCCACGCTGCGCGCAGCCCGCATAGCACGACGCTACAGCTTTGCTCGTTGGGCGAGGCAACGCGCGCTGTGGCGCAGCTCGCTTGCTGCCCACACGCGACTGCTCGCCTGGCACACGCCACGCCCTCCGCCCATCGCCCATTGAGTCGCACACGCCCAATTCCCTTGCTTCGCACGCGCGCCTCGTGCTTGTTGCTCGTTGCATTCGTACCGCATGGGCGACGAGCTCCCTTGCTCGTCGTCGCATGCCCGCACTATACAACACCCCTTAAGGGTAACACGTAGCTTCCTTTGCTTTGTGCGTGCAACATTTATGAGCGATTTCATAAAAATTTAAATTTTTAATATAAAATTAACGACAAATTAATAAATCATATTAATTTCATAATTTTAGGGCGAAATATCGAAAATTTATTAATTAATTAATTTCCGATTAACATGGATTCAAATCTAGGTCATAAAAATTTAAAATTTAACATAAATTAACAATTTTTATGGTGGATTTTAATCATGGATACCTAATTAAATTATTAATTAATTATGAAAAACAAATCAATTCTAAATTATTCGAATTTCAACAAATTAATCATAATTACAAATTAGGTTGTATAACTAACAAGTCTAGGCATTCATAATTGTTAAACATATACTGTAGGTCAATCAAAAACTCAAGATTTATCAACAAGAATCGCAAATACTCAATTTAACATCTTAAATTTACAAACTTTTGCGTTCGAAAAACTTAAACCTCCGAAAAGTCATTGTTAGGCTTCGAATTTGGGGATTCTAGGTTCGGCAAAATTTTAGAAAGCCTTTTACATGCGAAATTGACACAAAAATCACTCGATTTGGTTGAGTAACGAATATTCTGCCGAAAAACTGCGTACATATAATTAAATAAACGCAATTTGCAATTAATTACGAAAACTAATCACCCCTTTAATTCCTTGCAAATTTGTAAAATTTAACCATGTTCATGCAATTTAGATTATGAAAATAATAAGAGGCTCGTGATACCACTGTTAGGTTATGATACATATGAATAAACATAAATCATGCGGAAAAACCATAAAGCCAGGAAACATATTTATTAACACATAATCATTTAGCATAATTCAGATGCATACACTTTGTAGCGTGCCCTCCCTAGCTGCGCCCGAACCGAACAAGAACAAGTCTTTAGGACTCCAAGTGTCGTCCCTCCGTAGATAGTCCACAGCACGTCCGGATCCGCCTTAAGCTTGACCAACTAGAATCGCCCTTAAGGTACTATAAATTTCGGCTAATAGGGCAAGTGTTTGTGGCTGATTTTTGCTTGAAAATCTTACCTTTGAATACTTCAATTCTCGATATAAATATGTGACCCTAGGCACCTATTTATAGATTTATGGAAAAGGACTTGGAATCCTATTAGGATACTAATTTATTTAATTATAATCCTACTAGGACTCTAATTAAATAAACTAAATCTTTTAGTATTAGATTTAATCATATGACGAATCCCGGTAGCCTTAGGATTCGAGTAACACACTTCGAGTGATACGCTAGCACCGCACGCAGGCCTTACGGCCCACGCACAGCGCCAACCCACTCGTCGCAGCCCCGCGCGCGCGCCAAAGCCATTGCTGGGCCTGGCCTTGCGCTGGGCCTGGCGTGGCTTGGCAGCGTGTGTTTAGGCGCTTGGGCTTGCTGGGCGTAGGCCTGGCTTCGTGCTGGGCCTTCGTCTAGCAAGTCTCCTCCGATGCTAATTCGTACGACGCGCTTCCGATTAAATTCCCGATTCCGGAATTTATTTCCGATACGAACAATATTTAATATTTTCGATTCCGGAATTAATTTCCTGTTTCGAACAAATATTTAATATTTCCGTTTCCGGAATTATTTTCCGATTCCGATAATATTTCTGATTCTGACAAAATTTCCGTTTCCGGTAATATTTCCAATTCCGGCAATATTTCCATTTCCGATAATATTTTCCGATACGTACCATGTTTCCGTTTCCGGCAACATCTACGACTTGGATAATATTTATGTTTCCTATACGATCCATATTTCCGTTTCCGACAATATAATCGTTTTCGGAGTATTCATTTCTTGCCTTTGACGATATTAGCTCCCACTGAAACCAAGATCCGTCGATTTCGAATATCCATAGATGGAGTATTTAATTCCATTAAATACTTGATCCGTTTACGTACTATTTGTGTGACCCTACGGGTTCAGTCAAGAGTAAGCTGTGGATTAATATCATTAATTCCACTTGAACTGAAGCGGCCTCTAGCTAGGCATTCAGCTCACTTGATCTCACTGAATTTATTAACTTGTTAATTAATACTGAACCGCATTTATTAGACTTATCATTAAATGCATACTTGGACCAAGGGCATTATTTCTTTCAGTTGAGGTGTTTGGGCAATTGATATTTTAGTAGAATTTCAATTTAACATTTCTAAAAGTTGAAAATCGTGCTCTTTTGTTGTTAGTCATAAACCCTAATTTAAGTTGCAACTGGTGATATTAGTGGTCATTGTTCTTGGCAGCATGGTTTTGATGGGAAGTTGAATGGCTGAATTTCATCAAATTATGTTATGAGCAGAAAAATTTGCAATGATTCAAGCATTCTATTGTTGTCGAAGATGACGAGCAAGATCAAAATCAGGCAACTGTTTCAAGAAAGGTAAGATAAATTAATGTTGCAAGTAACGTGCACTTGATAAGACGATAATTATATTCCTATCATCCTATGCTACAAGTCGGCTGGTTTTTTTTAACTGTTGTGTGCCTTTGCACTTATTAAATTTGCACTTATCTATTGAGGATAGACAACTGTTGTGTGCCTTTGCACTTATTAAATTTGCACTTATCTATTGAGGATAGACTGCGGATCGGTTACTCCATAGTTATTACAGCAAGCATACTGAATTCTTGGATGCACCTGCCCATTTGAGGACTCCTTGGATAATAGGAAGCTTATGGCTGGTGAGGTAGGATTTGAGTTACTAGGGAGTAATTAACTGACTTATTCCATTAGGAAAGTCAGAAGGTCTAATACCTTTATTCATGTAGATTGTTTGGTCTATACGACTTACATTATGTGGTCCTTTGTGACGATCCCCAAGTATAACCTCTGCCATTGGTTGAAGCCCGTAAAAGGTCATTTATACTGCATGTTCTGTGAGCCGATGCAAGAGACTTATCAGCACATTCTCTGACTCCCTCAATCTAATTTCATTTGAAATAGGCTCTGTGTTTGGCAACACATTTGTTAGCTACAACGTTTTCTGGTTTGCTCAAACCATGAAAGTAAATAGTGTGAGGCGATTCTTTTCACCTGCTATAGCAGCTGCTCTTCAGATGTTTGGGATGTTAGAAATAGTAATATTTTCAACAGTAGACCTACTCCCAGCTTAATTATACCACTAATGGTATAAAGGGGGTTGTCTGGATTTTTTACACTGGGGCATATACAAAAAATGTTCTGGGAATTGGTTGCCATAGTTTCATCTTCATAATTGTCCGAGCCTTGTTTGCCCATCTTCAGTCCGGGGTGCTGTAATTAAAGAAATCTATTATATTATGACTGTTGAGTTGATTTTTCTATATTGAAGTACTTAATATGATGATAGGATTTTGTCATATTATTGCTGGTTGTAAATCCTGCATTATTAATTTTAATGTTGCATTAAATTGATTGGCATGGGGTGCTGTATATCAGGAATTGGTGTACTTGTGAATGACCTATATTAAGTTGTTTTGTTTGTATAAGCATATAGATTTTTAGCATTAATAAAAATCTAAGATTCATACTAGTACAAATTATATACGTAGCATTACCCTTTCCATTTAGTGAGAAAATTCTTAAGTCCTCCTCAACTTTTTCTTGACCTTGTGATTGTTGTTGAAACTTGAAAGTAGGTATATTTTGGGCAATAGATCACTCAAGGGAAGATCAATTTTTATTTTCTGCAGACTATTTAGTAGTTACAGATCATAGTTTCTCCAGAATCCAGGACTGTGTATAATTGTATTATCCTTGGAAATTTGAGATTATTTTGAGGGCCTATCAATTCAGGTTAACAACTATATATATTTGTCAGTTCTCAAGTATGACCATTGGCTCTAACCCAAAATAATAATAATCTAGGGATCATTCTTCTCTAAGCTCGGGCCTAGGTACATCAAAGTGAGGCAATACTATGGTCTTCTTATTGATGGAAGTAGTGGCAAGAATGATGGATTGGGACACGAATGCTTCATGCTGGTTGTGCCCAATTAGTGCAGTCAGTTATCTTTTCCATGTAGGCTTATTGGAGTTAGATGTTCATGCTATTGGATTTGGCCTCTTTCAGCATTGAGCTAGCAGAAAGTTTTCATGGACTAGTAACTGTGCTCCACTGCTCCCACAATCAAACACTGGTGAAACGGACTAGAGTCAGGTTAAGGAGTATGGTGGCTTTGGTCTATTTAGCTTCAGTATTTGGAATGAAGCTTTGCTTGAAAAACTTCTTTTGGTTACCTTCGAGTCAATCAAATCTCTAGTTATTACATCGAGCATAATGGTTTTGGCGATGCACCTGGCTGCTTGAGGGCTTCTGAGTTCTGATAATAGGAAGCTTGTTTCTGGCTAGGTAGCAAATGACTGTGTCAACTAACAAGAGTAATGAGATGACTTATTCTATTTATACATAAAATGACTTGTTAGCCAAGTAGTTATGTGAACCACGAGTTATTTTAAACTTCGTAGGTTCGAATCTCACGGCGCTTAATTCTTTACCTCTGCTCTTTCACTCGAATTGACAGTAGTTGTCTCACACAACACTCCTACACAAAAGAAGAGAAAAGTGGGAAAACCCTATTTCTCCAACTCCGACAGCCACTTCTTTCCCTACCGTAGAAATGTTACACTTCAATTCCTAATTGATTTGGTTAGTTCTTACTTTTGTTTATCAAATATGTATTCTTGGTTTGCTGATTTTTTGTTTGTTTCGGAAAAGTTTGTTTATTTGAATCCTTGTTTCTTAACTACTAAGTACTGCTTCTTTGTGTAATTTGCAAGTCTGTTTTTCTTTTTGTTACTTTAGATATCTTCTTTGCCCGAGGCGGAAAACATTGACAATCCCTCACCCTCTCATATTCTAGCCTTACCTTTTATGTACTAAGGCTTTTTAAAGTCATAAGCTTCTAAGAAAATCAGACCCCTTAATTTGGCTTGAATTGGATGAATGAAAGTGCATTTTTGTTAAAAGTTGTTGCGAGAACCTTTTACTTACCATTACCGGAACCTTACCGAATTTTTTGGGTAACCGGTTTGTCGGTTGATCGACTTCACGTATACGGTATACAACCTGAAACTAGCTATCAACCGAAATAAATTGTTATTGGTTAATCGAACCCGATTTTGCACAACCCTATCTTGACATTGTACTCTGATTTGCTGGTTTATATGAAAGGTAATAGTGTAGGAAGAATTTGTGAAGCTGTCTTAGCAGCTACTGTTTAGATCGTTTGGTCTGTTAGAAATTAGCAAAAATATTATTTTTCAACAATACATATATTCCTAACTTACAAACGTGTATACTGTTATGAAGAGTTGTATGGAGTCTTTACAGTAGAGCACTGAGGAAATTCAAGGAATGTTGGTTTCTAATATATTTACCTTGTATAGTGTTTGTTGCTTTTTTTCTCTTCTTCTTTTGTTATTCTAGAGTCTAGACGTTGTGATCTTGCTGGGAATTTTCCTTTATTCTGGTTGTCAATCTTCTCTCGTGTGTATCACACCATGTCAACACTCCGAACATTTATGCACCACTCTTGTGTTGAAATAAAGTTGGTTCTCTACATTTTTTACTCCAGGAAATCGTCATCTGACAATTGTTCCGCCGCAAATGATATTCTTTCACAGGATGAAGCCGAGTACAGAAGCAAACTTACATGATGAAACCATCGAATATCATCAATCATCATCCTTGGTGCAGGTACATGCTTCTTAATGGGGTGGCATATGATATGATTAGGCATGTTTCTTGAATAGAATAAAAGTCGATAGTTCAAGAGGGACTGATTCTCTCATGCATGTGGTTTTGCCAGAATTGGACTTCATCAGTCTACTTCAATATTACGGTATGGGTCAACTTAATCACTACCTTATCCATGATATTGAACTCTGCAACTATACACCTATTCGATGCTTAATATGATTAGTTAGGAATAAATATTGCTTTGTAATATCTACTCTTGCAAGATTGAATAATGTTTCATCTGGTTTACTTAAATCATTTGTATTGTTCACATTAATTTAATACCGCTCTTAGGTTTCTTGTTCTTTCCCTCAAAAATAATTCTCAAACATGAGTTGATAGGTAAAATGTCAATCAAAAATGCCCTCAGTCATTGCACTTGTTTTGATTTTTGACCCCCTCCCAAAATGGACATTTCGGTCTAGATGGCATCCATAACGTTTTGCTTACCAGTGAGCTTTCTTTCTTTCATATTTCTTTGAACTAAACCTTTTTGTTCCTTGCTTGGATAGTATCCATAACGTTTTGCTAGTATATTTATAATATAAATTGATAGAATTATCGAGTCGATTGTACATCCAATGCATTGTACAAGGTAGAAAATCGCAGTGTAACTCGTTGAAAATCGCAGTGTGAATCAGCAGCAGATCTGATCAGCAGCAGCAGATTCAGTAGCTGATCCCAGATCAAAAGCTGATCAGATCAGCACCTGATCTGAGCAGTCTCTAATCTGATTAGCTACTGATCTGTTGATGTTGATCTGCTGCTGATCAGATTAGCAGTAGTAGATCAGCAACTGATCTGATCAAAATATCGAATGCTAGTTATGATGATTTATGTGATTGTAGAATTAACAAGTAATGTGGTCTTGACTAAAACAGGAGCTTTTGCTTCCAATTCTTAACTCATGAACCAAAATAGGAATTATTAACCCTTTACATGTTTAAAAAACTTAGTATTAGGTTATCAATCCTCATTCTCATCCTATGAAGCACGGGTACGTTGCCCGGTTGCCGAATCCCGTATCGGGTACTGGTACAGTATGGGTACGGGACGGGTACGCCCCAAATACGTCCCCGGGCCGAATCTTAATAGTGGGTACGCGGGTGGGAAATGGGTACGGTTGGATTCGTTTTTGGGGACGGTTGGGTACGTATTCGGGCTTGAAATCACGTAACCAGAGTATTATGTTAGCCCAAATTCATAAATTAGAGTTTATTTTTCAAAGTCCCCAAATTGGGGCAAATTCTCTCTCACCTGGACCGTTGGCGACTTGGGGTAGCTGGTGTTCGTCGTCGCCGGCCGTTTCTCCTTGCCGGTCGTTTCTCCTTGCCGGCCGTTTCTCCTTGCCGGTCTTCTTCTTCAGTTCTCGGATCCTTCGAGGCTTCGAGAGTTTGAGCTTCGAGTCTTCGACTTGCCGGTTCTTCGCTTCTTCTTCTACAAATCTTGAGATCCTTCGGCCTTCGAGCTTCGAATCTTTGAGGAAGCATCCGCCGTGGTCGGTGGATTGAAGGAGGAGAGAGAGAAAATAAGGTGGTCGGTGGATTGAAGGAGGAGAGAGAGAAAAAAAGGTGAGTGAATTAGAGAGAGTGGGTCAAAAAGTCCACTCTTCTTATTTATTATTATTATTTAAATTAATTTTAAATACTTATTAGTTTCTAGTTTTTTATTCATTGGGGCCCACCACCCATCTTAGTAGAAATTTTATACAGAGTTACAATGTAATTTTTATCATTAGTAATTACTAGTAATATATTTAAGGTAATATATATATATATATATATATATATATATATATATATATATATATATATATATATATATATATATATATACATATATAGACACCTACTTTTGTCCCCAATCCCGAAAGGGAAGGTTCGATGATGAGAACATAAATCTCCACTTGGCAACGCATCTCCTATAAAATGACGAATCTCGATCACCCTTTTCATTTCACCCGAACCTGCTATTTATAGAAACCTGCTAAAAATAGTAACTGTCGTAATAGGTAGTTGCTAAAAGTGGCAATACATAAAAGATAGAAACTTGTCAGAATTAGGTGTTGCACTCCGACATAAATCCTAAAAGAGATAGAATTTGCAAGAGGAATCCTATTCCTAGTATAATTCGAAAATAAGAGTTACATATTAATTAAAATCCTAACGGGCCCAGACGCATTCCGTCATAAAGTTAATACGCACTAAAAGACTCGGATAAGTCTCAAAGACTCTGTATTCCACGAGTCCAAATCTGACAAGGAAATACGGCCCAGACCCTATTTTCAACGCCTGGCTCTGGGCGCCGAAATCTTCGGCGCCGAGCCCTAGGCGCTGAAATTACCTGGATAACGTATTCTCTCCTAATTCTTCTTGGATTAGTGCTCTAGAATTCTATCTTTCCCCGAACTCTTCCCTATAAATGCAGCCCCAAATTCGACATGAAAAGGAGACACAACACACAATTCATATTCTGAGTATTGTTTCAACCCCTAAGCCTAAGCCTCACGCTGCAAAATTGATCCCGCGTTCTGTCGCAATCGATCCAAAAATCGAACAGAACATATCCTGTCCCTTGTAGCTAAAGAATTAAGCCCGGAAACTTGAGATTCGTTAAATAAAAGGAGAAATAGCAAAGCCAAAGTGGCTAGTTTTCTGAGAACCGTGACGCACCTCTCAAGGGTGCGTCGTAATGTGTCCCTTCGCATGATTTAATCGCTTTCCTCGCCCTTTTATAAAACTGTTAAACCATAAATCTGATTCTTCTATCACGATTAATAAAGATAATATCTTGGGAAATTGAACTGTCATGATAGGTCCCTTAAATCAACCTAAACAAGATAATCATGATCGATCTAGTATTATGTGTTGCATATTGTTAAAATCAATTCAGATTAGTTTAATAGTTAACGCATGTCCCTTCAATTATTTATGCTGAGCTAGTAAAGATATCTTGCCTCTGGAGTTATCGAAGAGCGAGTACTCCTCTCGGTAGTTACAGTCCCCCGAACTCTCAATCTCTACCTTGCGGGTGTACGTTGAGAGATCCCCACACCAGGGATCACAAGGGAACTTATGGCCGTCGTGGTCAAACATAATTGCACTCCCTTTATGTCACGATAACCGGGTTTTGTCGGTTTTTCTCATTGTCGTTAAAAACTGAATGGCGACTCCTATATTACTAGTCAATTGGGTGTAAACTAACAGGAAATCCAATTACACTTGATTTGACAAAAAGAAACGTCACGCCCACGAGGGACGAGGTCACGCATTAGCCTCGCGCTTTTTCGACCCCGTCACAGTGGCGACTCCGTTGGGGATAGTGAAGGAAATACTCGTGCTCGTAGGTAATCAAAATAGCCGAAGGGTGAAACGATCCTACCCCGCGTTTATTCCCCCGTCAAGTTGGGACGACCTGAAAATCAGCATATTAATGTGAACGGACAGAACCGCATAACGAATCTTGGCTCCCTTGGATGTTTCATCTCGGGAGTTGGGACTAAGGATACCCATCGCCAACCGGGGGGTGCATACGCTTCGAATGTTGTCCACTCGGCACTTTCCCTAGTAGTACACCCGTCCCAAACCCAATTGCTCGCCCATTAGGTCCCTCTCATTGGTGCATGCCCCCTTGGCTTACATCGTGATTGGCCTCTTGGGCGAAATTCGTCTGTTGAAGGCACTACCTCGACCGGGGCATGTGTTGGATCTGCGATAGAAGCGGTACCAAGTTGGCGCAAATACTACCCATAGAAGCCTATCATAAACTACATGACATATTATTATTTTGCCTCATGATGTAATGTTAGTTATGTGTAGCAAATTATATGATTGTGCGTGACAAATAATGCTAGAAAACCAACCACCTTAAAGAATTGCCCAAACATTCATAAACCAATCGGCCAAAGAGTTATACCAAAATACGTGTTCCGCAAACCCGGACGATCGCCACAAAAATAAGCGACGCTCGGGATGACCGTAACGAATCCCACAACGCTGCACAACGCATAAAGGATGTTATTAGGCAAGCACGCAAGATTAAGTCGCATATACAAAAAAAATATACGCGAACAGAATACAAGTACCAGTCAGGGACGCATTTTCAGCGCCCCTGGCTGGGCGCCAATATTTCTAATGCCCTTCGCTGGGCGCTGAAGTTGCTGCCTGACCTTTTGGTCAGGCACAGCAACCTCGGTGCCCGCGCGTAAAGAAAATACGTAGCACAAAAAAAAACTTTTCGTAAAAAATTTTTTTGCTGCGAGGTGTGAGGGGGTCGAAAAAGCGCGAGGCTAATGCGTGACCTTGTCCCTCGTGGGTGTGACGATTATTTTTATTCAATCAAGTGTAATTGGATTTCCTGTGAGTATACACCCAATTGACTAGTAATATAGGAGTCGCCATTCAGTTTTTAACGACAATGAGAAAAACTGACAAAACCCGGTTATCGTGACATAAAGGGAGTGCAATTATGTTTGACCACGATGGCCGTAGGTTCCCTTGTGATCCCTGGTGTGGGGATCTCTCAATATACACCCGCAAGGTAGAGATTGAGGGTTCGGGGGACTGTAACTACCGAGAGGAGTAATTCGCTCGTCGATAACTCCAGAGGCAGGATATCCTTACTAGCTCAGCATAAATAATTGAAGGGACATGCGTTAACTATTAAACTAATCTGAATTGATTTTAGCAATATGCAGCATATAATACTAATTCGATCGTGATTATCTGATTTAAATAGTATTAAGGGACCTAGCATGATAATCCGATTTCCCAAAAATATTATATTCGTTAGGCGTGATAGAACAATCATATTAGGTTAGTTTAACAGTTCATAAAAAGGGCGAGGAAAGCAGTTAAATCATCGAAAAGGGACACATTACGACGCACCCTTGAGAGGTGCGTCACGGTTCTCAGAAAACTAACCACTTTGACTTTGCTATTTCTCCTTTTTATTTAACGAATCTCGATTATGGGACAGGATACGTTCTGTTCGATTTATGGATCGATTGCGACAGAACGCGTGAACAGTTTCGCAGCGAGAGGCTTAGGCTAAGGGGTTTAGAGTCAATACTCAGAGTATATTATGTGTTGTTGTGTGTTGTTTCACGTCGAAACTAGGGGCCTATTTATAGGGAAGAGTTCGTGGAAAGATAGAATTGCAGAGTTCTAATCCGCAAAGAATTAGGAAAAGAAACGTACCCAGGTATTTTCAGCGCCCAGGCCTGGGCGCCGAAGATTTCGGCGCCCAGAGCCAGGCGTTGAAAATAGGGTCTGGGCAGTTTTTGTTTAGTCAGATTCGGATTCTAAAATCCGTAGAGTTTGAGATTAATTTGAGTCTTTTAGCGCGTATCAATTTGTGACGGAATGCGTCTGGGCCCGTTACGAACTCTAGGCTCGTTATGATTCAAATTAATACGTAACTCTTATTTCCGAATCCTATTAGGAATAGGATTCTCGCAGTTTTCTATCTCATTTAGGATTTATGTTGGAATGCAACACCTAATTCTGACAGGTTTCTATCTTTTATGATTTGCCACTTTTAGAAGCTACCTTTTACGGCAGTTACTATTTTTAGCAGGTTTCCATAAATAGCAGGTTTCGGGTGAAATGAAACGGGGAATCGAGATTCGTTTATTTTATAGGAGATGCGTTGTCAAGTGGAGTTTTTATGCTTTCACCATCGAACCTTTCCCTTGCAGGAATGGGGATAAAAGTAGGTGTCTACAGTTAGCCCCCACTTTGACTGAGTCTTGGAGTAAGACGATGGTCAAAGTATTAGACGGAGTGCGTCACACAAGCCATGGTGTATGTGACTTGTTTTGCGAAGGTCTCACGAGCCCCCGAGTGATAACATTTGACTTAAGGGTCATCACTTGAAGTGTCGACATATCCCTCACGTGTCATTGGGATTTGTCAACTGATAGTATAGAAACTTCCTCACTTTGTCATTGGAAGGATCTACAGATGCGTAGAAACTCCCTCACTTTGTCATTGGGAGTAACTACAAATGTTTTCGAAATTAAAGCTGTAAAGTGTAATTGGACCTGGCCAAGCCCAATCACAAGGTAAAACGTTTTTTTTTAAAGATTCTCATTTTCAGGGTTAGCTAAACTAGAAAACCCCCTTGTTTTTATAGGATGTAAAACGAAGGAAAATCCAACAAACCAATCCTTTAATTTTTGGAAAAAGGGAAAACCAATAAAATTTATCGCTGCAGCGACTAAGGACCTGCGCTGTTAGTGACGCAGACCCCGCCCGCTGAAGGTGGGCGAGCCTGTCCTCTGAGGGGGACCCCCCGTCCGATAGAAGTGGACGAATATGTTTGATGTTTTTGAAAATAAGGACCTACGCGGTTTGTGGCGTAGACCCCGCCCGCTGAAGGTGGCGAACCTTGTCCGCTGAGGGTGGACACCCCGTCCGATAGAAGTGGACGAATCTGTTTGATGTTTTTTTGAAAATAAGGACCTACGTGGTTTGTGACGTAGACCCCGCCCGCTGAAGGTGGCGAACCTTGTCCGCTGAGGGTGGACACCCCGTCCGATAGAAGTGGACGAATCTGTTTTGAAATTTTATTTTGTTTTGTTTTTTTTTTGAAAATAAGGACCTACGTGGTTTGCGCCGTAGACCCCGCCGGCTGAAGATGGCGAGCCTATTTTAAATTTGAAGACTTTATTTTTAGAAAACTGAGGACCTGCGCGGCTAGTGACGCAGACCCCGCCCGCTGAGGGTGGGCGAGCCCATTTTGAATTCCTTATTTTGCCTATGTAGAAGGGCTTTTGTGATTACAACCTGTTGGTGGGTCGTAATATTTCCTGATTAGATGTGTCCTATAAGTGGGTCCACATTGTGTATATTTTTGTTTAACGATATTTTATTTTATTATTTTTTATTTATTATTAATTTTTTTTTTTCAAAATACCGTTTTTTTTTGGGATAGAAATAAGATAACGGATATCTTTACACAAAATAGGGGAGTACGCGTGCCCGACAGCGAATATTCGCTGTCTGGGAAGCATTTTCAGCGCCCAGGCCTGGGCGCGAGAATTTCTAACGCCCAGAGCTGGGCGTTGAAAATGCGAAAGGGGGACTGGTCTTTAAATTCGCGGACCGTCTCCTTCCTTTCCCATTTCCACCATTTTCGCTCAAACTTCTTCACTTCTCTCTACTGATTTTTGCTCGTTTTCTTCACTTTTCTTCACGAATTCTACTCCAAATCACTTCCTAATCTTCCCAATGTAAGTAATTTTCAGTAATTTTGAGCTTTTTTGTCAATTTCTGTATTTTTGTCAAGTATTTTTGTGCATGAAATTGATTTGGGGGTTTTTGATTTTGTGCCCCTTTCCTTCAATTAGATAGTTGGAAATGTTCCACATAACATGTTAATTAGTTTGTGCATGTTAATTTTTGCAAGTATGTTGATTTTTGTTGAATTTGGGCATTTTCATGCTAGCCCCCAAGTATACCTACTAATCTAGTATTTTCTTATAATGTAGGTGTTCTTGGTATATTGCTTGCGTTCCTAATAATTCATGAATGACAAATTATGGGAGAATTTTGATTTTGCTGGAGTTTAATTTTTACTTAGGGAATTTTGCTAAGTATGAACTTAGTATCATGTTTTTAGGGAACAAAAATTGTATGACTCCATTTCATGAGTGAAATGCACTCTTTTTAGGGATCGGTATGAGTGCCGATTTTGTCAAAGGTATAATGCCTTGTTGTATTGTTGATCAGCATGTCTGATGAGTCGTTACCCCCTCCTGGTGGCCACGAGGTGCGTGGCATGACGCGTCAGTCGACTGGCCCGGGTCCCCTATGGGTGGGCCCTGAGCTTTACGATGGTCGTGATCTGCATTACGACCTAGAGCACCATGTGACTTTCCGCCTTCACGCGAGGAGAGAGACTACGGTTCGCGGCTACGGCGCCGCGACGAGTGAGCCGGTTTTTAGCTATCTGAGCTCGGACGCCCAGGCCTTGGTGAGGGCGAGCTCACTGTTTCCGGTGGTTGAGACCTTCTGGGAGATACTGCAGCTCAACATCTCCCTGTCCTTTCTGCGGTCGTTCATGAGGTGGTGGTGGGATACCACCAACACCTTCCATTTTCCTTGGGGCGAGATGACGATCACTCCTGAGGACTACACAGCTTTGACGGGTTTGACCTTTACAGGGAACCCCGTTCGTCTAAGGTCGGACGGCCCATCGCCGACCGTTGCTGAGGGTACCAGGCTCCTGGGCCCGTGGATGGGTAGTAGGTTACCTTCGTACCAGCCCCGTGGGATACCTTTCGCTGACCTGATGTGGGCTTTGGAGCACGGGGTAGAGGGAAGTCATCTTTAGGACTGGCTTTATTGAGGTCTCAAAAATCTACGCACATTCGCACTCGTCCATCTTTTTTAGCTACGGAGACAATATTGGCCACCCATTCTGGGTAGTTGGAGACTTTTATAAAGCCGGCGTCTAATTGTTTAGTGACTTCTTCTTTTATTTTCAAGGCTATTTCTGGTTTGAGTCGCCCTAGCTTTTGTTTTACTGGCGTCATTTTGGGATCTAGCGGAATTTTATGCTCAGCGATTTCTCGATCTATTCCCGGCATGTCTTTGTAGGACCAAGCAAAGACACCCTCGAATTCCCGCAAAGTGGAGATTAGATCGGCCTTTTCAGTGGGAGTTAAGGTGAGGCCAATTTTAATAATTCTAGGATTTTCTTCTGTTCCAATATTTACCGATTCTGTGTCTTCAATTATAGGAGTTTTGAGTTCTTGTTCATTTACAGCTTTTATTAGTTTGGTATATTCCTCTTCTGGCTCTTTTTCGTGCTCATTAGTGGCGAGACATTCTGCATTATTACTCTGATTTTTAAGCGGCACATACTCAAAAGTTTTGTTTATCTCATTAAAGTCATGAAGCATTACATCAAAAAGATCTCCCGGAGTAGAGATTTCCGGGTCTAAACTATTTTTGGGAGGGGTTACAATTTTGCTAGGTTCGGACTCGGAGTCAGACTCGGATTCAGACTCTAATTCTTCGTACATCGGACCCTCTCCCGCAGATATCTTGAACTTTATCCCACGAGCATTAGTCCATTTGAAAGTCTTGCGCCACCCTCGTTCGATTTGGTCATCTTTTGAGGGTGATGGAGCGATCAACTTAGTAGGGTCAAACATTTCATCTTGGAGAGCTAGTGCCATAATTTCTGTTTCTTTCTTCGCTCTTTTCTTTTCTAACCCAAACAATAGCCCGAAAGCATGTGAGTTGGGGAGCGTTTTTGGCATAGCATGGTTCTTTGGGGCGAGTGGCCTTTGAGAACGTAAAGGGTCGTGTCCCAGAGCATGCATCTCTTGGGTTTGTGCGACCTCTAGGTACAGATGTTCGGGATATGCTTCTTCCATCGTGTTTCTTGATGGCTATCACGGGCAAGTGCTCAGGGGCCCTGCATTATTGTTGTGGAGTAGGAGACACATTAGTTTGTTTCGTGAGTCGTTTTTTTAGGCATTCTATGACTACCCTTAAGTCGGACTAGTATATTTGGACTGTTATGTGTGCACTTTGAACTCTTTATGTTTTTGAAAATCTCTGCCCGTGTGACATTCATGATTATTTGCATGGTCGACTTTTAGTGTCGAGCATTGCCGTCGTAGGAGGCCTAACAACGACGCAAGGAGTTATTAATTTTTCGCGAGTCGCTTTTGAAATCGAGTGCTTTTCTTACACCCTCGTAGCAATTCCTTTTTTATGGATATTTTTTGCTACGTATTTTCTTTTTTGCTTGGGCACCGAGGCTGCTGCGCCTGACCAGAAAGCCAAGCAGCAGCTTCAGCGCCCAGCAGTGGGCGTGAGAAATTTTGGCGCCCAGCCAGGGGCGTTGAAAATGCGTCCCTGGCTGGTTCTCGTTTTCTGTTTTCTGTTTATGCGACTTCGATTTTCGTGCTTGCCTAATAACGTCCTTTACGCGTAATAGCGTTTGTGGGATTCGTTACAGGCCATCCCGAGTGTCGCTTATTTTGTGGCGATCATTCGGGTTTGCGGAACACGTGTTTCGGTATAACTCTTTGGCAAATTAGTCTATGAATGTTTGGGCAATTTTTAAGGTCATTGGTTTTCTAGGATAGTTTGTCACACACAATCACATATTTCGCTACACATAACTACATTACAAACATGGATTTGAAAATTAAATATGCCACGTAGTTTATGATAGGCTTCTATGGGTAGTATTTGCGCCTGGCTTGGTACCGCTTCTATCGTAGATCCAACACATGCCCCGGTCGAGGTAGTGTCTTCAACGGACGAATTTCGCTCAAGAGGCCAACCCGCAAGTGCAAGCCAAGGGGGCATGCAGGCGAGAGGGACCTAATGAGCGAGCGATTGGGTTCGGGATAGGTGTACTACCTGCACAAGTACCGAGTGGGAAACATGCGCGGCGTATACACCCCCCTATTGGCGAAAAAAAAGGTATCCTTAGTCCCAACTCCAGAGGGAGCCGAGATTCGTTATGATGTTCTGCCCGTTCACATTAATATGCTGATTTTCAGGTCGTCCCAACTTGACGGGGAAATAAACGCGGGGTAGGATCGTTTCACCCTTCGGCTATTTTGATTACCTACAAGCACGAGTATTTCCTTCACTATCCCCAGTGGAGTCGCCACTGTGAGGGGGACGAAAAAGCGCGAGGCTAATGCGTGACCTTGTCCCTCGTGGGTGTGACGATTATTTTTATTCAATCAAGTGTAATTGGATTTCCTATACACCCAATTGACTAGTAATATAGGAGTCGCCATTCAGTTTTTAACGACAATGAGAAAAACTGACAAAACCCGGTTATCGTGACATAAAGGGAGTGCAATTATGTTTGACCACGACGGCCGTAGGTTCCCTTGTGATCCCTGGTGTGGGGATCTCTCAATATACACCCGCAAGGTAGAGATTGAGGGTTCGGGGGACTGTAACTACCGAGAGGAGTAATTCGCTCGTCGATAACTCCAGAGGCAGGATATCCTTACTAGCTCAGCATAAATAATTGAAGGGACATGCGTTAACTATTAAACTAATCTGAATTGATTTTAGCAATATGCAGCATATAATACTAATTCGATCGTGATTATCTGATTTAAATAGTATTAAGGGACCTAGCATGATAATCCGATTTCCAAAAATATTATATTCGTTAGGCGTGATAGAACAATCATATTAGGTTAGTTTAACAGTTCATAAAAAGGGCGAGGAAAGCAGTTAAATCATCAAAAAGGGACACATTACGACGCACCCTTCAGAGGTGCGTCACGGTTCTCAGAAAACTAACCACTTTGACTTTGCTATTTCTCCTTTTTATTTAACGAATCTCGATTATGGGACAGGATACGTTCTGTTCGATTTATAGATCGATTGCGACAAAACGCGTGAACAGTTTCGCAGCGAGAGGCTTAGGCTAAGGGGTTTAGAGTCAATACTCAGAGTATATTATGTGTTGTTGTGTGTTGTTTCACGTCGAAACTAGGGGCCTATTTATAGGGAAGAGTTCGTGGAAAGATAGAATTGCAGAGTTCTAATCCGCAAAGAATTAGGAAAAGAAACGTACCCAGGTATTTTCAGCGCCCAGGCCTGGGCGCCGAAGATTTCGGCGCCCAGAGCCAGGCGTTGAAAATAGGGTCTGGGCAGTTTTTTTTTAGTCAGATTCGGATTCTAAAATCCGTAGAGTTTGAGATTAATTTGAGTCTTTTAGCGCGTATCAATTTGTGACGGAATGCGTCTGGGCCCGTTACGAACTCTAGGCTCGTTAGGATTCAAATTAATACGTAACTCTTATTTCCGAATCCTATTAGGAATAGGATTCTCGCAGTTTTCTATCTTATTTAGGATTTATGTTGGAATGCAACACCTAATTCTGACAGGTTTCTATCTTTTATGATTTGCCACTTTTAGAAGCTACCTTTTACGACAGTTACTATTTTTAGCAGGTTTCCATAAAATAGCAGGTTTCGGGTGAAATGAAACGGGGAATCGAGATTCGTTTATTTTATTGGAGATGCGTTGTCAAGTGGAGTTTTTATGCTTTCATCATCGAACCTTTCCCTTGCGGGAATGGGGACAAAAGTAGGTGTCTACACGAGGGCGTATGAAAAGGCACTCGATTCTAAAAGCGACTAAAAAATAATAAATAACTCTTTGTGTCGTTGTTAGGCCTCCTACGACGACAATATTCGGCACCAAAACCGAGCATGCTAATAGCTATGAATGTCACACGGGCAAGTGTTTCGAAAATCCAAAGAATGACCAAGGAAAAAACCAAAGAGTGTACCAACAAAAGAGAGAATAAAGGAAAAAAAAACCAATAGAGAAGAGTCAAAAGTCTAGACTAAGTAATGCTTAAAACTTTGGGGCCTAAACTTTAGCTTATCTTATGCATAGGGCTGGTCCTGCCACTTGGTGCCGATCTGAAAATCAAAGGTTAGTGTGTCTCGAAGATACATCACCAACGCAAGGTTTAGTAACTCCAAGCTCCGTCCGTCATTCCCCCTTTCAAGGATCTTTGCTTCCTAAACATCGATTCGCACCCCCAAACATGTCCATCGAAGAATTGCGAGGCCGGATGGTCCAAATGACCCAACTGATGAGCCAACTGAAAATGGAAAACGAAGCCTTAGCAGCTGTGCAAGCCAAAAACGACCTCGATAACGAGAAGAGGATCGACAAAATGGTTCTACAGCAAACCATGGGGAGCAAGTACTTCTCCCTCGATCCTGAACCTTTTCCTGGCAAACTACCAGAAAATTTTAGTTCATCTGACTTACCGAAATTCAAAGCCACGGACAATCCCCGTGATCATCTCTTGAGCTTCGTCAATGCCACAAACTTGAAAGGCGTGGACAAGTCCATGTATTTACCTGCCTTTCCGTTGTCCTTGGAACCCGTGCCGCTCAAATGGTACTACCACCAGGACCCTAAGATCTTCCCCACTTGGGAGGACTTTGTCAATGTCTTCATCAAGCAATACTCGTCGAACATGGATTTTCAAGTCACCATGCGCGAGCTGGAAGTCCTCTTCCAAAAGAAAAATGAAGGTTTCACAACCTACTTCGCTAGATGGAGGGACCAAGAGGTCCAACTAATCAATAGGCCTCCCGAAACAGAATTGGTCCAAAAATTCATTGACAACCTGGACCCGGCTTACTGACAACACCTTAGGTACCGGGGCCTTGACACTTTCAAAAGAGTTTATGATGTGGGAATAAAGATCGAGGATGATCTCGCGAAAACAATACAAAGCAAGCCCGCATACAAAAGTAACACCTACAACAGGGGCCACACATCCCAAGCCCAAGAAGTCCATGCCGTAGAGAAGACCCCAGCCCGGAGAAGCCCTGGAAGATGGGTCCGAGATCGAAAGTTTGCCCCACTCGGGTGGACTTTGGTACAAGCCTTCGAAAGACTAACCAATCAAGGAAAGTTGAGGCCTATAGGCCCCACCCGTGACCCTCCTGTCAAAAGTAAGTATTGGGTCGAGGGTACTTACTGCAAATTCCATCAAGGAAATGGGCATGACACTGAAAACTGCTGGAATGTAAAAAACACGATCCAGGACATGATAGAGGATGAAGTAATACCTCTCCCTAACGTTGGCAAACCCAACAACAACAAGAGCCCACTCGGCTCTGGTCACATCTCTCTCGACCAACCAGAAAATAAGA
The DNA here is from genome assembly GCF_020520425.1 of Spinacia oleracea. Taxonomy (NCBI): domain Eukaryota; kingdom Viridiplantae; phylum Streptophyta; class Magnoliopsida; order Caryophyllales; family Amaranthaceae; genus Spinacia; species Spinacia oleracea. Next base: position 92,190,365 of record NC_079491.1, on the reverse strand, counting down.
ACATCGACCCTACGGTGTATATTACACCTCAAGGTGCACCACTCGCTGTGGTCCCTATGGATCGAAACGAGAGAGAAGTGTGCGGTGTGTGGGATGATGATGCTGAAGATGTCTACCTATCTCAAGTATCGGGCCAGGACCTCTTTACCGAAACTTGGCCCGGATATGCTCTCATTGACACCACCCCTCAGGAGCCTGAAGTCGACAATCTCACCCGATCCGGAAGGATATACCAACCGAATATTCGCCCACCTCCCATGGACGACATCCCAGTCAGACAAACTCCTGAGAATGGACGGCACACCACCGTCGCAGAAGTCATTGAAAATCCTCTCTTGAAGCAACTAAAAAGAACTAAGGCCGAGATTACCATCTGGGATCTCATGTGTACTTCAAAGGAGCATCGCGAAAAACTTATTCGCTCACTTGACCTCATCTCAGTCCCTACGGACATCACACCTGACTCGTTGGTTAGCCACGTCGCGAGAGATGTTGAGGAAAAAGCAATAGTTTTTACTGACAAAGACTTACCTAAAGAAGGAGGCGCCCACAATAAGGCTCTCTATCTAGTGGTTGGATGCAAAGGACAAAACATCCCCCTAGCGCTCGTAGATAACGGTTCGGCAGTTAACGTTTGCCCATTGCGAACCGCCCATTGCTTTGGGCTAGGAAACGATGACTTCCAAACCTCCACGCAAGGAGTACGAGCTTATGAGAACTCTCGAAGGCCTGTGTTGGGAAAAATCAACCTTACAATACAAACCGGGCCTGTGGCACGCACCACGGAGTTTCAAATTATCGACATCAAGCCCACTTTCAACCTCCTCTTGGGGCGACCTTGGCTCCATGACTTAGGAGGTGTGGCTTCTACCTTGCACCAAATGGTTAAACTTAACCATAACGGGGTAATTCTGGAAATCCGCGCCCTTCCTCTCGACATCAGTTGTACTATGGTTGGAACGGCCGAAACTGCAGACGACCTTTACGGTTTTCAAATGGATGAAGCCATCCAGTTCATCTAGGACTATGATTCAGCATTCCAAGACCCGCGCGCATCCCGAGTCATCCCTAAAATGCTGTTAGCTCAAGGTTATTTCCCAAGAACCCCATTGGGCATAAGGAAGATGAAGGAAATAATGCCCTTGGTCCAAGTATGCATTCAATGTTAAGTCTAATAAATGCGGTTCAGTATTAATTAACAAGTTAATAATTCAGTGAGATCAAGTGAGCTGAATGCCTAGCTAGAGGCCGCTTCAGTTCAAGTGGAATTAATGATATTAATCCACAGCTTACTCTTGACTGAACCCGTAGGGTCACACAAATAGTACGTAAACGGATCAAGTATTTAATGGCATTAAATACTCCATCTATGGATATTCGGAATCGACGGATCTTGGTTTCAGTGGGAGCTGAGATCGTCACAGGCAAGAAATGAATACTCCGGAAACGATGATATTGCCGGAAACGGAAATATGGATCGTATCGGAAATATAAATATTATCCAAGTCGTAGATGTTGCCGGAAACGGAAACATGGTACGTATCGGAAAATATTATCGGAAATGGAAATATTGCCGGAATCGGAAATATTGCCGGAAACGGAAATATTGTCAGAATCGGAAATATTATCGGAATCGGAAAATAATTCCGGAAACGGAAATATTAAATATTTGTTCGAAACGGAAATTGATTCCGGAATCGGAAATATTGAATATTGTTCGTATCGGAAATGAATTCCGGAATCGGGAAATTAATCGGAAGCGTATCGGACGAATTAGCATCGGACGAGGCCTGCCAGACGAAGGCCCAGCACGAAGCCGGGCCATCGCCCAGCAAGCCAGCGCGCCACAAACGCACCAGCCAAGGCTGCGCCAGGCCCACCGCAAGGCAGGCCCAGCGCGCGCCAAGGCTACGGCAGCGTGTGGGCTTGCGGCAGTGGGCTGCGAGCTCGCGGGCTGCGCGCGCGCGCATGGCGCCCCTCGTGGGCTGCTGTGCGTGCGTATGTGTTTGTGTGCTACTCGAATCCTAAAGCTACCGGGATTTGTCATATGATTAAATCTAATCCTAAAAGATTTAGTTTATTTAATTAGAGTCCTAGTAGGATTATAATTAAATAAATTAGTATCCTAATAGGATTCCAAATCCTTTTCCATAACTCTATAAATAGGTGCCTAGGGTCACATATTTAGATCGAGCATTCAAGTATTCAAAGTGAGTTTTTGAGAGCAAAATTCAGTCATACAATTGCCTATAAAGTGCCGAAAACTCTAAGTACCTTAAGGGCGATTCTAGTTGGTCAATCTTAAGGCGGATCCGGACGTGCTGTGGACTATCTACGGAGGGATGACACTTGGAGTCCTAAAGACTTGTTCTTGTTCGGTTCGGGCGCAGCTAGGGAAGGCACGCAACAAAGAGTATGCATCTAAGCTATGCTAAATGATTATGTGTAAATAATATGTTTTCCTGGCTTTATGGTTTTTCCGCATGATTTATGAATTGTCATATGTATCATAACCTAACAGTGGTATCACGAGCCTCTTATTATTTTCATAATCTAAAATTGCATGAACATGGTTAAATATTACAAATTTGCAAGAATTAAAAGGGGTGATTAATTTTCGTAATTGTTAATTAATTGCAAATTGCGTTTATTTAATTATACGTACGCAATTTTTCGGCAGTTTCTTCGTTACTCATCCAAATCGAGTGATTTTTGTGTCAATTCCGCATGTAAAAGGCATTCTAAAATTTTGACAAAAAAAGTACTTTTCTGCCGAACCCAGAATTCTCAAATTCGAAGCCTAACTATGACTTTTCGGAGGTTTTAGTTTTTCGAATGCAAAATTTCGTAAATTTAAGATGTTAAATTAAATATTTGCGATTCTTGTTGATAAATCTTGAATTTTTGATTGACCTACTGTATATGTTTAACAAGTTTGAATGCCTAGCCTTGTTAATTATGCAATCTAATTTGTAATTATGATTAATTTGTTGAAAATTAGAATAATTTAGAATTAATTTGATTTTCATAATTAATTATAATTTAATTAGATACCTATGATTAAAAACCACCATAAAAATTGTAAATTTATGTTAAATTTTAAATTTTTATGACCTAGACTTGAATGCATGTTAATCGGAAATCAATTGAATAATAAATTTTCGATTTATCGCCCTAAAATTATGAAATTAATATTATTTATTAATTTGTCATTAATTTTAAATATAAGTTTTTTAAATTTTATGCGATTCGCTCATATAACTTGCACGCACAAAGCAATGGACGCTACGTGTTACCCTTAAGGGGTGTTGTATAGTGCGGGCATGTGACGACGAGCAAGGGAGCTCGTCGCCCATGCGGCACGAATGCAATGAGCAAGGCCATGGTGCACGAGCACAAGGCAGCATCCCTGCCTTGTGTCGTGGGCTGTGAGAAATGGACGAATGGGCGAGGGCGAAAGCAAGGCACAGCAGTCGCGTGTGGGCAGCAAGCGAGCTGCGCCACAGCGCGCACTGCCTCGCGCAAGCGTGCGGAGCCTCGCGCGCAGCGAGCGCAAGCTCGCGTGCCACGAGTGCTACGCCTAGCGTCGATGCCTCGCGCAGCGAGCGAGGCTCGCAGGATCGACCGCTGGCAAGCGCGCGCAGCGAGCAATGGCCCGCATAAAGCGAGCGCTGGCGAGCGCGCGCAGCGAGCGCTGCCTCGCATGAAGCGAGCGCTGGCGAGCGAGCGCAGCGAGCGATGGCTCGCGTGCATCGAGTGCTGGCGCGCGCAGCGAGCACCAGCTCGCGTGATACCTTGCGAAGGAGAGCAGCAGCAGCGATGCGACGCAGCGCATGGGCTGCGCGCACATGGCCAGCGATGGCTTTGTGCGTGTGGCCCATGGGCGTGCGTTGCGTGGGGTTGTTGCGTTGCGATTGGATCGTTTTGAAATTTTAATTTGAAATTTTCAGTTTACGTAATTTTAATTAATTTTAAAATTAATAATTTAAATTATTTTCTTGGATTTTAATTTTGAATATTGTAATTATAATAAATTTTATTTATTCTAATTATTTTACTAAAATTAAAATCATGAATTAATTTAAATACGACTGAAATTAAATTAAACTTTTTGGATTCAATTATAAATTTATATGAGCTTTAAATTTTAATTAAATTTGTATGTTTCCGGTTAGACTAGAAATACATTTTTATGTTTAAAATTAGTAAAGCATATGAATTTATTGGTTTAAGTGGGAGCCCTTTTAGTCATAAACTCTTGATTAGGTCTACAAATCCTTAAGGTTAAAACAACTTGATTAGAATTAATAAGGACTGAATAATTGGTAGATTATTGGTGCCCTTGATTAATTGCTGCAAATGTTTACGTGATGCATAATGTGTTTTACTGACCAGCTATGTGGGCCATTCATGATAATGAATGGGTGAATGGTATATATTGCATATGTACTGTTTTGCAGGTTATGAAGTGACTAGTATGGCCCAAATAGGATAGAAAATATGGTCTGCGTACCATTAATTTGAATGTAATTGGTCTAAAGTACCAAAGTTGTTTTTCAATTCAAATATGGTCTGCGTACCATCAAATAGTTGTAATTAGTTTTAATTATAGCTTATCCTATTTGAAGAAAATGGTGTCTCCCACGGAGATTTTCAAGACGGACTTTGAAGTTAAAGCTTCAAGATGAAGTCGGGCCATACTAGATCACATTTATCTTATGCATGTTTTAAGTTATTTATTGCTTTTAAATATGTCTTAAAATGCATGAGATCAAAAGCTTGATTATGTTGCATAATTAAGGATTTTAGTTCACTTAAAATCTAACCAACATAGTAAGAGCCTTAAGTTCCAAACTTAAAAATTGAGTTAAAATGTGCCATGCCAAAATATACACTTGCTTGGATATCCTTTACATCAATCTAGTAATAGTTTTCGCTCAGCGAGGTGTTACTTATTGGTCCTAAAGGGGCAAGGTACACAAATAATTGTGAGTACATGTTAGTTTTGGTGAAACTCAACGATATAAGTAAGGAGTCCTTTTATGTCGTGGCAAAATCGATAGGTTTACCTAATAAGTTCTTAGACGTACCTATCAACCAAGAATAGTTTCTAGACTATTAGCAAAAGGCTTTTGCTTACCTAAGATGTTTTAGGATTAAGTCGACAAACTGTGCTTAATTCTTCAATGATTTTAGGATCTTGGAATCATTTTGTTCACACCTGCCGGAACAATAAATTCGAATAAAATGCTAATAACTTGTTGAAATTGCATGATTGCTTTAATTTTCAAGTTATTACTCATGATAAATGTTTAGACTTTGCATGCTTCAATGTATGTTTTAATTATTGTTTATAATTAAATATCTTACACTGCAGTAAATCCTTTTAGAAAGGTAACAGTAAATTTCCTCGATTGGTAGTGAATCCAAGAACGATTCACGGAAATGAGAGAAAGTGAGCAATTTAAAATGTACGTTTCTTATAGCGACTTTTATGGTTGTTTTCGAACATCAAAGTCGAATGGCAAACCAATTGGTGCTTGTGAATTCAAAATACACTGTAGTTTTGAGATCATAAAGCATTGAGTTTAATACGCTCAGCTTTACCAATGGTTAACAACCTAATATCTTTGTCCATTTAATTCTCGAATGAGTCTAGTCCCTAGACATTCGAATAGATCGATGCTTAGAGAACTTTAGAAGCTTCTGGTAAGATCATCTAGTTGAAACTTAATATTCAACATAAATTAAATGGTAAGAACCTTGTTGGGGTGACATTGGACATGTCTAACAAAGTATAAAAGTCAACACTAAAGAATTCAATTCTTAAGACTATAAGAAAGGGTACAAGAAATAGGAAAACGAGGAACAAATGAAAGGAATTTACGATTCCGTTTCTACCTATAAGTTTATGTTTAAAGAGAAGTGACCTAGCAATCAAACTTCCTTGGTATCATATACCGCTTGAGGTTCTTACTTCGGTAATAACTCAAACAATGGAAGCTAGGATACACTAATGACCTACAAGTGGGAAATGAAGCATGGCATTGCTACATTAATTGTAGGGTCATCTAAGTTTGTTTTAAGTCCTTTCAAAGGCTGGAACTTAATGGCTATTTTGTTCCATAATCAGCATACCTAAATTTCTGCTTCAAACACAGAAAGACTCACATTCAAGAAAAACAAAAACAATGTTTGTTTGTTTATTTGAATGAAATGGTCAATTACAGGTTGAGTCAATATGCTTGATTAAAACAAACAACTCTTTAAAGAACTTTACTAGGTTCAAATCAACCCCTTGATTTGAGTTCCACTAATCTTTGGCATTGTTGCTTAGACCATATCAACAAGTTAACATTCATAAGCTCTATTTTGATGGACTTTTGAAAGTTGATTGATTTCTAGATCATTTTAAGACAACTAGTCTTACTTGTTGAAAGTAACAAAAGATATGAACTATTGTTAGAACGCCTAGACAATAGAGTTCAAAGCTAAATAAAGATTTTATGACTTTATTATTTCACATGGATTTGAGTGAATATAGGTTTATTTACTCAAATGTGATATAAGTTGAATCTGTTTGGCTAGTTCAAAGATTCAGAAGTATAAAATCCACTTGGCAAGAAATCATAAAGATCTAGGTTAGATCATGTTGATGATTACTTGAGACCAAATATGATCATCAATGATTGTGTGTTGTAATTTCACAATCTAGGTCCATAAGATATGGCATATCTTAGTTGGAATAATCGAAGTCAATTAGTACTTGATTCGATCAATGATGGATCATAAAGACTTTTCCTATAATTTCTAAAACAAAATGCTCAACTACCACCAAACTAAACCAAATTCGTCAAAGCTATTGAAAAGTAATTTCAGAATAACTTTTCATAAAATATATCTAGAGAGTTGCAAAAATCAGTGGGAGCTTAGTTTTTGTCATTCGACAAACTAAGGCTCAAGTATAGATATATGTTTCATTATGATTTATTCAAATGAAACACAAGGGTATTGTTTCTACCACGAATTTTTGAGAACATAATGTTTGTTTGCTCGAAATAATGTCCTTTTGGAAATTCGTTTCCAAAATGACAAGTGGGAGAAAATAGACCTCGAAAGTTTTCGAGGCGAACAACAAACATAAACGGACATTCCGGAGGCTTTTCGAAGTGCTTCAGAAAATCCGAACTTATTCTTTAAGGACTTTAGAAGTGGCTTTAAAGAATAGACATCTCTTAGAAGACTTTACAAGTGCTTCAAAGAGAATAGAATATTCAAAGGACTCTCAAAGTGCCTGTTGATATTCTATTGTTTGATGTTCTATACCCAAGTAGGCATAGAATTCAAGTCACTAAAACTATGAGATTCTTCTATTAGATAGTGAAGAAACATAGATATCAGGTCAATGAAACTATGAGATTCTTCTATTAAATAGTGAAGAAACCTACAACTTGCAGTCAAACTATTATCATATAGATTAATGAGTTTGTGACTTGTAAGAAAGCTATGACCAAATATAGATTCCCTAAAATGGTTAGAGGCCATATATAGACTATATGTTTAATTGGTTAAAGGCCATAAAACATACTCAATGTTTTGATGACAAAATTGAAATTTTGTTGATTTGCAAGAATAGTTTCACACCTATTGGTTGCAAGTTTGTTTTAAGGATAAAAACCATCAAACATGGAATTGTGTTCACACACAAAGCTAGATTAGTTGCTAAAGGTTACAAGCAAATTCATGGTGTGAATTGTGTTGAAACCTCATGCATAATCGTAATGCTCAAGTCTATAATTCAAGCAATGATTGCATATTGGTACATATAGCAATTGGATGACAAAACGTATTCCTCAATCAAATGTTGGAATAAACTATGTACATGGTATGTCATAGGATTTGTGGATCCAAATAAATGCTTGAAAGAGAAAGCTAGCTTATAAAATCTAAGTACAGATTTAAGCAAACAATTGGGAATTGGAATTATATTTTAATGAAGCTAATAAGTATTTTAGTTTCATAAAATATACATGATTCTTATAGATATATAAGAAGTTTAGTGGGAGTACTTAAAACTTAATTGGTCCTATGTGTATTACACACATATCTCTCTATTGTGAAATAACATTCAAATGCTAATGACTTAGATTTGAAATTATTCATCAATGATGGACCATGGCGAAACTTAGTACATACTGGGTATTAAGATCTATTTACAAAGATCTTATGATATTGTTTTGGATTAAGTAATGGCATTTACTAAATCAAACACAAAAGTCTCCATTGGAGATATTTGACCCATGTGAATAAATCTAAGTAAAGGATGTTTGAACTATGTATAAGCATTTACTAAGTTAAACATCAAAGAGTCTAAATGAGATTCTTAACCTATATTATATGTCAAAGAATTTAGCTGAATTTAGTATCTACTGAAACTAGATAAGCTAAAGTTACATGAATAGAATTCAATTGGGAATTATTCTGCAAAAGAATTTATCATGTATGATATAATATGAGGATCGCCAAAAACGTATCGTATGACTTTAGGCATGACGAACATATACCAATCTCTATTGATCTAAGTAAAGATCAACTAGATTAAGATCAAGAAAAACTTATGGTACTTAAAAAGGTACATAGGAATAGTTCTTGATTCAAGGAAATAAAGATATGCTAAATATTGATGCTACACGCATAAACACTGGCAAAGGATCAAGCAAGATTCCCTTGGAGTTAACCATTGATAAGGACGAGCTATAGAGCATCGTGTTTTGAAATGGCAACATGGGTTGGAGACCATGAGTTGTTGCGTGGGAAATTAAAATATTAATTTCTATGTTCTAAGATACAGCTGGAAAGTCTTCCACATGTCTGTGAACTGCTTGGATAAGTAAATCCAAACAAAGCATCACTAGCAACCTAAACAGTTGAAGTAAAAGTACTTATTGCCTAAGAAGCAATAAAACAGAGTTGTTTATATTAATGAGTTCTTCATTGAACTTTGGTGGATCACATGTCTGCTAACTTGATGGCTCTTCATTGCAAAATGCGTAGAACCACTATCGAAGTAAGAAAGACTAGATCACATAATAAACAAACTCAAAAGATCTTATCATCCTATCTCGAATATCATTCGATGAAAAAGATATTAAGATTGGCAAAGCATGATAACTAAACCTATGCAACAAGTGAGAAAGCAACGCTCACATTGTAGCACTGGAAATCAAGCATAGCTTTGAATTCCATGAAATGTTTTAAAGATGGGTTCGAGGCCCATGGTTGTAAAACATTGGGGTTGAACATTTATCATATATGAAATGAATTTTCATATTCCATTTAATCTTGGTTTAGTATTAAATGATGAGTCCCTTCAATTTGACGATATATTCAAGATAGACTGTCAGGACCAGTCCTGTGACTAAGAAATGTCTATCAAATGAACTTGAATGTCAAAGGTTGAAAATGGTCCCTAATCGGAGTTTTCTATAAAATTGGACGCATAGAAAACGTTAGACGATTAGAATGCAAGATGACTAGTAGTTCTGTTTCTTGAACTATGTGGACATGGCAATGTCATAATCATTTGCATAGATACTTACTTTGGGAAGACTAGTATCGGACAAGACCTATGAAACTTTACTGTAAGAGATGAAAATCTGTCATAAGTAAATTTCATTAAAATTATTAGACACTAAATCCTCAATACCTGAGTGATTTGAGATTACTTGATTGAGAACTGGTTGCTTTGACGTTGACCAACCGTCGCACCGTAAAAGGAGGCTATAAAGTCAACGCTCAGGTAATCACCTATCAAACGAAGTCTAATCTCAAGATCGCAAGATTGGGATTGTCCTCCCATAAATCGGGATGAGATGCTTAAAAGTTGTACAAGGCCACTCGGAGAGCTAGAAACTGTGAAATGCATGGCCGTGCTCGGATGAATCATAGGCTATGATTATCTGTTTATTTGATCAGTTGAACTCTGAAACCGAGAAACACCTCTGGACATAATAAGGATGACAACTCTTACCTTATGTTCAAGAGCAAGCATCGAGCGACAAAGGAATTAGGAAATGCACACTTGTCCCTAAGGACAAGTGGGAGACTGAAGGAAATAATGCCCTTGGTCCAAGTATGCATTCAATGTTAAGTCTAATAAATGCGGTTCAGTATTAATTAACAAGTTAATAATTCAGTGAGATCAAGTGAGCTGAATGCCTAGCTAGAGGCCGCTTCAGTTCAAGTGGAATTAATGATATTAATCCACAGTTTACTCTTGACTGAACCCGTAGGGTCACACAAATAGTACATAAACGGATCAAGTATTTAATGGCATTAAATACTCCATCTATGGATATTCGGAATCGACGGATCTTGGTTTCAGTGGGAGCTGAGATCGTCACAGGCAAGAAATGAATACTCCGGAAACGATGATATTGCCGGAAACGGAAATATGGATCGTATCGGAAATATAAATATTATCCAAGTCGTAGATGTTGCCGGAAACGGAAACATGGTACGTATCGGAAAATATTATCGGAAATGGAAATATTGCCGGAATCGGAAATATTGCCGGAAACGGAAATATTGTCAGAATCGGAAATATTATCGGAATCGGAAAATAATTCCGGAAACGGAAATATTAAATATTTGTTCGAAACGGAAATTGATTCCGGAATCGGAAATATTGAATATTGTTCGTATCGGAAATGAATTCCGGAATCGGGAAATTAATCGGAAGCGTATCGTACGAATTAGCATCGGACGAGGCCTGCCAGACGAAGGCCCAGCACGAAGCCGGGCCATCGCCCAGCAAGCCAGCGCGCCACAAACGCACCAGCCAAGGCTGCGCCAGGCCCACCGCAAGGCAGGCCCAGCGCGCGCCAAGGCTACGGCAGCGTGTGGGCTTGCGGCAGTGGGCTGCGAGCTCGCGGGCTGCGCGCGCGCGCATGGCGCCCCTCGTGGGCTGCTGTGCGTGCGTATGTGTTTGTGTGCTACTCGAATCCTAAAGCTACCGGGATTTGTCATATGATTAAATCTAATCCTAAAAGATTTAGTTTATTTAATTAGAGTCCTAGTAGGATTATAATTAAATAAATTAGTATCCTAATAGGATTCCAAATCCTTTTCCATAACTCTATAAATAGGTGCCTAGGGTCACATATTTAGATCGAGCATTCAAGTATTCAAAGTGAGTTTTTGAGAGCAAAATTCAGCCATACAATTGCCTATAAAGTGCCGAAAATTCTAAGTACCTTAAGGGCGATTCTAGTTGGTCAATCTTAAGGCGGATCCGGACGTGCTGTGGACTAGCTACGGAGGGACGACACTTGGAGTCCTAAAGACTTGTTCTTGTTCGGTTCGGGCGCAGCTAGGGAAGGCACGCAACAAAGAGTATGCATCTAAGCTATGCTAAATGATTATGTGTAAATAATATGTTTTCCTGGCTTTATGGTTTTTCCGCATGATTTATGAATTGTCATATGTATCATAACCTAAGAGAAGAAGGAATGCACGTTTCGTCCTCTACCCAACAAATCTACTCCCTTTGGCCTAGGCTATGAACCAACGGAGGAAGATATTGCTGAGCGCTTGTCTAGACTACGTCTTAACCCAGCTAAGGCCAAACAAAACACCCTTCTTCCCCCGTATCAAAGAACTCTTAACGGAATGTTTGTTCGGGAAGGAGAAGAACACCCATGCTGTGATTTCCCTGAACCCTTCGCTCAGGATGGCTTGCTAAAACCCGGATTTGAAATTTTCCATGACTGCCATACCTTGGATAAGGCACCTCACCTCACCAAGACCAAAACAGCTGAAATATTGGACAACCAGGCTCTATGGACACTGTTTAACGAATCGAGGCCTATGGAGGACGAGACTGTGATGAGTACCCTACTACTAGAAAAATCGGATACAGAGGCAAGTCATAATTGCCTCTAAAAATAGGGATGTAGCCTCTAATGGCCCTCTGAAGCAAAAATGTGTATGCCTCTAATAAGTCCGTCGCTAATTAGTAGTTGCCTCTAAAGGCCCCTTTTTAAGGCAATATAGCGCGTTGCTTCTAAAAGCACATACAATTAGAGGCAACAATATATCTTTGCCTCAAAATATATTTAGAGGCAATATAAAAATTGCTTCTAAAAGTCGCATATATTTAGGGGCAACCACATAATTTTGCCTCGAAATAAAATTAGAGGCAATATAATGTTGTCTCTAAATGCCACATATATTTAGAGGCAATGATATATCTTTACCTCGAAATATAATTAGAGACATTATGAAATTTGCTTCGAAAAGTCGCATATGTTTAGGGGAACCATTTTATTTACCTCAAAATATAATTAGAGGCAATATAAAACATTACCTCTAGAAGTCATATACATTTAGGGTCAACCATATAATTTTGCCTCGAAATATAATTAGAGGCAATATCATATTTATTTTTTCAAATAATGACATTTATATGCAATTTAAGACTTACATGAAAGGTTTTTAGAAGCACCGTAAATAATCTAACATATTATCCATACATTTCCAAGCACAATCACCTATAAGCTAATATTTGGTAAATAAGTAATATTATTAACCAAAAGCGAACCAAATATTATTACAAAAAAAAAACACCCTAGACCTTGCAACAACCTGCAAGCCCAAAACTACATAAAACTAAGCTAGCCAACCAAACTCTAAAACCAATACAAAAATACACAACCGACAAAGAAACAAAAACTACCTAAGTCAATCCAAATCGGTCTAAAGTAGCTTGTACAAACAAACCACACCATATGCTACATGTAACTCTTCTTCATATTTGCGGCCACCTTTCAGGCTTCGAGAAAAAACAGTAGCAATGCGCAGAATAAATTACAGATCACCCATCAACAAAGTGGAGATCAATAGGACAACAAGAATCAGAACAACAGAGCATCTAGGGCAGCACAACATACAAAATCAACAGCCTAGTTTTGCACCACAGGCTCAGATCAGAGACACCAAGCCAACCAACCACCATTTTGTTTATGAAATATTCCGTTAGGTGTTCGTCGAGAGTGAATAAAGTTCCTGGCCTTGCTCATCCATATATTCATAGCACACCTGAAATTTTGCATTCAGACAAAATAAGGACGGTCTGTAATGCTTAAAAGTCAGTAGTTCGGTATAAACTATGCAAGTTCTACACAAACTAACATGATCGGATGCATAACAAACTTGTCAATTTTCCATACTTAAGTTGGAAACTTTCATCTGGTGAAATTTGTAGGGTTAGAGAACTTTAAGTCTTGTACTACTGGAAACTTAAAACAGTAAGGAAAATTGCAACAATATGCAATCAATGACTGTCATTATGCCTGCTCTATAGGTTCACTTTGCTTTAGGGTTTTAGGGTTTATGGTGAATTTATGCAACAAACTTAAATGAGATTTTGCCTTGGAGGGGTAATTTTTCTGAAGATGCACATTAAATTGTATCTAAACAGATTCCATCCTCATTGTATATACATAAAAGATTCTGACTTTTTGGTGGTTTTAGAGAATGGTGAATAAATACGGTACCTGCTATTTACCTTAGTGTAATAAATCGGGTTCCTCATATCACACCTCAGAGCAATTACATGTGTACAAGAAGAAAATGTAGGAACAATAGCTAGGCAATGTTGTGAGCAATCAAGGTAAAGCTAAACCAATAGATAGCCAATGTTGTAAGCAATCTTATTGCAAAATAAACAAATAAAACAGTCATAAGCAATCATATTGCAAAATAAAATACAATTATCAGAATCAGACAATGTTGTGAAGTAAAAAAGAAAACATTTAGCAATAGAATCAGGCTGCACAAACCTTTCGAACTGTAAGCTGCCATTATAGATGAAGAAAAACCGGGAAACTACCCTAAATTACAACAAATATATAGACCAGAAAAATGGGGTAAATTAACAATCCATATAATGAACATTCAGAGTTTCAGCAGTGGAGCTTTTTTTACTGTTGTTTTTAAATGTTAATAGACAACCAAATTAGAAAAGGAGTACCGCTAGTGCTATTTATATTATTCCTTCTGTCCCAATGCTAATGTCAATATATCCATCTTCTATGCGGCTTAAATCATCAAAAATGAACTCTATAGATTACTTTACGGTCTATGAGTCTATGTAAATGGGATGCAGAAAATACTCCAATGCCTCTGAATCATAAAATTCTCAAGCAAGCATAAGTAGGGAATTCATATTGTCGAATATGCACATTCTAAGTGCAAATACAAGTCAGCATACGCAGATAGGACTACATAAAGTAGGTAGAGACGAAAGAAAAAAACAAGTATTACGAAATAGAAACCTGTAACTGTTCACTAGCAACCTCAGTGTCTAACGCAAATTTCCTTTGAAGCTCTTGAAATTATAGTGAATGGTATATTTCTGACAAATACGGAGATGACTTACTGTGCACTTAAATTCACTTCAGACAGCGAAAACCACCGTCAAGGCACCAACGTAAATTGAGAAAAAAGTAAGGAACTTAAGCAGAACTCCAAGCAAATAATCAATCAAAATAGTAGACATCAACTAATAAATGGCGGGCACCAAGATACTCATGATCTGCTAAACAGTAAGGGCATCAACTTTTAGAATAAAACTTTACCAATATCAATCAGTTTATTATAAACGTTCACCAATTCTACCAATAGTTTGTTTAGATGTTTGGAGAAACCATCCTAAAAAATTATACCAGACAACAAGTTCGGAAATTAGGAAAGGGGGAGATTCAATGAAATAAAGAAATTTACATGGGAGTATCATAATTCGCAACAAAAATTATCCAGAATTATCACTTGATACACTTAATCAACATTGCAGTACTGAAAAAGCCTCTAATTAAATCATACGAATAAACAGGATTACAATCTCAAAATTGTATAGATGGGATGAGCATGAGAACAATTTTATAGGGCAAAGACAATAGAATAAAATAGCATACATAGAAGCTTCAAAAGTAACTCACGAATTAGGTAAAACAATGGAATGTAGAGGAGTTCTATTGCAAATGAATCACCAGAGCAAGATTAGAATAGGGATGTTCATAAAACTCAATCATACGAATTCCTTATTAAGAAACCCTAATTCAAGCCTTGTAACAAAATACACAAATTCCAATGATAATTGATTAATAATTTAAACTACAGCTTAAACTATGAAATGAAAGACAAATTCAAAGAGAAACATGCAAAATAACCGTTCTTATTGCCAAACAGGACGCCAATCGCCAATTTTTCTAACTTCCGATTCAGAAACCTAATCGCCATTTCGCCTGCTTGAAAGAACGAAGAGGGTGAATAAGAATGAAAGTGTTGAGATTTTTGGGAGAAAACTGAATTTATACCATAATTAATATCAACATACTCAAAGCAGGAACAGAATCAACCAAATATAAAAACCAGTTTCCACAAGAAAATCATCAGTCGACTTAGTAGTGACAACAAAATTACAGTACAGAAGTAAGATTCAAGTTTAAGCGCAAATCGCAGAGAACAATGGAAAACTGGGAAATCCTCTTCACATTTCACGAAAGTGAACAACCTTGAAAAAATTAGGGTTTCATAACATAGAAACCAGAAAATCAAAACTAACCAAAATCAAATTAATCGTAATAACAAATCAAAACCCTAAACTTTTTAATAAATCAGATTTATCGAGGCTCAAAATAAGGAAATTTAAGAAATTCACAAAATTAAGAGAAAAATTACCCACTATTGTTGAGAACGATGAGTTTAAGATAGTTACGATGGTGAGTTGACATTGATAATATGAATTAATCAGAGAATTAGAAAGAATTTTTTTGGTCTTTCCGATTTTTTTTAGATGAGAGAACAAAGCAGCAGAAGGGAGAACAGAGCAGCGGGCCACACCCAGCGAAGAAGAGGGGGAGACGTCGACGAAAATTTCAGGCGACAAGAGTAGAGGAAAGAGGTGGTGGAGTTTGGTGTGGTTGTGGACCTTGTGGTGGAGTTTGGTGTGGTTGTGGAGAAAAGCAGGGACAAATGAGGGCTTGAAAATGTCGAAGAGTATAGTACGAATTGACGTTTTTGCAAACCAAAGAAGAAAAATAAAACCATGTCCATTTTCAAGAATTAATATGGGTGGTTAACCAAGGATTAGAGTTGATCTTCAAACTAAAGATTTTTGTTGTCAAAGATTTACTTTTTGACTTTTAATTCAATACTTTTGCTTTCATTACGGTTTAACGGTTCGATTTTGTATTAGGTTGAACCAGTTCTTTGAAATAGGTTGGATTAAAACGAAATTATTTGGTTAGATGGTTGATTTTGGTCAATATTAAAAACTGGTGGGTCAGCTTAATTATATTCTACATTTTGTTTCAAACTATGTCAGGTCATATTTTAGTTATGTTTTCTCTAAACGCGTCTTTAATTTATACTCAATTTTAATGTGTGCGGTCATTTGGAGTATTCACGTGTAAAGTAATGTTATTTTTATGCTTAGAAGATGATTAATATCTTTTACGATTTAATAAATTTTTTGCGTTTGTGCGCATGCAAATCTTTACTCGCACTGACGAGAGCATAGGCGGTTAGGGAAGTTTACCTTAGGATTAGCATTAGTTTGTAGCTTCAATTCTCTACATTTAAAGCACTTTAATTCCTGTTTTCATTCATCAAAATTCATAGTGTTCTTCATGTTCTTCTTAAATTCTGATTTTCTATTTCAAGCAATTTTGGCATAATTCTTACTATTCTCTTTAATTAGTTCTTTGATTCTTTTCTTTCTTTTTAGTTTAGTTTATACTTCAATTGATTTTATTGGATTAATTTTGCACATTGAATTTTTGTTGATTTTTTGGATTAATTTTGCACATTGAATTTTGGTTGATTTTTTGGATTTATTTTTCATGTTTGATTTAGGTTAGTTGATTTTTCTTAATTGCTTCAATTAGCTTCATGATTAGGTTTTGTGCTTGCTTAATCCTATTTATAATCATGCTCAGTTAGTAGTTCATACATAGAGGTTCTTGGATTATTAGAATCCCTTATAGGATGTAATGACTTTCTTTTTTGTTATTTATTTTTGTCATTGATGTTAATTTTGTTTTTCTAGTCCTTATATTTATTTATTTTGTTAATGCTTATTTTCTCTTAAACATGTTTATAAGTTTGGGAAAATATTGAATTTCATATTTTCGATTTTGATATTTTTGGACATTTTATGCACAATAACTCTTATATATAAAAAGGAGTTATTGTGCATCTAAACCCTAAACCCTAAAACCTTACACCCTAAGCTTGTACAACTGCGAGTTAGTTTAATAACTTTTAATCATAATATAGTGGTAACTGTTAGTTTAACATTGTATATACTCCCATGGTGATTAAAATTGCGTTTTTCAAATTGTAGAATCTTACGATTTGAAAATCTCATTAATTTGAATCACACCGGAAAAGTTAGTAATAGATAAATACTCCGTCCGTATTTTAAAAATAAATAAATTTTGACGGGCACATAATTTTAGGAGAGTGAGTTGAATTTATTAAAATAAGAAGAAAGTGGGATATTGGGTGAATTATTTATTATAGTAAAAAGATGATGTGAGTAAACGTGGGGACCACGAAAAAGAGATAAAATTATTTAATTGGAAGTGGGGACCAAAACATGTCAAAAAAGGAAAATGTATCTCTTTTTAAAATACGGTTGTTTAAGGAAAGTGTATCTCTTTTTAAAACACAGAGGGAGTATTGTTCATTATTGCTTACTTAGCTAGTAAACAACTATATATGTCAACATATTACTAACTATTTTACCTATAATATAAGCATTTTCAATAAAGTATTGATTATACTTGTCCATAGAATCTTACGATATGATTCTATGATTCGATTATAAGAGTCCTTTCCGATTCAAAGTAGAATCCCGATTTCGATAACCTTGTTGTACTCTCCACATGCATCCCATAATACACGTTTTGAGACGTTTTCAAACACGTTTCGGCGTTTTCGAATTTTCGAAACATTTTGGAAATGGTGAGCTTCCAGTTATGTCATTTCCGAGCAACGTAATATAGGTTTCAAATATGACTGGTAACACCACATGTTTGGTTTGATTCTATAATGAATAAGGTCGTCCTATATGATCTCTTGAATTCTGCGGGACTAATATATATATGATCTCTTGAATTCTGCAGGACTAATATGTATATGATCCCTAATTGTTTTAACAAATTAAAACATAGACACCCGAGCCTAACTGACATAGATTTATATCCATTTAATCTAAACAAGTTCAAACAACAAGGAGAGTAACAAATTATATAACTTACTTATTACGGAGTAATTCATATCAAATAATTTTTTATGACTCGATTAAATATTTAAGCGCTCCATATGTTATATCGAATAAGATTTATTTGTTCAAATCAGATATGTTTGATTTTCAAGTTCAATAAAATGCAACATTGTACACTTTATATCATAGTTTAAACAACTCGAAAGCCAAATATCCAATTTAGTCCTAACCAATTCCGATTTTGAATCGAATACTCCGTACTATTTACACTATACTAAACCCGGTCCATGCTATGGAACAGGAATAATATATGGTAGGAGTGTCACGTGCCTTTATTCAAGTATATAAACCATTAAATTTTTTTTCTTCAGTTTTTGTGGTTTCATTTTCTGCAATTTCTCTCTCCTCTCTCAACTGCTCTCTCAACTTCTCTCTCCTCTCTCCTCTCTCAACTTCTCTCTCCTCTCTCCTATACTCTCTCAACTGCTCTCTTTTCAGTTTCAACAATAATTTTTAGGTTTTGCATCGAAATCAAGTCAACAAATTACTTGAAATTAACTGTGTAGTTCGAATTTGTGTTACAATTGTGAAAAAATGGTAATTATCGGTCATAAAAACGACGATGTTGCCGGTGCGATGATACATCCGACAAATTTGTGTTGTGCCTGCTTTTGGTATGTTTTAGAACTTATTTTATTGTTTATTTGTTGAGTGATTTGAAATGCTTGTTGTTTTGTTGAAATTAGGGTTAGTGTTTCACATAGTTAGTATATAAATGATATAGTTACCTTTAATTGCGAAATAGTGTTTTTAATATTCATTGGAATGTTCGTTGTGTTTATGTTAGTAGTAGTTTTACAGTAACTATATTTTTTAAAAAGTTACTATAACTTTAAAACAGTAACTATATGTTTAAAATAGTTACTATATTTTTTAGAAAGTTATTATAAGTTTAAAACAGTAACTATGTGTTTAAGATAGTTATTATGTTATTTACAGTTTATAGTGACTTTTTGATAAATAATAGTTACTATACAATTACATTATGTACTATGTTATTTAGAGTATGTTTTCGTCCGCTTCTTAGATAGTGAATATATGATTATATTGATTACTATATGTGTACAATAGTTACTATATTATAATAGTCACTATACGTTTTATATAGTTACTATATATTTGAAATAGGTACTATGTTTATTTTATCATGATTTGTTATCATATGTTTATTTTCTTCAATAGTTACTATATTATTTATATAGTTACTAGATGTTTGAAATAGGTATTATGTTTATTTTGTCATGATTTGTTACCATAAGTTTATTTTCTTTAATAGTTATTTATGTTTTATATAGTTACTATATGTTTGAAATAGATACTATGTTAGTTCATTATGTTATGTGAATGTTTTTATGTTATTCTATATTATTAATGATATAGTTACTATATTATGGATTGAGTTACTATATTATTATCACACCAACTATGTCTGCAACTCTGTAACTAATCAATAATATTTATAGGTATTATATCTTGCATTATAGTAACTATATGTTTGGTATAGTTTTTTATGCATATTATAATGTTATTTTAATGTTCTTTGTTGTCCTATATGTTATTAGTAATAAGAGTTACTATGTTATGATCACAATAACTATATGATAATAACAATAACTATATTTGCAACTCTACTCGTGACTATCATTAATATTAAGAGATACTATATCATGTATATTAGTAACTCTATGTTTTTAATAGTTACTATGTTATCATTATGTTCTTTTTATGTTCTTTCTTTGTACTCTATGTTATTAGTAATAAAAGTGACTATATTATTATGACAGTAACTATATGACTATAACAATAACTATGTCTGCAATTCTGTGAGTATCTTACCATCGTTAAATCTAAGAGTTACTATATGATGCATAATAGAAACTATATGTCTTACATAGTTACTATTTTATTTTTTCATATTTACATGTTAAATTATCAACTTAGTTTATATATTATTGATTCAGAAATACAAAGATGATGCATCCATAATTGAAGTCGTGCAAAGAATAACTTATGCAAGGAAAACAAAATTAGTAGGAGAAGAAGAAGAAAATTCTGACAACAATGAAGGGACGTGATGGTGAAAGGAGAGGACGCGAACATGTAAGGACATGACGTGTTGGTGGAAGGAAGGGAAGTGGACGTGACGATTAGTATTTTTAGTTCAATAAACATTCGAGTTTAATGTGGTTTATCTAATAGATGTAAATAATTAGAATGTCGTAGCTAAAAACAACTAACCATGTAGTTAATGTTTTTCTTAATTACTATTCAAGAGTTATAACTACTCTTACTTTTGATATAGTTACTCTTTTTTATTTCAGTGGTTATATGACATATAATAGTAACTATATAGTTGAAAAAGTTACTCTATTACCTCTTAAGCATCTATATCATATTGTTTATTTTATTTATAATATAGTAATTGTTTACAGTTAAAATTACTTTTCTATATGATATAGTTACTCTTTGAATATAATAGTTATTGTTATCGAAATGGCTATATTATTATTTTTTCCATAGTTACTATTCTGAAGATATAGTTACTTTAGGGAACATATAGTTACTCTTTGGATAAAATAGTTATTCTTATCGAAATGACTATATTTTTTTTTTTTCATAGTTACTATTATGCAGATATAGTTACTTTACAGAACATATAGTTTCTAATTTTTTATATTACATTATTTATTTTATAATATATTTCATAGATATTGTTTTACAATTAAAATTACTTTTCTATATGATATAGTTACTCTTTGAATATAATAGTTATTGATTACCGAAATGGCTATGTTATTATTTTTTCTATAGTTACTATTCTGAAGATATAGTTACTTTACCGAACATATAGTTACTCTTTGGATAAAATAGTTATTTTTATCAAAATTACTATATTTTCTTTCATAGTTACTAGTATGAAGATATAGTTACTTTACAGAACATATAGTTTCTAATTTTTTATACGAAGTATTATATTATTTATTTTATAATATACTTCATAGTAATTGTTCTACAATTAAAATTACTTTTCTATATGATATAGTAACTCTTTGGAAAGAATAGTTATTCTTATCGAAATGATTATATTATTATTTATTCATAGTTACTATTATGAAGATATAGTTACTTTACCGAAAACATAGTTACTCTTTGGATAAAATAGTTATTTTTATCGAAATAACTATATTTTTTCATAGTTACTATTATGAAGATATAGTTACTTTACATAACATATAGTTTCTAAATTTTTATATTATATTATTTATTTTATAATATACTTCGTAGTAATTGTTCTACAATTAAAACTACTTTTCTAAATGATATAGTTATTATTTGGAAAGAATAGTTATTCTTATCGGAATGAATATATTATTATTTTTTCATAGTTAATAACTTACTATTATGAATATATAGTTACTTTACCGAACATATAGTTACTCTTTGGATAAAATAGTTATTCTTTAAATGTTAGAATTACTCTCCAGATAATAGTTACTTTAGCGAACAAGAATTTATGTATATTTACTCTTTAAATGTTACAATTACCCTCCAGATAATATAATAACTCTTTTTAATTATATTACATATGTAAGAATGTGTATGAATGTTATGACTCTTTGAGTAACTATATTACGTATAAGTATACCTATATCAATATAAGAGTTACTATATGATCTATGCAAAAACTATATCACATATATTCATAATTATAAATTTAAAGTTGTTGTATGAATATTCCAGTAACTATATTACATATATGTATAACTATATGAATATAAAAGTTACTATATGATCTATGCAGAAACTATATCACATATAGTTACTCTTTGAATATAATAGTTATTTTTATCGAAATGACTATATTTTTTTATATAGTTACTATTATGAAGATATAGTTACTTTACAGAATATATAGTTTCTATAATTACTCTTATTTTGGATATAGTTACTCTTTCTGATAACATTAACTATATGATATACAATAATAACTATAGAATAGAAAGAGTTACTAAATGATATAAAAAGTAACTATTTGTATACGATAGAAATATCTTTATGTATATATAATTAAATCATTATTAATTCAATATGCATTCATCCATGTAAGTGAGATTGCTACTACAATAATACTATCAAATTAAATTGTTTTTGTTGAGCTTTTTCCATCACTCACTAAGTTCTACCAACTCAAATGCCAAAATAAGAGTAATCATATAGTCTTTTTGTCCAATTTCCATCACTCCAGAATATCACCAACTTTGCTGCGCCATTTGTACCCGCCGACATTTCGCGAGACCTTCCAACTAAATCAACCGACCCCCTAATAAATCCCAAATTCCAAATTGAAATCCCAGAAAACTCAAATCTCTAATGTCTTTTTGAATCACAACAATCATCAGCAGCAACAATACCCAATGATTGTTATCAGTGATGTTATTATTGCTTCAGTTCATGGCGACTTGCTTAAACTCCGCAAATTCGTCGAAGTAGATGGCGCTTCTCTTTCTCTTCTCGTCGTCAGGAACACCACCATTGAGAGGCTCACTATCATCATCATCGTCGAAATCGTCGTAGTTGTAGATAGACTGGTCCTCTTCGAAAGCCACTGGGGAAAGGGATGAGAGAGAAAATGGGAGGGGTGGTGTGGTGGGAAGGGAGATAAAGAAGGGGAAGGAGGTGGGTTAGGTCACGTGAAATCCTCCTCTATTACTGCTAATTTACAAAAATACCCTGGTCCACGCTAATTATAGCGTGGACCGGGTCCATGCAAGTGGAATTGACTCCGTACTCACTTATTTATCTCACACTTAGTTGTAAACGCTTATCTTTTAATTTTCTAATTTAAAAAAATCTAAAAACCTTTACCCTAATTTTTGATAAACGCGGGATTAAAATTAAGAATTACGGCTTTCACACATGTCCTAAAATTTAGGAATGGCGCCATAAACGAAAGAGAGGAGCTAGAGGACGAATTTTTGGCGCCATTGACAATTGAGAGGTGAGACTCGCGAGAGCCCTGAAATTTTCATTTGCCCATTAACCAAAATTTGAGCGCCATAACCAATCTATCTCAACGATGTCCCGTTCCCTTCTGAAACCTCACCTTCATCCCTCTCCCTTTTTTCTCTCTCCTACTTTGCTCGTCCGTGGTATCAAAGATAACCCTCCTCTTCTGGAGGATCCACCGGCGGAGATCCCCAACGATGTGAAGCCGTGCGCTGGTTGTGGTGGACCTTCGCCTGAGTTTGTTACCGATAGGTTGGTTTTTTCATTTTAATGGTACTGGAGTTTTGACGGTTGTGAGAGAGGAGTGGCTTTGTAGGAACAATTATCAGCCATACTCTAGATCAAAATACCTATCTCTCTTCTTCTCCTAAACCCAAATTCAAAAAGGAAGTAAATTTGCAGAAATTGAAGTGCCCTTTTCTTTAATTTTGTCAATTTTTATCTTATTTGAAGAAATGGGCATTGATGGTTTTGAACTCATCTTTTTTTTTTTGGGTGTTTTGCAATATTTGGCTTTTCCAGGTGTACGTTCTTGATTATTCAAGGAAAATCCAGAAGCTAAATTTGCAGGTTTCACCACATAGAGCTGGTAAATTTGTATTTTTTACATCTTGAAATTTTTTACTGTTACATTTTCTGGGTTTGTTAATTTACATTAATTTTGTATGATGTGGGTAAAAATTGTTATGATTCATGATTTTGAGTTAATATATTTCATAGAGTGGTTTGAATTGTGTATTATTTTCTCTATTTCTGTTTAATAGAAGCACTTCTTTGGTCATGGACATTTCTTTTGATGTGTGTGTCTGCAGCTGAACTGCATTCCTTGTGTTATTTAGGCTTGGCCTTGTTTTGTTTTCATCTGGTGTGATGGGGGTGATAGAGTCCTTAATTTCACAAAGATGTTTGGTGTCTCATGCACTTACTAATACTGGCAGTATTTAGTTTAAGCATTTAATATATAGTTCTTAGCTCAACCCATTGGAGCTACCTCCTCCACGCCGTGACTGGGCTTAAATCCTGTGTGTTTCACTTTTCACGAATGTCTTAAGGGTGGGAGCATTGGCCTTACAGGATCACTTAGTCTTTGGTTGTGGAAGAAAGTCACCTTTTTAGTGTTGTTATGGGGCTCAGGTGACGGGGGAGATACTACTAGGTTTGGGAAGTTCATAGGAGCTGGGTTTTTTGGTAATGTTCTTTTAGAGGACAGCTTCTCCTCTTTTGCTTGTACTCATTTTTTAGATGTGTTAATGTAATGCTTTTTTCCAAGGGAAGAAACACCTGCCTTTGGTGGGTATTGTACATTGTGTTAGGGCCACTTGTCCTGGTGGCAAACTGCTGCTTAACTTGTTAGTAGAAGATTTAAAAGGCTCTTAGACTTCCTGTCTCCTGTAATAGAACTATGGAAGGATCCGATATACTACTTCGAGCTTTATGTATGATGCTAGATTACCTTTTTGTTCTGGGCATGTTGGTGGAAGTTTGAACTTAATGGATATGGGTTCTAGATACTGGCATATATGTACTAGCACATAATTATTGGAAAATAGTATCAAAGATTTAGACCTCTCTGAAATTATGTATAATGTGAGCAAAGACCTAGTTGTTATGATGTGACAGGGGTTTTTCTTTTGTTCTGCTTGCAGTTGGTTTGCTGCTATTGTTGAGTGACAGATGCAGGGTTCCAGTTTAAAGAGTTGTTAGATGTTCAGTCAGATGGGAAGCTGTTGTTGCAACGGCTTGAAGTTGAGTGGCTGCCTTCCTTTTCTTGCTGTTAATTCTTCTCCCTGCTAGTTGCTTATTCTTGTTTGGAATTCAGACTCTTAGGTATGGCATGCGAGCTATTTATATTGCAAAGAGAAGCCCGCTGATCCCACCAACTTTCGCATCAGCTTTTGATGATTTGACATCCTCCTCCCTTGATGTTTTCTTTGATCCTTCCAGCAGCTTGTTTAATGTTCAAGGCCACTACCCCCACCAACTTAGGTATGGCATGCGAGCTATTTCTGCAAATCGTGATAACATGTAGCAAAGTGTTGGCAATCATTCATTCTTTCAGGTCACCACATGTTAGTATGTGAGCTGGTATTCAGACAAAACATTGTGGTTGCTGAGGCGTAAGTCCTCATTGTTATGATAATCAGTATATCTCAGTTTATTGTTGATTACTTCTTTTTGTTTCCTGGGTTGATATATTATAACTGTATTTAAGGAGCGTTTAAATAGTCAGACACCCGCACCCCCCCTGTGATTTCCTAATGAACACAAACCTTCCGTTTCTAATTTTTTATTTGGCTACTAAGTTGTAAATTTCTTCATGTTGCAGGTCACCAACTACAGTTATTTCTTACTTGATGATCGAAATGCAAAGGATGAAAACTTGCATTAGAGTTTTCAACAGGTGAAAGAGAAGAGATCATCTGTTGAGCTGGCTGAAGGTTAGCTTGTGTATCCTGATGCACTGTTTTGTTCTTTTGAATCGACATTCTGGTGAATCTGAACCAGAATAATACTTGTTATCATGAAGAGCTGTACCAGAATGAATTTCCTTTTCGTTGCATTACCTTTGATTTAAGAAATTCATAACTGCATTGGATAACTCTGTGCACTCAATATTTCTCACCTAAAATTAGATTTTATCTTTTCAATAAGTTGCCATTTCATCATGTAGTATGTCTTATTTTGCAAACACAGTCTGTTGCTCGTTCTTTGAAACTTACTGGATATATTTGGACGAATTTAAGGTCCTGCTAGCCACCTGATTGCCCACAGTTTCTTCCAGACACAGACTAGTACTTGTTGTTGTTCAATTTCTCAAAGTCTATCAGAGCATTAGGAGAAACAAATTCCAGAACTGTGAGATATAGTTGGAGCTAGGACTGAACATTATCTCTTAATTTTTTACTATCTGGAAAACTTCCTAATCAATATGCACTATCTATTTCCCTTCTCTTTTCCTGTCTTTATTCTAACTACCATGGTAATTTGATTGAAGGAGCCCGCTTCCCTCAAAAATAAAAAATTCAGGAGCCCGCTATTCTGCATCTTCCGATTTCGTTATCCCGCTGCTACCTCTCACAATACCTGATCTCCTAAATTTTCTCTCTTCATTCAGGTTTCTCTATGCTCTTGCAAATTCTCTCTAGTGCGAAAATTTTGGGTTTTCCATGGAAGAATTCGAATCGTTAATGGCGACATCAGATGTTGAGCTGCTCAAGAGAGCTTGGCGCAACGAAAAATCTGCTCCAGAAATTCTTCAATTCCAGGCTCCTTTGGTTCAGAGATCTCGCGAGCAAATTCAATTTATGGTATACATTCTCTCTCAATAAAAAAAAACCCTATTTTGTTTTGTAGCATAACACTTTTTAAATTCAATTGACAGTCAGTTCAGAATTTCCCCTTTCTTAAATTTCGTATGATAAATTAATAATATTTACATTATTATTAGACAACAAGAGCTGGTTGAAACAACTGGAAATTTTGGTGCCTTTTAATTGGGAAAATCTGGCAACTGCTCCAATTTTGTATTAAGCTGGTTTCATGGATTAGAAGTGAAAGAGATGCAGCTACAATTGCTTTTTCTAATTTAATATCTCACCCTTTTGCTACTTGATACATGTTGAAATCGTCGATCAACCCGAAAGGAAGTTTTATGCTGTCGTTATTGTGAAAATCTTAAACTTCAGATTAATGCAGTTCTTGAAGCAATATCAACTGCTGACTTCAGATTCACCTAATTCATCAATTCCAGTCCCAATCAGTAGAATTTGGGTGATTAAATTTCCAAGTTCGTTTCAAGTTTCCATTATCTCCATATCTTGCTTATCAGTAGAATTTGGGTGTTTCAAATCCTTTGTATTCTTCTTAGAAATTTTAAGATGAACTCATAGGTCTTTGCTGTTTAGTTAACAACGGCCAATCTGCAGTTTGCAATTAGAGCAGATAACTCTTGGGTTTTCAGTGTATTGATCATATGCATAACTGTTAAGTACTGAAGTCATCATTTGTGCTGATGCAAGGGTATAATTTTGCTATTTTAAATTATATCATAGAATAGTCTAATGATTTTTGAGCCGATGCCAGGTCGCCATGCTATGTTAATTACGTATTGAGGAAAACAATAAAGAAAAGCATTGCAAATGTACGGACATTTCGTAGGATATGTAATACAAGAGTCAACAAGTTTTGAACGATATTTTTATATGCTTCTTTTCAGGTTGAACCGGTAATCTTCCTCGTCCAAACATCCAAGAGAGGCTCCCAGAAGATCAGAATCAGCAGCCACCTATAAATCGATTCTTTGGAGGTACCAAATTCTGCTCATCCAAGAACCATAATCATCTAATATACTAACATATACTACCACACTTTATTTCTACTTGGACCGGGTTGGATTGTTTGGTACCTCCCTAGAATTTATGTGACATTCCTCTGGATATTCCTAGCTGAAGTTCAATTTGTAAACTTACATTGTTCTGTTTCTTCTCACTCATATATAATTGATTGGCTTCTTTTACAGACGAAGCAGACTGGTCAAGAAAGGAATGTGTAGCTTACGGCTACCCAATAATAATGTTTCGAGGATCGACATGCCTTTGAACTCCAGTATTCCCCTGTTATCTCTCACATTTCCACATCTGAATGAGTTCTCAACTCCAACATCTCCCTGTGAGCCTCCTGGTAATGAGGGATAGTGCAATCTTGTTTGTTACTGAGGGTCACAAGGCTAAGAGAAAAAATATTGGTTGTCACTTGATTGCTATAGTCGAATATAAAGGTCAAAGAGGCATGAGTTTGAAGCCAGAACCTCCCGAGCTTTGTGATTCTTCATCTGCAACAGACATCAAAATCACATGTTTGGGGTGGCAAGACAGTGAATATTTCTTTGTGAGTTCTGACTTCTCATAGCCCTGATATCCTGCTTTCATGTTAGTGTTTTGTTGATGTTTTAATCCCCTCAAATTTATAATTTATAGTGAGGTGTCATGTAGTTAGACTGAATACATTTGAATCTGGTGTAAAAAACTAATATAATGACATATCTACAAGTGTTTGAACAAATTAGTTGTTGACAAGAAAAAAGTAAAACTATAGTGCGGGATTTTTTATTTAAACAAGAGATCTATTCAACTCGAGGGATCGGGGGCTTCTTTAGTCTCTTGCTCTGCGGGCTGCCTGGCTGCATAAATACGTGCTGGTGAGGACTGGAAAGTGCTGCAAAGGGCGCTAAAGCATGCTTGATGTGTGGAAATTTCAGTTTGTAAAAGGCTAGTTTATACGAAAGTTGACCTCAATTGACTTTTTTAGTTTTTTGGTTGGTTTTTTTAGTTTTACATAGGTAACTGGAGATTTTTGTTGAACTGTTATATCAGATAGAAATTTTAAGTGTAAAACGGGCTAATTGTTGAACTGTTATATCAGATGGAAAATTTAAGTGTAACACGGGCTAATTCTTGAACTGTTATATTAGATGGGCAAATTTTATGAGGTTTTCGAAATGAATGCACATATTTGTGTAAAAGAACTACCTGGGCAACATTGTTCTCATCAGTTAGCACAAAAATTCTAGTTCGCACTCACTGAAGCACCCAGCAAGCCATCTTAACTTTTCCTCAGGCTCTTCAAAACTTGAATCTGCAGGTAAAGAGATGTTTCTAATTGATTCGGTCTTCCCATTCAACAACTTGTTTCTTACTGAGAGTAAAAATCTAATGCATATAGATGTACGTGCACTCTTGTTTCTTTGGTCAGGTCCATCATTAACACATATGAACTTTTTCTGGTTCTTATTTTGTGTGTGACATGGATTAGTTTTTCAACAGGATGTCTCATGTGGCATAACTACTGATATATCTGCTGGCACGAACAGGCCGACATGAAATGACCGCGGAACATTTTTTCTTTCGTCCTTGGACGTTGGATGTACAATCAATTAGTTGTTGTGTATTGCTTGTGTGCTCTTTCCACTCATGAAGCCGATCCAACGTCAAAGGTCTGTCTTCCGTACATCATTGCTCGTTATTCTGATCAGTTAGGCTAGATAAAATTCTGGTTCGTATGGGCTCACTTAAGATAATAAAAGACTATGTAAACTAATATGTCACTACACTTTATTTTTCTTCTTAAAACTACCTTGACACTATACCAATAAAAAGAGTCTATTAGCTCAATTGGCAGAGCTTTGTGCAATTTCACAATGATGTAGGTTCGAATCCTACATAGGCTATTATTAAATTTATAATATTATTCTCTTATTGGTTGATCGTTTACTTTAGTTTATTATACCCTTATTAATCCAAGGAAAAAAAAAATCCAGAAACCTAATTCATGAAAATAAGTCGGAGAAATGAACAGAAGAATATAAAAACCACGGTTACGAGAACAAAATATGGATAAAAAGCAAGAAACGAACAATAAAAATCAAAAACTTGCCCGAAAATTTCTTTAATGCTAAAAAGTACTTTTTAGGGGAATCATAAATTTCATTGATGCTAAACAGAAGGTTTTAGATGCAAACATTACTTTATTAAAACAAAAAAAAAATAGGGAAATTATCTTTGGTAGCATTATATTTTTGCAAATTCTCATTGATAATATTTTGTCACTTTCTCTAAAATAGCCTTAGTAATCTAAGTTTTCTCTAATATAACATTATTTCAATAATTTTGACTTAATTAATCTAATTAGAGTTGACCATGAATTAAAATGATAACATTTCTCTAATATAACATTATTTCTTTAATTTTAACATAATAATTATTTTTTTAATTATTGTATACGGAATCCCACTGCTATACATTACTTTTTAGGGGCAACCTTTATTTCATTAATGCTAAACAATACTTTTTAGGGGCAACAAAATTTTAATTGATGCTAAAAAAGAACTTTTAGAGGCAACCATTATTTTTTGATTCGAAAAAAAATATTTTAGAGGCAACCATTATTTCATTAATGCTAAAAAGTACTTTTTAGGGGCAACGTAAATTTCATTGATGCTAAAAAAAAGGTTATAGAGGCAACCATTATTTTCTGATGCTAAAAAAAATGTTTTAGAGGCAACCTTTATTTCATTAATGCTAAAAAGTACATTTCAGGGGCAACGTAAATTTCATTGACGCTAAAAAACAGTTTTAGAGGCAAATATTATTCCACTAATGCTAAAAGGTATTTTTAGGGGCAACTTAATTTCTTTTGATGCTAAAGAAACTTTTTAGGGGCAACCATTATTTTATTAATGCTAAAAAGTAGTTTTAGGGGCAGGCTAAATTTCACCGACCCTAAAATTAACTTTTAGAGGCTACCATAATTGACTAATGCTAAAAGGCACTTTTAGAGGCTATAAAAAATGAATTGCCTCAAGGTGTTGCCTCTGTATCTAAATTTCTTGTAGTGGTAGCTTTACAAGATGAAGGTTTCGATCCAACCCGATTAATCTCTCCTGCATCAACACTAGAAGAAGCCGAGAACGGATGGGTGAAGACATGTCAGTGGGTCAACACAAAGGGAATAGAATTCAAGATGAGTACCGGGGAAGGACCAAAGTTTTATGAGACTAAACCCAAGGCTTGAGCCATATAGAGCACCTTAGTAAAAAAGCGCCTAGTAGTTCTTTAGATTGACAGAAAAAAATAAAGGCTTTAGATGGTCCTAAGACCCCTTAGAATATAGGCTATTTTTGTTTCAGTGTGTTTTCCTTACTTTCCAAATTAATAAAGGCGTAAAGATTTCTCCTAAAAACTTTTATTCTAACACTAAATAAGCACCAAACGCACTTGCAAATACAAAAACAAAGAAGCGGCCCACTCTAGGCCCAATAAGCAAGGCCCACTCGGTCTTGAAATCGTGACATCGAAATCAATACCCTAAAACTCACAAAGTGAACTACACTATCATATTGCCAAAACATAAGGGTCTAACCCATGCAACCCAAAGAAATCAAAAGGAAATCAAACCCAAACAATGCAAATGTTGCTCAAAAAAAATTCATAAAAAATAAACACCGCCCCCCACGTCAACGCGCACCTCGGCCCACTCAAAAGCCTACACAAAGATCTTCATATCTTCCGCACACTAACCCCATTCTCAAAACCGTTTCGAGTCATGAATAGAAAAAATTAATCCGGACAAAAATGCGTCTCACGCTAACAGTCAAAAAAGCCTCCGAAATAGCGTCAAAATTGATTCCAATACGAGTAAAAAAGTAAAACAAGAAAAAATATATATATATATAAATGCAAGAACATGTGAAGCAAAGCGTCGAAAAAAGACCGCCCAGAAATCATTTTCAACGCCCAGGGCTGGGCGCCGAAATCTTTGACGCCCCAGCCTGGGCGTTGAAACTCTCTGCCTGCCTAATTTTCCCAGAAGTGCTCGTCATTTTATCCGCACATAACGGAAAAATAACGAACACTTGGGGGGTCAACACGTATTCAGATATGCGTACCGAAAAATAGTCGTACAAAAAAAAAACCGAAAAAACACATGGAATTCCGTGTGCAGATACACGGCTTACGGCAAAAACAACAGATTAAAATAATGATAATACTTCACTCATTTCACCGATTAAATAATATGTTTCCACCTCAGAGCATATCTATTAAAATTCGGCATCCTAGAATTTATTCTAGCTAGAACTACGCGCGACATGGTTCTAAGTTAAAATTATTTAACAAAGATACGTAGGCAATCCTATTTGTGGATTCGGTCCAATCAAGTAAAAAAAATATACACGTTGTGCAAAAGTGTTAGACATGAGCAAATATATAAAAAAAATGAAAAAGAGGAGAAGCAAAAAATGAAAGTAAAAATAAAATACGCCTTTATTAAAAAATGATAAGAAGGAAAACAAAAGTGCTAAGGAATGAAAAACAAACACAACTGAAATAAATAAAGGGCACCTACACCCTAGCAAGAACTACACTACTCTAGTTCTTCCGGATCATCAAATAAAGTCTTGTAGAACGCAATGTTCGCGGGGTCCACCTCCACAGGTTTCTGCGCTGCCCCTATATCAATCTCCATAAGAACCGGCTCCTAGAAACTAACTTCCAAAGATGCCAAGGCCTTAGAAACATTATCAGTTTGAACAGTTACAACCCGCTAAGCCTCAAGGGCACAAACAATGGTGGGGGAAGGAGTATCAACATCAACTGGATTAGTCACTGGTTCTACTAGCGGCTGAGCTTTTCTAACCCATACATTGTTCCGGTGACGATCTCCGCGAGAGCTTGCATTTCTTTTAGCAACGGCAGGCCCCTTCATGTTAGGCATCTTCTTAGGCCTAGAACTGGAACGGGTAGGAACTTCCTTTCGCTTTCGATCAGGACGAGCTTTCACAGTCTTAATGCCATGGGTGCGAGGATTGGCAGAATCACGGCCCTCATACCTAACCCGAATATGAGGTATCAAAAGCTCAGCCGGCTCCCCATTTCGAGCCTCGGTCCTCACAGTTTTATCATCCGAACTCATCCACAACTTGTAGTTTTCAGAAAGACCCACAAAGCCATTTGTAGCCACGGCCCAACGCGGGAGACCATCATAATATTTAGCCCATGCTTGAACCCGTGCTTGTGAAAAGGCCGCTACTTTAGGTGGTACTGTATCAGAAAATGGGATAGTCTGCCTTAAGCCGTATTGACGCATGACTCGGTAAGGAAAGATATAAATGGGCCGAGATAGCCCCAGCAAAGATACATAAACCGACACATCAGAGCCCCCTGTCATAGTAGTCAAACCCCACCACAGTACCACCCACTTAATAGAACAAATACCATGAGTAAAAAAGGAAGCCCACTCGGCCTCGTCCTGGCCTCGGTGCAAGTACTTTCGATTACCCAAGGCTATAGGGAGATAATGTTTAGGATCGGCAGGAGTTTCTAAAAGCCTAAGTCGTTCCATGAGCCAAATCTGCAGAAAGAACGGGTACGATCAGATCAAAAAATAATAAATAAACAAACGAAACCTGGGGCGCAGTTCCAACGCCCAGGACCAGGCGCCAAAAATTCTAACGCCCAACCCTAGGCGCTGAAAATCAGCTCCAGGCAGGACGAACGAAAAAATATAAAAAATATGTGTGCGCAAAAGAAAGATCGATTACCTGCAGCAATAGGGGGCTCCCCTTAAAATATTCAGATTTTGCATTCTTCTTCAGCTCATCCGCACTCAACAAAGTCTCGGCAACAACCAACGGCATAAAAGAATAGCAACTTTCCATCTGGCTAATCAACGGGATCAACCTTATGTCACCGAACTCGCCATTGTTATTCGACAGCAAATAATGATTCAACAAAAAAAATACAAGGGCTCGAATGTTCAATTTCTGTTCGGTCATATTTTTACTAGGTCTAAAGTGATGTTTTACAAGCTTCGCCAAATTAACCTTATCACCCACAACAATCTCAGCAAGCATGTTAGCATCTAGTTCTAGGAAAGCCCCTATGGTTGTTTTACCCTCTTCAATGGTGCCAGGGGTGGCAGGAGTAGCATTAGTAAGATAACCAAGGATCGCAGCAAATTCATCTGGCAAAGGACATATTTCATTGCCCCGAAAGACAAAAACATGGTGATCAGAATCCCAAAAGCTCAGGGCTGCACACAGAAAGTTATAATCAATATTAATTTGTTGTAAGCCTAAAAGTGCCTCTAAGTGGTATTCTTTCAACAAAGCCTTTTCTGTAGGAGTAAGGGCTCTTAGCCAACGCCTGACAGCTCGTTGGAGGGAGAAGGGAGGAATCGACATGACAAAAGCAAGGAAGAATTAAAACTAAGTAATTACGAGAGAAAGGAAGATTGAGAGTGATGGAA
This sequence comes from Spinacia oleracea, assembly GCF_020520425.1. Taxonomy (NCBI): domain Eukaryota; kingdom Viridiplantae; phylum Streptophyta; class Magnoliopsida; order Caryophyllales; family Amaranthaceae; genus Spinacia; species Spinacia oleracea. The sequence continues at coordinate 92,156,203 of NC_079491.1, read as the reverse complement.
AAGAAGGACGTATCTAACCCCTATATATACCTGAAGACATCAAGTGACATCCTGATCCCATTCGGAAACGCGTCGAGAAATCCGAAAACCAAAAATAGCCAGGATAAAACTTTCAGCGCCCACGGCTGGGCGCCGAAATGATTAACGCCTTGCCTTGGGCGCCGAAAATGCAGCCCAAGGCCCGGATCTCGCAAAACGCGGAACAGGAAAGGACTTAAAACCGTGTTGGTAGACACGAGGCCCTATTGAAATCAAGATCAAGCCTAAAAGCACCATTAGCACCCAAATAGTGAAAATGAATAAAACTTGTCGAAACTTAGACTCGTCTCAAGAAATCTATATGTGTACATTTTTCAAAACAAATATAAGCAAAATAAATATCAAGGTCATTCTTCGAAACACCAAAAAATATTATTAAGTCGTTGGTTTCTCAAATAAAAAATGTTTGTTTGTCAAAGGATTAATCCGGGCCAAGCTAAACCTGATATTATTGAAAAATAAACTCTGCCGCCCGGAAAACGAAGTCGCACTCCACGACTTCGTCAAAATAGCATACCACTGTAAAGGTCGCTCGCACATACGAGCACGATCCCAAACATGATTAAAGGACGTTATAAACTACGTACCTCTCTCGGTAAGAAATGACCGTCAAGCCCAAACGCTTGGGGGCTCAAAAGAAAATATATACTCCAATGAAGAGTATGCGAAGTTAAAATCATATCCCTGGACTACGCTATACACAGTCCCGTGTTTGGATAATCTTAAAGAGAAAAACGGATTTCAACCTCAGAATAAAGGTTGCCGTTGATACTTGTACATGGTCCTCTGATCAAAAACCAAGTGGTGGCAAAATTGAGCCGTAAAGACTAGCTCAAAACCATGAAAGAAGATGACCAGAAGACAATGGTCCGTCTGAACACGTTGTCAACCCACATTCAGGTTGCAACTAAATCCGAGCATCCCTCGAAAGAATTCGCCCCTACAAGAATGAATAAAAAGAAATTCTCAAAAGAAGTCACAATGAACAAAGGAAATAGGAACTTGCCCGTCTTCAGCGGGCAAGATCGCGTCACGAACCACGCGAGTTCCAAATTGAAAAAACGAATTAAGGGACGTCCACCCTCAGCGGACAGGGCTCACCCACCTTCAGCGGGCGGGGTCTGCGTCACTAGCCGCGCAGGTCCTAAGTTTTCGAAAAATCTTCAAAAACAAAAAAAACAGGCTCGCCATCTTCAGCCGGCGGGGTCTACGTCACAAACCGCGTAGGTCCTTATTTTCAAATTTCAAAATAGATTCGTCCACTTCTATCGGACGGGGTGTCCACCCTTAGCGGACAGGCTCGCCATCTTTAGCCGGAGGGGTCTACGTCACAAACTGCGTAGGTCCTTATTTTCAAAAAATACCGCAAACAAACTTCAAAACAGATTCGTCCACTCCTATCGGACGGGGTGTCCACCCTCAGCGGACAGGCTCGCCATCTTTAGCCGGAGGGGTCTGCACCACTAACCGTGCAGGTCCTTAGTCGCTGCAGCGATAACTTTTTTCGGTGTTCCCTTTTTCCAAAAATTAAAGGATTTGTTTTCCTTTTTTCCAAAAAAAAGAACGATGTGCTGGATTTTCTTCGTTTTACGTCCCATAAAAACAAGGAGGTTTTCTCGTTTAGCTAACCCTGAAAATGAGAATCTTTAAAAACATTTTACCTCGTGATTGTGCTTGGCCAGGCCCAATTACACTTTATAGCTTTGATTTCGAAAACATCTGTAGCTACTTCCAATGACAAAGTGAGGGAGTTTGCCTTCACTCAGTTCTACTCTGATTTGTTCTGTACTCAAATGGAACACAGAACTCATGTAAATCTTGTGATTATTAGAAGAGGGCCAACACTTAATGAGTCTCAGAAATCCTTGCTGGATTGTGATTTCTCAATGGATGATGTGAAGAAGGCTTTATTTTCAATTCCTAATCACAAGGCTCCTGGAATGGATGGCTACAATAGCTATTTCTTTAAAACTGCTTGGCATGTTGTCAAAGATGATCTCTATAAGGAAATCACTGACTTCTTTACCACAGGGAAAATCCTCAAAGAAGTTAATGTAACATCAATTACTCTAGTTCCTAAAATCCCAGTTCCAGCTGCTGTGGGTGATTTCAGGCCAATAGCTTGTTGTTCTGTCATCTACAAATGCATTTCCAAACTCATCTGCAGTAAGCTCAGTTTGGTGCTTCCTGAGCTAATCTCTCCCAATCAGGGAGCTTTTGTCTCTGGTAGATCAATTCTGCATAATGTTCTGATCTGTCAAGATATAGTTAAGATGTATAACCAATCTCACACCCCCCCTTGCTGTTTGATGAAAGTTGATATTAGGAAAGCCTATGACACAGTAGAGTGGGCATTCATTGAGGAAATGTTGACTGAGCTTGGGTTTCCTATTTTCTTCACCAAACTAATCATGACTTGTCTTTCAACAACAAGTTACTCTCTTTTCATTAATGGTAGCCCTTCTGATCTTATCCAGCCTAAAAGAGGACTCGGACAAGGGGATCCCCTCTCCCCCCTCCTCTTTACCCTTTACATGGAGTTTTTTTCCAGAGCCATGTCTACAGTTGGTGAACACCCTCAATTTCATTTCCATACCAGGTGTAGAACTATTCAGCTGAATCATTTGTGTTTTGCTGATGATCTCTTGATGTTTTGTAAAGGGGACATTACTTCAGTTAGTTTGCTCTTGGAAATTTTTAACCTATTTTCAAACTATACTGGCTTGCAAGCAAATCCCTTGTTGACCCTAAAGTTTTGATGTTGACAAAGCAAACTCCTGACAATTGGTTAAGTTATGTTGCATAATAGGTTCCGAGATCCTTAGAGGGATAATGCTAAGTTAAGGAGATCCTGAGTTGGATAAACTAAGCAACGTGGAATATAAGCAAGTAATTTATCCATGTCAGACACTACATTGAAGAAATAATCATTAAGCAAGGCGAGATCCTTAGGCGAGTTCCTAATGCGAGATCCTCATATATTATGTGGATCCTCGATGTTCCAGAGAAGGAACAAATTGGGAAGTCTTCGAGTGAAGCTTCTAAAGGTGCAACATGAAGACTACAACATATGAGTTTATGTTTAGGATTTATGTAAGTATTTAATATTGTTTATACGTAATTTGGAACGAAAGGAACCTAAGTATTTTGGTACGTTTTAAATGAAATATGTTAACTGTAATTATAAAAGAGTTTTAACTTGGAAAATCTTTTTAATAAATAAAATGAATTTAATTAATAAATGAAACATAGGATTCTGATTTATTATCCTTGTTTCTCAAGTAAAAGATTTTCCATGTTCCTTGAAACTCTCCCCACGTATTTCTGTTTAACGTACATTTAGTGTTTTGATTTGGTCTCCCTTGTTTCTCTCCAACTATGCCCATGTTACTGAGCAGTAACTGTTAGTGGGTAGTTGAGGAGAACATGGGTACCCAACCCTAAGTAAAACTCTCCTATAAAAGGAGAAGAGTTTTGGCTTTTCAAAATACAACTGATTTCTACAAAATCTATCTTAAAGAGCTTAAACGTTTTAAAAGAATCAGTTGGCAAAATAGAGTGTTCCTTGAGTTCCTTATTACTATAAGCTTTATTACGTACTAGAATCTATCTATCATATTGTATTTTGGGTTTAAGGATTGAGTGATCCTTGAGTGACTTAGAGTTAAGTCAAAGAGAGAAAGAGCGACTAAGAGTTTAGTCAAAGAGAGAAACAGCGACTTAGAGTTAAGTCAAAGAGAAAAGGAGCGACTTAGAGTTAAGTCAGAGAGAGAAAGAGTAGCACAGTAATCGAAGGGGATTGCTGTGGGGAACTCGTGTTCGAGAGGAACTCGAGTTAAAGAGTGTATTTGTAATAGAGTTATTGCATTAATACAAAAGAGTAGTGAGGTTCTTCTTGATTAGGGTCAAGAAGGTTCCTCCATTTTATATCTTTCTTCGCTCATTATTCTCAGTTTCTTTATTGTTTAAATTCCGCAAGAAACTTACTCAAGTTCCCAAGAAACAATTCACCCCCCTCTTGTCAAGTGTTCCTACTGAACTGTCAGTTGGTATCAGAGCAGGATCTCACAAAAATACAGGAAACCCTGTTGAGAAAAAGTTCCTGGAAAGTATGAACGCTTACGAGAAACTCGAGGAAGGTTATTCCACTCAAAGACCTCCAATGTTCAATGGGAAATTCTACACCTACTGGAAGAACAGGATGGAGATCTATATCAAGGCAGAGAACTATCAAGTCTGGAGAGTCATAGAAGTCGGTGATTTCAAGGTAACAATGACCAATGCTCAAAATGAGGTAGTTCCTAAACCCATGTCTGAATTTACTAAGGAAGATTTTGAGAAATTTGAAATCAATGCAATGGCTGTGAAAATCTTGCATTGCGGCCTTGGACCTCATGAACATAACAGAGTTATGGGGTGCAAGAGCGCAAAGCAAATCTGGGATCTCCTTCAAATAACTCATGAAGGAACTAATGAGGTCAAACGTTCAAAAATTGATTTATTAATGTCTAAGTATGAACGTTTTGAAATGCAACCAAGAGAAACAATACAGGAAATGTTTACTCGTTTCACTAATATTACTAATGAACTAGTTTCTCTTGGAAGAAATATTCCCTCTGATGAACAGGTTAGGAAGATCCTAAGGAGCATGCCACAGGATGATAGATGGAGAACCAAGGTCACAGCATTGTTCGAAACAAAGGATTTCACCAAATTCAACATTGAACAATTGGCGGGATCCTTGATGACTCACGAATTACATCTAGGAGCAGCTGTTCCTAAGAACCGAGGCCTTGCTCTCAAGGCTGAGGAACAGGAGGACTCAGAACCTGATGAAGACGAGGTTGCTACGTTGGTCAGAAGAATGAAAAGATTTTACAGGAACTCTAAACCTGGAAATCTAAGAGGAAGGAACTCAATGAGAAAACTAAGCGGTTCCAAGTCTGACCAAGGATGTTTCAAGTGCGGTGATTCTGACCATCAAATCAAAGACTGCCCTCAGTGGGAAAATGAAAAAGGGAAAGGCAAGGGAGAGGATCAATATAAGGAAAGATTCAACAAATCCACCTTTGCCAAGCCCAACTTCAAGAAGGCAATGATCGAAGCTTGGGAAGAAGCCACTGACTCGGAAGAAGATGAGGATCAACCAGAAGAAACAGCAAACCTTTGTCTTATGGCAAAGATCGATGAATCAACCCAAGATCCATCAAGTGAAGTAATGTCCTCAACTCTTCTATCTCTGTCTAAAATTAAATTAGTGGAATTATTGATAGAAGCTCTAGACAATTTTAAAAAGCTTATCGTAATAAAGGCTCAAAGTGACAAGGCAATGGAACTTAGCAAAGAACACACAACCTACCTCGATAATGTTAAATCTGATGTACATGGTAGGTTCTTTCAGTTGCCTGACAGGAACACCTCTCTTAAAGACTCTTTGAAAAGAGTTAAAAATGTATATATTATGCTTGATGAAGCTAACAATGTTGATGAAATTCAGGAACAAGAAGATTTCGAAATTGGTTTAATTCGTTTTACAGATAATGATGAGGAAATCTCTCCTGGAAGACATCAAAATGGAATAGCAGATCCACAAACACAAGAAACTGCTTCTAACCAAAAATTTCCTGTACAAAGAAATCCAAGAGCCCCTGATCTTGAGGAACTAGAAAATGCTGATCCTGAGGAACCAGAAAATGTTGATCCTGAGGAACCAGAAAATGCTAATCCTGAGGAACCAGAAAATGATGATTCTGAGGAACCGGAAGAAGATCAAGAAACCTCTGATGCAGAGGAACAAGGATCTCAGGAAACAGAAGGAACTGAGGAGACCTTAGATGTTCCAGTGGCACAATTTCAACCTAAGCCCTGGAAACATCAAAGTTCTCACCCAATGGATCTGATTATCAGTGATATTAGGAAAGGAACTCAAACAAGGTCTCAACTAAGGAACTTTTGTGCTTTTCATGCGTTCCTCTCCATAATCGAGCCAAGGAACCACACTGAATCTTTGAAAGATACTGATTGGATCACTGCCAAGCAAAATGAGTTAAACGAGTTCCAAAGGAACAAGGTATGGCATCTGGAATCCAAATCAAAGAATCAAAAGGTCATAGGATCGATGTGGGTGTTCAGGAACAAGCTTGATGAACATACAACGATCATCAGGAACAAGGCAAGGTTAGTAGTCAAAGGCTACAATCAACAGGAAGGTATTGATTTCGAAGAAACGTTTGTACCTGTTGCTAGATTAGAAGCTATTCGAACTCTAATTGCTTTTGCAGCCTTTATGGGATTTAAGTTGTATCATATGGACGTCAATGCTTTCTTAAATGATTTTCTTGAAAAAGACGTCTATATGGAACAACCCCCCGGTTTCGAGAATCCCGAATTTCCGAATCACATCTATAAGCCTCACAAAGCTCTCTATGGGTTAAAGCAGGCTCCGAGATCGTGGTACGAGAGATTATGCAAGTTTCTTTTACAAAATGATTTTAAACGAGGAAGAATTGATAAAATTCTATTTTTAAAAGCAAAAGGATCTGATTCACTAGTTGTACAAATTTACTTTGATAATTTACTGTTTCGTACAAATAATGAAAGTCTTTGCAAGAATCTTGCAAAGTAAACAAGCAGAGAGAAGCACGGGAAAATGAGATTGGACCTCGGGATGATCAAGCGAAGATAACTAAGCAGGAAAGTTCCTCACAAGGTATTACTTTTATAGATTTATGCATAACTACTATATACCATTATAAATACGTGTGCGTAAAGCATAACTGAAGTTTACCATTGTTAAGGAACAACCGAATATTTAAAATTAAAATATGTATTTAATTAGTCAGTAATATGAGATACGTGATTTATTAGTTTCACTAAAATATAAGGATCATGGATATATTTTTTATGTTACAATTTTTTTCCTATCTTTTATTTTTCCACAAATTATTTTTATTTTTATTTCTCTTTTATATATCCATAATTTTTCTTATTCCATTAAATTTTATTTTTCCAAAATTAAAAGCTAATGAATCACTCGTATGGATCTCATACCCAAAGCCACCACAAATTCACATCTCACCAAATTCAAACACAAGAAACCCACAAAAAAAAAAAAAAAAAAAAAAAAATTAAATATCCCCAAATTCAAACCCTAGTCATGAAAAATACCCAAATTGAAAATCACCACCACCACCACCGGCGGCCGGACCCAACAGGCCACAACCACCGGCATCCGGGGCTCGGCGACCGGCGACTACCCGGCCAACCGACCACCACCGCATCGGAGCCCGCACCCAACATCAGCCACGAACCACCAAATTCGTAAAACCCAAAACCCCTTCCGCCTTTGTCTCTCCGGTGCCGTCCACCTCCGTCCTCGACGTCGTCCATCCATCCCACCGGTAACCGCGAACATCCAAAACAGCACAACCTCCTCCGGAACTCGCACACCCAACCTGTTCGCACCACCACATCCACGACCCAACACGGCCGCAAATCATCCGCCTAACCCAAACCTAAAACCCGCGACCCGACGACCCAAACACAAAACCACCCCTCTGTTTCAGTTATGTTCGTCGAGAGGAATGGGGAGAAGCAGCACCGAACCGCGACAGGAGAAGAGGTCGGGTGGTGAGATGTTCCAAAACCCGAAAAAAAAGGGGAGCCCGTTCTCAGGGGGAATTACCTCATTCCGTATTCCTTCTATTGAGGATGCAAATTGGGTGAAGGGATTTGCAGTTTATAGACTTGGTGTGAAAAATATCGAGGAATTCGATGAAATACTGGAACATCAAGAATGGGTTATGATGTATATATATTAAGGGAAAGACGTTATTTTATTTCATTAAAAAAAAAAAAAAAAAAGAAGTATGAAAGGGTTTAAATGGTGGTTCCTAAGGTGAACAGTTCTCTGTTGTTTGTTGATATATATTATGATAATGAGAATGATGATGAGAAAGTGGAAGAATGAAAAGACGCAATAGAAATTGAGAAAGGATATGGATCTATATGCAGTTGAAAAAGGAACAACCTAAACTTGCTACATACCCAAGCCATCTTTCCTGATCCTATCCATTTGTGTTACATTACGCTTTTGATTTTTTTTGGAACTTTATATTTTATATTTTATATTCTTTTTGGTATGTAACCCTCTGTTGGGAAACATAACGATTTTTATTCTTTTATTTCTGTGGAACTCCTAAAAGATCGTATCTCTAAAAACTTGGCTTGTTAATTATTATGTTTTATATTCGAATTTAGTACGTTGGAACTTAACTTTGAGGCTAACTTAGTTTGCCAACTGTTGATCGGAGGGCGCTATAATCGGTATATATTAGTATTGTGTATTTCTACTTTTTGTTAATGCCAACAGGGGGAAATGAATGCAAACTTAACTTAAATTGATCACTTGAGTCCGTCTCACTACTCTCTTCTCGATGTAAGTTTATAAAATTTTATTTCTCGTTCTTAATTTTATTTTCGTTTATTAAAATTAATTTCAATTTTCCTTAATTTCATTTAGGAAATTTAGATTAATACTTTATTTAATTTATTGCTTTATATTTATGCTAATTGATTATTATTGCATTTAGTGAAAGTTTGCTTATGTTGTCATCACCAAAAAGGGGGAATATTGTTGACCCTAAAGTTTTGATGTTGACAAAGCAAACTCCTGACAATTGGTTAAGTTATGTTGCATAATAGGTTCCGAGATCCTTAGAGGGATAATGCTAAGTTAAGGAGATCCTGAGTTGGATAAACTAAGCAACGTGGAATATAAGCAAGTAATTTATCCATGTCAGACACTACATTGAAGAAATAATCATTAAGCAAGGCGAGATCCTTAGGCGAGTTCCTAATGCGAGATCCTCATATATTATGTGGATCCTCGATGTTCCAGAGAAGGAACAAATTGGGAAGTCTTCGAGTGAAGCTTCTAAAGGTGCAACATGAAGACTACAACATATGAGTTTATGTTTAGGATTTATGTAAGTATTTAATATTGTTTATACGTAATTTGGAACGAAAGGAACCTAAGTATTTTGGTACGTTTTAAATGAAATATGTTAACTGTAATTATAAAAGAGTTTTAACTTGGAAAATCTTTTTAATAAATAAAATGAATTTAATTAATAAATGAAACATAGGATTCTGATTTATTATCCTTGTTTCTCAAGTAAAAGATTTTCCATGTTCCTTGAAACTCTCCCCACGTATTTCTGTTTAACGTACATTTAGTGTTTTGATTTGGTCTCCCTTGTTTCTCTCCAACTATGCCCATGTTACTGAGCAGTAACTGTTAGTGGGTAGTTGAGGAGAACATGGGTACCCAACCCTAAGTAAAACTCTCCTATAAAAGGAGAAGAGTTTTGGCTTTTCAAAATACAACTGATTTCTACAAAATCTATCTTAAAGAGCTTAAACGTTTTAAAAGAATCAGTTGGCAAAATAGAGTGTTCCTTGAGTTCCTTATTACTATAAGCTTTATTACGTACTAGAATCTATCTATCATATTGTATTTTGGGTTTAAGGATTGAGTGATCCTTGAGTGACTTAGAGTTAAGTCAAAGAGAGAAAGAGCTACTAAGAGTTTAGTCAAAGAGAGAAACAGCGACTTAGAGTTAAGTCAAAGAGAAAAGGAGCGACTTAGAGTTAAGTCAGAGAGAGAAAGAGTAGCACAGTAATCGAAGGGGATTGCTGTGGGGAACTCGTGTTCGAGAGGAACTCGAGTTAAAGAGTGTATTTGTAATAGAGTTATTGCATTAATACAAAAGAGTAGTGAGGTTCTTCTTGATTAGGGTCAAGAAGGTTCCTCCATTTTATATCTTTCTTCGCTCATTATTCTCACTTTCTTTATTGTTTAAATTCCGCAAGAAACTTACTCAAGTTCCCAAGAAACAATTCACCCCCCTCTTGTCAAGTGTTCCTACTGAACTGTCATCCCTGCAAATCCTCAGTATACTGTTGTGGTATTTCTAATGTTGACAAAGAAGGAATCAGTGTTGTTTCTGGCTTCAGCTTTGGAGAGCTACCTTTTAGGTACTTGGGTGTTCCAATCAGTACCAGAAAACTTCAGGCTGGTGAGTGTGATCAACTGGTGAACAAAATGGTTGCTAGAATTAAAATTTGTAGCTCAAGACATCTCTCTTTTGCTGGAAGAATGCAGCTTGTTAACTCAGTTCTAATGAGTGTCAGTGTGTACTGGTGCCATATTTTCATCCTTCCTAAGAGTGTTATTAGGAAAATTAACTCTGTTTGCAGAGCTTATCTTTGGCATGGTACTTATGATGATAGCAGGCCTGATCCAGTGGCATGGATTAATCTGTGTATGTCAAAAACACAGGGTGGGCTTGGGTTCAGAAACCTTGCTATTTGGAACCAAGCAGCTGTTGGGAAACTGGCATGGTCCATTGCTCAGAAAGAAGATAATTTATGGGTAAAATGGGTGCATGCAGTCTATGTTAAACAGAAGAATTGGTTGGTGTACATGCCCTCTATTGCTGCTAGTGGGGCAGTAAAGTATATCTGCAAAGTCAAACTTGATTGTACCAATAGACTGCATTCTGACTCTTGGCTGACAACCACAAAATATTCTATTGGAGACATGTATAAGCAATTGAGTGAGCAACAGGCTAAGACCAATTGGTCTCATTTTGTATGGAATAGATTCACCATTCCAAAACACAGGGTCATTCTTTGGCTGGCTCTGCAGGACAGGTTAAAAACTAAGGCCAGGTTGTTCCCTTATGGGGTTACTGATGATGATCTGTGTGCTCTCTGTGGCTTACATACAGAGAATAGCTCTCATCTGTTTTTCTCCTGTCACTACAGCACTGAATGTTGTAGGAAAATTCTTCACTGGTTGGGGTTCAACACTCACAGAACAAGCTTGTTCATGATCCTCAAATGGGCTCATAGACATTGTGTTGGTGGTTTTAGAAAGAGAGTTTGTTATGCTGCTGTTGCAGGGGTGGTTTATCAGATTTGGAAGGCAAGAAATTCAGCAATTTGGAATGCTAAGGTTCCATCTTTGGATAGCAGTGTTAACTGTATTCAGTCTGATGTTAGACACAGAATTAAGAGTATCCTAGGTAGGAAAGTGAGTACTAGAGATAAGGATTGGTTATATTCCTTGTAATGTTTCTGGTTTTCTGCTCTTTTGAGCTTTTGTTTTTCCTGCTAAAGTGGAGGGAGTCCTTCCTAGAAGGGTTGTCTCCCTTTAGTTGGGCTTAGTTTGTAATAGTTGGTTGGTTAATATATAAAATCCTCTCTTACTTGTCAAAAAAAAAAAAGTGAGGGAGTTTCTACTCATCTTTAGATACTTCCAATGACAAAGTGAGGGAGTTTCTATACTACCAGTTGAAAAATCCCAATGACACGTGAGGGATATGTCGACACTTCAAGTGATGACCCTTAAGTCAAATGTTATCACTCGGGGGCTCGTGAGACCCTCGCAAAACAGGTCACATACACTATGGCTTGTGTGACGCACTCCGTCCAGTACTTTGACCATCGTCTCATCCCGAGACTCAGTCAAAGTGGTGGCTAACTGTAGACACCTACTTTTGTCCCCATTCCCGAAAGGGAAGGTTCGATGATGAGAACATAAATCTCCACTTGGCAACGCATCTCCTATAAAACGACGAATCTCGATCACCCTTTTCATTTCACCCGAACCTGCTATTTATAGAAACCTGCTAAAAATAGTAACTGCCGTAACAGGTAGTTGCTAAAAGTGGCAAGACATAAAAGATAGAAACCTGTCAAAATTAGGTGTTGCACTCCGACATAAATCCTAAAAGAGATAGAATTTGCAAGAGGAATCCTATTCCTAGTATAATTCGAAAATAAGAGTTACGTATTAATTAAAATCCTAACGAGCCTAGAGTTCGTAACGGGCCCAGACGCATTCCGTCATAAAGTTAATACGCACTAAAAGACTCCGATAAGTATCAAAGACTCCGTATTCCACGAGTCCAAATCTGACAAGGAAATACGGCCCATACCCTATTTTCAACGCCTGGCTGTTTTGGGCAAATTCGACTTAGAGACGAGCTTGCCTTGATGAAGGTGCTAACAATCGATCGAGCTAGATAATTGAAAATGTTGAGAGCAAGATGTAATAGCATAGGATAATTGTCGGTTTATTACTTGGAAATCATGTATGTAAAATAGACAAGACTAAGCCATTTTATAGGCATTCATAACAAGAATGTAATGTTTATGGAATAATTGCCCATTAGATAATAAATACGTAATGAAGGCCGACTTCATCAAAGGTTCGTAACGTCCGTTTTGAGCCCAGCAGTTGGGGAATGCCGTTCGAATAATGCCACCTTGCGCCTTGTTGGAAGCCACGTAAGCAATGCTTGCCACGTATGCCCACGTCACCAAGAGGGTATTTTCCCCCCTAACAATTGTCCCCAAACCCATTTTGAATTTATTCCGGGAAGTTCAAAAAAGGAAAAATGGGTTTCACGGAAGGAAAAAACGGAAACCGCCTCTTAACCTCCCCAACACTGACGGCGTCAAGATCATGATGACTTTTGCCTTGGAGACGCCAACCGTCCATCTGCGCCAACAAATAGGACTGCGCTTCCAACCATCCGCAATCACTTCTGCAATCTCTCTCTTCTCTTTCCCAGAAAAAACGATCGGCGCTCTTTCTCTCTCCTTTTTTCCAGGTAACTGCTCGGCTTCCTTCTTCTTCTCTTCTTCTTTCTTTCTTCGATTCTTTTCATGTCGCAACAAATGGGGACGAAATCCACCCGTGCGAAGAACAAGAGAGTGGTGGTGGAGTGCGATCTGACTGAGGGACCGATTTTCAGCCCTACCCACATTCTGGACAAAAAGAATGCACGGCCGGCCACTTGGGGGAAGCAGGATGTGGAGGCGCTCAGGGAGGAGTGTGGTTTTCCTCCCTCGGCGGTAATTCGTTTGCCGCAGCCCGACGAACGGGCCGATTGGGTATCGGACGGCTGGGTGTGCTTCTATGAGTATCCCTTCAGAATTGGGTATACTTATCCCTTCTCGCCACTGGTGCGAGGAGTTCTAAGGGCACTGGCGGTGCCGCCGGCGCAACTGATGCCGCAGGTCTGGAGGGTGATGCACTTGGTCGACCACCTGGCCGGCAAACTGGACATGGAGTTCCGGGTTGAGGACCTTGTGTACACCTACAAGGTCCAAAATTATGGGGCTGGTAGGTACTTGCTGCATGTCAAGGATGACAGGGAGGCTCTTCTTGGTGCGGACAAGTCGAACGACCGCGGGTGGATGGGTCGGTTCTTTTGTTGTGGAGTTGGCTAGTTTAGGGCCCGACTCCGAATTCTTGACGACGGAGTGGATGGCTAGAGGTATTTTGTTTATTTTTGGTGTTTTTTGGGCTTGTTGATTTGACTTTGTCTCACTTCTGTGTTTTTGTAGGTGCATCCTTCGACACAGTTGGTGTTGGTGCCGAAGCCGTAGAAAAGACTGCTATACTGCTGGGGGTCCCTCTAAAGGACAGAGCTTTCATCGACCTCAAGTTCGAACGCGAGGAGCCTTCTCAAGAAGAAGAAGTTTCTGAACCTACGAACATGTCGACATCAACAGGTAAACATGGGTTAGGGTTAGTTTACATTTTGTTTGGGTTCGTCGCCCTTTTCAATACAAAATGCAAATTACAACTGCTGTGACGAGACTGAGTCGTCAAAAAAATGCTATTAACAGGTACTGGCCCGTCGACACGCTCTCGCAAGGCCCCATCTGCGGATGCATTGCTGAGGAAGAGGCTGGAGTAACTGGGAAGTGTGTCTCGAGCCAAACCCATCACTGTGTTGTCACCACCGAGGCCGCCAAAGGCTTCAACTGACACCACGGTGACGGAGGAGACCAGCTCGCTTTTGCCTGCTGAGAAAAAGTTGTCGCCTCCATCTCGGAAGAGGAAGCTTGCAGTGGAGTTCCCTGACGACTACGGGTCGGCAGATGCGCCACGGGTTCAGCTTTGGCCTGAAGTCGATCGTCTCTGGATGCCGTCAAGCCGGGAGCGCCAGGAGTCTTTGTCCCCAGTAGCTGCAACTGTCGAGAGCGTCTCGGATGCATGGAGGGTATGTGTTTTCTTTTTCTTGTAAATTTCTTCGCCTCTGCCATCCTTATCTCGTTATTTTAGAAACTTTAAATAATTCGCTTTCGCACAGGCCCTGCAATCTGCTCTAGCCACACGTCATCATGTCATTATGTTAGAAGACCAAATAGTAAAACTGAAAAATGACATGAAGAAGGCAAAGCAGGAGGCTGGTCGTCTTGGCGGTGTGGCCAAGGAGGCGACAGCAAGGGCCGAGGCGCTGCAGGTGAGTCAAGAGAAGGGGGCTGCTGAGGTCGCACAGTTGAATGCTGAGAAGGAGTCGCTGGTTGCTGAGGTCGACGAGCTGAAGACGTCTCTCTCCAAAGTCAAGGCGAGGATTTACGAGTGTGCTGGTTACTACACTTGGAAAATGAAAGCCGAGATGATGGAGGAGTTCAAGGCGGGCAAACATGTGAACTGGACTCCTGACGAAGACATTGCTCAGTTCAACACTGCATTCCCCGAGGACTATATCCCCCCTGGTGCCGTTAGCGATGAAGAAGACGTCGAGGAGGGTGCAACTGCAACCAGCCCCGATGTCGAGACGATGGCGGCACCAGGAAATGGCGAACAAGGGGAGAATGCAGGCCCAACAGACCATCATGAGTAGTTCCGTCCCCTCTCCTTAAAAAATTTAAAATTTGAATGCTGTGTTTGTTAAACAGTGGTTTTTTAAACAATGTTTTGTGTGTTCGGCCTTTGGGAAGGTCGAAAAGATATTTGTGGCTGTGTTTCGCCTTGAAGGCGGCAGTCTTTTGAATGCTTTTGGGCTTGTCCAAGGGGGCAAGTCATGTAAATATTTGTGGTTTGCGAATTCTGTGTTGCTTGCTTTGTTTTTGGAAAAAATGTGTTTGGTTTGGTGTTTGTTTTGCCGGTTGGGCACATACCTCGAGTTCGACTTTGGTGACGCCTCCAGCCTGTCAAAGGGGAACCTGCAAGAAATGTATGTTGTAGAAAAATGTAGAGCTGTATTCCATTATGTATGTAATGTACATTGTAGTGTACCAGGCGTTTTTGTAATGGCCTAAATTGTGTTTTGTAGTTTGTAAGATTTGTAATATGTAATGTATACAAGGATTTTTGAATAAAAGAACACTGTTTCCTTTCACTTCATTTTTCTGAACATGCGTACACAAATTGTTTTGATTTCCTGTATGTTGTGTTGTACACTTTGCTTCATCTGTTTTCTCCTTGTCGAATTTTTCACCATGTGGGCACCATACTGTCAACACAGCAGAGCGTGAGGATTGGCCGTTGGTGTAGCCAACGGCCCTCCGATGCTTAAGTCAGTATGGAGAAACATAAAAAATGAGAGGAAATTACGACAAGAAGAAGAAAAGAAAGAGTTCAAGGAGAAATACGGGACGACGTCGAGTCGAGTCTTTATGTTCGTTATTCCTCCTAAGTGTATGCTTATGACGTCGCCACGGTGTTGTTTCTTGTTTTTCATAAGTGTATATAGTTCGAGATGCTCTCGACTTCGTAATACGTCATGCCCACTTTGTCTCGGGGGCGTCGACATAATGACGAAAAATGCTAGAGTACATGTTGTGTCAGAAAAACTAGAAAGCAGAAATTATTCGAGTGTTCAGAAATGGTACAGTTTTAGGTGAGTCCATTCCAACTTCTTGGGATGGGTGCGCCGTCTCTGTCGACTAACTCGTATGCGCCATGTCCTGTTTGTCTCACGATCTGGTAGGGACCTTCCTATGTCGGGGCCAACTTGCCGTGTCGAGGATCCTTTTTGTTTGGGAAGACCTTACGCAGAACCCAATCTCCCTGCTGGAATATCCGAACCCTCACATTCTTGTTGTAGCTGTTCGCGACGGCTTGTTGGTAGGAGGCCATCCTGACTAGTGCCGCTTCCCTCAGTTCGTCAATAGTATCGATGTCATAAGCCAAGACTGAGTCGTTCATTCCTGGTGCCATGAAACTGCTTCTTGATGTGGGGAGTTCGACTTCAGGAGGGATGAATGCCTCACAACCGAAGACCAAGGAGAAAGGAGTGTGGTTGGTCGCCGTCTTTGGCGTCGTCCTGTCGGCCCAAAGGATCATAGGTAACTCGTCTGCCCATCTTCCTTTGGCGTCATCGAGGCGCTTCTTGAGGTTGTTGATCATAATTTTGTTACTTGACTCGGCTTGGCCATTTGCTTGAGGATATCTTGGTGTTCAGGTGTGCAAGGTGATGTTATACCTACTGCAGAATTCTTTGGTTTTGTTGCTGATGAACTGAGAACCATTGTCGCAGGCGATCTCGGAAGGGATACCGAATCGACTAAGGATATTTCGTTTGATGAACGAAATGACTTCAGTATCTCGAACTCGCTTGAAAGCTTCTGCTTCGATCCACTTGGAGTAGTAATCGGTCATTGCCAACATGAAGACGCGTTGTTCCGACGCTTGTTGTAAGGGACCTACTATGTCCATCCCCCATTTCGTGAAGGGCCAAGGGGACAAGATAGGATGGAGTACTTCACAAGGTTGATGAGAGATGGATGCGAACCGCTGGCAGGATTCGCACTTCTTAGCAAAGGTGATTGCGTCTTTCTTCATGGTGGGCCAAAAATATCCCATGGTAAGGGTTTTGTGGGCTAAGCTTCTTCCTCCGGCGTGGTTTCCACATTCTCCATCATGTATGTTGCGCAATGTCGACTCAATCTCGTCATGATCAAGGCATCTCAGGTACGGTTCTGCAACCGACTTTCTGAACAATACTCCATGGATTAGGATAAATCTGGAGGCTTTCATGCGGAAGGCTTTTCGTGGGTGACTCCAGGTGGGGTAGTGTTGTGTTTAAGCCAGTGTATGTAAGGGTCGCGCCATGAGGGCATTTGTGTAGGTTGAGAATGTTCGGTTATGGGCAGGTTATCTTTGGTGATGGCTGGATACATTAAGTGGACTACAGGGATGGAGGTGAGTTTAGGTTTAATGTTTGAGCCAAGATTGGCTAAGGCGTCAGCCTGGGTGTTTTGGTCTCTTGGTATTTGTTGTAAGGTGCATGAGTCGAACTTGTTCACGAGCCTTTTTGCTATTTCTAAGTAGGCCTGCATCTTTGAGTGCTTCGCTGCATAAGAACCGTTAATCTGGCTGATAATTAATAAAGAATCGCAACGTACCTCAAGTCGGCGGATATTCATGTCGAGTGCTAATGACAACCCCAGGATCAAAGCTTCGTACTCTGCTTCGTTGTTGGTAGCTTTGAACTCGCAACAGACAGATTGTACTATGGTGTCCCCTTGTGGCGACTTTGGCACGATGCCGAGGCCTGTTCCTCGTATGTTGGAGGAGCCGTCAGTATGTAGGGTCCATGTAGACGAGGATCCATTGTTGGTCAGTGTGTTGACTTCGTGATCGACTTCGTGTTGGAGGCTCGGGCTGAAGTCAGCCACAAAATCAGCCAGGGCTTGCGACTTGATGGCTGTGCGAGGTTCGTACCGGATGTTGTAACAACCTAATTGTATAGCCCATTTGGACATCCTGCCAGACAACTCGGGTTTCCTCATGATTGACTTCATGGGATAGTTAGTTCTAACAGTGATAGGATGACATTCGAAATAAGGACGCAATTTAACAGAGGCAACGACTAAAGCAAGGACAAGTTTTTCGAGATGAGAGTACCTTGTTTCGGCGCTAAGTAAAGACTTACTGACGTAATAAACAGGTAGCTACTTTCCGTCTTCTTCTCGTACTAACACCGCACTGATGGTCGACTCTGTAACTGCGAGGTATACTTGTAGTACTTCATTGTTTTTTGGTTTGGACAATAACAGGGGGTTTGATAGGTATTGCTTGAGTTGCTGTAACGCGGCTTCGTGTCGGTCAGTCCAGCTGAACTTCTCATTTTTCCTGAGGATGTCGTAGAACAATTTGCACTTGTCGGACGACCTAGAGATGAAGCGGTTGAGGGCAGCCACTCGGCCTGCTAATTTTTGTACGTCCTTCTGATTTCGAGGTGATTGTAGGTTGATGATTGCGCGGATCTGATCAGGGATAGCTTCGATACCTCTTTGAGTAACCATGTAGCCTAAGAATTTTCCAGAAGAGACTCCGAACGAACATTTGGTGGGGTTGAGTTTCATGCTGTACTCTCGCAATACGTCAAAGGCTTGCTGAAGATGCGTGATGTGATCCGAGGCTTTCTTGGATTTCACAAGCATGTCGTCGATGTAGACTTCCATTGTGTCGCCCAGCTGTTTTCTGAACATTTTGTTGACTAGGCGCTGATAGGTGGCGCCTGCGTTCCTTAAACCAAACGGCATGACCTTGTAACAATAAGTTCCCCGCTCCGTGATGAAGGTGGTTTTCTCTTGATCTTCTGAGTGCATCAAAATCTGGTTGTAGCCACTGAACGCGTCCATGAATGTGAGCATCTCGTGTCCCGCAGTAGCATCAACCATGGCGTCGATGTGGGGTAAGGGAAAAGAATCTTTAGGGCATGCTTTGTTGATGTCGGTGAAATTTATGCACACTCGTCATTTCCCATTCTTCTTCCTGACTACGACGACATTGGCCAACCAGTCTGGATATTTCACCTCCCTGATCTCTCCTGTATCTAGTAGTTGCTGAACTTCATCATTGATAATTTGGTTGCGTTCTGGAGTGAACTTCCGCCGCTTTTGTTTGACGGGCATATGTCGGGGGTCGACACTGAGTTTGTGAGTGATGACGTCTGGGCTGATGCCTGGCATATCTTCGTGTGACCATGCGAAGAAATCCGCGTTGGCTTTGAGAAATGTAACGAGCTCCGACCTCATGTCGTCGGATACATCGCATCCAATAAAGACGACCTGTTCTGGTTTCGCAGGATCCAAGATGATCTCGTCGAGTTGTTCAGATTTGGGCTCTTCGTAGCTTGCTGGTTCGGAGTTGGACTGTAATTGCTATAATGAGGATTTGTTTGTGGCCGATGGCTTTAGGGCCGCCTTATAGCATTCTTTGGACTCTTGCTGGTCTCCTTTGATTTCTTGAACCCCCCACCGAGTCGGGAACTTGATGGTTTGGTGATATGTCGAAGGGATGGTCTTCATGTCGTGGATCCAGGGCCTGCCCAAAATAATGTTGTAAGATGAAGGGCAATCAATAACACAGAACTTTACCTGTTGGTTGATCCCTTGTGCATAAACGGTAGGGTAACTTCTCCGAAGGTGGTTTTTGCTTCGCCACTGAATCCTATCAGCACGGTGGATTTTTTGACGACGTCTGTGTCTGGGTTGAGTCCCATCTCTTTGAGGGCGTCGAGCATCATCACGTTAGTTGAGCTGCCATTGTCGACAAGGGCTCGTTTGATCATGCAGTTTCCAACAGGAATAGATATCACCAAGCCGAATGTTTGTCCGAGATGTCCCCTGCATCAGATTCATCAAAAGATATAGGGGTTAGGTATTTGGCAGCTACAGCTCGGACCGGTCTATCTATCTCGTTCTCTCGGGCATGTCTCTTCACTGCAGAATAAGTTAAACCACAAATGTCAGAACCTCCAGCAATGAAATTTACAGTTTTAGTATGAGGGGGAGGTGGAGGAGGTCGAGATGGAGAGTTAGAGTTGTCTTTGTTAACGACGCCACGAGCTTTATCTGACATGACGTCCTTGAGGTAACCATTTTTCAGCAGGTAGGCTACTTCTCTCCTCAACACGACGTAGTCGTTGGTTGTGTGACCGATGTCGGCATGGAAGTCACACCATTTGGAGGGATCCTTCTTCGACTCGGGTTTGCTAGACTTCGGCGGCCATTGCACTGCTTTCCCCATCTTCGAGAGGTGGTTCATCAGACCTACAGTGTCAACACAGAAAGAATATTCGTTAATTTTTGGAGGTAGATCCAGGCCGTTCTTCCAGTCGGAGTCGTCGTCTTCCTCCACCACTGCTATATGTTGAGGTCGGGAATAAGGAGCAGGGCGGTCGTTGGTCCTCTTGGGGTAGGGTAACCGTCTTTCCGTCTTTGAATAATCATTGCCCCCTTTCCGAGAATGGAGAGTTTCTTCCAACCTAACTTGGGCCATTGCTTTGGCTTGAGCATCTTCGAACGTCTTGCAGGGGTATTTGATTAAATCCCTCCAGAGGTCGGTTTCGCCATATAATCCCTGTCTGAACGCATCGATGGCTGTCGGAACATCACATTCAGGAACAATCACCTTCTCCATGATGAACCGGGCTATATAATCCTTCAGGGGTTCGTCAGGACGTTGGATTACTCGGTATAAGTCGCTTGTCTGCTTCTCTAGACATCTGCTGCTGGCGAACTGTTGGTTGAACATGTTGTCGAGGTGAGCAAAATAGGTAATGCATCCATTCGGAAGGCTAGTCAACCACTTCAAGGCGGGCCCAACCAATGTCGAACCGAACCCTTTGCAAAGGCTGGCTTCTCTCATGTGCTTGGGGACTGGAATGGTCATCATCCGCTGCTTGTAGGTCAAGATATGTTCTCTCGGGTCGGTCGTCCTGTCGTACATGGGCATGTTGGGTGGGCTAAATCGTTTCGGGATGTCTATTACATCAATGGGATCAGCATATGGGGAGTCGGCATAACTGTCTAGGCTGGCTTCTTTTATTGGTGTTGGTACACCAGGAATTTTGTTTATCATGGTCATTATTTGTTGGAGTTAGTGATTGGTGTTCTCACAGATGCTGTTGAGCACCGGAACGAGGGGGCTAAATGTGTAGACACCTACTTTTGTCCCCATTCCCGAAAGGGAAAGGTTCGATGATGAAAGCATAAATCTCCACTTGACAACGCATCTCCTATAAAATAAACGAATCTCAATTCCCCTTTTCTTTTCACCCAAAACCTGCTATTTATGGAAACCTGCTAAAAATAGTAACTGCCGTAAAAGGTGGCTTCTAAAAGTGGCAAATCATAAAGGATAGAAACCTGTCAGAATTAGGTGTTGCATTCCAACATAAATCCTAAATGAGATAGAAAACTGCGAGAATCCTATTCCTAATATGATTCGGAAATAAGAGTTACGTATTAATTAAAATCCTAACGAGCCTAGAGTTCGTAACGGGCCCAGACGCATTCCGTCATAAAATTGATACGCGCTAAAAGACTCGATTAAATCTCAAACTCTACGGATTTCAGAAATCCGAATCTGACTAAAGAAAACAGCCCAGACCCTATTTTCAACGCCTGGCTCTGGGCGCCGAAATCTTCGGCGCCCAGGCCTGGGCGCTGAAAATACCTGGGTACGTGTTTTTTCCTAATTCTTTGTGGATTAGAACTCTGCAATTCTATCTTTCCACGAACTCTTCCCTATAAATAAACCCCCTAAATTCGACGTGAAAGGAACACACACAACACATAATTATATTCTGAGTATTGACTCCAACCCTTAGCCTAAGCCTCACGCTGAGAAACTGTTCACGCGTTCTGTCGCAATCGATCCATAAATCGAACAGAACGTATCCTGTCCCATAATTGAGATTCGTTAAATAAAAAGGAGAAATAGCAAAGTCAAAGTGGTTAGTTTTTTGAGAACCGTGACGCACCTCTCAAGGGTGCGTCGTAATGTGTCCCTTTTCGATGATTTAACTGCTTTCCTCGCCCTTTTATGAACTGTTAAACTAACCTAATCTGATTGTTCTATCACGCCTAACAAATATAATATTTTGGGAAATTGGATTATCATGCTAGGTCCTTAATGCAATTTAAATCAGATAATCGCGATCGATCTAGTATTATATGTTGCATATTGCTAAAATCAACTCAGATTAGTTTAATAGTTAACGCATGTCCCTTCAATTATTTATGATGAGCTAGTAAGGATATCCTGCCTCTGGAGTTATCGACGAGCGAAGTACTCCTCTCGGTAGTTACAGTCCCCCGAACCCTCAATCTCTACCTTGCGGGTGTATGTTGAGAGATACCCACACCAGGGATCACAAGGGAACCTACGGCCGTCGTGGTCAAACATAATTGCACTCCCTTTATGTCACGATAACCGGGTTTTGTCAGTTTTTCTCATTGTCATTAAAAACTGAATGGCGACTCCTATATTACTAGTCAATTGGGTGTATACTCACAGGAAATCCAATTACACTTGATTGAATAAAAAGAATCGTCACACCCACGAGGGATGAGGTCACGCATTAGCCTCGTGCTTTTTCGACCCCATCACAGTGGCGACTCCGCTGGGGATAGTGAAGGAAATACTCGTGCTTGTAGGTAATCAAAATAGCCGAAGGGTGAAACGATCCTACCCCGCGTTTATTTCCCCATCAAGTTGGGACGACCTGAAAATCAGCATATTAATGTGAACGGGCAGAACCGCATAACGAATCTCGGCTCCCTCGGGAGTTGGGACTAAGGATACCTTTTCCCGCCAATAGGGGGGTGCATACGCCGCGCATGTTGCCCACTCGGTACTTGTGCAGGTAGTACACCTATCCCGAACCCAATCGCTCGCTCATTAGGTCCCTCTCGCCTGCATGCCCCCTTGGCTTGCACTTGCGGGTTGGCCTTTTGAGCGAAATTCGTCTGTTGAAGACACTACCTCGACCGGGGCATGTGTTGGATCTACGATAGAAGCGGTACCAAGCCAGGCGCAAATAAACTACCCATAGAAGCCTATCATAAACTACGTGGCATATTTAATTTTCAAATCCATGTTTGTAATGTAGTTGTGTGTAGCAAAATATGTGATTGTGTGCGACAAACTATCCTAGAAAACCAATGACCATAAAAATTGCCCAAACATTCATAGACTAATTTGCCAAAGAGTTATACCGAAACACGTGTTCCGCAAACTCGAATGATCGCCACAAAAATAAGCGACGCTCGGGACGGCCTGTAACGAATCCCACAAACGCTGTTACGCGTAAAGGACGTTATTAAGCAAGCACACAAATCGAAGTCGCATAAACAGAAGACAGAAAACGAGAACCAACCAGGGACGCATTTTCAACGCCCCTGGCTGGGCGCCAGAATTTCTCACGCCCCTCGCTGGGCGCTGAAGTTGCTGCTTGGCCTTCTGGTCAAGCGCAGCAGCCTCGGTACCCACGCGAAAGGAAAATACGTAGCACAAAAAAATGTTCGCAAAAAGAATTGCTACGAGGGCGTAAGAAAAACACTCGATTTCAAAAGCGACTCGTAAAAAAATTAATAACTCTTTGTGTCGTTGTTAGGCCTCCTACGACGACAATACCCAACACCAAAACCGAACGTGCTAATAACTATGAATGTCACACGGGCAAGTGTTTCGAAAATCCGAAGAATGACCAAAATAAAAAAAAAACCCAAAAAGTGTACCGACAAAAGAAAGAGTGAAAAACCAATTTAGAGAGTCGCAGTCTAGACTAAGTAATGCTTGAAACTTTGGGAACCTAAAATTTAGCTTATCTTATGCCTAGGACTGGTCCTGCCACTTGGTGCCGATAAGGGAATCAACTGTTAGTGCGTCTCGAAGATACATCGCCAACACCAGGTTTAGTGACTCCAAGCTCCGTCCGTCATCCCTCATTTCAAGGATCTCCGCTTCCCCAACCTCGATTCGCACCTTCAAACATGTCCATCGAAGATTTGCAAGAGCAGATGGCTCAAATGACCCGACTCATGGGCCAACTAAAAATGGAAAATGAAGCTTTAGCGGCTGCGTAAGCCAAAAATGACCTCGATAACGAGAAGAGGATTGAAAAAATGGTCCTACAGCAAACCATGGGGAGCAAATACTTCTCCCTCGATCCTGAACCTTTTCCTGGCACACTACCAGAAAAGTTCAGTTCATCTGACTTACCAAAGTTCAAGGCCACGGACAACCCCCGTGATCATCTACTGAGCTTTGTGAATGCCATGAACTTGAAAGGCGTGGACAAGTCCATGTACTTACCTGCCTTTCCTTTGTCCTTGGAACCTGTGCCGCTCAAATGGTACTATCACCAGGACCCTAAGCTCTTCCAAGCTTGGGAAGACTTTGTCAATGTCTTCATCAAGCAATACTCGTCAAACATGGATTTCCAAGTCACCATGCGCGAGCTGGAAGTTCTCTTCCAAAAGAAAAACGAGGGTTTCACGACCTACTTTGCTAGATGGAGGGACTAGGCGGCCCAGCTAATCAATAGGCCTCCCGAAACAGAATTGGTCCAAAAATTCATTGACAACCTGGACCCGGCTTACAGACAACACCTTAGGTACCTGGGACTTGACACTTTCAAAAGAGTTTATGATGTGGGAATAAAGATCGAGGACGACCTCGCCAAAACCATACAAAGCAAAACCACATATAAGAACAACACCTATAATCGGGGTAACACATCCCAAGCCCAAGAAGTCCATGCTGTAGAAGAGACTCCCGCCCGAAGAAACCCTGGAAGATGGGTTAGAGACCGAAAGTTTGCCCCACTCGGGTCGACTTTGGTACAAGCCTTTGAAAGACTAACCAATCAAGGAAAGTTGAGACCTATAGGCCCCACCCGTGACCCTCCTGTCAAAAGCAAATATTGGGTCGAAGGTACTTACTGCAAATTCCATCAAGGAAATGGGCATGACACTGAAAACTGCTGGAATCTAAAACATACGATCCAGGACATGATAGAGGATGAAGTGATACCTCTCCCTAACGTTGGCAAACCCAACAACAACAAGAGCCCACTCGGCTGTTGTCACATCTCTCTCGACAAACCAGAGAATTTCGACCTCACGGTGTATATTACACCTCAAGGTGCACCACTCGCTGTGGTCCCTATGGATCGAATCGAGAGGGAAGTGTGCGGTGTGTGGAATGATGATGCTGAAGATATTTACCTATCTCAAGTGTCGGGCCAGGACCTCTTCACTGAAACTTGGCCCGGGTATGCTCTCATTGACACCACCCCTCAGGAGCCCGAGGTCGACAACCTCACCCGATCCGGAAGAATATACCAACCGGATATTCACCCACCTCCTATGGACGACATCCCGGTTAGGCAAACTCCTGAGAATGGACTGCACGCCACCGTCGCAGAAGTCATTGAAAATCCCCTCCTGAAACAACTAAAAAGAACCAAGGCCGAGATTACCATCTGGGATCTTATGTGTACTTCAAAGGAACATCGCGAAAAGCTTATTCGCTCACTTGACCTCATCTCAGTACCTACAGATATCACACCTGAGTCATTGGTTAGCCATGTCACGAGAGATGCCGAAGAAAAGGCCATAGTTTTCACCGATAAAGACTTACCCAAAGAGGGGGGTGCTCACAATAAAGCCCTTTACCTAGTGGTTGGATGCAAAGGACAAAACATCCCCCTAGCGCTCGTAGATAATGGTTCGGCGGTTAACGTCTGCCCATTGCGAACCGCCCATTGCTTGGGGCTAGGAAACGATGACTTCCAAACCTCCACGCAAGGGGTACAAGCTTATGATAACTCCCGAAGGCCTGTATTGGGAAAAATCAACCTTACCATACAAACCGGGCCTGTGGCACGCACCACGGAGTTTCAAATAATCGACATCAAGCCCACTTTCAACCTCCTCTTGGGGCGACCTTGGCTCCATGACTTAGGAGGTGTGGCTTCTACCTTGCACCAAATGGTTAATCTTAACCATAACGGGGTAATACTAGAAATCCGCACCCCTCCTCTCGACGTCAGTTGCACTATGGTTGGAACGGCCGAAACTGCAGACGACCTTTACGGGTTTCAAATGGAAGAAACAATCCAGTTCATCGAAGATTATGACCCAGCATTCCTAGACCCGCACGCATCCCGAGTCATCCCTAGAATGCTGTTAGCTCAAGGTTATTTGCCAGGAACCCCATTGGGCATAAGGAAGAAGGAATACACATTCCATCCTTTTCCCGACAAATCTACTCCCTTTGGCTTAGGTTATGAACCAACGGAGGAAGATATTGTTGACCGCCTATCTAGGCTACGCCTTAACAAAGCCAAACAAACCACCCTCCTTCCCCCATATCAAAGGACCCTTAACGGGATGTTCGTTCGGGAAGGAGAAGAACACCCATGCTGTGATTTCCCTGAACCCTTCGTTCAGGATGGCTTGCTAAAACCCGGATTTGAAATTTTCCATGACTGCCACACCTTGGATGAGGCACCCCACCTCACCAAGACTAAAGCAGCTGAAATATTGGACAACCAGGCTCTATGGACATTGTTTAACGAATCGAGGCCTATGGAGAACGAGACTGTGATGACTACCCTAGATTTACAAGATGAAGGTTTCGATCCAACTCGGTTAATCTCTCCTGCATCAACACTAGAAGAGGTCGAGAACGGATGGGTGAAGACATATCAGTGGGTCAATGCAAAAGGAATGGAATTCAAGATGAGTACCGGTGAAGGACCGAAGTTTTATGAGACTAAACCCCAGGCTTGAGCCACATAGAGCACCATTAGTAAAAAGCGCCTAGTAGTTCTTTAGATTGATAGAAAAATAATAATAGAGACTTTAGATGGTCTTAAGGCCCCTTAGAATATGGGTCAGTTTTATTTCAGTGTGTTTTCCTTACTTTCCGAATCAATAAAGGGGTAATATTTCTCCTAAAATTTTTATTCTAACACTAAATAAACACCAAATGTACTTGCAAGATACAAAAATAAAGAGGCGGCCCACTCCAGGCCCAACAAACAAAGCCAACTCGGTTTTGAAATAACCCCATGGGAACCAATTCCCGAAACCCACAAAATAAACCACACCATCCCATTCATATCCCCAAAACCTAAAAAGCCAAACCAGTGTCATCATAAGAGTCAATCCATGCAACCCATAGTCAAAGGAAATCAAAATCCAAAACAATACAAATGTTACCAAAAAAAAAACAGATTCATAAAACATAGATTCCATCATACCCTTCACTAACAACACCTGAAAAACCTACACAAAGATCTTCATAACTTCCGTACCCTAACCCCATTTTAAAAACTGTTTCGAGTCACGAATAGAAAAAATTGATTCGGACAAAAACGCATTTCACGCTAACAGTCAAAAAGCCTCCAAAGTAGCCACAAAATTGGCCCTTAAATACGAGCAAAATATCAAGGCACAAAAAAAGAGAAAGAGAAAGAAATGCAAGAACATGTGAAGCAAAACGTCAAAAATTGACCGCCCAAGTCATTTTCAGCGCCCAGGGCTGGGCGCCGAAATTTCTGACGCCCCAGCCTGGGCGTTGAAACTCTCTGCCTGACAAATTTTTTTTTCCAGAAGTGCTCGTCATTTTATCCGCACACAACGGAAAAATAACGAACACTTGGGGGGTACAGTACGTATCCAAATAGGCTTACCAACCAAGAATATAGCCATACAAATTAGTCGAATTTCGAATTTCATATTTTACATGACTTATGGCAAAAAAATGGCAGATGAAAATAATGATAATACTTCACTCATTTGACCGACTAAGTAATATGTTTCCACCTCAGGGCATATCTACCAAAATTCGGCATACTAGAACTAATTCAAAAGCTAGAACTACGCGCGACCTGATTCTGACAAGATACGTAGGCAATCCTTACCAAGGATTCGGTAAACAAATAAAAAAAAAAAATTCTTTGTGCAAAAAGTGTTAGACATATAAAATACATAAAAAAAAGAGGAGAAACAAAAATAAATGAAATATGAAAACTAAAAATACGCCTTTATTAAAATATAATAAGAAGGAAAACAGAGTGCTAAAAATAAAAACAAACACGACTGAAATAAATGGAGGGCACCTACACCCTAGCAAGAACTACACTACTCTAGTTCTTCTGGATCATCAAATAAAGTCTTGTAGAGGGCAATATTCGCAGGATCCACCCCCACAGTCTTCTGCGCTGCCCCAATGTCAATCTCCATAAGAACCGGATCCTGGACAATAACTTCCAAAGATGCCAAGGCTTCAGAAACATTCTCAGTTATAGCCCGCTCAGCCTCGAGGGCACATGCAATGGTGGGAGAAGGATTATTATCATCAACTAGACTAGCCACTGTTTCTACAGGCGGCTGAGCCTTCCTAACCCATACATTGTTCCGGCGACGATCTCCGCGAGAGCTTGCATTTCTTTTAACAACAGCAGGCCCCTTCATGTTAGGCATCTTTTTAGGCCTGAAATTGGAACGGGGAGGAACTTCCTTTCGCTTTCGATCAGGACGAGCTTTCACAGTCTTAACACTATAGGTATGAGGTTTGGCAGAATCAGGACCCTCATAATTAACACGAATACGAGGTATCAAAAGCTCAGCCGACTCCCCATTACGAGCCTCGGTCCTCACATCTTTGTCATCGGAGCTCATCCACAACTTGTAGTTTTCAGAAAGACCCACAAAGCCATTTGTAGCTACGGCCCAACGCGGGAGACCATCATAATACTTAGCCCACGCTAAGACTCGTGTTTGTGAAAAGGCCGCTACCTTAGGTGGTACCGTATCAGAAAAGGGGATAGTCTGCCTTAAACCATATTGACGCATGACTCGGTAAGGGAAAATATAAACGGGACGAGATAGCCCCAACAAAGAAACATAAACCGATACATCAGAACCCCCTGTCATAGTAGTCAAACCCCACCATGGTACCACCCACTTAATAGAACAAATGCCATAAGTAAAAAAGGAGGTCCATTCGGCCTCGTCCTGGCCTTGGTGCAAGTATTTTCGGTTACCCAAGGCTATAGGGCGATAATGTTTAGGATCGGCAGGAGCTTCCAAAAGTCTAAGCCGTTCCGCAAGCCAAATCTGCAAAAACAGGTACGATCGAATCAAAAGAATGAAAAAAAATGGTCCCTGGGGCGCAGTTTCAACGCCCAGGACCAGGCGCCGAAAACTCCAGCGCCCAGCCTTGGCGCTGAAACTCAGCCCCAGGCAGAAAAAATATATGCAAAAGGGACGTATACGTGCGCAAGGAAAAATCGATCACCTGCAGTAATAGGGGGCTTCCCTTAAAATGTTCGGATTTGGCATCCTTCTTCAACTCATCCGCACTCAGCAAGGTCTCGGCAACAACCAACGGCATGATAGAATAGCAACTTTCCATCTGGCTAATCAAGGGGATCAACCTTATGTCACCGAACTCACCATTGTTATTCGATAGCAAATAATGATTCAACAAGCAAAATACAAGGGCTCGAATATTCAATTTCTGTTCGGTCATATTCTTACTAGGCCTAAAGTGATGTTTTACAAGTTTTGCCAAGTTAACCTTATCATCTACAACAATTTTAGCAAACATGTTATCATCTAGCCCTAGGAAAGCCCTTATGGTTGTTTTACCCTCTTCAATAGTGTCAGGGGTAACAGGAGTAGCGTTAGTAGGATAACCAAGGATCGCAACAAATTCATCGGGCAAAGGACATATTTCGTTGCCCCGAAAGGCAAAAACATGATGATCGGAGTCCCAAAAGCTTAGGTCAGCATGCAGAAAGTTATAATCAATATTAATTTGTTGTAAGCCTAAAAGTGCCTCTAAGTGGTATTCTTTTAACAAAGCTTTTTCTGTGGGAGTAAGGGCCCGTAGCCAACACCTAACAGTCCGTTGGAGTGAGAAAGTAGGGATCGACATGGCAAAAGTAATAAATAATTAAAGCACAACAAAAAGAAAAGAAAGAATTTGAGAGTAGTAGAAAATAGGGACGTATCTAGCCCCTATATATAGCTGAACGCACCCAATGACATCCTGATCCCATTCGGAAACATGTTAGGAAATCCGAAAGTCAAATATTACCAGGAAAGGACTTTCAGCGCCCACGGCTGGTGTGAGGGGGTCGAAAAAGCGCGAGGCTAATGCGTGACCTGTCCCTCGTGGGTGTGACGATTATTTTTATTCAATCAAGTGTAATTGGATTTCCTGTGAGTATACACCCAATTGACTAGTAATATAGGAGTCACCATTCAGTTTTTAACGACAATGAGAAAAACTGACAAAACCCGGTTATCGTGACATAAAGGGAGTGCAATTATGTTTGACCACGACGGACGTAGGTTCCCTTGTGATCCCTGGTGTGGGGATCTCTCAATATACACCCGCAAGGTAGAGATTGAGGGTTCGGGGGACTGTAACTACCGAGAGGAGTAATTCGCTCGTCGATAACTCCAGAGGCAGGATATCCTTACTAGCTCAGCATAAATAATTGAAGGGACATGCGTTAACTATTAAACTAATCTGAATTGATTTTAGCAGTATGCAGCATATAATACTAATTCGATCGTGATTATCTGATTTAAATATCATTAAGGGACCTAGCATGATAATCCGATTTCCCAAAAATATTATATTTATTAGGCGTGATAGAACAATCATATTAGGTTAGTTTAACAGTTCATAAAAAGGGCGAGGAAAGCGGTTAAATCATCGAAAAGGGACACATTACGACGCACCCTTGAGAGGTGCGTCAGGGTTCTCAGAAAACTAACCACTTTGACTTTGCTATTTCTCCTTTTTATTTAACGAATCTCGATTATGGGACAGGATACGTTCTGTTCGATTTATGGATCGATTGCGACAGAACGCGTGAACAGTTTCGCAGCGAGAGGCTTGGGCTCAGGGGTTTTGAGTTAATACTCAGAATATATTATGTGTTGTTGTGTGTTGTTTCACGTCGAAACTAGGGGTCTATTTATAGGGAAGAGTTCGTGGAAAGATAGAATTGCAGAGTTCTAATCCACAAAGAATTAGGAAAAGAAACGTACCCAGGTATTTTCAGCGCCCAGGCCTGGGCGCCGAAGATTTCGGCGCCCAGAGCCAGGCGTTGAAAATAGGGTCTGGGCAGTTTTTGTTTAGTCAGATTCGGATTCTAAAATCCGTAGAGTTTGAGATTAATTTGAGTCTTTTAGCGCGTATCAATTTGTGACGGAATGCGTCTGGGCCCGTTACGAACTCTAGGCTCGTTAGGATTTTAATTAATACGTAACTCTTATTTCCGAATCCTTTGCAGTTTTCTATCTCATTTAGGATTTATGTTGGAATGCAACACCTAATTCTGACAGGTTTCTATCTTTTATGATTTTGCCACTTTCAGAAGCTACTTTTTTACAGCAGTTACTATTTTTAGCAGGTTTCCATAAATAGCTGGTTTCGGGTGAAATGAAATGGGGAATCGAGATTCGTTTATTTTATAGGATATGCGTTGTCAAGTGGAGCTTTTATGCTTTCATCATCGAACCTTTCCCTTGCGGGAATGGGGACAAAAGTAGGTGTCTACAGTTAGCCCCCACTTTGACTGAGTCTTGGAGTAAGACGATGGTCAAAGTATTAGACAGAGTGCGTCGCACAAGCCATGGTGTATGTGACCTGTTTTGCGAGGGTCTCACGAGCCCCCGAGTGATAACATTTGACTTAAGGGTCATCACTTGAAGTGTCGACATATCCCTCACGTGTCATTGGGATTTGTCAACTGATAGTATAGAAACTTCCTCACTTTGTCATTGGAAGGATCTAAAGGTGCGTAGAAACCCCCTCACTTTGCCATTGGAGGTAACTACAGTTGTTTTCGAAATTAAAGCTGTAAAGTGTAATTGGGCCTGGCCAAGCCCAATCACGAGGTAAAACGTTTTTAAAGATTCTCATTTTCAGGGCTGGCTAAACGAGAAAACCCCCTTGTTTTTATAGGAAGTAAAACGAAGGAAAATCCAGTACCCTTGTTTTTATAGGAAGTAAAACGAAGGAAAATCCAGTAAAAGTTATCGCTGCAGCGACTAAGGACCTGCGCTGTTAGTGACGCAGACCCCGCCCGCTGAAGGTGGGCGAGCCTGTCCTCTGAGGGGGACCCCCCGCCGATAGAAGTGGACGAATCTGTTTGATGTTTTTGAAAATAAGGACCTACGCGGTTTGTGACGTAGACCCCGCCCACTGAAGGTGGCGAACCTTGTCCGCTGAGGGTGGACACCCCGTCCGCTGAAGTGGACGAATCTGTTTAAATTTTTTTTGAAAATAAGGACCTACGCGGTTTGTGACGTAGACCCCGCCCGCTGAAGGTGGCGAACCTTGTCCGCTGAGGGTGGACACCCTGTCCGCTGAAGTGGACGAATCTGTTTTGAAATTTTATTTTGTTTTGTTTTTTGAAAATAAGGACCTACGTGGTTTGCGCCGTAGACCCCGCCCACTGAAGGTGGCGAGCCTATTTTAAATTTGAAGTTTTTATTTCTTTCGAAAACTGAGGACCTGCGCGGCTAGTGACCCAGACCCCGCCCACTGAGGGTGGGCGAGCCCATTTTGAACTTCTTATTTTGCCTATGGAGAAGGGCTTTTGTGATTACAACCTGTTGGTGGGTCGTAATATTTCTTAATTAGATGTGTCCTATGAGTGGGTCCACACTGTGTATATTTTTGTTTAACAATATTTTTTTTTCGAGATATCCAAACATGGTATGGTGTATGGCGCAGTCTAGGAATGTGATTTTGATCGCGCGCCCCTCGTTGGGGTTTATTTTTTCGCGAGCCCCCAAGCACTGGGGCTTGTCGGTTGTTTTTCGCATCTTGTAATCATGTTTGGGGTCATGCTCGTATGTGCGAGCGACCTTTGTAGTGGTGTGCTACTCTTAACAAAGTCGTGAGGTGCGACTTTCAGCAATTTTCAAGTCGAATGAGTATGGCAGGGCCCACTAGTAGTTAGGGCCTTTTTTGAGCATGGGTATATTTTTGGCGCCCAGGCCTGGGCGTTGATATAATTCACGCCCAGGTGGGGCGTTGAAAGTGTTGTTCGGGCTGGTCTTTTGATGACACAGTTGGCCTCTTGTTCATTCGTTTATTTCACTTGGAAGTTCTATGTATTCTCTTTTCTTTTGTTTTTTCTTTGTTTTTAGAACGTGATGATTTTCTTTGAGAAGCCGTAGCCGATTGGTGGACTACGGTGCTTGTCGATTCGGGGCAATTATTTTAAGGAACTGTTGCTCTTAAGGCGTACAGTTATTGCGATAGTCGGGCGAGTCTATATGGCCCGAGGAACATACCTTGAGGTGTAAGACTTTGATCGCTCTTATATTTTTTTGAACGTGTTCGTGAATGATGATATGTATGTGCGAACGAGCGTTCATAGAATGGCCGTTGTGTGCGGTCCATTAATCAGTTTGCTTGAATCATTTTTTTTTGAGCAATGACTGATTTTGAATAGTTTGCTTAGAAGCTTGATAGGGGTCAGGTCCATTCATGAAGTGGGCTCAAACATCGTGCCCTTTCGATTGTTCAAACATTTGCCTCGAGATTTTTTATTTTGCCATGGTTGTTTCGTAGCTTGGAGCTCCCAAGTATGCATGTTGGGACGCTTCCTTTTGGCGTACGATTTTGTAGGTTCCTTCGAGAAAGGTGCCTTGGGGTTCCGCTCGTGTAGGTGCGAGCTATCCTTTCCGTAGTAGGTAATATTTTGCTACCTTCAATCCTTAATGTAGAAGTAGTGTGGCTTGCATTCTGAATTTGAGGCGACAAGTAGTCTTTGCCTCTTTTACACATGCTTTTGGTTGTGCCTGTATTAGTGCAATATGCCTTACTCCTTTTTTAGACTTGTACCGTGGGACGGCTGATCTTATGGTGCGACGTAGGCTTGTGTGGCCCAACGGCGTATCTTAGAACATTCCTCCAAGTGTTGGGATATAACATTATTATTTTTTGCATTGGATTACTTCATCATGCCTCGTTCAGGTGCTCGAACAAGTGTAGCACCTTCTGCGTGGGTTTGCACGGCTTATTACTTCGTTCGATGCGAGGATTCATAGGTGTTTCTTCCCTTATTTTTATATCTGGGCAAAACTTGGCTAGCAGAAAGATTCAGCGCCCTGGCTGGGGCGTTAAAGATATCGGCGCCCAGCTTTGGGCGTTGAAATCGATTTCTGGGTATATTTTGATGATTTTTTTTTCTTTCGCTTTTGCTTTGGAACGAGGTAGACTGTGTAACGGGCGCTTGTAGGGCGAGCGTTATGTGCAGTAGCTTGATCGGAGTTTTGGTGACTCGCGATTTTCAGTTACCCTTGTTAGTGGGGCGACTTTATATATTCTAAGTAATGCTTAGAATTTGGGAGGGGTTGCAGCCATTCTAAGGTTCGTTTTACATGATTAAAGCTTAGGATTGTGCCCCTATGATGTATGTATAGCATTAGCGTCGAGAATTTGCGATAAAATCGTCATTTCGAGTATTTTTAGAGTGTTTTTCTCAAGCCCCCAACTGTAGCTACGGGATTGGCTTGGTGCTATAATGCTTGGCATACGCTTTTATGCATTCATGGTGACATGGATCACGAATAGTTTGAACCAGACTCGTTTTAGTGCGAGGTGCGTTCGAGTAGTAATTTGCTACTTTTCTTGTAAATTTCGTATTCTGCGACATTGCCATGGTCAAGGTAGCCACATGTTGAAGTGTGCCTTGACCAAAAGTTAGGTGTCTTTCTTTACCCATAACCGCACTTGCAACATCGAGATGAACGCATACTTAGCTTAAACCAACGACACTTTATTATGTTCGAAGAAGTCTTTTAAAAATCATTTGAATTTTTTTTTAAAATCCGAGTCCTACTGTGTACAATCCGAGGTGTCCTAAGTAGGTTGACTTATAGCAGGGTTCGTACAGGAGTACATTAGTGAATCAAAATACTGTTACGATTTTTGGAATGCTGTCTAAGGATTTGCTGGAAGCCAGGGTGCAGGTGTCAAGACATACTTGTGCCCGTGTGGCACATGCTTTGGGCTTTTAGGGCCATCTTTTCCAGAATTGCGGGAATATGAACCGCTTTCAAATTGACTTAGATTTACTTGGTGTAGGTCTGTACAAAAGGTCAAGGTATACTTATTTCTTTCCCTAGTTCAATCTTTTAGCCCCCAATTGCTATTATGTCTTCCCTTTAATGATACTTTTAGATTTCGATTTTAGATGCCCGTGCCATATGTTTGAGTAGAGTGAGCCTTGGTTAAGCGCCAAGTTCTATTGACAATGTCTGATTTTTTTTTTCAAAGGAGATTAGCAAGCCTTTGAATTACCATGAACGGGTGCCCTGAGTTCGAAGGAACGATGGGGCGATGCCGTAGAACAACCCTCTTTATTGCAAGCTTACTGCCCTTACTATTTGTTGGCGATCATGACTGTGTCTAGGGGTGAAAGAAAGTCTTTAAGCGAACGACTATGTCTAGTGGTGAAAGAAAGTCTTTAAGTGAGTTAGTTTGTTTTTAGGGAGGGTCAAGTCGAGTATTTTAGAGGTCATGGACGTTTGCGCTAGCCCCCATTCAATTGAGGCAAAGCGGTCTTTTGAGTCTTGGCTAAGTGCCTAGGAGTGCGAGTGCTCCTTCTGGCAAGGGTACATGCCCTTATTAATTTTCGATGTGTGCTTATTTTGGCGTATTGATGGCTTGGATTCTTGCTTTGACTTAAATTTTTCTTTCGACTTGGATTGCAAGTAATTAAATTTCAATAAGGGACTTCTATTCTTTATTCTTGTTATTCTATAGGCTTTTAATATTTTTGCAAATTGGTTGGACCGAATCATGGATTGCCTACGTATCCGCCTTAAATAATTTTAATTTGGAATCAGATCTTGCGTAGTTCTTAGCCTAGAAAATGGTTTCTTGGAATGCCGATTTTAAACAAGTACGTTCTGAGGTGGAAACGTATTATTTGAAATAGGATGAGATAAGTGAAGTTCATTATTATTTTAATCTGCTGCTTTGCCGTAAGCCAAAAATTTATTTTATATTTTTCGTTTGAGTACATGTATTTTTTTGGTGGTACGTATATCTGAATACGTGCTGTACCCCCCAAGTGTTCGTTATTTTTCCGTGCATGTGCGGATAAGACGACGAGCACTTATGGACAAATTTTAGCAAGCAGAGAGAATCAGCGCTCAGGCTGGGGCGCTAAAGATTTCGGCGCCCAGCTCTGGGCGCTGAAAATGATACCTGGGCAGATTTTTTTGGTTTTGTGCCAAATATTTGTGAATCTTTATTTTGTGCGCTAAATGTTCTTTTTCTTTTTAAACGAATTTTTAAAGGCGCTTTGCAAAGTTCGTTTTTTTTATTATTTATAATTTTTTGTACTTTTCAGTTGTCTTCTTTTTTTATTCGTGACTCAAGACGGTTTGAAAGATGGGTTGAATGAGATAGGGTAATTTGTATAGGTTTTGGTCAAGCATAAGGATTACATCTGCTAGGATTCACATTTTACGGCCTCAAGCTAGTGTCATGAGCTTACATCGACCAAGGACAACGAGTAGCATGGGGACGGCTCAAGGGTATATCAACAGGATGTGTCTGAACAAGGTATACGGTTATTATGCTAACGGTGGTGTAATAATGGGTTTTGGGCTTTGGAAATGATGGGTATGACGCACGTGTCAATGGCCGTGCGTGGTTTGCGGTTGACAACAAGTTCAAGAACAAGAGTCGAGGTAATGGTTTCTTGGGTCATGGCAATGTGAACATGGATATGTTAAATGAGCTGAACAGGGACCCCAGAGCGAAGGCGTCTAAGAGCATAAGGATTGGAAAGGGTAGACATCGTAGAATTTTATGATTTGGATTGGTTGACTCAATTCTTTTCCTCTGTTTACTTAGGTAAATGTTGCACTACGGGATAAGTATTCCATGGCTTGCTCTTTTCGCTCTCCCTTTTCTCTTTCTATTTTTTCTTTCTTTTTTCCTTGGGATTCCCCCCCAACATAAATTCTTTAATTTTTAATTTGGGCTAAAAGGTAGATGGTTGTGGTCTTTGAGTCACGAGGCGAGACTGAGTGAGCCTCGTTTGGTAGGCCTATAGTGGACCTTTAATTTTAGTAGGCCTAGGGTGGACCTTTAAATTGTCTTACTTTGCAAGCGTATTTAGTCGTTTCTTAAAATATGCAAATAGTGTAGATTCAAAATGTTGTTTTTACCTTATTGAATTTTAACGAAAGAATTACATCGAAAGTAATTTTTGTTTCTTTGAGATTCCAGTTTCTGGGATTTAATTGGAAGTTGTGATTTAGACTCAAACTTTCATTAATCTTTCTGATTATAACCCGTGTATGAATACAAGGAGGTGGCCTAGACTCAAAATAATGACGTGGCGTAAGCCTATAATACTTGACCAAGCGACTCTCAGACTGAGGCTAATTGGACCATAACTTTCGTTGGTTGACACTTTAGATTTTAACCTTTGGGTGTTTATTCGTCATGCGCCATTTTGCTTAATGTTGGCAAGGTAGTTAATTGGGGAGATCGAATTTTATTTTTGCAAGACTAGAGTCATTAGTGCGGCTTCTCTTTTAGTGTGTATCGCTTTTACCCCAATGGTTGTCTTATGGCATGCCGATTTGGGTATTTTCATGGTTGGTCATGTTGCATTCATGGAAAATCTTTTAGTCCCTACTTAGTAGTATTTCATGGAGTGAGTGACTCGAGAGGACTATGATAGTCGTGACCCGATGTGATCCTAAGCCCTGAGGCCATTAATTTTTGCTAACGGTATTGACACCTTAGGTTCACTTTGGGGTTTGTGCGACTATGGGGGAATGATTTTCAGAATGTGACCGTTTCCATTTTGCAAATACCATAGTATATTCTTTTTATTGGTGAGAGAGTATTGAGGCCGTGGAATCTTAGCAAGGGATGACAAATACATATGGGTGCTTATTGATTTAAATGTTAGGAAGGGAGGCTCAATATGGTTTAACCTTTTAACTTGCAGAACGACACCAAGCATTAGGACCGATTCTATGGATAAGACAACTAAGACTTAGGATTTGGATTGTATTTTGGCATAGCCTAGTCTAGACTCGGATTTATTTGAACATTTATTTTTTCTTGAAGACTTTATTCGAACATTATTTTTTTTGAATACTTCGCCCATTGTGACATTCAAGGTCGTTTAATTAGCATGCTCGGTTTTGGTGCCGAGCATTGTCGTCGTAGGAGACCTAACAACGACACAAAGAGTTATTTATTTTTTTATAAGTCGCTTTTAGAATCGAGTGCTTTTTCATACGCCCTCATAGCAATTTTTTTTGAAAAGTTTTTTTTTTGCTACGTATATTTTTTCATGCACCGGCACCGAGGCTGTTGTGGCTGACCAAAAGGCCAGGCAACAACTTAAGCGCCCAGCAGTGGGCGTGAGAAATTTCGGCGCCCAGCCAGGGGCGTTGAAAATGCGTCCCTGGCTGGTTCTCGTTTTCTGTTTGCGTATACTTTGTTTTTGCGACTTTAATTTTGCGTGCTTTCCTTATAACGTCCTTTATGCGTTGTGCAGCGTTCGTGGGATTCGTTACAGGCCATCCCGAGCGTCGCTTATTTTTGTGGCGATCGTTCGGGCTTGCGGAACACGAATTTTGGTATAACTCTTTGGCAAATTAGTCTATGAATGTTTGGGCAATTTTTAAGGTCGTTGGTTTTCTAGCATTATTTGTTTAGCATTATTCGTACACACAATCATAACATAGTCACATAGTTCGCTACACATAACTACATTACAAACATGGATTTGAAAATTAAATATGTCATGTAGTTTATGATAGGCTTCTATGGGTAGTATTTGCGCCTGGCTTGGTACCGCTTCTATCGTAGATCCAACACATGCCCCGGTCGAGGTAGTGTCTTCAACAGACTAATTTCGCCCAAGAGGCCAACCCGCAAGTGCAAGCCAAGGGGGCATGCAGGCGAGAGGGACCTAATGAGCGAGCGATTGGGTTCGGGATAGGTGTACTACCTGCACAAGTACCGAGTGGGCAACATGCGCGGCGTATGCACCCCCCTATTGGCGAAAAAGGGTATCCTTAGTCCCAACTCCCGAGGGAGCCGAGATTCGTTATGAGGTTCTGCCCGTTCACATTAATATGCTGATTTTCAGGTCGTCCCAACTTGATGGGGAAATAAACGCGGGGCAGGATCGTTTTACCCTTCGGCTATTTTGATTACCTACAAGCACGAGTATTTCCTTCACTATCCCCAGTGGAGTCGCCACTGTGAGGGGGTCGAAAAAGCGCGAGGCTAATGCGTGACCTGTCCCTCGTGGGTGTGACGATTATTTTTATTCAATCAAGTGTAATTGGATTTCCTGTGAGTATACACCCAATTGACTAGTAATATAGGAGTCGCCATTCAGTTTTTAACGACAATGAGAAAAACTGACAAAACCCGGTTATCGTGACATAAAGGGAGTGCAATTATGTTTGACCACGACGGCCGTAGGTTCCCTTGTGATCCCTGGTGTGGGGATCTCTCAATATACACCCGCAAGGTAGAGATTGAGGGTTCGGGGGACTGTAACTACCGAGAGGAGTAATTCGCTCGTCGATAACTCCAGAGGCAGGATATCCTTACTAGCTCAGCATAAATAATTGAAGGGACATGCGTTAACTATTAAACTAATCTGAATTGATTTTAGCAGTATGCAACATATAATACTAATTCGATCGTGATTATCTGATTTAAATATCATTAAGGGACCTAGCATGATAATCCGATTTCCCAAAAATATTATATTTATTAGGCGTGATAGAACAATCATATTAGGTTAGTTTAACAGTTCATAAAAAGGGCGAGGAAAGCGGTTAAATCATCGAAAAGGGACACATTACGACGCACCCTTGAGAGGTGCGTCAGGGTTCTCAGAAAACTAACCACTCTGACTTTGCTATTTCTCTTTTTTATTTAACGAATCTCGATTATGGGACAGGATACGTTCTATTCGATTTATGGATCGATTGCGACAGAACGCGTGAACAGTTTCGCAGCGAGAGGCTTGGGCTCAGGGGTTTTGAGTCAATACTCAGGATATATTATGTGTTGTTGTGTGTTGTTTCACGTCGAAACTAGGGGTCTATTTATAGGGAAGAGTTCGTGGAAAGATAGAATTGCAGAGTTCTAATCCACAAAGAATTAGGAAAAGAAACGTACCCAGGTATTTTCAGCGCCCAGGCCTGGGCGCCGAAGATTTCGGCGCCCAGAGCCAGGCGTTGAAAATAGGGTCTGGGCAGTTTTTGTTTAGTCAGATTCGGATTCTAAAATCCGTAGAGTTTGAGATTAATTTGAGTCTTTTAGCGCGTATCAATTTGTGACGGAATGCGTCTGGGCCCGTTACGAACTCTAGGCTCGTTAGGATTTTAATTAATACGTAACTCTTATTTCCGAATCCTTTGCAGTTTTCTATCTCATTTAGGATTTATGTTGGAATGCAACACCTAATTCTGACAGGTTTCTATCTTTTATGATTTTGCCACTTTCAGAAGCTACTTTTTTACAGCAGTTACTATTTTTAGCAGGTTTCCATAAATAGCTGGTTTCGGGTGAAATGAAATGGGGAATCGAGATTCGTTTATTTTATAGGATATGCGTTGTCAAGTGGAGCTTTTATGCTTTCATCATCGAACCTTTCCCTTGCGGGAATGGGGACAAAAGTAGGTGTCTACAGCTGGGCGCCGAAATGTTTAACGCCTGGCCTTGGGCGCTGAAAATGCAGCCCAAGGCCCAGATTTCACAAAACACGGAACAGGAAAGGACTTAAGACCGTGTTGCTAAACACGAGGCCCTATTGCAAGTAGGATCAAACCCAAAGCACCTTTAGCTCCCAAATAAGCAAGAAAAAATATAAACATTAAAACTTGATCGAAACTTAGACTCGTTTCAGAAAATGCTTATGTACACTTTTCAAAAAAAAACAAGTTAAATATCATGGTCATTCTTCGAAACACCAAAAATATGTGTCGTCAAGTCATTGGTTTTCCAAATAAAAAATGTTTGTCTGTCAAAGGGTTAATCCGGGCCAAGCTAAAACCGGATGTCACCTGAAAACTAAAGTCGCACTCCACGGCTTCGCTAAAGTAGCACACTACTATAAAAGGTCGCTCGCACATACGAGCATGACCCCAAACATGATTACAAGATGCGAAAAACAACCGACGAGCCCTAGTGCTTGGGGGCTCGCGAAAAAATAGACTCCAACAAGGAGCGCGCGATCAAAATCACATTCCCGGACTACGCCATACACCATATCATGTTTGGATATCTCAAAAAAGAACAACAACAGGTTCGACCTCATCGAAAGGACGTCACTGACACTTGTGCACGGTCCTCTGATCAAAGACCAAGTCGAGCCGTAAAGACTAGCTCAAAATCACGAAAGCAGACGGTCGCAAGACAAAGGTCCGTCTGAACACGTTGTCAGCCCACGTTCAGGTTACAACTAAATTCGAGCATCCCTCGAAAGAATTCGGTCTTGCAAGAATGAATAAAAAGAAATTCTCAAAAGAAATCACAAAGAACCAAAGAAATAGGAACTTGCCCATCTTCAGTCGGCAAGATCGCGTCACAAACCGCGCGAGTTCCCAAATCGAAAAAAAACGAATTCAGGGACGTCCACCCTCAGCGGACAGGGCTCGCCCACCCTCAGCGGGCGGGGTCTGCGTCACTAGCCGCGCAGGTCCTCAGTTTTCGAAAAAATAAAGTCTTCAAAATTAAAACAGGCTCGCCATCTTCATCCGGCGGGGTCTACGTCACAAACCGCGTAGGTCCATATTTTCAAAAAAGCAAAACAAATTTCAAAATAGATTCGTCCACTTCTATAGGACGGGGTGTCCACCCTTAGCGGACAAGGTTCGCCATCTTTAGCCGGCGGGGTCTACGTCACGAACCGCGTAGGTCCTTATTTTCAAATTTCAAAAACAGATTCGTCCACTTCTATCGGACGGGGTGTCCACCCTTAGCGGACAGGCTCGCCATCTTTAGCCGGCGGGGTCTGCATCACTAACCGTGCAGGTCCTTAGTCGCTGCAGCGATAACTTTTTCTGGTTTTCCCTTTTCCAAAATTAAAAGGATTGGTTTTCCGTTTTTTCCAAAAAAAGAGCGATGTGCTGGATTTTCCTTCGTTTTACGTCCCATAAAAACAAGGCGGTTTTCTCGTTTAGCTAGCCCTGAAAATGAGAATCTTTAAAAACACTTTTACCTCGTGATTGGGCTTGGCCAGGCCCAATTACACTTTATAGCTTTGATTTCGAAAACATCTGTAGCTACTCCCAATGACAAAGTGAGGGAGTTTCTACGCACCTTTAGATCCTTCCAATGACAAAGTGAGGAAGTTTCTATACTATCAGTTGACAAATCCCAATGACACGTGAGGGATATGTCGACACTTCAAGTGATGACCCTTATGTCAAATGTTATCACTCGGGGGCTCGTGAGACCCTCGCAAAACAGGTCACATACACCATGGCTTGTGTGACGCACTCCATCTAATACTTTGACCATCGTCTTACTCCAAGACTCAGTCAAAGTGGGGGCTAACTGTAGACACCTACTTTTGTCCCCATTCCCGAAAGGGAAAGGTTCGATGATGAAAGCATAAATCTCCACTTGACAACGCATCTCCTATAAAATAAACGAATCTCAATTCCCCTTTTCATTTCACCCAAAACCTGCTATTTATGGAAACCTGCTAAAAATAGTAACTGCCGTAAAAGGTGGCTTCTAAAAGTGGCAAATCATAAAGGATAGAAACCTGTCAGAATTAGGTGTTGCACTCCAACATAAATCCTAAATGAGATAGAAAACTGCGAGAATCCTATTCCTAATATGATTCGGAAATAAGAGTTACGTATTAATTAAAATCCTAACGAGCCTAGAGTTCGTAACGGGCCCAGACGCATTCCGTCATAAAATTGATACGCGCTAAAAGACTCGATTAAATCTCAAGCTCTACGGATTTCAGGAATCCGAATCTGACTAAAGGAAACAGCCCAGACCCTATTTTCAACGCCTGGCTCTGGGCGCCGAAATCTTCACGCTGAAAATACCTGGGTACGTGTTTTTTCCTAATTCTTTGTGGATTAGAACTCTGCAATTCTATCTTTCCACGAACTCTTCCCTATAAATAGACCCCTAAATTCGACGTAAAAGGAACACACACAACACATAATTATATTCTGAGTATTGACTCCAACCCTTAGCCTAAGCCTCACGCTGAGAAACTGTTCACGCGTTCTGTCGCAATCGATCCATAAA
Organism: Spinacia oleracea; assembly: GCF_020520425.1. Classification (NCBI taxonomy): domain Eukaryota; kingdom Viridiplantae; phylum Streptophyta; class Magnoliopsida; order Caryophyllales; family Amaranthaceae; genus Spinacia; species Spinacia oleracea. The sequence goes on along the minus strand of NC_079491.1, from coordinate 92,113,221 downwards.
TCGAACAGAACGTATCCTGTCCCATAATTGAGATTCGTTAAATAAAAAGGAGAAATAGCAAAGTCAAAGTGGTTAGTTTTCTGAGAACCGTGACGCACCTCTCAAGGGTGCGTCGTAATGTGTCCCTTTTTGATGATTTAACTGCTTTCCTCACCCTTTTATGAACTGTTAAACTAACCTAATCTAATTGTTCTATCACGCCTAACAAATATAATATTTTGGGAAATTGGATTATCATTCTAGGTCCCTTAATGCAATTTAAATCAGATAATCGCGATCGATCTAGTATTATATGTTGCATATTGCTAAAATCAACTCAGATTAGTTTAATAGTTAACGCATGTCCCTTCAATTATTTATGCTGAGCTAGTAAGGATATCCTGCCTCTGGAGTTATCGACGAGCGAAGTACTCCTCTCGGTAGTTACAGTCCCCCGAACCCTCAATCTCTACCTTGCGGGTGTATGTTGAGAGATCCCCACACCAGGGATCACAAGGGAACCTACGGCCGTCGTGGTCAAACATAATTGCACTCCCTTTATCTCACGATAACCGGGTTTTGTCAGTTTTTCTCATTGTCGTTAAAAACTGAATGGCGACTCCTATATTACTAGTCAATTGGGTGTATACTCACAGGAAATCCAATTACACTTGATTGAATAAAAAGAATCGTCACACCCACGAGGGACGAGGTCACGCATTAGCCTCGTGCTTTTTCGACCCCCTCACAAAATGTTTCGGGAAGGATGGCTTGGAGATGTTGATAGTAGGTACTCTGCGGGTATACGCCATGAGGTTGGTGAGGAGTGAACTGCGGCACCACTTGTTGCATGTAAGGGGGCGTTCCTTGAGTAGCGTGGGTACCTGCAACATAAGGGAAAGGAGTTACGAAGCCGTGACTAACCGGAGCGATTGACCTGTTAAGAGGAGTGTATGGAGAATAGTTTCGAGAGGAGTCGGGGCGCATTTGGGCATTGGCATTGGGAAACGCTGCTTGCGGCGCCTGACTGGCCAAAGGGACCGTCATCAACTGGGGAGGTGCCCCTGGCGCCGAGGTGACCAGGTTGACAACAGGTTGGACGACTTGCTGAGAGAAGAGTTGATCCCATGGCATTTGAATCGCTGGTGTTGGTCCTTGCGCCGGAAGCGTAACAGGAAGAGGCATTGACATGGTCACCATTGGGGGAGGCAACGGACGAGACACCGGAGCGGAGGCAGGGGCCGTCACCATGGTGGATGTCGTCATGCCGATTTGAGGTGGGGTTACCCGGGCAGCCGTCGAGGTGACAACTGTTGCTGATGTACCTGTAGAAGATGGTTGAGTTGCAGGCGGGGGAAGCCAACTCGGGTTAGAACGGGGTTGATTTGGTAATGGATCGAATTCGCGGATCTGCTGGAGAACAGGACCCCCAGGTTCGCCAAAGGGTACATGGAGGGGGTGATCTGGAGCGGCGTCGAGATCTAAGCGGCGGTTTAACCCGGAGGTGTCTCGCCGGTACTGGAACCTGGATCCGGTGGCGATGGAGGCAGTGGACCTCACTTGAGAGTGCAACGCTTCGTTCTCCTTTTGGAGGATGTTGATGCGCTGCTCCATGGCTTCGAAGCGACGAGTGATGTCGTTGGATGAGCTAGCATTTCCAGCCTTGGTGATTGGAATGGTATTATCGAGCTGCTTTTGATTGTCAGCCCCACGGTGGGCGCCAAATTGTTTTGGGCAAATTCGACTTAGAGACGAGCTTGCCTTGATGAAGGTGCTAACAATCGATCGAGCTAGATAATTGAAAATGGTGAGAGCAAGATGTAATAGCATATGATAATTGTCGGTTTATTACTCGGAAATCATGTATGTAAAATAGACAAGACTAAGCCATTTTATAGGCATTCATAACAAGAATGTAACGTTTATGGAATAATTGCCCATAATTAGATAATAAATACGTAATGAAGGTCGGCTTCATCAAAGGTTCGTAACCTCCGTTTTGAGCCCAGCAGTTGGGGAATGCCGTTCGAATAATGCCACCTTGCGCCTTGTTGGCAGCCACGTAAGCAATGCTTGCCACGTATGCCCACGTCACCAAGAGGGTATTTTTCCCCCTAACACAGCCCTGGGCGCTGAAATTACCTGGATAACGTATTCTCTCCTAATTCTTTTTGGATTAGAGCTCTAGAATTCTATCTTTCCACGAACTCTTCCCTATAAATACAGCCCCAAATTCGACGTGAAAAGGAGACACAACACACAATTCATATTCTGAGTATTGACTCCAACCCCTAAGCCTAAGCCTCACGCTGCGAAATTGATCCCGCGTTCTGTCGCAATCGATCCAAAAATCGAACAGAACGTATCCTGTCCCTTGTAGCTAAAGAATTAAGCTCGGAAACTTGAGATTCGTTAAATAAAAGGAGAAATAGCAAAGACAAAGTGGTTAGTTTTCTGAGAACCGTGACGCACCTCTCAAGGGTGCGTCGTAATGTGTCCCTTCGCATGATTTAATCGCTTTCCTCGCCCTTTTATAAAACTGTTAAACCATAAATCTGATTCTTCTATCACGCTTAATAAAGATAATATCTTGGGAAATTGAACTGTCATGCTAGGTCCCTTAAATCAACCTAAACAAGATAATCATGATCGATCTAGTATTATGTGTTGCATATTGTTAAAATCAATTCAGATTAGTTTAATAGTTAACGCATGTCCCTTCAATTATTTATGCTGAGCTAGTAAGGATATCCTGCCTCTAGAGTTATCGAAGAGCGAGTACTCCTCTCGGTAGTTACAGTCCCCCGAACTCTCAATCTCTACCTTGCGGGTGTACGTTGAGAGATCCCCACACCAGGGATCACAAGGGAACCTATGGCCGTCGTGGTCAAACATAATTGCACTCCCTTTATGACACGATAACCGGGTTTTGTCAGTTTTCTCATTGTCGTTAAAAACTGAATGGCGACTCCTATATTACTAGTCAATTGGGTGTAAACTCACAGGAAATCCAATTACACTTGATTTGACAAAAAGAAACGTCACGCCCACGAGGGACGAGGTCACGCATTAGCCTCGTGCTTTTTCGACCCCCTCACAGTATATATATATATATATATATATATATATATATATATATATATATATATATATATATATATATATATATATATATATATATATATATATTAAAAATATATATATATATATTTTTTTTTTCCCAAATCCATGCCATGCATACCCGTTTTTAGAAATTTTGGTTTTGCCGTTTTCCGTCCCCGTACCCGTACCCGTATTCGTTCCCGTGTTCGTATCGGTTCTACCTAGTTCTCATCTACTTTGGTAAATTTATGCACATTTAAGGCTCGTTTGACTTATCATATTTTGAAAAAATAGCAGTTTTCGCTCCCAACTCTTAACTCATGAACCAAAATAGGAATTATTAACCCTTTACATTTTTAATATACTTAGTATTAGGTTTCCAATCCTTATTCTCATCTACTTTGGTCAATTTGTGCACATTTAAGGCTCTTTCGATCCTTACATGTCATATTTTTACTATAAAAGTTATTTTCGCTCCCAACTCTCAACTAATGAACCAAAATAGGAATTTTTAACCCTTTACATGTTTAAAATACTTAGTATTAGGTTCCCAATCCGCATTCTCATCTACTTTGGTCAATTTATGCACATTCAAGGCTCCTTTGGTCGTTATATCTCATATTTTGACTAAAATAGTCATTTTTGCTCCAACTCTCAACTAATGAACCAAAATAGGAATTCAAAATGCTTTTCATGTTTAATTAACTTAGTATTAGGTTGCCAATCCTCATTCTCATCTACTTTGGTAAATTTATGCACATCTAAGGCTCGTTTTGGTCATTATAGGTCATATGTACTTATATCGAGCCAAATGAGTCTTAGATGTGCATAAAGAACTTGAAATGAATCTTAGTAACATCTAACTAAGCATATCAAACATAAAAAACGTTTAGAAAGTGTCCTTAGGTTCATTTGTTGATATTTGGGATCGAAAATGTCATTTTAGGCAAAATATTACCTATATCGTCCCAAATTAGCCTTAGATGTGCATAAAGAACTTTAAATGAATCTTAGTAACCTCTAACTAAGCATATGAAACATAAAATAAGTTTATAAAGTGTCATTAGGTTCATTTGTTGATATTTGGGATCGAAAATGCCATTTTTGGCCATAAATAACCTATATCGACCCAAATGACCCATAGGCGTGCATAACAAACTTGAAATGAATCTTATAATAATACAACTAATCATATGAATCATGAAAAGACTTTAGCATGTGGAAATAGGTTCGTTTATTGGTAGTTGAGATCGAAAATGCCAATTTTGGCCATAAATGACCTATATCGACCCAAATGACCCATAGGCGTGCATACCGAACTTGAAATGAGTTTCATAAACATATAAGTAATCATATGAATCATGAAAACAGTTTAAAATGTGGAAATAGGTTCGTTTGTTGGTAGTTTAGATCGAAAATGCCATTTTTGGCCATAAATGACCTATATCGACCCAAATGTCCCATAGGCGTGCATAACGAACTTGAGATGAGTCTTATAATCATATAACTAAACATATGAATCATGAAAAACATTTAGAATATGGAAATAGGTTCGTTTGTTGGTAGTTGGGATCGAAAATGCCATTTTTGGCCATAAATAACCTATATCGACCCAAATGACCCATAGGCGTGCATAACGAACTTGAAATGAGTTTCTTAAACATATATAACTAATCATATGAATCATTAAAAAGGTATAGAATTTGAATATAAGTTCGTTTGTTGGTAGTTGGGATAAAAAATGCCATTTTTGGCCATAAATGACCTATATCGACCCAAATGAACCATAGGCGTGCATAACGAACTTGAAATGAATCTTATAATCATGTAACTAATAATATAAATCATGAAAAAGGTTTAGTATGTGGATATAAGTTCGTTTGTTGGTAATTGGGATCGAAAATGCTAGTTTTGGCCATAAATGACCTATATCGACTCAAATGACCAATACGCGTGCATAACGAACTTGAAATGAGTCTTATAATCGTATAACTAATCATATAAATCATGAAAAAGGGTTAGAATGTGGAAGGAGGTTCGTTTGTTGGTAGTTGGGTTCGAAATGCAATATTTGGCCATAAATGACCTATATCGACAAATGACCCATAGGCGTGCATAATGAACTTAAAATGAGTCTTATAAACATATAACTAATCACATGAATCATGAAAAACGTTTAGAATATGGAAATAGGTATGTTTGTTGGTAGTTGGGATCGAAAATGCCATTTTTGGCCATAAATGGCCTATATCGACCCAAATGACCCTTAGGCGTGCATAACGAACTTGAAATGAGTCTTATAAACATATAACTAATCATATGAATCATGAAAAATATTTAGAAAGTGTCCTTGGTTCTTTTGTTGATATTTGGGATCGCAAATGCCATTTTTGGCCAAATATGATCTATATCGAGGCAAATGAGCCTTAGATGTGCATAAAGAACTTGAAATGAATCTTAGTACCCTCAGAAAGTTGTTTTCGTGACCAATATAATTTCTGTTTTCGCATATGAAACTTAATTTAATTTATTGGTTTGCATGTACGTTGTTCTTTTAAAGGTTTTCAAAACTCCAAGGGAGGGGCCCTTTACCAAAGAGGAGTTGGATGAAGTTATAGACAAGTGGGCTACTTACTTCAACGACTGTGAACTCCCCTTAGTGTAATAAATAGAGCAGGCTTGTAAATATCCGTGACTCTTACATTATTTTGTTATTTATCGATTTAATTAATTACATTTGAATAAATTCGGTAATATTATTGGAAATTTGAATTTATATCATTTTTGAGGAATGTTAAGCTGATGTTTGGTGAAACAGTATTCTATAAATTATAATGCAGAATATTATATTGCAAAATCAGAAATTTTATTGCATATTTTTTTTTTTAAAAAAAAAACTCAAAAGTTGCCCTTTTTTGCAACAAGAGCAACTTATGTGTAGCTTATAAGTTGCCCTTGTTGCAAACAAGAGCAACTTATGTGAAGCTTATAAGTTGTCGTTGTTTGCAACAAGGGCAACTTATAAGCTTCACATAAGTTGCACTTGTTGCAACAAGGGCAACTTATAAGCTTATAAGTTGCCCTTGTTAAGGGCAACTTTTGATAATTTTACAAAAGTGACCCAGCCATATGTTGCCCTTATAAAGGGCAACTTATAAGCCTATTTTAAGGGCAACTTATGATGTATTTGAAGGAAATAATGCCCTTGTTCCAAGTATGCATATAATGTTAAGTCTAATAAATGCGGTTCAGTATTAATTAACAAGTTAATAATTGGGTGAGATCAAGTGAGCTGAATGCCTAGCTAGAGGCCGCTTCAGTTCAAGTGGAATTAATGATATTAATCCACAGCTTACTCTTGACTGAACCCGTAGGGTCACACAAATAGTACGTAAACGGATCAAGTATTTAATGGAATTAAATACTCCATCTATGGATATTCGGAATCGAGGATCTTGGTTTCAGTGGGAGCTGAGATCGTCAAAGGCAAGAAATGAATACTCCTGAAACGATGATATTGCCGGAAACGGAAATATGGATCGTATCGGAAATATAAATATTATCCAAGTCGTAGATGTTGCCGGAAACGAAAACATGGTACGTATCGGAAAATATTATCGGAAATGGAAATATTGCCGGAATCGGAAATATTGCCGGAAACGGAAATATTGTCAGAATCGGAAATATTATCGAAATCGGAAAATAATTCCGGAAACGGAAATATTAAATATTTGTTCGAAACGGAAATTAATTCCGGAATCGGAAATATTAAATATTGTTCGTATCGGAAATGAATTCCGGAATCGGGAATTTAATCGGAAGCGCGTCGTACGAATTAGCATCGGACGAGACTTGCTAGACGAAGGCCCAGCATGAAGCCAGGCCTACGCCCAGCAAGCCCAAGCGCCCAAACACACGCTGCCAAGCCACGCCAGGCCCAGCCCAAAGGCCAGGCCCAGCAAATGGCCTTGGCGCGCGCGCGGAGCTGCGACGAGTGGGCTGGCGCTGTGCGTGGGCCGTAAGGCCTGCGTGCGGTGCTAGCGCATCACTCGAAGTGTGTTACTCGAATCCTAAGGCTACCAGGATTCGTCATATCATTAAATCTAATCCTAAAAGATTTACTTTATTTAATTAGAGTCCTAGTAGGATTATAATTAAAGAAATTAGTATCCTAATAGGATTCCAAGTCCTTTTCCATAACTCTATAAATAGGTGGCTAGGGTCACATAATTACATCGAGAATTTCAAGTATTCAAACAATAAAAAGCTAAGATTTTTAAGTAGAAAATTCAGCCATATTCTTGCCCTATTAGCCGACAATATATAGTACCTTAAGGGCGATTCTAGTTGGTCAATCTTAAGGCGGATCCGGACGTGCTGTTGACTATCTACGGAGGGACGACACTTGGAGTCCTAAAGACTTGTTCTTGTTCTTGTTCGGTTCGGGCGCAGCTAGGGAGGGCACGCTACAAAGTGTATGCATCTGAATTATGCTAAATGATTATGTGTAAATAATATGTTTCCTGGCATTAAGGTTTTTCCGCATGATTTATGTTTTGTCATATGTATCATAACCTAACAGTGGTATCACGAGCCTCTTATTATTTTCATAATCTATATTGCATGTACATGGTTAAATTTTACAAATTTGCAAGGAATTAAAGGGGTGATTAGTTTTCGTAATTAATTGCAAATTGCGTTTATTTAATTATATGTACGCAGTTTTTCGGCAGAAAATTCGTTACTGAACCAAATCGACTGATTTTTGTGTCAATTTCGCATGTGAAAGGCATTCTAAAGTTTTGACAAAAATAATCTTTTTCGGCCGAACCCAGAATTCCCAAATTCGAAGCCTAACTATGACTTTTCGGAGGTTTAAGTTTTTCGAACGCAAACGTTTGTAAATTTAAGATGTTAAATTGAATATTTGCGATTCTTGTTGATAAATCTTGAGTTTTTGATTGACCTGCAGTATATGTTTAACAATTATGAATTCCTAGACTTGTTAATTATACAACCTAATTTGTAATTATGATTAATTTGTTGAAATTCGAATAATTTAGAATTGATTTGTTTTTCATAATTAATTAATAATTTAATTAGGTATCCATGATTAAAAACCACAATAAAAATTGTTAATTTATGTTAAATTTTAAATTTTTATTACCTAGATTTGAATCCATGTTAATTGGAAATTAATTGATTAATAAATTTTCGATTTTTCGCCCTAAAATTATGAAATTAATATGATTTATTAATTTGTCATTAATTTTGAATTAAAAATTTTAAATTTTTATAAAGCTTGCCCATAAATCTTGCTCGCACAAAGCAATAGACGCTACGTGTTACCCTTAAGGGGTGTTGTATAGTGCGGGCATGCGACGACGAGCAAGGGAGCTCGTCGCCCATGCGGTACAATGCAGCGAGCAAGGGCCATGGCGCACGAGCATAAGGCTGCGTGGGCGAAGGGGCAAGGGCGATGGCATTGGCGCAAAGCCAGGCGAGCAGTCGCGTGTGGGCAGCGAGCATGCTGCGCCACAGCGCGCGCTGCAGCGCCCAACGAAGCATCCAGACGCGTCGAAGTGAGCGGGCTGCGCGTAGCGTGGCCTGGGCTTGCTGCGTTGCGTGTGGCCTGCTCGCGTATGCCATACGATTAGTTGTGCGGGGCGATGCGGCCTCGTAGCTCGATGGGGCTTGGGCGCAAGCCCAAGTGCCTCGTCTTGAGACGATTGATACGTTTTGATATTAATTTAGGAATTTCAGTTCGGAAATAATTTTAATTAATTTTAAAATTAATAATTTAAATTGTTTTCTCGGATTTTAATTTTAATATTATAATTGTTATAAATTTTATTTATACTAATTATTTTACTAAAATTAAACCTTGAATTAATTTAAATTCATTTAATTCAACTGAAAAATAAATTAAATAAAATGGATTCAATTATAAATTTATATGAGCTTTAAATTTTAATTAAATTTGTATGTTTCCGGTTAGACTAGAAATACATTTTTATGTTTAAAATTAGTAAAGCATATGAATTTATTGGTTTAAGTGGGAGCAATTTTAGTCATAAACTCTTAATTAGGTCTACAAATCCTTTAAGGTTAACACAACTTGATTAGAATTAATAAGGACTGAATAATTGGTAGATTATTGATGCCCTTGATTAATTGCTGCAAATATTTATGCGATGCATACAATGTGTTTTTACTAACCAATTATGTGGGCCATTCATGATAATGAATGGGTGAATGGTATATATTGTATATGTACTGTTTTGCAGGTTATGAAGTGACTAGTATGGCCCAAATAGGATAGAAAATATGGTCTGCGTACCATTAATTTGAATGTAATGGGTCTAAAGTACCAAATTTATTTTTTCAATTCAAATATGGTCTGCGTACCATCAAATAGTTGTAATTAGTTTAATTATAGCTTATCCTATTTGAAGAAAATGGCGCCTCCCACGGTGAAATTCAAGACGGAGTTTCCAATCCATTTTCAAGACGGACTTTGAAGTTGAAGCTTCAAGATGAAGTCGGGCCATACTAGATCACAATTATCTTATGCATGCTTTAAGTTATTTATTGATTTTAAATATGTTTTAAATATGCATGAGATTGTGGCTTGATTATGTTGCATGATTAAGGATTTTAGTTCACTTAAAATCTAACCAACATAGTAAGAGCCTTAAGTTCCAAACTTAAAAATTGAGTTAAAAGGTGCCATACCAAAATAACACTTACTTGGATATCCTTTACATTGATCTTAGTAATAGGTTTCCGCCATAGCGAGGTGTTACTTATCGATACTAAAGGGGTAAGGTACACAAATAATTGTGAGTACATGTTAGTTTTGGTGAAACTCAACGATATAAGTAAGGAGTCCTTTTATGTCGTGGCAAAATCGATAGGTTTACCTAATAAGTTCTTAGACGTACCTATCAACCAAGAGTAGTTTCTAGACTATTAGCAAAAGGCTTTTGCTTACCTAAAATGTTTTAGAATTGAGTCAAAATACATAATGTGCTTAATTCTTCAATGGTTTTTAGGGTCTTGGAATCATTTTATTCACACCTGCCGGAACAATAAATTCGAATAAAATGCTAATGACTTGTTTAAATTGCATGATTGCTTTAATCTTCAAGTTATTACTCATGATAAATGTTTAGACTTTGCATGCTTCAATGTATGTTTTAATTATTGTTTATAATTAAATGTCTGCACTGCAGTAAATCCTTTTAGAAAGGTAACAGTAAATTTCCTCGATTGGTAGTGATCCAAGAACGATTCACGGAAATAAGAGAAAGTGAGAAATTTAAAATGTACGTTTCTTTTAGCGACTTTTATGGTTCTTTTCGAGTATCAAAGTCGAATGGCGAACCGATTGGTGCTTGTGAATTCAAAATACAATGTAGTTTTGAGATCATAAAGCATTGATTTTAAACGCTCAGCTTTACCAATGGTTAACAACCTAAAATCTTTTTCCATTTAATTCTCGAATGAGTCTAGTCCCTAGACATTCGAATAGAACGATGCTTAGAGAACTTTAGAAAATTCTGGTAAGATCATCTAGTTGAAAGAGAATATTCAACATAAATGGTAAGAACTTTGTTTGAGTGACATCGGACATGTCTAAACAAAAGTCAACACTAGAGAATTCAATTCTTAAGGCTATAAGAAAGGGTACAAGAAATAGGAAAACAAGGAACAAACGAAAGGAATTTACGATTCCGTTTCTACCTATAAGTTTATGTTTAAAGAAAAGTGTCCTAGCAATCAAACTTCCTTGGTATCATATACCGCTTGAGGTTCTTACTTCGGCAAAAACTCAAACAAGGGAAGCTAGGATACACTAATGGCCTACAATTGGGAAATGAAGCATGGCAATGCTACATTAGTTGTAGGGTCATCTAGGTTGTTTTAAGTCCTTTCAAGGCTGGAACTTAATGGCAATTTTGTTCCATAATCAGCATACCTAAATTTCTGCTTAAACACAGAAAGACTCGCATTCAGAAGAACGAAAACAATCCTTGTTTGTTTGTTTATTTGAATGAAATGGTCATTTACGGGTTGAGTCAATATGCTTGATTAAAAACAAACAACTCTTTAATAATAAGAACTTTACTAGGTTCAAATCAACCTCTTGATTTGAGTTCCACTAATCTTTGGCATTGTTACTTAGACCATGTCAACAAGTTAACGTTCAAAATCTCTATTTTGATGGACTTTTGAAAGTTGATTGATTTATAGATCAATTCAAGACAACTAGTCTTACTTGTTGAAAGTAACAAAAGATATGAACTATTGTTAGAACGCCTAGACGATAGAGTTCAAAGCTAAAGAAAGGTTTTATGACTTTATTATTTCACACAGATTTGAATGAATATAGGTTTATTTACTCAAATGTGATATAAGTTTGAATCTGTTTGGCTAGTTCAAAGATTCAGAAGTATAAAACCCACTTGGCAAGAAATCATAAAGATCTAGGTTAGATCATGTTGATGATTACTTGAGACCAAAAATGATCATCAATGATTGTGTGTTGTAATTTCACGATCGAGCTCCATAAGATATAAAATATCTACTTTGGAATGATCGAAGTCAATTAGTACTTGATTCGATCAATGATGGATCATAAAGACTTTTCCTATAATTTCTAAAACAAAATGCTCAACTACCACCAAACTAAACCAAATTCGTCAAAGCTATTGAAAAGTAATTTCAGAATATCTTTTCAATAATATATAATATATCTAAAGAGTTGCTAAACTCAGTGGGAGCTTAGTGTTTGTTATTAAACAAACTAAGGCCCAAGACTAGATATATGTTTCATTGTGATTTATTCAAATGAGACACAAGGGTATTATTTCTACCACGAATTTTTGAGAACATAATGTTTGTTTGCTCGAAATGATGTCCTTTTGGAGATTCATTTCTAAAATGACAAGTGGGAGAAAATAGACCTCGAAAGTCTTCGAGGCGAACAACAAACATAAACGGACATTCCGGAGGCTTTTCGAAGTGCTTCAGAAAATCCGAACTTATTCTTTAAGGACTTTAGAAGTGGCTTTAAAGAATAGACATCTCTTAGAATACTTTACAAGTGCTTCAAGGAGAACAAAATACTCAAAGGACTTTCAAGTGGCTATTGATATTCTATTTGTTTGATGTTCTATACTCATGTAGGCATAGAGTTCAAGTGACTGGAACTATGATATTCTTCTATTGGATAGTGAAGAAACATAGAGTTCGGGTCAATGAAACTATGAGATTCTTCTATTAGATAGTGAAGAAACCTACAACTTGCAGTCAAACTATTATCGCGTAGATTAATGAGTTTGTGACTTGTAAGAAAGCTATGACGAAACCTAGATTCCCTAAAATGGTTAGAGGCCATATATAGACTTAATGTTTAATTGGTTAAAGGCCATAAAAACATACTCAATGTTTTGATGACAAAATTGAAATTTTGTTGATTTGCAAGAATAGTTTCACACCTATTGGTTGCAGGTTTGTTTTAAGGATAAAAACCATCAAACATAAAATTGTGTTCACACACAAAGCTAGATTAGTTTCTAAAGGTTACAAGCAAATTCACGACGTGGATTGTGTTGAAACCTCATGCATAATCGTAATGCTCAAGTCTATAAATCAAGCAATGATTGCATATTGGTACATATGGCAATTGGATGACAAAACAATTCCTCAATCAAATGTTGGAATAAACTATGTACATGGTATGTCATAGGATTTGTGGATCCAAATAAATGCTTGAAAAGGAAAGCTAGCTTATGAAATCTAAGTACAAATTTAAGCAAGCAATTGGGAATTAGAAATGTATTTTGGTGAAGCTAATAAGTATTTTAGTTTCATAAAATGTACATGACTCTTATAGATATATAAGAAGTTTAGTGGGAGTACATAAAAACTTAATTGGTCTTATGTGTATCACACACATATCTCTCTATTGTGAAATAACATTCAAATGCTAATACTTAGATTTGAAATTATTCATCAATGATGGACCAAGGCGAAACTTAGTACATACTGGGTATTAAGATCTATTTACAAAGATCTTATGATATTGTTTTGGATTAAGTAATGGCATTTACTAAATCAAACACGAAAGACTCCATTGGAGATATTCGACCCATATGAATAAATCTAAGTAATGAATGTTTGAACTATGTATAAGCATTTACTAAGTTAAACATCAAAGGATCCAAGTGAGATTCTTAAACCTATATTATATGTCAACAAATTTAGCTGGATTAAGTATCTACTGAAACTAGAATGAGCTAAAGTTACATGAATAGAATTCAATTGGGAATTATTCTGCAAAAGAATTTATCATGTATGATATAATATGAGGATCGCCAAAAACGTATCGTATGACTTTAGGCATGACGAACATATACCAATATCTATTGATCTAAGTGAAGATCAACTAGATTGAGATCAAGAAAAACTTATGGTACTTGAAAAGGTACATAGGAATAGTTATTGATTCAAGGAAATAAAGATATGCTAAATAGTTGATGCTACACGCATAAACACTGGCAAAGGATCAAGCAAGATCCCTTTGGAGTTAACCATTGGCAAGGACGAGCTATAGAGCATCGTGTTTTGAAATGGCAACATGGATTGGAGACCATGAGTTGTTGCGTGAGAAATTAAATATTAATTTCTATGTTCTAAGATACAGCTGGAAAGTCTTCCACATATTTGTGAACTGCTTGGATAAGTAAATCCAACCAAAGCATCACTAGCAACCTATACAGTTGAAGTAAAAGTACTTATTGCCTAAGAAGCAATAAAACAGGGTTGTTTATGTTAAAGAGTTCTTCACTGAACTTGGGTAGATCACATGTATGTTGACTTAATGGTTCTTCATTGCAAAATGCGTAGAACCACTAATGTAGCAAGAAAGACTAGATCACAAAATAAACAAACTCAAAAAGATCTTATCATCTATCTCGGAGAACATTCGATGAAAAGGATATTAAGATTGGCAAAGCATGATAACTAAACCTATGCAACAAGTGAGAGGCAACACTCACATTGTAGCACTGGAAATCAAGCATAACTTTGAATTCCATGAACTGTTTTAAAAATGGGTTTGAGGCCCATGGTTGTAAAACATTGGGGTTGAACATTTATCATATATGAAATGTATTTTCATATTCCATTTAATCTTGGTTTAGCATTAAATGATGAGTCCCTTCAAATTGGACGAAATATTCAAGATAGACTGTCAGGACCAGTCCTGTGACTAAGAAATGTCTATCAAGTGAACTTGAATGTCAAAAGTTGAAAATGGTCCTTGGTCGGAATTTTCTATAAAGATGGACGCATAGAAAACGTTAGACGACTAGAATGCAAGATGACTAGTAGTTCTGTTTCTTGAACTATGTGGACATGGCAATGTCGTAATCATTTGCATAGATACTTACTTTGGGAAGACTAGTATCGGACAGACCTATAAAACTTTACTGTAAGAGATGAAAATCTGTCATAAGTAAATTTCATTAAAATTATTAGACACTAAATCCTCAATACCTGAGTGATTTGAGATTACTTGTTTGAGAACAGGTTACTTTGACGTTGACCAACCATCGCACCGTAAAATGAGGCTATAAAGGCAACGCTCAGGTAATCACCTATCAAACGAAGTCTAATCTCAAGATCGCAAGATTGGGATTGTCCTCCCATAAATTGGGATGAGATGCTGAAAAGGTTTACAAGGCCACTCGGAGAGCTAGAAACTGTAAAATGCATGGCCGTGCTCGGATGAATCATAGGCTATGATTATCTGTTTATTTGATCAGTTGAACTCTGAAACCGAGAAACACCTCTGCACGTAATAAGGATGACAACTCTTACCTTATGTTCAAGAACAAGCATCGAGCGGCAAAGGAATTAGGAAATGCACACTTGTCCCTAAGGACAAGTGGGAGACTGAAGGAAATAATGCCCTTGGTCCAAGTATGCATATAATGTTAAGTCTAATAAATGCGGTTCAGTATTAATTAACAAGTTAATAATTCAGTGAGATCAAGTGAGCTGAATGCCTAGCTAGAGGCCGCTTCAGTTCAAGTGGAATTAATGATATTAATCCATAGCTTACTCTTGACTGAACCCGTAGGGTCACACAAATAGTACGTAAACGGATCAAGTATTTAATGGAATTAAATACTCCATCTATGTATATTCGGAATCGACGGATCTTGGTTTCAGTGGGAGCTGAGATCGTCAAAGGTAAGAAATAAATACTCCGGAAACGATGATATTGCCGGAAACGGAAATATGGATCATATCGGAAATATAAATATTATCCAAGTCGTAGATGTTGCCGGAAACGAAAACATGGTACGTATCGGAAAATATTATCGGAAATGGAAATCTTGCCGGAATCGGAAATATTGCCGGAAACGGAAATATTGTCAGAATTGGAAATATTATCGAAATCGGAAAATAATTCCGGAAACGGAAATATTAAATATTTGTTCGAAACGGAAATTAATTCCGGAATCGGAAATATTAAATATTGTTCGTATCGGAAATGAATTCCGGAATCGGGAATTTAATCGGAAGCGCGTCGTACGAATTAGCATCAGACAAGACTTGCTAGACGAAGGCCCAGCACGAAGCCAGGCCTACGCCCAGCAAGCCCAAGCGCCCAAAAACATGCTGCCAAGCCACGCCAGGCCCAGCGCAAAGGCCAGGCCCAACAAATGGCCTTGGCGCGCGCGCGGAGCTGCGATGAGTGGGCTAGCGCTGTGCGTGGGCCGTAAGGCCTGCGTGCGGTGCTAGCGCATCACTCAAAGTGTGTTACTCGAATCCTAAGGCTACCGGGATTTGTCATATGATTAAATTAATCTAATCCTAAAAGATTTAGTTATTTAATTAGAGTCCTAGTAGGATTATAATTAAATAAATTAGTATCCTAATAGGATTCCAAGTCCTTTTCCATAACTCTATAAATAGGTGCCTAGGGTCACATATTTACATCGAGAATTTCAAGTATTCAAACAATAAAAAGCTAAGATTTTTAAGTAGAAAAATCAGCCATATTCTTGCCCTATTAGTTGAAAATATATAGTACCTTAAGGGCGATTCTAGTTGGTCAATATTAAGGCGGATCCGGACGTGTTGTGGACTATCTATGGAGGGACGACACTTGGAGTCGTAAAGACTTGTTCTTGTTCGGTTCGGGCGCAGCTAGGGAGGGCACGCTACAAAGTGTATGCATCTGAATTATGCTAAATGATTATGTGTAAATAATATGTTTTCTGGCATTAAGGGTTTTCCGCATGATTTATGTTTTGTCATATGTATCATAACCTAACAGTATTTTCCTCTAGTGCACGTCCACTAGGATTGTGAGTAGGTCCATGTTGTATTCAAAATATTCTCTCTCCTGCGGCCGTGCTCTCTTTTGACCGGGAGAATTAGTATCATGCTCCTTCGAAAGAGCCCAAGTACCATTAACTCGTGGGGCCTTTCTGTCCGTCTTCTCTTTCTACCCAGATGAGTCTGTCGCCTCTCCAGTCTTCCCATCTTTGGATACACTGCATATTTTCGTAGCATGAATAAAGGCCTCGGCCTCGTCCAGAACTTCTGCCATTGTTCGCACACTCTTCTTAACCAAGTCAAACTTGAACGATCCCTTCTTTAGGCCCCTGACAAAATTGTCGAAGGAGGCGCCATCGGGCAGATATGGGATTTGCCCTGGTTCCAAATTGAAACGTTTCACATAGCTTCGCAAAGACTCGTCTTTCCCTTGTTGAATGCGTCCCAAGTGCATGCTTGTTTCCCTTTCTTCCTTGTATGCCATGAACTTAGTGGAAAACACGGTTTGTATCTCGTTGAAGGAAGCAATTGATCCTGGGGGAAGCCATTCAAACCATTTGGACGCTACTCCTTTGAGGGTAGCTGGGAAGTATTTGCACCACGTGGCTTCATTGGTTCCTTGAACATACATGTGGTGGAGGTATGCAACTAGGTGCATGTCTGGGTCTGTAGTACTGTCATAAGCTTCAATGGTAGGAGTTTTGACTTTAGGCTCTTTCGGAGCGTTCATTATGGCCTCACAAAAGGGAGTGCTCATGTACCTCAACGTTAAGTTATTTAGTCCTTGCTGGATATGATAAGTTGGTTCACGGCGGCTTGAAACCATACGAGGACGCATGCTCACCCTGTTTGGTTTCATCTGAGTTTGTCCTCAAGTGGAGGGGTAGAATGGATGATCTTCCATGACAGGAGTGGATCCAGTGTCAAATAACTCAGACTCGGCTTCATAGTGCTCTTGTCGTCTTGAGGGTGGCCGTAGAACGACCGGTGGATTTGCTCGGGATGGTTACCGGGTTATCTGCTCACGCCGAGGCGGGAGAGCTTGGTGGCTGCGGTCAATATCTGAGCGTTCCGCCAAAGGACTGGCTCCCCGGATAGCTTGGGGACGGGAACTTTCTCTTGCTCTCCAGACGTTAGATCTGAGCGGCGTTCTGTTTATCCGATTGACGCATAGGCTGAGAGGTCTTTGCGGAGCCGTCCTTTCAGTGTTATATATCAACATGTTCCTTCGTATTTCATCCTGCAACGTGGTGCTCATCTGCTGTCGGAAAGTTAGATTCATTTGTTGTTGGAACCCTGCTAGGATTTCACGCAGCGACCCTACCGAGACGGGCATGTCCAAATTTTCATCCAGCACGGAGTCTCTGACGCTGGGACTTAGATGGCCTCCTGGTGGAGGTGCCTCGACGTCAGGTTCCTCCTCAACGATTACCTCGATCTCCTGAACCCGGCGCGGTGTGCTTCTAGCATTGTCGACTTGATTGGCTTCCTCTATATGGTGTTGACTTCTCTCACGGGGCCGTCGCTGCCCTGATTCACCATTGTACTCTTCACCTCCAGATTGCGGTTCAGCCATGATACTATACCTCCCCACAGACGACGCCAAATGTTGTGGGATCTTTTACTGTGATGATGTGTCACGCGTTCCTCGGAGGTATCAAGTATGCGCTGGCACGATCTTCCTGCAACCTGTAAAACAAGAATATTCCCGTAGGAATATTCCCTATGATTCCTAAGTATTGGTTAGAGAGAGAAGTAATTTATAGAAAGAAGGCAGAGCAAAGATAGTTTAAGGTAGGTGGGAATGAATTGAATGCCCCTTTTACCTAGGGATCTGCACTATTTATAGGGCTAGGGTTTTTTGGGAATTGATTCCTAAACCCTGGCTGCATGATTGGATGCTCCCTGAGATTGGGACATGTGTCCAACAGTAGGAGGTTTGATCAGACCTGATGGACCCCTTAAGTTTGGGATTTAATCATGGATAACTTGGGATTTTTATCAAGCAAGTGGACCTTTCTGAGTTGGGCCTGCCTTTTGGGCTAACATAAGAAGGCCATATGTCACTTTTTAGTTTAGGCCACATCAATTACGAAGGGGAAGGAACCAACCTCTTATAAAGAAGAAGTTAAGCACCCTGGCTGGCGAAAAGCAATGCAAGAGGAAATTGATGCTCTTGAACGTAGTGGTACGTGGACAGTAGGTAAAAAGGCTATTGGCAGTGGTTGGGTGTATAAAATTAAATACATTGACAAGTCCAAAGTTGAGCGTCTTAAAGGACGTTTGTATGGCTATGGTAATAAGCAGGTTGAAGGTGTTGATTATAATGAGAGTTTTGCGCATGTGGAAAAAATGGGTATTGTTCGCTTGTGTTTAGCCGTTGCGGTATATATGAATTGGGAATTACACCAGATGGATGTTCATAATCCCTTTCTACATGGAGATTTGGAATAGGAGGTATATATGCATTTTCCATCGGGTTATAGTACTCCTACTCTTGGGAAGGTATGAAGATTACGAAAGTCATTGTATGGCTTAAAACAGGCCCCGAGACAATGGTTTGCAAAGTTTTCTAGTGCCTTGAGAGCGTTTGATTTTCAACCATCATATGCAGATTACTCATTGTTTAGTTATGTCGAAGGAGGTGTTTCTTTGCATGTTCTTGTTTATGTCGACGATCTGATTATTGCAGGCTCTTCTGATGATGCGATTGAGCGCTTTAAAACTTATTTGAGCACCTGTTTTTATATGAAGGATCTTGGAGTATTAAAATATTTTCTAGGCATAGAAGTTGCACGTAGCCCTGAAGGTATATTTTTATGTCAACGTAAATACTCTCTGGATATTTTGACGGAAGCAGGAATGTTAGGTTGTAAGCTTATTGACACCCCTATGGAGAAAAATCATCATCTTGCGCATGCATCTGGTGACCCGTTTGATCATCCGGACAAGTATCATCGGTTAGTTGGTCGACTGGTGTACCTCTCAGTTACTCGTCCCGAGTTAAGTTATTATGTACATGTTCTTGCCCAATTTTTGAGCTGTCCGCAAGTCCCTCATTGGGATGAAACCCTTCGTGTTCTACGATTCCTAAAGGGTACTCTAGGGTAGGGAATCTTGTTACGTCCTATGTCAGACATGAGTTTGACAGCATTTTGTGATAGTGATTGTCCGTTGACTCGTCGATCGTTGACAGGTTATTTGGTATTTTTAGGGTGTTCTCCCGTGTCTTGGAAAACAAAGAAACAATCTACTATGTCACGTTCGTCTGCTGAAGCCTAATATCGTTCTATGGCTGTCGCTACTTGTGAGTTAAAGTGGTTGAAGTCGTTATTGTCCTCCCTCGGTGTCAAGCATTTCAAGCCTATGAGATTATTTTGTGACAGCCAGTCTGCTCTACATATTGCTAAGAATCCAGTGTTTCATGATCTTACTAAGCATATTGAGATAGACTGTCATTTTGTTCGTGATGAAATATTAAAGGGTAATTTGCCTACGTCGTATGTTCCTACCGGTAATCAGTTAGCGGAAATTTTAACTAAAGCGCTTGGACGACAACAGTTTGGGTTTCTTATGCGTAAGTTGGGCATACGTGATCTACATGCTCCAACTTGAGGGGGAGTATTATGTAGGGGTTTTTTTCCCGTTTCCTACAAGGGGGGTTTTAGGAGGCCGGCCGGCTCGTTTAGAGAACCGTTTGAACTTTTGCACCTCGAAGGAGTCGCCACCAAACTTTATTTAAGGCCTTGTTTGAAAAGACCGCAAATGACTCTATTTTTGGATAAGGCCTTGAATCCTTGAAACGGATGGGTGAGATCCGGGCTCGGGAACGAAAATGCTTATTCGGCGAGCTTTAGAAATATTCAAGTACGTTGGCACAACATTAGTTCGAAAATAAACCCTAGATTAGATTATGTGGGTTTGAATTTCAGAGCAAAATAGAATTTCTAATTGTACGGTGGTCACTTTGCTTTAAAGGTTGATTTAAGGAACCTAAGGCCGGTTTGTCCAAAAATATCTTCGTTAAGTGTTATGTAACCTTTGTATTTTGTTGTATTTAGCATGTTGGTGATGAAAGCGATAAAGCACATAAAGCAACATCACAATACTAAATAAAGTGCGGAATTAGTAAATACAAGACCCCCTAGAAAAGGACTAGGCAGTAGGTCCACATTGCCTAGAAATGGACTAGGCAAGTAAAGATGCGGAATTGAAAGTGCGGAATTGAAATTGCGGTATTGAAATTGCGGTATTGAAAGTGCGATATTGAAAGTGCGATATTGAAAGGTGCGATATTGAAATTGCAATATTGAAAGATGCATAATTGAAATTTGTACTTGGGCACATGAGATTCGAACGCCAAGCGGCTCCTTAAAAATAAGTGCGCCCGACACGAATTCAAAGCCAAAAATCTCAACTTGGGAGAGGTTGCTCAACCCAAATATCCTAGATTTTGAATATTAAACTTGAAATTGAAAGGTTGAATATTGAAATGTTTGAACTTGAAATGATTGAAATTTGAACTTGAAATGATTGAAATTTGAACTTGAAATGATTGAAATTTGAACTTGAAATGATCCTAGTTTAGGGAAATAACTATGAATAACCCTAAACATGGCAAGATCTTTGAAAATTGAAGACTTGAATTTGTATATTGAAAATGGAGTTTTGAATCTCAAAGACTAAACCTTTAAATTTTAAAAGGTGTTTATCTTTGATTACCCCATGTTTGATGATGATTCTAGCCCAACAGATGATTGTAAACAACTTGGACATCCTTGAATCTTTGAAAATTGTATTTTGTATTTTGAAAAAGTTTGTATTTTTGGAAAACATATGTGATTGTTGCAAGTGGTGTTTTTTATTGATTAAAAACACCAACTTTCTAATCATTTAGAAATCAAAGCAACATAGTAGATTAGAATGGGATTCGAATTTACCTAGTTAGATTTAGGCAAGAGCTCCCAATTGCTTTGGATTTTTGGAATTTTGTATGTGTTTTTGAGGAGTTTTGAGTTGTATTTTGAGACGTAATTTCGAAATTAAGACGTTGTATTGTTGTGCTCCCCGTTTTTTCGATGGAAATGAGGGGTATTTATAGGAGGGAATGGTGTAAAACGCCAGCACACGCCAGCGCAGTGCGCTGCTGACGTGGCTTAAATGCCGCCAAAGCAAGGACGGGGAATCGTCCTTGTTTCGTCTTGTAGCATTGTACCTGTTGTACGAATAGTACTAGGTTTGACGTTTTGTATTTGCTTTGAGTTTAAGGCATCGTTTAGCGTCTAAAACAAGCCTTTCTCGGGTTTTTGAATTCCGGGTTTACGGGACTGGGCCCGGCATGCTCGGTTTTGTGGGTCGGCGCCCGAATTTGACTTGCCTTATATGATTTTGAGTGGAAAAGGCCTAGTAAAACCAATGGGATGGTCTACTAGTTCAGTTTGTACTTGGATTTTGAAATTGGATTTGGAAAGTTGTATTTTGTACCGAGAACCGAAAGGGGAACGGTCTCGGGGTTGGATTTTGGATCTTGAATTTTGGAAGCATTCTTAGCGATTGGGATTTCCGCTTGGAGTTATTCCAATCACCTAATAAGGATAATGGTATCGTCATCATCCCAAAGGGGAGACACAAATTAGGTGTCTATTTCGAAAGGGACGGAGAATGGTCAAGATGTTCTGCAATCGAGACCACTCTTTGTACGCCGGTACCTGCATAAAACAGGCGTTAGGAAAAGGATAGAGTCTACCTCGGTGCGGTTGGTGATGACTCCGGTTTTTACTTTTTCCGCCTTCAGTTCAGGACGGAGCTTGGCATCGAAAATTTGAATTTTTGAATCTTGAATTTTTGAATTTGAATACCCGGAGTTAATCCGTTGGGGATTTGCTTTGCTGGGGATAAGAGCTTTTTGCTGGCCCTTGGATTTTCGAAATTTCGACTGACTTTCCCGGAGCTTGGGTCCGTTGGGAGCTGGGCGCCTGAGTCGTTGTATTTTTTGGACTTTGTATTCTTGAAATATTAATCTTTTTTCACTTGGAGATACAGGTGTATACCCGTATTTTCGATGGATGGTTCGATGCGACGTTTGATGCTTGGTGCGGAAGACCATAACAGCAAAGGACGTGCAATCAGCACAGGAGACCGCGCGCGCTGCAGATTCGCGCATGCAGCAAGGCAGCGCAGTGCGCTAGGGCGGTGCCTGGCGCGGGGCTGAACTATAAAATCTCCCCTTGCCGTGCCATTTTGAGGCACATTCTCTTGAATTCTTTGCTCTTTTCTCTCTCAAATGTCGATTAGGCTCTTCCCTTGGTCTTTTTCTTGCCTCGTCCATGTAAGTTTTTCATGTTTTTTGCTTATGAAATTACTCTAGGATTGCATGTAGTTTTGATTTTCTCGTACTTTGAAATGATGCTCGTATGCCTAAGCTTCTTGAATCTTGTAGAAAACTGTTTGATAGCCACTTGAACTTGAACTGTTGGAACTTGTACTTTTGAATTTTTTTTGAACTTGTATCTGCTTCGGCATGGATAGCCTAGGCGTTGATGTAGAACTTGTATACCTGCTTCGGCGTGGATAACCTAGGCGTTGGTGTAGAACTTGAATACCTGCTTCGGCGTGGGTAGCCTAGGCGTTGGTGTAGGAATTTGCATCTTGAACTAGAGGTCCACTGGGGATTGTTGTTTCGAATCTTTTGACTTTGTATAGGCCAGCATAGGATAGCCCCCAGTTTAGAATTTTGATACTTTGTATGCTACTTGATTTAGTATGCCTCGTCACACTCAGAGGAAACTCGCTGATGTTGCGATTAAAGCGAAAATTAGAACAAACTTATCTGATTCGATGAACTGAACGAAGAACAATTGTTGCGTCGTGGACACCCACTGTCCTAAAAGACGATTCCGCGCTACCTCCCGGTGCAGTAGAACAGAATGCGGTCGCCCTCCAGGATTAGCGCAACTCCGACGTTGTGTGCACTCACAAAGCCGGATGGAGTCAGAACGTATGCCCAAAACCGAGAGCAATTTTGTGTGAGAGTAAGAATGTGTTTTCGTATTTTGTGTGTATGATTTTTTTTGTGTGAAGGGAACTGAAACTCTGATTTAAATAATTAGAAGGAAAGCATTGCAACAGACAAAAACGGCTGAGGGAATGAATGTTGCAACAGCCAGAAAACGGTAAAAAACATTGATCATAGTAACGGACGTAATTAATGGCATTTAATCCAACGGTTACGTA
Organism: Spinacia oleracea; assembly: GCF_020520425.1. Taxonomy (NCBI): domain Eukaryota; kingdom Viridiplantae; phylum Streptophyta; class Magnoliopsida; order Caryophyllales; family Amaranthaceae; genus Spinacia; species Spinacia oleracea. The sequence continues at coordinate 92,089,548 of NC_079491.1, read as the reverse complement.
ATCAATACAGATTCCCGTAACAGTGACTTGCGCAAACCAAGTACCAAGTACCAAGTACCAAGTACCAAGTACCAAGTACCAAGTACCAAGTACCAAGGCCCAAGGCCCAAGGCCCAAGGCCCAAGGCCCAAGGCCCAAGGCCCACGGCCCACGGCCCGCGGCCCGCGCCCGGCCCGGCGCGCGCGCGCGTGTGTGATGTGTCCACCCATACCATTCTCACACTTTCTTAAACAAGAGTTACACTCATTCCCCAATTAATAAACAAGAGGAATATGAAGAGTTTTTCCAATGTGGGACTCTTGAATTTTCACTCACCCTTTTTTCCTTTGTGTTTCCCAATGAGAATTTCCAACAATCCCCCACAGGTTCGAATATGCGGAAAAGAAAGAAAAGAAAGGAGAAGGATATTGGTTTTGGGCAAACAAAACAATTGAATAGGTGTCAATGTCTTTCGACTTGAATTAACACTTAGTGACATTTAAGCTATGATCTCTTTCCTACCAAGTGACTTTCGTATTGAACTTGATAGGGAGATAGAAACCCGTCATTTAAAGCACGCAACTGAATATGTATGACATTCTGACTCCGCGAATAAAGTGACGCCTTATACTGGCCATACGTCCGACCTGGATATGCTCATAGGTGCTCTAGAGAATAGCCCACATCGCAATTCTCATAGGAAGCGGCCACACTTCCACATCTACGTAGGTGAATCCCATCAAGTGTGAGCTACATTCACACCACCAAACATATGGTATGGGTTCATTAAGAGCCGTATGCTCAACCTCTTTCCTATTGTAGCAAGCACATTATAACATCTAGGGGATGGACAAAAAATGAAATTTTGTGCTTCCGAATTATAACAATAATGTCGTCCTTTGAACTCTGTGAGTAGGAGTTCATTATTTTACAATTCATTCAACGGGCTTCAGGCCCATCCCTTCCGATGTTTCCAAAACTAGTTTTCTACATAGGCCTTTCGTTAACGGATCCGCAATGTTCATTTCAGACTTTACATAGTCTAGTGATATCACCCCACTTGACAACAATTCTTTGATGGCCTTGTGCCTCAAACGAATGTGCCTTTTCTTCCCATTGTAGGCATGGTTGTTTGCCATAGCAATAGCCGCTTGCGAATCACAATGAAGTGCAACTGAAGGAGCTGGCTTCCCCCACAGCGGAATATCTGCAAGCACATTTCTCAACCATTCTGCCTCATGACCTGCCAATTCAAGAGCAATAAACTCAGATTCCATAGTAGACATAGCAGTACAAGATTGTTTACAAGATTTCCAAGACACAGCTCCACCCCCTAGGGTGAAAACATAACCACTGGTAGAGTTAATTTCATCATTGCCAGAAACCCAGTTAGCATCACAATAGCCTTCCAAAACTCCTGGAAACTTGGAGTAGTGCAAACTCCAATCCATGGTACCCTTAAGGTACCTGAGCAATCTCTTCAAAGCATCCCAATGTTCATGACTTGGGTTATGAGTATACCTGCTTAATCTACTCACAGAATAAGCAATGTCAGGTCTAGTGTAGTTCATCAGAAACATAACACTACCAATAATCTTAGCATATTCAGATTGGCTAACAGGATCACCATTATTTTTCCTTAAGTGGATGCTTGGATCATAGGGAGTCCTAACTGGATCGACGTCAAAAGAGTTAAATTTTTTAAGTAACTTTTCAACATAGTGAGCTTGGCTAAGACAAATGCCATTTGGAGTTCTCTTGATTTTCACTCCTAAAATCACATCTGCCTCACCCATATCTTTCATTTCAAACTTAGAACTTAGAAAACTTTTTGTCTCATTTACTCGATCCAAATTAGTCCCAAAAATTAACATATCATCCACATAAAGACAAATAATCACACAACCATCAGAATCATGCTTAGAGTAAACACAAGAATCACCTTCATTTACATGGAACCCATTACCTGTCATAGTCTTGTCAAATTTGTCATGCCATTGCTTTGGAGCTTGCTTAAGCCCATACAAGGACTTGACTAATTTACAAACCTTATTCTCTTGACCAGGAACAACAAACCCTTCCGGTTGAACCATGTAAATTTCCTCATCCAAATCACCATTTAAAAATGCAGTTTTAACATCCATTTGATGCACAACAAGATCATGAATGCAAGCAAGAGCAATCAAAGTTCTAATAGTAGCAATTTTAGTGACAGGAGAATAAGTATCAAAATAATCAATACCATGCCTTTGGGTGAATCCCCTTACCACAATTCTAGCCTTATACTTGTCAATGGATCCAGTGGATTTCAATTTTTTCCTAAAGATCCATTTACAAGTAATGGGCTTGCAACCCCTAGGCAGATCAACCAACTCCCAAGTATTGTTACTTAGGATTGACTGAAGTTCACTATCTATTGCCTCTTTCCAAAACACTGCATCAACAGATTTCATAGCCTCTTCATAGGTCCTAGGATCATCTTCCAAAATAAAGACATAAACAAAGTCATCATCAATCAAGTAAGGTTCAGTTAAGAAAGCAGTAATAAAATCATCACCATAACTGGTTTCCTTTCTTGCCCTCTTGCTCCTCCTTGGCTCCAATTCAGAATTCACATCAGAGGTGGGAGGAGCAACAACAGGCATACTAGAAGAAGTGCTAGAAGAAGGCACATCATTGATACAAGATATTTTCAAAGGAAATACTGTTTCAAAAAACTCGGCATCTCTTGCCTCAATGATGTTACCACCTGCATAAGAATTGTTAGCACCTTTAACAAGAAAACGACATGCAGCACTTTGGTAAGCATAACCAATAAAAATACAATCAACCGTTTTAGGACCAATCTTGTCCCTTTTGAAGCTGGGTATAGCCACCTTTGCTAGACACCCCCACACTTTCAAATAACTTAGGTTAGGTGCACGACCCTTCCATATTTCGTATGGAGTCTTGTCTAGCTTCTTGTGAGGTACCCTGTTTAAAACATGACAAGCAGATAATATAGCTTCCCCCCACATGTTATCAGAAAACCCAGAACTAATAAGCATAGAATTCATCATGTTCTTCAATGTTCTGTTCTTCCTTTCAGCAATCCCGTTCTGCTCGGGTGTGTAGGGAGCCGTTGTCTCATGAATGATCCCATTCTGCTCACAAAATGCCTTAAGAGTGTTAGGGTCATATTCACCACCCCTATCACTCCTAAGTCTCTTGATCTTCCTATCAAGTTGGTTCTCCACTTCGGCCTTGTATTTGAGGAACATTTCCTCAGCCTCATCTTTTGACCTGAGAAGATAAACCATGGTGAATCTTGAGCAGTCATCAACAAAAGTAATATAATACCTTTTACCACCCCTGCTCTCATAATTTTTAAAATCCCCCAAGTCACTATGAACAAGCTCTAGTACTTTAGTTTGTCTATCTATTGATTTAAATGGCTTCTTTGCAAACTTGGCCTCAACACATACTTCACATTTTGCAAAATCAGTTTTAGAAAAACTGGGAATCAAGTTAAGTTGTTTAAGCCTTTTAATTGAAGCAATGTTAAGATGACCCAACCTTGCATGCCATAAATCAATAGACTCAGCAATATAAACAGAAGAAGTACTAGCATTCTTATTCATAATTTCAAGTTTGACATCAAGAGTAAATAAACCCCCATTACAGAAACCCTTTCCCACAAACTCCCCATTATGAGTAATAACAAGCCTATCAGAATCAAATGAAAGCTTCAATCCAGCCTTAATTAGCAAGCTACCAGAAATCAGGTTCCTACGCATTTCTGGAACATGCAACACATTGGTAAGAGTAATAAGTTTTCCAGAGGTAAGAGTGAGAACGATCTTCCCTTTGCCTTGAACAGTTGCAGAAGCTGAATTACCCATGAAGACATTTTCACCATCAATTTTTTCGTAGGTAGTGAACATGTCTTTGTTGGTGCAGATATGTCTCGTTGCTCCAGTATCAACGATCCATTCAGCAACATTACCTGTCAAGTTAGCTTCTGAAACAACAGCAACAAAATGGTTAGGATTAGAAACTTCATTAGCTTCAGCAAGGTTGGCTTGGTTCTGATCCGACTTCTTCTTGGATCTGCAATCTACAGACTTGTGACCAGTTTTCCCACATTCAAAACACTTGCCCTTGAACTTATACTTCATTGGTTTCCCTTGAGGCTTGAAAGGACTTCCCTTTCCCTTAAACTTTTCAGAATATGCATGAGGCTTAGGTTCTACAAGGTTAGCCTTAGCAGACCCGGAAAACACAGATTGACCCTTATCCTTAATACGATTTTCCTCCTCAATTTTCAGGTGACCTACAAGCTCCTCTAAGGTAAGGTCCTTTTTCTTATGCATTAACTGATTACGAAAATCTTTCCAAGAGGGTGGGAGTTTCTCAATTAAAACTATAGCAAGGGTAATATCACAAATACTCAAACCCTCGGCAGCCATAGCAATGCAAATATTTTCATAAGCATGAATCTGATCAATAATTGGTTTATCATCTTGGACTTGAAAAGCTAACCACTTACTGACACAATAACGCTTAGTACCAGCATCATCAGTTCCATATTTCTTTTCTAATGCATCCCAAATATCCCTAGCATGATTAAACCCCATATAGATATCAAGCAAAGTATTCGACATATGATGCAGCAACATGCCCTTACATGTCCTATCATCTTTAGCAAATTTCAACTCAAAAGCATGCAATTCAGTCTCATCATCAGGTTCGACAACATCATCAAGCACATAAGCAATCTCAATTTGTTCTAAATAGAATCGCATCCTAACAGCCCAACGTTTATAATTCTTGCCATCAAGAGGTTCTAACTTAGACATATCAGGAATCATGAATTTGGAAGTCAAAGCCATAATAATCGTCTTTTAGATTGTTGCGATTAAAGCGAAAATTAGAACAAACTTATCTGATTCGATGAACTGAACGAAGAACAATTGTTGCGTCGTGGACACCCACTGTCCTAAAAGACGATTCCCCGCTACCTCCCGGTGCAGTAGAACAGAATGCGGTCGCCCTCCAGGATTAGCGCAACTCCGACGTTGTGTGCACTCACAAAGCCGGATGGAGTCAGAACGTATGCCCAAAACCGAGAGCAATTTTGTGTGAGAGTAAGAATGTGTTTTCGTATTTTGTGTGTATGATTTTTTTTGTGTGAAGGGAACTGAAACTCTGATTTAAATAATTAGAAGGAAAGCATTGCAACAGACAAAAACGGCTGAGGGAATGAATGTTGCAACAGCCAGAAAACGGTCAAAAACATTGATCATAGTAACGGACGTAATTAATGGCATTTAATCCAACGGTTACGTAATCAATACAGATTCCCGTAACAGTGACTTGCGCAAACCGGTCCAGTTACCAAAAAGAACAGGGTTGACCCACAAAACCCACCCCACGCCCGCGAACCGCATTCCCAAGTACCAAGTACCAAGTACCAAGTACCAAGTACCAAGTACCAAGTACCAAGTACCAAGTACCAAGTACCAAGTACCAAGTACCAAGTACCAAGGCCCAAGGCCCAAGGCCCAAGGCCCAAGGCCCAAGGCCCAAGGCCCAAGGCCCAAGGCCCAAGGCCCAAGGCCCAAGGCCCACGGCCCACGGCCCGCGGCCCGCGCCCGGCCCGGCGCGCGCGCGCGCGTGTGTGATGTGTCCACCCATACCATTCTCACACTTTCTTAAACAAGAGTTACACTCATTCCCCAATTAATAAACAAGAGGAATATGAAGAGTTTTTCCAATGTGGGACTCTTGAATTTTCACTCACCCTTTTTTCCTTTGTGTTTCCCAATGAGAATTTCCAACAGCTGAATCATCTGTGGTTCGAGCTGCCGAGGAAGATGCTTCAGATGATGAAGCGGCTGCAATAAATGCGCCAGGTGGGGGTATGGTTTCCCGAGATGCGCCCGCATTCCCTAGTACTGGTTGGATCCCTTCTGACCTGGTGTTTCGGCCAGATTGGCACTTGTCTCGGCGGCCTCGCGCTGGCATCGTGAGTCATGTACTGTGTTTTGGGTTTGTACTTTGTAATTGTATAGGTCTTGAGCTAACTCGTTCACCTGTAGGCCGATGGAAAGCCGTTCCGTACTTACTGGTCCTTGGTGAAGGTTCAGAGGGCCTTTAAAGCTCTTCGTGCTGATGCGGAGGCTATGGAGATTTGGTCGCAGACGGGCCTGGCCGATTTTTGACGCACCATGGGAGGTTCTCAGAGGAGAACGAGGATTAAAAACCGTTTGTGGGCTTTGTTAGAGCGGTGGTGGGATACCACCAACACTTTCCACATGGCATGGGGGGGAGATTACTATCACCCCTCTTGAATTTGCTATGATTACAGGTCTTCCTTTTTCTGAGAGGAACGTGACCTTTGATTCTGAGCTGACGTGGCGCTCGGCCGCTGCCAGGGACTTGCTCGGCCTTGTTGTTGACTTGTCTGATGATGATGCTCACGCTTCCGTGAAGGTGATTGTGGAGGCTATCTGTGGTGGGGGTGTGTCTGCGGAGCAGAGGGTTAGGCTCTTCCTCCTAGCCTTGGTGAGCAGAGTGATGGCCCCGAGTAGGAATAATCGGGTGCACATCAAATTCTTGTCCGCTTTGCGGGACTTGGAAGCTGTTTCGAGCTATAACTGGGGCGGCTTGGCATACAACCACCTTTTGTACGAGATGAAGCGGGCCTCCCAGACTGCACTGGGGAGCGACCCGAGCATGGCTGCTCTGTGGAGCATGCTGGAGGTATTTGAGACTCCTTATACTTTGTACTTGTATGCTTGTATTTTGAACTTGACTGATGTTTTGCTTGTTCCTTGAAAGATTTGGATCTATGAGCACTTTCAGACTTTGGCGCCGGAGCGTACTAGAGATACGGCTTACCCTTATGCTGCCTCTTGGATAGGAGCGGTGCGCGTTGGTGCAACTTTGGCGGCTTCTCGCAGGGCTTGGAGAGTTCTATCCGCTGAAGATGTAATCTTTTCTACTGTTTTGCTTTCTTGTATTTGTATTTGTACTGTTGCCTGAGTTGTTTGCTTTGGAGGTGGTATGGCGTCCTTTTGCCAACGCGGTTGTACCTGTCTCGGCTTCTCGTGCCTATTTCCTGTCTGGGCGGCGGGTTTTGCTTCCAGGGGTGTACCGCCATATGTGGTATCTGGGGGAGAGAGTTTCCCTTCAACACCACTTAGGGGATAGGCTTGCCCCCAAGGATCCACCGGAGTCCATGCTGGCTCTGGATGAAGATCTTGCCTGGCTCTATGCGGAGGCTAGGGGCGAGGCTGTTTGCCGCTCTTGGAGGGAGTTTGTACACAGGAAGGGTATCTATGATGACTTCCTGAGGAGGTTGGCCCCACCAGTACGCTTCGTACTCCCGGTGAGCTTTTGAATCTTGTATCTTGTATTCTTGTATTCTTGTATTCTTGTATTGATGTGTCGATTGCATGATTGCATGATTGTATGATTGTATGATTGTATGATTGTATGTAGGAGGAGGAGGTTGATCCTGAGGAAATTCCTCATGCTGATAGGATCCTCCGCTATGAGAACTCGGACGGGGAAGAGGTGGTAGTGACCATTCCTTGGGCTTCTCCTCTGCACCGAAAATCATATGATGATGTACCTGAGCATTACGCCCCTGTAAGTACTATTGTAACTTTGTATGGGAAAATTGATCTTGAACTTTGTATGCAGGCGCCTCGGGTGAGAGTGCGTCGCTGGATGCTCTTGCTTGATTCTTGGAAGAGGCAGTGCTCCAAGCTGACCCGAAAGCTTTCTGGCCGGAACAGAGAGGTACCTCACTTGATCTTGAAACTTGTATACTTGAAATTCCAACTGGGAAATTGATTCTTGAAATTGTATTTTGTATAGGAGCGCCGTCGAGACCGTAGAGACTCTGTTGACAGGGAGCCTCAGGCGGAGACGTCCTTGGGACAGGAGGGACCGAGCTTGGAGCTGGGACAGGGGTCCGGTGCTGGTGCTCATCAGAGGCATTCTGATGCTGAGCGAGGAGCTTCCCCTTTTGTATATGTTGATCCCACCGGGCATTCATTTGGAGGTGCTAGCGGTTCACGGCCCTTTGTTCCTCCTTCCGGTTACTACTTCGGAGGAAGTGGTCCTCAGCCTTGGGGTGCGGGTTCATGGGCTTGCTACGCGGAGATGGATAGGATGCGCCAGGCTCAGATGTATGGGTCATATCCGTATTTGCCGATGCCGCCGCCGTATCAGTATTCCTCCCCTCAGCAGGGAGTTCATCCCTCCACTGGCACACTTCGTATCTCGGAGCAAGATCCTAGTACCCCTGGGACGGAGATGGATCAGGAGCTGGAGCGCTTCAGGAGGCGGAACAGGGACAAGGCACCTGTGGTTGATATCACTGGTGACGATGACTCAGACAGACCCTGCATGGTAGCGAGTTCCAGCTTGCCTGGGTTGATTTTGTATAGGCTGGGTTGTATTGTATTTTTATGGATTGAAACTTCAATTTTTGTGTGGTTTGTATGGTTTTGAACTTGAATTGGTTTGTAAAATTTGAAGGTTAGGATTTGCATATTTGAATGCTTGAAATTGTATGCGTAGTGTGTGCCTTAAAATTTTGTAGCTATATGTATGCATGACAATTTTGTGAAAAATTTTGAAAAAATTTGCCCATTTTTTCGTGTGTATGTACCCACTATAAGCCCCCACTTCGACTGAGGTTTTTTGGTTAGGAAAAGCGCAAGTTAAAGTATATTCAACTTTTGCTAATGCACATGCAGACTCGACTTAGGACGCCGATCTAGGACTAGAATGCTTGAATTTTGAAAAAATTTGATCCGAAATCTGCGCGAAGCGTTGATCCGGACTGCTTGAAATTGCGCGGCTTGCGGCTTTGGAATCTTGAATAATGGAGGTTGTACTCTGCTGTCCGAAACACTAAAGAGTGTGTACTCGGAGTCATAAGAGAGGACGGTGGCCTCGTCCTTTGGTGCAGGCTCCCGGCGTCTGGCGCGGGCTTGGTGCCTGGCGCTTGTGGGCTGACGTACTAGCCGACTCTTGTATAAATAGGGAGCTTGTTGGATCATTTCTTGCATCAATCCTTCCCTGCTATCATTGCATACTGCTTCCTCTCGAAAAGAAAAGAAAGTATGGCTGTGTCCTTTGAAAGTGCCTTGAACTCGTGGCTTGGTTCGCTAGGCAAATTAGAGAAAAGGGAGCTTGATGGCATGCATCTTGGGGTGCTCGTCTCTTTCCGGTTTGTAAAATTGGATTTGCACTTCATTCTTGCTGCTCTGGAGGCTTGGGACCCGAATCATCATATCTTCCGTTTTGGAAATAATGAGGTATGTCCCCTCCCTGTGGAATTTAGCGTCATATTGGGGTGGCCCTTGATGCTGGAGCCATGCATGCCTAGTGTTGAAGAACACTTTTTCTTGAGTTTTGAAAGGTATTTGGGCTTGAAGCCCCCACTTTTGAGTGCTGTTGTATATGGCAGAGGGGTGGATTTGTCCCTCTTTGTCACCCACTTTGCTGGGCTTGATGTTCCCAAAGTTTTTCGTCTGAGAGCCTTGAGTTTTTGTATATTCGCTCGCTTTCTCTTTTCGAAACAGGGGTTTGGCAATGGTGATGCCTCCCTAATAGAGATTGTAGAGCAGTTTGCTAATGGTCGGGACCCAATGCCGCTTGTGATTGGCGAAACATTGATGGGCCTTGATATGCTGAAGTCGGACCCCTCTTCTTTGCCATCGGGAAGTCCGGTGTTACTCCAAGTAAGGATCTGGAGCTCTCTTGTATGTTGAATTTTGTACTTGTATTTGAATTTTGAATGTTGAATTTTGAAATGCGCTTCTTGTATACTCCCCAAGGTTTGGCTTATGGAGAGGTTCATGTTGGTGGCACCACCGGAGAACATGGAGAGCTATAATAGAAAGGGATTCACTGTGCGACCCATGCTGCATGGCCGTCTTTCATTGGATGAGTGGCGGTGTACACTCTCTGGGTTGAATCTTGTATAAGGTGGGTAGTTCCTTGGTGGGGGATTGCTGCTATGAAACATGCCCCTGGTTCTATTGCTTTGAGGGTGCCAAGCCTCACAATGCTGGTCTTCTACTTGCCTACTCGAGTGATGAGACAATATGGCTTGAAACAGGAGATCCCGGACTGTATTGAAGAGAACCCAAAACCTGTTGCGCTGAATGTAAATCGACTTGAAGTTTGGAGGCGGTATTGGGTCGCCAAACCATTCTTGAGTATCCAGTTCCCACCTGAGTCAGTTACTCTGTCTGCGGGGTACATTGTATGGATGAGAGGCCTAAGCCAGAGGGACATTTCTCTCTCAGGACCAGCTAGAGTCCGAGGTTCTAGAGCTAGACGTCCTGCATCAACTGACTATGAGGAAGGTGACGGGAGTGTGGCCCATCCGGTGCTTGACCGTTCGGAATCCAAAGGAGGTTCGTCGTCCTCCCGTCTTGGAAGGCTTGCAAGTTCCTTCTCCCGCCGGTTGGGCAAGGGGAAGATTGATGATTGATTGTGGGAGGAGCCAGGGGATAGTACTCAAGGTGCCAAGACTCGAGAGCATAGTCGCCTGACCCTAGATCTTTGTAGCTTAAATGTGTTTGAAATTGTATTGGAAGGAATTGTGTTTAGAATGTGTTTGGAAGATGTGTTTAGAACAGGTGTTTAGAAGATGTGTTTAGGAAGTGAAAAGGCTTTTGAACTTTGCTTCATTTGATCCTGACTTTGTATTTGAATTAGCGTTGAAGGCCTTAGGGCCAAATAAGTTATTGTGTTAAATTCCGTTTGAACATGCTTTGCTTTGAATTGGCACATTTGGAATATCAACAACAACCATTTTGAATTTTGAAATTTGATTTGATTTTTAGGATGCCCTTAATTGAGGAAATTTCGAATTTTTTTGTATTAAAGTGGCCGGGCCTCGAAATGAGGTTGCCTACGTGTCCCGTTAGGGAATCAGGCCGGACGTAGTTCTGACTACCTTACAAGACCTGAATTTGGATTCTTGAATTTGAACATGGAACTTAGACATAGAACTTGTTGAGTTGATCGAGGTTGGTCAGAGATCTGAATTCTGTTCTGTCGATGTCTGTTAGTTCGACTGCTCCCCCGGAGAGGATTTTCTTTACAATGTACAGGCCTGCCCAGTTGGGTTTGAATTTTCCCCTGGGGTCCATTATGCTTTTGCGAAAGGCTTTCAGGACAAGCTCGCCTTCCTTGATGTTTCGGGTTCTGACCCTTTTGTTGAAATGTATGGCCACTCGGCGCTGATAGACTTGTACATGGTGAGCGGCTTGAAGCCGTCGCTCATCGAGCATGACTAGTTCGTCATATCTGGCTTGTACCCATGCAGCTTCTGGGATTTTGCTTTCGAGGACTATCCTTAGAGAAGGTATCTCTAACTCGATAGGTTGTACTGCTTCCATTCCATAGACCAATGAGAACGGAGTTGCACCAGTTGAAGTGCGAATTGAAGTTCGATATCCCCACAATGCGAAATGCAGCTTTTGGGGCCAGTCCTTGTAATTGGTAGTCATTTTCATGATGATGGTTTTGACATTTTTGTTGGCTGCTTCGACTGCCCCATTGGTTTGTGGGCGATGAGGTGAAGAGCGATGATGTTGAATTTCCCGGAGCATGGGTTCGTTGGGATTGTTGTATTGAAGATTGTACTGTTGAAGCTTGAAGATGTTTTTAGAACTTGAACCTTTGGAGCTTGTAACTTGAATTTTGTACTTTGGAATTGTAGATGCCTTGCTTGGCACAACCATGCTCGGTTAGAGATTATAGAACTTGAATTTTGTATCTTGTACTTGTCGAATGGGTCTTCACATTCTCCTTGGAAATGGGTTCCCTGATCACTGAAGAACTTGTGAGGAACACTGTATCTGCATATAATGCTTTCTTGAATGAACTGGGACACTTTCTTGGAACCCAATACTTTGAAAGATCTGGATACTTGGACTCTTGAATAAACCCGACCTCTAGGTGCTTAGGGATATCTTTTTGAATTTTGAGGGAAACGTCCGGTTTCATGCGACGGAGTTTCTGCTTGATGGGCTTTGAACCTGGAATGAGGGGAATTGTATGCTGACCGAAGCTTGGATCAACCCCTGGCATATCACGATAGGATCATGCGAAGACGTCTATGTACTCCGAAAGTAGCTTGATGAGATCATTCCGCTCTGCTTGAGAAAGAGTTAAACCAATATGAACTAGTTTTGAATCACTGTTGTTAGAAAGGTTGATTTTTTTTTTCTGTTTCCTCAATTATGGGCGTCTTGTCTTCGTGATTTTCGATAGCTTTTAGAAATTCAAAGTCAGTTTCTTGTGAAGCAAAGTTGTTTGGATTAGGATTGTGTTTTGAATTAAGACTCGAAGAGTAAGTAGAAATTGAAGTGTTATTGAAATCAGCAATCATTACATCGACTGTTTTGACTTGAAGCTCGGCCTTTAGAGGCTCTTGATTGATGCAAGACTCTAGTTCTAGACACTTAGACTCATTGCTAGACTCGAAAATTGAAAGACAGACTCTGGACCTGGACAAAGACACTAATCGTAAAGATAGTTCTCAGGGTATTCCCAGACATCTGCGCCATAATCGTCATAATCATCGAAGACGGGGCTGCATGCACAGAATTTCAGGACTTGGTCCCAGACTTGATTCCATGTGCTGTAAGGAAATGCGGCGAAACTGCCCTTGCATGAAGTGTTGAGCCCTAAGAGAAACATTCTCACCATTTTTCCCTCTGGCAGCTCGGACTGAATTGTACGAGCGGAGATTGCCCATCTGTGGTAGTATTCTTTAATGCACTCATCCTTTTCCTGGCGTACAACCGGCTTTTGCTTGATGAGAGTGTCTCGGAAGCTTGAACCTTTGAGGGTGAGGCAGGCAGGGCCATCTAGTATTTCCTCGAACCAAGGCTCTCCGAATAGTAGGTCGAAGTTAGTAGGCACATCGATTACCAGGAACTCAGCATTGTCGTAATAGGTGTCAAAGGAGAAAACCAGCTCAAGGACTCCCAAGACTTTGTATGTGACACCCTGGAGTTTAACAGTTTGTTGGGCACTTAGCATGAGATCGTACTCGGAGAACCCTAAAGCCTTCACGGTGGTGAGTGGACAGATGTTCTCTTGAATGTCGGTGGTTACCCTAGGCTCGGGGATCACCCAGTTTTGAGCACTTGGAAGTAGATGGAAAAAGCTTGGAACCATAAGCTCGTAACCCGGCTTGCATATTGTGGAGATCAGATTGCACGGAAACTCCTCTTCTTCATCTTCGTAGTCATAGGAGATGGCTTGTACAGAGGGGGTTTGCTTAGCCCCTGGTGGTAAGGGTAAAGTCTTGTTGTCGACCATGTTCTGGATCAAGTGCTTGAGCTTGTAGCAGTCCTCGATGTCATGACCCTTCCCTTGATGATATTTGCAATGAGCTGTCGGATCCCAACTCTTGGATCTTTTGCCAACTGGAGGATCGGGTGTTGGACCGATTGGTGCTATGACTTGTTTTTCGACCAGCCGATCAAATGCCTCATTGTAAGACATCCCGAGGTTTGTGAAGACTCTTTGGGGTCTGCCTTGATACTTGCGATGGTTAGTATTGCTTTTGAAGTTGTTCGATTTTGGACCTTGAGGAGCCTCTAGGGCGTTAACCTCATGAACTTTGTGTGTTATCTCAGGTCTCTTCCCCTTCCATTTTTCTGTTTGCGGAGCTGGGGCTGCGGGTGCTTTCATTAGGTCATCCTCTATGTCGACCCCAATGTCGTAGGTTCTCTTGAAGCTTTCTAAGCCTAGGTACTTCATGTGATCATTGTACTTTGGAAGAAGACCGGAAATGAAAATCTTGACTAACTCTCTCTCGGAGGGCCGGGTTACCATTTGGGATGCCATTTCCCTCCATCGGTTGAGGTAAGTAGTGAAGCCTTCCTGGGGCCCTTGCCTGAGAACTTCCAGTTCCCTTAGAGTGGTTTGAAGTTGAATGTTGGGTTGATATTGCTCCATGAATGCTTGAGCAACTGCCTCCCATGTATTTGTTTCATGTTCCTTGAGTGAATAGTACCACTTATGGCAGACAGGTTCTAGAGACATAGGGAATACCACTGGGTATAGCTCGAGTTCGACCCCCTTGATGGCCATTGTAGCTCTGAAATTCTTGAGATGGTACTTGGGATTGTCAGTTGATTTGAACTTTGGAATGTCATTGGCGGAGAATTTGTCTGGAAGATTCGCCCTCCCCTTGAGGTTGTCCTCCATCGAGGTGTCAAAGTAGTTCTCTTGATTGGTAACCTTACTGACAAGACTCTCGATCTTCTTGGTTAAGCCGTCAGTGGGCGCGCCCTGTTCCACGACACCCAATCGGTTGCTTATGCTCAACACATTGGCATTGAGGCTGACGAAAGCCGTTAGGAGTTGAGCGAGTTGATCAGAGGCAGAAATTTGGATTGTTTCTTGAATGGGACTGGGAGTTTGATTTGTAGGAGATGAACTGGCTGCTCGTTCGATGCCGGCTATGAGGGAAGCTAGGGATGATGGATTTCTTTTCAACCTTTCTCCTCTTCGGCGAACCCACAGGATCTTTGGACTCCTAGTTAGAACACACCAGACGATTTTAGAACATGGACTTCCCGACACATGATATGATATGCATGCAATGAATGAGACCTAGACTTTGACTCTAAGTGTCACTCCGAAGACTCGGGATTTTGGATTTTGTATTTGTATTCGGGATTCACAACCCGTTGGAAATGTTTGACAGGAGCGTTCATTCTTTTGTGAAAGTTGGCTCTTGTACTAGAACTCGGAAAAGGAATATTCCGACCTATTGGAAATTAGACTTATTTGAAGGGGATTTCAACCCGCTCGAGAATTTGGAAATTGGACTTGTACTAGGAAATTGAATTTTATATTATTTAAAGGGAATTTCAACCCGTCAAATTTTTAGGGGAGTTTCAACCCATTGGACTTTGAATATTTTGAAGGGAATTTCAAGCCGATTGAGAATTGGAATTTGTATTATTTCAGGGGAGTTTCAACCCGTTGGAATTTGAATTTGTATTATTTCAGGGGATTTTCAACCCGTCAAATTTGAACTTGTATTATTTCAGGGGATTTTCAACCCGTTGGAAATATTTGGAATGGGGTTTGTATTATTTTAGGGGATTTTCAACCCGTCAATATTTTAGGGGAATCTCAACCCATTGGAATTGGAGTATTTGAAGGGAATTTCAACCCATTGGAATTTGTATTATTTCAGGGGATTTTCAACCCGTCAATATTTTAGGGGAATCTCAACCCATTGGAATTGGAGTATTTGAAGGGAATTTCAACCCATTGGAATTTGTATTATTTCAGGGGATTTTCAACCCGTTGGAATTTGAATTTGACTCGAAGTTTGAATTTTGAAATGGAAATGGATGCATTTTGTATGTAGAACATGAAGCTTCGTATTTAGAAAATCCGGCATTATGTCGCCATGGATTTGAGACATTGAACTTGGGAACTTGAAAGTCCGGCATTATGCCGTCGTGGACTTGGAGTGTAGGATTTGAGATTTGAAGGTTTGGAATTTTTGAACTTCGAGCTTGAGGTTTGAAATACGGAATGGAAAATCGGCATTACGACGGCATGGATTTGGAATTTGAAGCTTTGAGCATAGGACTTGAAATTCGAAAGATTGACAGGGAATTTGAGGTTTGAACGTTAGAGTTGAAAAGTTGGCATTATGCCGGTCATGAACTTTGGCATTTGAATTTTGAGGTTTTGAGACTTGAAATTGGCGACTTGACTTCGATGCTTGAAGACTTGAATGTTTGAAATAGGAAATCCGGCATGACGCCGTTGGATTTGAGGTTTTTTGACTTTGAAGCTTGAAATTTGGACTAGAAAATCCAGCATTAAGGCGCCGTTGGGTTGCATTTGAAAATTGAGGTTTTGGACTAGAAAGTTTGAATTTGAACTTGAAGCTTGAAGACTAGGAAGTCCGGCATTATGACGCCGTTAAGTTGAATTTGACTCGAAAATCGAAACTTGAGTTTGTAAAATCCGGCATTATGGCGCCGTTGGATTTGGACTTGAAAATTGAGGTTTTGGATTAGAAGATTTGAACTTGAACTCGAAACTCGAAATTTGGACTGGAAAATCCGGCATTATGACGCCGTTGGATTTGAACTTTGACTTGGAAGAAGTAGGTTTTGAAGTAGGAAATCCGGCATTATGGCACCGTTGGATTGCATTTTGAACTTGAAAATTGGAATTCTGGACTCGAAAATCCGGCATTATGACGCCGTTTGATTGAACTTTGAATTTGGAACTTGGAATTTGGACTCGAAAATCCGACATTATGAGGCCGTTGGATTGCATTTTGAACTTGAAAATTGGAATTTTGGACTCGAAAATCCGGCATTATGACGCCGTTGGATTGAATTTTGACTTTGAAACTTGGAATTTGGACTCGAAAATCCGGCATTATGACGCCGTTGGATTTAATTTTGAATTTGGAACTTGGAATTTGGACTCGAAAATCCGGCATTATGACGCCGTTGGATTGAATTTGGCATTTATGCGTGAGGCGTGTTTAAGGGTTTTGAATCAAATGGAGTGACACTCCTAAAGACCCTAAAATCGGCGATTTAGATACATGAGGTTTGAATGATGCTCCTAGGGGTTTGGTTTCCTAGTTGGAGGCTAATTGGTTTTGGCAAGCTAGAACTCGAGGTTAGCCATTCACGCGTGCGAAGACGCCCACACAATGCACAAGTAGCACGTTGTCACACTAATCATGAATATGAATGCGACATGCAAAGTTCTCAACCTAAGGTCGGTCTAAGTTTTGTATGATGCAAGTGGTCGGCTTTGGGTGTCAAAAGGTACTTGGCTAAGAGACGGATCCGGCGACAAGTTGTCACATCCGCCTAAGGGAAGTGTGTGTCGGCAGACGGCCTCCATACTTGACATCGGGAATGTCAAGCAAATGCCAAGTTTCGGTAGGCGCGGAAATGGTCACACACTTTGGTCGTGAACCGTATGGAGAGTAACCATTTCGTTACCTCCGGGGCTAGCCCGAATGTAGAACACATCCGTTTAGGCAAAGGTAGAAATTCATTTTGCACAATATGGTTTTCGAAAAATGCATGAAATGCTTAGGAATTGAAATTGAAATCGTACTTGAATTTGTATTTGTAAAGCTCGTTTTTCGGCACTCGTTCACGAGGCTTGGGAGCGTCCTTCCAGATGTAAAAATAGACTAACTCCCAACACGAAAAGTTGAGCAAAAGTGGGCGACAAGCCACTGTGAGCCACTGTCCTGGATGCAGGCAGTGGCGTTGGGCGCAGGGGCTGCGCCTGGCGCCAATGCTGGCATCCAGTACTTCGGCAGATCAGTGGTCGGTTGCTCGAAATTTGCTCGCATTTTCGAATTGAAACTAGAAAATTCCCCAGCGGAGTCGCCAAGAATTGTAGGGGGTTTTTTCCCGTTTCCTACAAGGGGGGTTTTAGGAGGCCGGCCGGCTCGTTTAGAGAACCGTTTGAACTTTTGCACCTCGAAGGAGTCGCCACCAAACTTTATTTAAGGTCTTGTTTGGAAAGACCGCAAATGACTCTATTTTTGGATAAGGCCTTGAATCCTTGAAACGGATGGCTGATATCCGGGCTCGGGAACGAAAATGCTTATTCGGCGAGCTTTAGAAATATTCAAGTACGTTGGCACAACATTAGTTCGAAAATAAACCCTAGATTAGACTATGTGGGTTTGAATTTTAGAGCAAAATAGAATTTCTAATTGTATAGTGGTCACTTTGCTTCAAAGATTGATTTAAGGAACCTAAGGCCGGTTTGTCTAAAAATATCTTCGTTAAGCGTGATGTAAGCTTTGTATTTTTTTGTATTTAGCATGTTGGTGATGAAAGCGATAAAGCACATAAAGCAACATCACAATACTAAATAAAGTACGGAATTAGTGAATACAAAACCCCCTAGAATAGGACTAGGGAATAGGTCCACATTGCCTAGAAATGGACTAGGCAAGTAAAGATGCGGAATTGAAAGTGCGGAATTGAAATTGCGGTATTGAAATTGCGGTATTGAAAGTGCGATATTGAAAGTGCGATATTGAAAGGTGCGATATTGAAATTGCAATATTGAAAGGTGCATAATTGAAATTTGTACTTGGGCACATGAGATTCGAACGCCAAGCGGTTCCTTAAAAATAAGTGCGCCCGACACGAATTCAAAGCCAAAAATCTCAACTTGGGAGAGGTTGCTCAACCCAAATATCCTAGATTTTGCATATTAAACTTGAAATTGAAAGCTTGAATATTGAAATGTTTGAACTTGAAATGATTGAAATTTGAACTTGAAATGATTGAAATTTGAACTTAAAATGATCCTAGTTTAGGGAAATAACTATGAATAACCCTAAACATGGCAAGATCTTTGAAAATTGAAGACTTGAATTTGTATATTGAAAATGGAGTTTTGAATCTCAAAGACTAAACCTTTAAATGTTAAAAAGTGTTTATCTTTGATTACCCCATGTTTGATGATGATTCTAGCCCAAGAGATGATTGTAAACAACTTGGACATCCTTGAATCTTTGAAAATTGTATTTTGTATTTTGAAAAAGTTTGTATTTTTGGAAAACATATGTCATTG
The DNA here is from genome assembly GCF_020520425.1 of Spinacia oleracea. NCBI lineage: Eukaryota > Viridiplantae > Streptophyta > Magnoliopsida > Caryophyllales > Amaranthaceae > Spinacia > Spinacia oleracea. The sequence continues at coordinate 92,070,933 of NC_079491.1, read as the reverse complement.
TTGCAAGTGGTGTTTTTTATTGATTAAAAACACCAACTTGCTAATTTTAGAAATCAAAGCAACATAGTAGATTAGAATGGTATTCGGATTTACCAAGTTAGATTTAGACAAGAGCTCCCAATTGCTTTGGATTTTAGGAATTTTGTATGTGTTTTTGAGGAGTTTTGAGTTGTATTTTGAGACGTAATGTCTAAATTACGACGTTGTATTGTTGTGCTCCCCCTTTTTTCGATGGAAATGAGGGGTATTTATAGGAGGGAATGGTGCAAAACGCCAGCGCAGGGGGCCAGGCCAGCGCAGTGCAGTGCGCTGCTGACGTGGCTTGAATGCCGCCAAAGCATAACTGATGTCTTTATTGACTAAGAAATAGTTCCAATGATCCATGAGATAACCATGCTATTACAAGTTTCCCAATGTTCATCCTTCACAGGATCATCAGTGTCGTATCGGAAATATGGATCGTATCGGAAATATAAATATTATCCAAGTCGTAGATGTTGCCGGAAACGGAAACATGGTACGTATTGGAAAATATTATCGGAAATGGAAATATTGCCGGAATCGGAAATATTGCCGGAAACAGAAATATTGTCAGAATCGGAAATATTATCGGAATCGGAAAATAATTCCGGAAACGGAAATATTAAATGTTTATTCGAAACGGAAATATTAAATATTGTTCGTATCGGAAATGAATTCCGGAATCGGGAAATTAATCGGAAGCGTATCGTACGAATTAGCATCGGACGAGGCCTGCCAGACGAAGGCCCAGCACGAAGCCGGGCCATCGCCGGGCAAGCCAGCGCGCCACAACGCACCAGCCAAGGCTGCGCCGGCCCACCGCAAGGCAGGCCCAGCGCGCGCCAACGCTGCGGCAGCGTGTGGGCCTCGCAACAATGGGCTGCGAGCTCGCGGGCTGCGCGCGCGCGCATGGCGCCCCTCGTGGGCTGCTGTGCGTGCGTGTGTGTTGGTGTGCTATACGAATCCTAAAGCTGTCAGGTTTCGACTAATGATTAAATTCCTAAACCTAAAAGGATGAATTAATTAAAAAATAAGAATTCTATTAGGATTCTAGTTTAATTAATTCGTATCCTAATAGGATTACGATTCCCTTTCCATACCTCTATAAATAAAGGCCTAGGGTCATTAATTTGCATACAGTATTCAAGTATTCAAAGTGATTTTTGAGAGCAAAAATTCAGTCATACAATTGCCTATACTAGCCGAAAATTCTAAGTACCTTAAGGGCGATCCTAGTTGGTCAAGCTTAAGACGGATCCGGACGTGCTGTGGACTATCTACAGAGGGACGACACTTGGAGTCCTAAAGACTTGTTCTTGTTCGGTTCGGGCGCAGCTAGGGAAGGCACGCAACAAAGTGTATGCATCTAAATTATGCTAAATGATTATGTGAATATAATATGCTTTCCTGGCTTTATGGTTTTTCCGCATGATTTATGAATTGTCATATGTATCATAACCTAACAGTGGTATCACGAGCCTCTTATTATTTTCATAATCTAAATTGCATGAACATGGTTAAATATTACAAATTTGCAAGAAATAAAAGGGGTGATTAATTTTCGTAATTGTTAACTAATTGCAAATTGCGTTTATTTAATTATACGTACGCAGTTTTTCGGCAGTTTCTTCGTTACTCATCCAAATCGAGTGATTTTTGTGTCAATTCCGCATGTAAAAGGCATTCTAAAATTTTGACAAAAATTATTATTTTTCGGCCGAAACCAGAATTCTCAAATTCGAAGCCTAACTATGACTTTTCGGAGGTTTTAGTTTTTTGAATGCAAAATTTCGTAAATTTAAGATGTTAAATTAAATATTTGCGATTCTTGTTTATAAATCTTGAATTTTTGATTGACCTACTGTATATGTTTAACAAGTTTGAATGCCTAGCCTTGTTAATTATGCAATCTAATTTGTAATTATGATTAATTTGTTGAAAATTGGAATAATTTAGAATTAATTTGATTTTCATAATTAGTTATAATTTAATTAGACACCTATGATTAAAAACCACCATAAAATTGTAAATTTATGTTAAATTTTTAAATTTTTATGACCTAGACTTGAATCCATGTTAATCGGAAATCAATTAAATAATAAATTTTCGATTTTTCGCCCTAAAATTATGAAATTAATATTATTTATTAATTTGTCATTAATTTTGAATATAAAATTTTAATTTTTATGCGACTCGCTCATATAACTTGCACGCACAAAGCAATGGATGCTACGTGTTACCTTAAGGGGTGTTGTATAGTGCGGGCATGTGACGACGAGCAAGGGAGCTCGTCGCCCATGCGGTACGAATGCAATGAGCAAGGCCATGGTGCACGAGCACAAGGCAGCAGCCCTGCCTTGTGTCGTGGGCTGTGTGCAATGGGCGAATGGGCGAGGGCGAGAGCAAGGCACGAGCAGTCGCGTGTGGGCAGCAAGCGAGCTGCGCCACAGCGCTCACTGCCTCGCGCAAGCGTGCGGAGCCTCGCGCGCAGCGAGCGCAAGCTCGCGTGCCACGAGTGCTACGCCCAGCATTGATCGCTCGCGCGCAGCGAGCGCTATTGTGCGTGCGACGAGCGCTGCGCCCAGCGATGGCGTGCAGCGTGCTTGTTGCGACGTGCGACGAGCGCTGCGCCCAGCGATGGCGTGCAGCGTGCTTGTTGCGACGTGCGACGAGCGCTGCGCTCAGCGATGGCAAGCAGCGTACTTGTTGCGACGTGCGACGAGCGCTGCGCCCAGCGATGGGCTGCGGCAGCATGCTTGTTGCGTCGAGCGCTGGCGCGCGCAGCGAGCACCAGCTCGCGTGATGCCTTGCGATGGTGAGCAGCAGCGATGCGACGCGGCGCATGGGCTGCGCGCACATGGCCAGCGATGGCTGTGTGCGTGTGGCCCATGGGCGTGCATTGCGTGGGGTTGTTGCGTTGCGATTAGATCGTTTAGAAATTTTAATTTGAGATTTTCAGTTTACGTAATTTTAATTAATTTTAAAATTAATAATTTAAATTATTTTCTTGGATTTTAATTTTGAATATTGTAATTATAATAAATTTTATTTATTCTAATTATTTTACTAAAATTAAAATCATGAATTAATTTAAATACGACTGAAATTAAATTAAATTTATGGATTCAATTATAAATTTATATGAGCTTTAAATTTTAATTAAATTTGTATGTTTCCGGTTAGACTAGAAATACATTTTTATGTTTAAAATTAGTAAAGCATATGAATTTATTGGTTTAAGTGGGAGCCCCTTTTAGTCATATACTCTTGATTAGGTCTACAAATCTTTAAGGTTAAAACAACTTGATTAGAATTAATAAGGACTGAATAATTTGTAGATTATTGGTGCCCTTGATTAATTGCTGCAAATGTTTATGTGATGCATAATGTGTTTTACTAACCAGCTATGTGGGCCATTCATGATAATGAATGGGTGAATGGTATATATTGTATATGTATTGTTTTGCAGGTTATGAAGTGACTAGTATGGCCCAAATAGGATAGAAAATATGGTCTGCGTACCATTAATTTGAATGTAATTGGTCTAAAGTACCAAAGTTGTTTTTTCAATTCAAATATGGTCTGCGTACCATCAAATAGTTGTAATTAGTTTTTAATTATATCTTATCCTATTTGAAGAAAATGGTGCCTCCCACGGAGATTTTCAAGATGGACATTGAAGTTAAAGCTTCAAGATGAAGTCGGGCCATACTAGATCACATTTATCTTATGCATGTTTTAAGTTATTTATTGCTTTTAAATATGTCTTAAAATGCATGAGATCAAAAGCTTGATTATGTTGCATGATTAAGGATTTTAGTTCACTTAAAATCTAACCAACATAGTAAGAGCCTTAAGTTCCAAACTTAAAAATTGAGTTAAAAGGTGCCATGCCAAAATATACACTTGCTTGGATATCCTTTACATCAATCTAGTAATAGTTTTCGCTCAGCGAGGTGTTACTTATTGGTCCTAAAGGGGCAAGGTACACAAATAATTGTGAGTACATGTTAGTTTTGGTGAAACTCAACGATATAAGTAAGGAGTCCTTTTATGTCGTGGCAAAATCGATAGGTTTACCTAATAAGTTCTTAGACGTACCTATCAACCAAGAATAGTTTCTAGACTATTAGCAAAAGGCTTTTGCTTACCTAAGATGTTTTAGGATTAATTCTTCAATGATTTTAGGATCTTGGAATCATTTTATTCACACCCTCCGGAACAATAAATTCGAATAAAATGCTAATAACTTGTTGAAATTGCATGATTGCTTTAAATTTCAAGTTATTACTCATGATAAATGTTTAGACTTTGCATGCTTCAATGAATGTTTTAATTATTGTTTATAATTAAATATCTTGCACTGCAATAAATCCTTTTAGAAAGGTAACAGTAAATTTCCTCGATTGGTAGTGAATCCAAGAACGATTCACGGAAATGAGAGAAAATGAGCAATTTAAAATGTACGTTTCTTATATCGACTTTTATGGTTGTTTTCGAATATCAAAATCGAATGGCAAACCAATTGGTGCTTGTGAATTCAAAATACAATGTAGTTTTGAGATCATAAAGCATTGAGTTTAAACGCTCAGCCTTACCAATGGTTAACAACCTAATATCTTTGTCCATTTATTTCTCGAATGAGTCTAGTCCCTAGACATTCGAATAGATTGATGCTTAGAGAACTTTACAAGCTTCTGGTAAGATCATCTAGTTGAAACAGAATATTCAACATAAATAAAATGGTAAGAACCTTGTTGAAGTGACATTGGACATGTCTAACAAAATATGAAAGTCAACACTAAAGAATTCAATTCTTAAGACTATAAGAAAGGGTACAAGAAATAGGAAAACGAGGAACAAATGAAAGGAATTTACGATTCCGTTTCTACCTATAAGTTCATGTTTAAAGAGAAGTGACCTAGCAATCAAACTTCCTTGGTATCATATACCGCTTGAGGTTTTTACTTCGGCAATAACTCAAACAATGGAAGCTAGGCTACACTAATGACCTACAAATGGGAAATGAAGCATGGCAATGCTACATTAGTTGTAGGTCATCTAGTTTGTTTTAAGTCCTTTCAAAGGCTGGAACTTAATGGCTATTTTGTTCCATAATCAACATACCTAAATTTCTGTTTTCAAACACAGAAAGACTCACATTCAAGAAAAACAAAAACAATGTTTGTTTTTTTATTTGAATGAAATGGTCAATTACAGGTTGAGTCAATATGCTTGATTAAAACAAACAACTCTTTAAAGAACTTTACTAGGTTCAAATCAACCCCTTGATTTGAGTTCCACTAATCTTTGGCATTGTTGCTTAGACCATATCAACAAGTTAACATTCAAAAGCTCTATTTTCATGGACTTTTGAAAGTTGATTGATTTCTAGATCATTTTAAGACAACTAGTCTTACTTGTTGAAAGTAACAAAAGATATGAACTATTGTTAGAACGCCTAGACAATAGAGTTCAAAGCTAAAGAAAGATTTTATGACTTTATTATTTCACATGGATTTGAGTGAATATAGGTTTATTTACTCAAATGTGATATAAGTTGAATCTGTTTGGCTAGTTCAAAGATTCAGAAGTATAAAATCCACTTGGCAAGAAATCATAAAGATCTAGGTCAGATCATGTTGATGATTACTTAAGTCAAGAATGATCATCAATGATTGTGTGTTGTAAATTCACGATCTAGCTCCATAAGATATGGCATATCTAAGTAGGAATGATCGAAGTCAATTAGTACTTGATTCGATTAATGATGAATCATAAAGACTTTTCCTATAATTTCTAAAACAAAATGCTCAACTACCACCAAACTAAACCAAATTCGTCAAAGCTATTGAAAAGTAATTTCAGAATAACTTTTCATAAAATATATCTAGAGAGTTGCAAAACTCAGTGGGAGCTTAGTGTTTGTCGTTCGACAAACTAAGGCCCAAGTATAGATATATGTTTCATTGTGATTTATTCAAATGAGATACAAGGGTATTGTTTCTACCACGAATTTTTGAGAACATAATGTTTGTTTGCTCGAAATAATGTCCTTTTGGAGATTCGTTTCCAAAATGACAAGTGGGAGAAAATAGACCTCGAAAGTCTTCGAGGCGAACAACAAACATAAACGGACATTCCGGAGGCTTTTTCGAAGTGCTTCAGAAAATCCGAACTTATTCTTTAAGGACTTTAGAAGTGGCTTTAAAGAATAGACATCTCTTAGAAGACTTTACAAGTGCTTCAAGGAGAACAGAATATTCAAAGGACTTTCAAGTGGCTATTGATATTCTATTGTTTGATGTTCTATACCCAAGTAGGCATAGAGTTCAAATCACTGAAACTATGAGATTCTTCTATTAGATAGTAAAGAAACATAGAGTTCTGGTCAATGAAACTATGAGATTCTTCTATTAGATAGTGAAGAAACCTACAACTTGCAGTCAAACTACTATCATGTAGATTAATGAGTTTGTGACTTGTAAGAAAGCTATGACGAAACCTAGATTCCCTAAAATGGTTAGAGGCCATATATAGACTCAAATGTTTTAAATGGTTAGAGGCCATAAAACATACTCAATGTTTGATGACAAAATTGAAATTTTGTTGATTGCAAGTTTGTTTTAAGGATAAAAACCATCAAACATGAAATTGTGTTCACAACACAAAGCTAGATTAGTTGCTAAAAGGTTACAAGCAAATTCACGGTGTGGATTGTGTTGAAACCTCATGCATAATCGTAATGCTCAAGTCTATAATTCAAGCAATGATTGCATATTGGTACATATAGCAATTGGATGACAAAACGTATTCCTCAATCAAATGTTGGAATAAACTATGTACATGGTATGTCATAGGATTTGTGGATCCAAATAAATGCTTGAAAAGGAAAGCAACTTATAAAATCTAAGTACAGATTTAAGCAAGCAATTGGGAATTGGAATTGTATTTTAGTGAAGCTAATAAGTATTTTAGTTTCATAAAATGTACATGATTCTTATAGATTTATAAGAAGTTTAGTGGGAGTACGTAAAACTTAAATGGTCCTATGTGTATCACACACATATCTCTCTATTGAGAAATAACATTCAAATGCTAATGACTTAGATTTGAGATTATTCATCAATGATGGACCATGGCGGAACTTAGTACATACTGGGTATTAAGATCTATTTACAAAGATCTTATATTATTGTTTTGGATTAAGTAATGGCATTTACTAAATCAAACACGAAATACTCCATTGGAGATATTCGACCCATGTGAATAAATCTAAGTAAAGAATGTTTGAACTATGTATAAGCATTTACTAAGTTAAACATCAAAGGATCCGAGTAAGATTCTTAACCTATATTATATGTCAAAGAATTTAGCTGGATTTAGTATCTACTGAAACTAGATGAGCTAAAGTTACATGAATAGAATTCAATTGGGAATTATTCTGCAAAAGAATTTATCATGTATGATATAATCTGAGGATCGCCAAAACGTATCGTATGGCTTTAGGCATGATGAACATATACCAATCTCTATTGATCTAAGTGAAGATCAACTAGATTGAGATCAAGAATACTTATGGTACTTGAAAAGGTACATAGGAATAGTTCTTGATTCAAGGAAATAAAGATATGCTAAATATTGATGCTACACGCATAAACACTGGCAAAGGATCAAGCAAGACCCTTTGGAGTTAACCATTGATAAGGACGAGCTATAGAGCATCGTGTTTTGAAATGGCAACATGGATTGGAGACCATGATTTGTTGCGTGGGAAAATTAAAATATTAATTTCTATGTTCTAAGATACAGCTGGAAAGTCTACCACATATCTGTGAACTGCTTGGATAAGCAAATCCAAACAAAGCATCACTAGCAACCTAAACAGTTGAAGTAAAAGTACTTATTGCCTAAGAAGCAATAAAACAGAGTTGTTTATATTAATGAGTTCTTCATTGAAGTTGGATGGATCACATGTCTGCTAACTTGATGGTTCTTCATTGCAAAATGCGTAGAACCACTATCGAAGTAAGAAAGACTAGATCACTTAATAAACAAACTCAAAAGATCTTATCATCATATCTCGAAGAACATTCGATGAAAAGGATATTAAGATTGGCAAAGCATGATAACTAAACCTATGCAACAAGTGAGAAGCAACACTCACATTGTAGCACTGGAAATCAAGCATAGCTTTGAATTCCATGAAATGTTTTAAAGATGGGTTAGAGGCCCATGGTTGTAAAACGTTGGGGTTGAACATTTATCATATATGAAATGTATTTTTCATATTCCATTTAATCTTGGTTTAGTATTAAATGATGAGTTCCTTCAATTTGGCGATATATTCAAGATAGACTGTCAGGACCAGTCCTGTGACTAAGAAATGTCTATCAAGTGAACTTGAATGTCAAAGGTTGAAAATGGTCCCTAGTCGGAGTTTTCTAAAAAATTGGACGCATAGAAAACGTTAGACGATTAGAATGCAAGATGACTATTAGTTCTGTTTCTTGAACTATGTGGACATGGCAATGTCATAATCATTTGCATAGATACTTACTTTGGGAAGACTAGTATCGGACAAGACCTATGAAACTTTACTGTAAGAGATGAAAATCTGTCATAAGTAAATTTCATTAAAATTATTAGACACTAAATCCTCAATACCTGAGTGATTTGAGATTACTTGTTTGAGAAATGGTTGCTTTGACGTTGACCAACCGTCACACCGTAAAAGGAGGCTATAAAGGCAACGCTCAGGTAATCACCTATCAAACAAAGTCTAATCTCAAGATCGCAAGATTGGGATTGTCCTCCCATAAATCGGGATGAGATGCTTAAAAGTTGTACAAGGCCACTCGGAGAGCTAGAAACTGTGAAATGCATGGCCGTGCTCGGATGAATCATAGGCTATGATTATCTGTTTATTTGATCAGTTGAACTCTGAAACCGAGGAACACCTCTGGACATAATAAGGATGACAACTCTTACCTTATGTTCAAGAGCAAGCATCAAGCGACAAAGGAATTAGGAAATGCACACTTGTCCCTAAGGACAAGTGGGAGACTGAAGGAAATAATGCCCTTGGTCCAAGTATGCATTCTATGTTAAGTCTAATAAATGCGGTTCAGTATTAATTAACAAGTTGATAATTCAGTGAGATCAAGTGAGCTGAATGCCTAGCTAGAGGCCGCTTCAGTTCAAGTGGAATTAATGATATTAATCCACAGCTTACTCTTGACTGAACCCGTAGGGTCACACAAATAGTACGTAAACGGATCAAGTATTTAATGGCATTAAATACTCCATCTATGGATATTCGGAATCGACGGATCTTGGTTTCAGTGGGAGCTGAGATCGTCACAGGCAAGAAATGAATGCTCCGGAAACGATGATATTGCCGGAAACGGAAATATGGATCGTATCGGAAATATAGATATTATCCAAGTCGTGGATGTTGCCGGAAACGGAAACATGGTACGTATCGGAAAATATTATCGGAAATGGAAATATTGCCGGAATCGGAAATATTGCCGGAAACGGAAATATTGTCAGAATCGGAAATATTATCGGAATCGGAAAATAATTCCGGAAACGGAAATATTAAATGTTTATTCGAAACGGAAATTAATTCCGGAATCGGAAATATTAAATATTGTTCGTATCGGAAATGAATTCCGGAATCGGGAAATTAATCGGAAGCGTATCGTACGAATTATCATCGGACGAGGCCTGCCAGACGAAGGCCCAGCACGAAGCCGGGCCATCGCCCAGCAAGCCAGCGCGCCACAACGCACCAGCCAAGGCTGCGCCAGGCCCACCTCAAGGCAGGCCCAGCGCGCACCAACGCTGCGGCAGCGTGTGGGCCTCGCAGCAATGGGCTGCGAGCTCGCGGGCTGCGCGCGCGCGCATGGCGCCCCTCGTGGGCTGCTGTGCGTGCGTGTGTGTTGGTGTGCTATACGAATCCTAAAGCTGTCAGGTTTCGACTAATGATTAAATTCCTAAACCTAAAAGGATGAATTAATTAAAAAATAAGAATTCTATTAGGATTCTAGTTTAATTAATTCGTATCCTAATAGGATTACGATTCCCTTTCCATACCTCTATAAATAAAGGCCTAGGGTCATTAATTTGCATACAGTATTCAAGTATTCAAAGTGATTTTTGAGAGCAAAAATTCAGTCATACAATTGCCTATACTAGCCGAAAATTCTAAGTACCTTAAGGGAGATCCTAGTTGGTCAAGCTTAAGGAGGATCCGGACGTGCTGTGGACTATCTACGGAGGGACGACACTTGGAGTCCTAAAGATTTGTTCTTGTTCGGTTCGGGCGCAGCTAGGGAAGGCACGCAACAAAGTGTATGCATCTAAATTATGCTAAATGATTATGTGAATATAATATGCTTTCCTGGCTTTATGGTTTTTCCGCATGATTTATGAATTGTCATATGTATCATAACCTAACATTCTCGACAAGGGCTTATGCCCCCGTCCTGAGTCAATTCTTCGGCTTGTGCAGGACAACATGGTGCGGATAAGTGAAGATTCAAGTTTCAAGGGGGAGACTTCTTCTCCCATGGAGGAAGACGTCCCCGAATCAGGACGTGCAGAGGGTGCGACGGCAGGCCCGTCAAGGAGTGAAGAAGGACACCTTCACCCTTGTGAGATCTTCCCTCTTCAGATGTGGCTGAATTATCTGAATGAGCAAGGGGCTGATTATGTTGCATCTCTAAATCTGGGTCCCGAATACACGTTAAAAATGCCTATGGGCATGCACTGCACTAGCTTTGGCCTGGTGAAAGGGGAGTTTGCGGTGTATATGGTTGTCTTGAAGCTGGGTATGAGGTTTCCTCCACACCCGTTCATGGTGGAGTTGTTGGACGGCTTCAACATAGGGATGAACCAGATGTCCCCTAACTCTTGGGCCAGCGTGTTTGGATACATTTCCAGGTGTGAGCTCGAAGGCATCACTCCCTCTTTTCAAAGTCCCTCAGGCCGCCGAGGGCTGGATGGCTCCGAGTTACAAAGGGGGATATCGGACGGTTGTTGGTAAAGCGTCTAAGTGGCACCATTGGCGGAAGAAGTGGGTAGTCATTAAGACCACTGACGCGGTAATGTGAGAACGAATGAGACGGTGGACGCTTCAACCAAATTTCGTTGGGAGAAGCGGTTCCTTTCCCCCTGTTTCTGCTACCCTGTGGAAACATATATCTTCTCTTTTCAAGGGGAAGCCGATTATCGTGGGGACGAAGACGGCTTGGATACCAGAGGGGTGGTTACCCCATCTGGATCAATTGGATGATGCTACCTTCCTCTCGGCTGTGGGCTTGTATCCGTATATGTCGAGAGGTAATATCTCGTAACTTGGGTTTCTGTTGCTTCATTCTTCTTATGGTTTTTCTGACGTCTTCACTCTTTTTCAGACGAGCCTATGGAGAAGCTAGACGACGCTTCCAAGGGCCGAGTGGATATGCCGACTTGGCTTGCTGAGGTGCTTGAGGCAAGCACCCTCAAGGCTATGCAACGCCAGGGCACTGAGAAGGTCGACCCGCCGCTTGATCCTCCAGCGGAGAAAAAGAAGGTAATTTGTTTAAGGCTACCCTTTAATATATAGTTCCCTCAGTGTATCTGATTGGAGTCATCCTGTCTTGCCAGGGATCGAGGAAGACTGCCACCACCACGGCACCGTCTTCTAAGCGCAAAGCTGGAGGGACAGGTAAGCCCTGCTTCAAGCCTGTCCGGGGTTCTGGGGGGACGTCTTCGACGGTGAAGGCGTCTCCGAAGCGCCAAAGAGTGCTTCAGAAGGACACTCCGGCGGCTACGGAGTTTGTCTTTTCTGGTCCTCAAAGGGCCGATCCCCTTGGGGGAATTCCTGAGGACGTCAGTCGGAATATTCCTCCAAAGACGGCGGAGAGAGCTAGAAACTCGGGTGGTAAGTTTTATTCCAACATCGTAAGCACTTGGTATTCTTCGTCTGGCAGTTCTAGAGTCTCTCACAGGGATTCTAAGGATGTTTTTTTTTCCAGTAAAGATACCTGATCCCCAGAAAGCCATAAATGCTGAGTTGGTTCAGATCCCTGCCTCAGGCCGCTTTTCTTCCCGGGACCGGTTCAAAGTAATGAACCTCATGCGCAGTGCTATTCCTTCAGAGTATGCCTAGACTCTTCCCGAGGCGGCTGAAACCCAACTTGCCGCTATGCAATCCACTGTATTAGATGTAAGTTTCGTTTCTTTAGTGAAATAATTTTTATCTTCTTCGTGTTTCGGAATTTCACTTTTGCCGTTTTGCAGATGTTTATACTGCTGGATTCGCTGAAAAAGTGGCACACTTCTCTGGTGCTAGAAGAGACTAGAGTTCGCACCCTTGCTAGTTAGTGTGGTGATCAGCATTTTGCTGAGCTAGAGGAGCTTCGTCTTACCAGGAAGGAGACGGTTGACGCGTTGGCCACGTCCTTGGCTTCCCTTCGTGTTGAGAATAAGAAACTCCTCCAACAGATTGACAGGAACTTCCAAGAGATGAAGGATCTCTCTGAGAAGTGTAAGCAGAAGGAGGAGGAGTTGTCGCAGCTTGACGCCAAGTTTACTCAACCGGAGTCATAGCTGGAGGAGGCTCGTAAGGAAGTGGCCAAATCCAAGGAGGTGCGTAGCCAGTCCGCCGCGCTGGGTGAGAGGTCGATCAGGGGAGACATTGAGCTTACCTGGAATTTGGAATTTGCAGATATGCGCCCCTTTAGCTGGTTTGAGAGGATCATCGATTATCACGTGGAGGTGGAGAAGGCCTTGAAGGAAGGACGTCCTCCTCATGTGTTTGTTCTTGAAGATGATGATTAATGAAGCATTTAGGGGCCTTGCTTTTGTTTTTGTTTTTGTGATTTTGTTTTTGTGACGCCTTCCTTAAGGCCTTTTCTGTATATAATTTGTAATTATAACTAACTTATTGGAACATGCAGGCGTCATAGAATGGACGCTTTGTCTTTTATAGAATGAACGCTTTGTCTTTTTCCTTTTCTAGTTGTTCTTCCTGTTTACTTTTTATTGTGTTGGTTAGTACAACTTAATATAGCCTTCCCCCTTGAACAGGGACGACAACACTTTTCCTTGGTGTTTTTTCCTAAGGTCTTTAAGCTATTGTATATAGCTTTTTGGAATGTGTATCCCTTGTGTTCTAGGTGATCAGCCTAGTCAGGGTGCTAATCTGGGCCACTTCTTAGGCCTTTAAACGACTAGTCTTTGATTTATTCTTAGGAGAATGTTATTGTTTGGGCCACTTTTGGGTCATCTGAGTTATGTATGTGACACAAATAAAAATTCCCCTGCATGTCCGGCCTGCAGGGAGATTTTTCATTAAAACTTATCAAGCCGTGTTACATGATGCGTCTTTTGCATGGACGTCTTCGTTCTTACAAGATAATAGTAAATTAACAAGAAAACATAGATTTTAAACTTAGAAAAAGTATTTCTTTAAGTTGTCTGCATTCCAGGTACGTAGAATAGGACGCCCCTGCATGTTTTGGATCCGGTAAGTTCCATCACGAACTTCCTCGTAGATTTCGTATGGACCTTCCCAGGTGGGAGTGAGTTTCCCTTGCTCATTAGCTCGTCCAACAGCTTCCATCTTCCTTAGTAAAAAATCTCCAACTTTTAGGATTCTTTTAGAGACATTTTTGTTGTACTCTCTAGCCATTCGCAATTTGTAAAGTTGTTGTCTTAGAGCCGCGTTCCCTCTGGTTTTTGGTAGGAAATCCAAAGCCGCCTTCATTATCTCCCAGAACTTCATGCCCCTTCTCTGGGGTTACACAACAGAGCAGGGGCCGGGAGTAGGCTTTCTTGTATAGGGTCCCATTCCACATCTCGAACCAAATGCATTTCTTTTGCAGCCTTTCTTCCTGCTTAGGATATTCAGGCAGCACTCCATTCATTTTGAAGTTGACTATGTCGTCCATCCAGGTGGCCGGTCGTCCGGTCTAAGATAGCCGTTTTCATGACATCGATGCTTTTAGTTAGCTGTACCTCCCGGAATACATGCCGTGGGGTGTCACAGGACGCGGAACTGGCCAATTTGGACAAGGCGTCTGCTTTGTTGTTCTCAGCTCTGGGTATACGTCGTACCTCAAAAATAGTCAGCGGTTGTACCTCTTGACGGACGATTTCCAAGTATTTTATCATGGCGTCGTCTTTTGCTTCGTATTCTCCATTCACCTGGCTGACAATTAGCTGAGAGTCAGATAAGACCAAGATTTCTTCTGCTCCTGCTGCCTTGCTCATTTCGATTCCACATATCAGAGCTTCGTATTAAGCCTCATTATTTTACGCCTAAAAATTGAAATGCATGGCATACTCATATATGTCCCCTTCTGGGGATTCATAGATGACGCCTGCTCCACACCCATTCTGGGTGACGGATCCATCCACATGAACTATCCACTACTTCTTGTCATTTTTTATGTATACAGGCCTAGTCATTTCTACAATAAAGTCAGCAAATGCCTGCCCTTTTATTGCCTTTCTTGGTTCATATGAGATGTCGAATGAGTTGAGTTCGATTTCCCAATTGAGCATTCTTACGGATGCTTCTAGATTGGTGAACGGCCGTTTCAAAGGTTGATCTATGTACACTATCAGTCGGTGGGCCAAAAAGTAGGGGCAGAGCTTCTTGCTGGCCAAGAACAATGCTAAGCCGAATTTTTCAACAGCGGGGTACTTGTGCTCGGCATTCTGTAGCACATGGCTGATGAAGTAAACGGGTTACTGTATCCCTTCTCTTTCAGTGAGCAGGACGGCACTCAGAGCGTGATCCGAGATGGCGAGATATAGACATAAGACTTCCCCTTGGAGAGGACTAACTAGATGCGGCAGGGTGTGCAAGTGTTCCTTCAAATGGAGAAAAGCAGCTTCTGCCTGCGGGGTCCATTCAAACTGAGTGGCCTTTTTGATGGTGCTGAAGAAGTAGTGACCCTTATCCCCAGCTCTGCACAGAAAACGTCCCAAGGCGGCTAAACAACCAGTCAGACGTTGCACGTCTTTAACTGTTTTCGGGGACGTCATAGTGATGACTGCTTGCACTTTGTCAGGATTTGCCTCAATGCCTCTTTCATCTATTAGGAAACCAAGGAACTTGCCAGAAGTGACTCCAAAGATGCACTTCTTGGGGTTAAGTCTCATTTGATATGCTCGAAGGGTCTCGAAGGTCTCTCTTAAGTCTTCGAGATGGTCCATTCTCTGCTTGCTTTTTACTATCATGTCATCAATATAGGCTTCTATATTCATTCCGAGTTGTTTTGCAAAGACTGTGTTCACTAAGCGTTGAAAAGTGGCTGGTGCATTCTTTAGGCTGAACGGCATTACTTTGTAACTGTAAAAGCCCTGCTCTGTAACAAACAACGTCTTCTCCTGATCTTCATGCCACTAGGGGATTTGATGGAATCTAGAGTAGGCGTTCATGAAGCTCATCATTGCGTGTCCTGCCGTTGAGTCAACAAGCCGATCTATCTTTGGTAACGGGAAGTTGTCTTTTAGGCAGGCCTTGTTTAAGTCAGTATAATCGACGCACATTCTCCACGTCCCATTTGTCTTGGGCACTAACACTACATTGGCTGCCCAGTTAGGGTATTGGCATGGGCGCACGAAGCCGACATCCATCAGTTTTTGTACTTCAGCGGCAGCGGCTAAGTTTCTGGCTTCACCATGATTTCTTTTCTTCTATCGTACTGGTTTCATAGCACTATCTACATTTAGCTTGTGCACTGCCACTGCTGGATCAATGCCTGACATCTCTACTGTGAAGGCGAATATTTCTTTGTATTCTCTCAGCAGCTGTATTAATTCAGCCGCCATGAGGTCATTAGGGGGAATTCCAATTGGGACAGTTAGAGACGACTCCTCAAGGTCTAAGACTATTTCATAATGTGCTCTCACCGGGTCGGGTCGCCTGTCCGCATTATGGGCTGTGGGCATCTCCTTGAGTCTTCGTTCTTTCTTCTAGGGATTTATCAGCTCACTCTGTTTAGAAGACGTCCCCCATGCTGCAGGTTCTAACGTAGATAGGTAGCAATCCCTGGCCAGTTGTTGGTTTCCATAGATAGCTCCAATGTCTCCATTGCTTCCCACAAACTTAATCAACAGTAAATGAGGGACAATGAGTGCTTTCAAATCATTGAGGGCTAGACGGCCTAGTATGATGTTAAAGGAGGTGAGACTCGCCACAATTATGAACCTGACGGCGCCTTCTTTAGTTACCAGAGGTGTGCCAATTGAGACGGGGAGCAAGATGGATTCAATTGGACGGATGACACTTCCCCCGAAATCTACAAGGGGCTGGGGTACTCTCTCAATCATTCTTGAGTCCTGCTGCAACTTCTGTAGGCATTGTAGACTGATTATGTCGGACGAGCTCCCTGTGTCAACTAACACCCTTTTCACCCTGAGATTGGCCACTTTAATCTCCAAGACCAAGGGATCATCATCATATGGCGCTGCAGACTTGCGGTAGTCGGCTTCTGAAATTTCCACCTGGGGTAGGTCTACTCGCTCGGTGCGGGGATGAGACGAACCAGATTGTCGTCCCTCTCTAGTCGGTGCTCCTGCCGCTATCCCTCCTAATATTACTGCTATGAATCCCTGATCCGAGAAGCTGTTGTCATTGTCAGAGACAGATGTGCACGATTTCTGCCCCTTTATAGTGTTGGCTCCGCTTGCATCAGTCAAGCAAAGATACTGCTGCAGGTATCCTTTGGCCGCGTAGCCATCTAGTATCCTCTTCAGCATTCGACAGTTTTGGTGTCGTGCCCGACCTCTTTGTGAAAGATGCAGAACAAGGTGCTCTGTTTTGCTGAAGGCGGCCCCTTGGGAGACAACTGCTCTATCTCCAGATTCGGTCCCTCCGTCAGGAGAATATCCTCGAGACTAGCATTGTAGACAAACAAGCTTTCTGCTGACGGCCTCCTTCGTTTCATCCTCATTTTGATGCCTCGGCCAGTTTCTTTTCGAGTGGGTTCCATTCGCGACCTTCTCGAGGTCATGGTGGTGGACCTGCTTGCAAAGTGACTGCTCTGGGGTTTGCAGGCGTGCCTTCGTTGTGGCAAGTTCGTCCGCCGCCCTGGACGTTCTTCTCTTACATGATAGCTTTCCTCCTTCAGTGGTCGGGCCTCCGTGGGTAGACCGCGTCCGTCTGCAGCCGACTTCCCCTTTTGCTTCGTCGCTCTGTTGCATTCTTACACTGGGACGATTTAACTGAAGGATCTTGTGATTTCTTCTTGGAGGACATGCTGAAGTCTCTCTTGCCATTCGTCCGTGATGTTCTGATAAAGACCATGCAACATGTGCTGCAGGGATCTCGCGGAGGCTGGCCGGCTTGCTGAGACATCACAATGCTTTTCAGCTTTGCCTCTTATAGTGGTATGCCCCATGTTGATAGCAGACCGTCCTCCTCCTGCGTCTTTCTCAGATTGCAGTTTGGCCATGATACTATACCTCCCCACAGACGGCGCCAAATGTTGTGGAATCTTTTGTGGTGATGACATGTCACGCGTTCCTCCGAGGTATCAAGTATCACTACAAGAATTTGTATCTTTAACGACAACTTAATTACGACGGGTCAAAAATCCCGTCGTAAAAGCCTTTTGCGACGGGGCTAACAACCAAACAAAGACGGGAACAACCATCGCAAATGTCTTTTACGACGGGTTAACGACGAGATTTTCCATTAACGACGGCCCCCTTTCATGACGGGTCCGCGACAGGAAATCCCGTCATTAATCAACGATTATTGGCCTTTAACGACGGGATTTCCCGTCGTTAATGGTACAATTTTTTGTAGTGTATGCGCTGGCACGATCTTCCTGCAACCTGCAAAACAAGAATATTTCCGTAGGAATATTCCCTCTGATGCCTAAGTAAGTATTGGCTAGAGAAAGAAGTAATTTGTAGAGAGAAGGCAGAGCAAAGATAGTTTATGGTAGGTGGGAATGAATTGAATGCCCCCTTTACCTTGGGATCTGAACTATTTATGGGGCTAGGGCTTCTTGGGAATTGATCCCATAACCCTAGCTGAATGATTAGGTGTTCTCGGGGATTGGAACACGTGTCCATAAGTGGGAGTTTTGATTAGAACTTGATGGACTCTTTAGACTTGGGCCTGGTAATGGATAACTCGGGCTTTTATCAAGAGAGTGGTCTTCTAGGGCTTTAGTGACGAGATTTTGGCCAGCATATGAGCCCTGGGCCCATATAAATTTAGGGGTGGGCTTGAGTAAGATCACACACGTCTTAGGGCCCAGTGTGGTGATACACCAAGCCCACATTAGTACCCTTACTAGTCATTTTAGGAGTTTTAGCTATAGTGAGCTTAACAGGGCAACAAATAAATTCAAGGAAATTATAGGAAAGGGTTTCGGAGCCGTTTACAAGGGTATTTTGGCCGATGAACGGGTCATAGCGGTGAAGAAGTTGGAGATGAAGAATTTTGGGCAGAAGTGAGCACATTTGGTAGGATCAATCATATGAACATAGCTAAAATGTGGGGGTTTTGTTCAGAGGGGATTAAAAGACTCTTGGTCTACGAGTATATTGAGAATGGATCATTAGACAAACACTTTTTCTCATCCTCCACAAAAAACACCCTTCCAATTCTTTAATGGGAAAATAGGTTTAAAATTGCATTAGGCACCGCAAAAGGCTTGGCATACCTTCATCATGAGTGCCTCGAATCGGTTGTCCATTGTGATGTAAAGCCTGAAAACATACTTTTGGACATGGATATTGAGCCAAAAATCTCCGACTTTGGGTTATCAAAGTTTTGCCAACGAGATGGTCATGGGTTGTCAAGTTTGTCGGCAATGAGAGGCACAAAAGGGTATATGGCTCCTGAGTGGACAACAAACTTTACTCTTACTGCAAAAGTTGATGTTTACAGCTACGGACTTGTAATACTAGAGCTTGTAAGAGAAATCACTATCAGATTGTATAGTAGACGATGATATTGGAGAAGAAGATATGCTTGAGTTGAAAAGCTTTGTGAAATTTGCACAAGGTAAGATGCAAGATGGAGGGAGTTCATGGATGGTTTACTTGGTGGATTCGAGACTCCAAGGACAAATCTGTCGAAACCAAGCGGCTAAAATGATTGGGATAGGTCTTTCATGCGTGGAGGATGATAGGAACAAGCGCCCAACAATGGAATTTGTTGCCCGATTTCGTGCCGAGTGTGAAGATGAATATGGCAATGTAACGTACGATGAGTCATGACTTCAACTTAGTTTTGCACTCATCTGTTTATTACTCGATCATTCTACTTCATGGACTTGTACTGGTTTTTTTTAATCATTTGTTGCTTTCTTGATATATTATCTACTATTAGTAATAATTAAATAAAACTACATTTCTTTTCCAATCTTTCTTCCTTGTGATATTCTTTTCTTATATTTTTTCTCTTTTTACAAAATTTCATAAGACGGGCCGGATGTATCATGTATAAGCCAACAATGTAAATGTGCCTCTCTATCTTTGTGCCTCTAATGGGATTATGTTGGTGGTCCATGTTTTAAGGATAACCACCTCACAAAATAATAATAAAAGATGCATGATTAAGGGAAATTTTCATAGGGGAAAGAAGCTAGGATAGAAAAAAAATTTGATATGATCCTCAAGATCAGTAGAGTTCTTATACACCAAATATACCATAACATCGATTATAATTCTTGACCATAACAACTTAAGTACACCTCAAAAATGAAATATTAGTATGAGAAAAATAAGGGAGATTTTAATTCTTGGCCGTGACAACTCAAGTCCACCTCAAAAATGAAATATTAGTATGATAAAAATAAGAGAGACGTGTTTAGTGAGCACGCCTTGTAGTATATGACTACTAGTATTTTATGCACGCGATGCGTGCGTGCATTCTAGAAATTTTATTGTGCCTAGTATTTCATGCGTGCGGAATTTTAAAAAATTTTGGCACTAAAAATCATTCGCAAAGTCCATATTTTGCGATATTGAGGTCATATAATACTCGTAGCCTTACATGACGAATGATCAAATCTTATGACCAATTAAAGCTATTAAAAAACTTAACATTATTTTGATACAACTAACATATCCCATCGAAAAACCAAAATTGAAGTACTAAAGTATAGTTATTAAACATACAAAATAGTAAGTATCACTTTCTTCTTTTGCTCGCAATATATTTGTTTAACCACATGCACTCCTCCGCCCAATCGATATGCAACACATAACCAACCATATAAGAATGTTCAGGATTAAAAGCTCCAGTTGGTGGATGTAGCACCCATGAAAAAGCTCTGTTTCCGAAACATGCAAATACTTTTTCCATCACTCGATTACGTCCGTTAGGCTGCATGAACGTTAAAAAATATATTGAGATGTAAAAACAACATGAGTTAATTATAAAAAAAATATTATGTTGTTAGAGTATTAGACTGAAACTTGTTGAAGTACTGATTTTACTTCAGTAGCAAAACAACCTAAAAGGTGTTGTGCAAGATCGTGTAATATTGTGACTGTCAAATTACCACTTTTATCAAATATGGT
This sequence comes from Spinacia oleracea, assembly GCF_020520425.1. NCBI lineage: Eukaryota > Viridiplantae > Streptophyta > Magnoliopsida > Caryophyllales > Amaranthaceae > Spinacia > Spinacia oleracea. The sequence continues at coordinate 92,050,362 of NC_079491.1, read as the reverse complement.
AAGTCGAGGCAGCAACCTATAAAACGAAATTTAAAAAAATGATTATTATAGATATTTACCAATATATAATGTGTGTTTAAGTAGAATGGATATTTAGATAGTTACCTTGGGATACTTACAGTGTTGTTGATATTGCAAGATTGACATTTTTGTAGTCCTTGAAAAATGACAACCTTTTTTAGGCAACGATTGCATGCTTCATAAATGACGTTATCAACATCATCAACACGACATGCATATGCGGCAACTCGACAGTATTGTACCTACAAAAAAAAAATCAAAGTTAGACAATTAAGTACATAATATCGTATTTAATATGTTGACAACACTCAAACTTCAAGGTTAGAAACGATACATTTCTCACAGTAGGAAATTGAGATAATCGGATCCGGGGAGTATTAGAAATATCAATCGATGACTTTAGCGAAAAAGTCGACAAACGAAACCAATCTCTCCTTATCTTTGCCAGTTTTTCCGATTTATACCTATATGTGAAAAAACTCGTGAGCATAATACTTAAGGTTATGTTGTACATGAATTTGGCGAAATTGTGCATACCATGTAGGTAAGAATGTTGTTTTTTCATTAACTAGGCTAACATAGATCCTAGTGTGGTATCCCGTGGAAAGATATGTACCTGTTTGTAATTATCAATTAGAAATATTATCACATATGAATATCATACTTTGAACTACATATTAAAAATACTACATTTACTATCTAATTTAATTTGGATGATGTACCATAGAAGCTCTTGACATGCAGACCACATGCTACAATGATTGGACAAATGTCAACATGATTAAGATTTTAATCAAGAACGTGCGCAAAATCATTCTAAAGTGTTAATTTAATAACAGTCCAGCTGCAAGTAGAAAGTAAAACAATATTAAGACAAATTTATTGAAATACAGGTAAATTCGATAAGTAATTAACATTTTAATAATTTAGGGGACTTACGTTGTATCCATTATTGCCACGTCTCGCTTGAATGAATCTACACCAATATTCTCAATTGGTGAAACGTATAGGACCAATCCCATTGCATCTAAAAGATCATCAATGTTTCCGACATATGCATGATAACTAAATATTGAAAAAAGGAAAACAAAAGTACCATAAACTCTACTGGTACAGTCGATGTGACAACTTAATCTATTCAAATGAACCAAATTATAGTGGAATGAAGGTATGGAAATGTCACCCTCCTCTTCACGTATCCCATTTGTTTCTTCTTTAATGATCATCTGTTTCCAATTGGGGACAATTTTGTTCTTCCCTTCAGCAAATATCACTTGTACAACAAGGAGTATATAAATGAATCCCTCTTGAAACCGTCCTATAAACTTTTCAATCGCGGGCTCGAAAATATTGCACAGTATGCCCTCACCCTACAAAAGAAAACACATGTAAAAGTTATGATATAGTTCAGATTCAATGAAAAATTGAATGAAGCGTATGGTCATTTACCTCAACATCGACAAAAAGCATTTTCCATGTTTTCTTAGTTGTTCCTTTATGGTTGTAGTTGAAAATATCATAATCGCGAATCAGTCGGGCTCGGACATCATATCGTTGTACCCCGCTAGGATATAAATGTTCAAAAGTTGGATAATGGTACTCTGTCATCCTGTAAAGTTTGTTCAGAATAAAATTAGAATTACATAAACCGAAATTCACAATGTATGAATATGTATATGACATGAAAAGAAAGCTATGTACATGAATACATTTCATTACTCCGATCTATAAAACTCACATCTCTCAATTCGTCCGTAACTATATCGTAAAGAAATTATTTATTATTATTCATTGGAAAAATACGGCTAACGCTGACGTAACAAACTACTCAGTGTCAAGAGTACAATAACGTTTATTACAAAACTGGGAAATAAAAAATAATACTTTAATTCCGTATCTCTAATCATAAGACAACATAACTTCTTTGTAGACATTATTTTTAGTGAATATGCCTTCACAGCCTTGAACCTTTCCCTTTTCTACCACGATCTTTGTCGTGTTCTCTGAAATTCCTCGTGATAATGCCACATATAGCTGGCCGTGGCTAAATACATGATCAGGGAGGTATATGCCAACATGTGGAATAGTTTGTCCCTGAGACTTGTTGATAGTCAAGGCAAAACTCAACTTCACAGGAAATTGCTTTCTAACCATCTCGAATGGAAATTTTATATCTTCAGCAGTTTTCAAGGAAATTCTTGACAAAAACACTCAGTTTCCCCTAAAATGTCCGGTTAATATCTCAGCATCAATGAAATTGTCCTTTAATGAATGGCAAAGAAACCGTGTTCCATTGCAAAGACCATGTTTAGGATCAATATTTCTCAAAAGCATTAAAGGTACCCCAGGTTTCTGTTAGGTTATGATACATATGACAATTCATAAATCATGCGGAAAAACCATTTAGCCAGGAATATATATTATTTACACATAATCATATAGCATAGTTTAGATGCATACTCTTTGTTGCGTGCCTTCCCTAGCTGCGCCCGAACCGAACAAGAACAAGTCTTTAGGACTCCAAGTGTCGTCCCTCCGTAGATAGTTCACAGCATGTCCGGATCCGCCTTAAGATTGACCAACTAGAATCGCCCTTAAGGTACTAAAGATTTTCGGCACTCTTAGGTAAGAAATGTGTCTGAATTTTCTCTCAAAAACTCACTTTGAATACTTGAATAATCTATTAAAATATGTGACCCTAGGCACGTATTTATAGAGTTATGGAAAGGGTTTTGGAATCCTATTAGGATACTAATTTATTTAATTATAACCCTACTAGGACTCTAATTAAATAATTATTATCTAATAGTTTTAGGATTTAATCACACTTCGAATCCTGATTGCTTCAGGATTCCCGCACAAGCAATGCACGAGCACCGTACACCCGCGCAAGCCTTGCGGCCTACGCTAGGCGCACAGCGCTCGACCCATTGATGCGCTCTGTGCGCGCGCGCCCAAGGCCTTGGCTGGGCCTGGCCTTGCGCTGGGCCTGGTCGAGGCTTGGCGTGCGCTGGTGTGCGTTGGCTCGCTGGGCGACGGCCTGGCTTCGTGCTGGGCCTTCGTCTAGCGGGCCTCGTCCGATGCTAATTCGTACGATACGCTTCCGATTAAATTCCCGATTCCGGAATTCATTTCCGATACGAACAATATTTAATATTTCCGATTCCGGAATCAATTTCCGTTTCGAACAAATATTTAATATTTCCGTTTCCGGAATTATTTTTCGATTCCGATAATATTTCCGATTCTGACAATATTTCCGTTTCCGGCAATATTTCCGATTCTGGCAATATTTCCATTTCCGATAATATTTTCCGATACGTACCATGTTTCCGTTTCCGGCAACATCTACGACTTGGATAATATTTATATTTCCGATACGATCCATATTTCCGTTTCCGGCAATATCATCGTTTCCGGAGTATTCATTTCTTGCCTGTGACGATCTCAGCTCCCACTGAAACCAAGATCCGTCGATTCCGAATATCCATAGATGGAGTATCTAATGCCATTAAATACTTGATCCGTTTACGTACTATTTGTGTGACCCTACGGGTTCAGTCAAGAGTAAGCTGTGGATTAATATCATTAATTCCACTTGAACTGAAGCGGCCTCTAGCTAGGCATTCAGCTCACTTGATCTCACTGAATTATTAACTTGTTAATTAATACTGAACCGCATTTATTAGACTTAACATAGAATGCATACTTGGACCCAGGGCATTATTTCCTTCAGTCTCCCACTTGTCCTTAGGGACAAGTGTGCATTTCCTAATTCCTTTGTCGCTCGATGCTTGCTCTTGAACATAAGGTAAGAGTTGTCATCCTTATTATGTCCAGAGGTGTTTCTCGGTTTCAGAGTTCAACTGATCAAATAAACAGATAATCATAGCCTATGATTCATCCGAGCACGGCCATGCATTTCACAGTTTCTAGCTCTCCGAGTGGCCTTGTACAACTTTTAAGCATCTCATCCCGATTTATGGGAGGACAATCCCAATCTTGCGATCTTGAGATTAGACTTCGTTTGATAGGTGATTACCTGAGCGTTGCCTTTATAGCCTCCTTTTACGGTGCGACGGTTGGTCAACGTCAAAGCAACCAGTTCTCAAACAAGTAATCTCAAATCACTCAGGTATTGAGGATTTAGTGTTTAATAATTTTAATGAAATTTACTTATGACAGATTTTCATCTCTTACAGTAAAGTTTCATAGGTCTTGTCCGATACTAGTCTTCCCAAAGTAAGTATCTATGCAAATGATTATGACATTGCCATGTCCACATAGTTCAAGAAACAGAACTACTGGTCATCTTGCATTCTAATCGTCTAACGTTTTCTATGCGTCCAATTTTATAGAAAACTCCGACTAGGGACCATTTTCAACCTTTGACATTCAAGTTCACTTGATAGACATTTCTTAGTCACAGGATTGGTCCTTACAGTCTATCTTGAATATATCGTCAAATTGAAGGGACTCATCATTTAATAAACCACAAATTAAATGGAAAAATGAATTCTTTTCATTTATTGTGAATGATTAACCAATAATGTTTTACAAAGATTTAAACTCTAAAACTTTAAAACATTAAACAGAGACATCAAAGCCATTCTCCAATATGCTTGATTCCCATAGCTGCAGTGTGCGAGTTGTGCTTCGCCTACGGCAGAGGTTTAGTCAATGGATCTGATATGTTGTCATCAGTTCCAATTTTGCTTATCTCGACTTCTTTTCTTTCAACGAACTCTCGTAGAAGGTGAAATCTACGAAGTACATGCTTGACTCTCTGGTGGTGTCTAGGCTCCTTTGCCTGTGCAATAGCTCCGTTATTGTCACAATACAGGGCTATTGGTCCTTTAATGAAGGGGACTACACCAAGTTCACCTATGAACTTCCTTAGCCATATAGCTTCCTTTGCTGCTTCATGTGCAGCAATGTACTCCGCTTCAGTTGTAGAATCCGCAATGGTGCTTTGCTTAGCACTTTTCCAGCTTACTGCTCCTCCGTTGAGGCAGAAGACAAACCCAGACTGTGATCTGAAATCATCTTTGTCGGTTTGGAAACTTGCGTCCGTATAGCCTTTAACAATTAATTCATCATCTCCACCATAGACCAGGAAGTCATCTTTGTGCCTTTTCAGGTACTTCAGAATGTTCTTGGCAGCAGTCCAATGCGCCTCTCCTGGGTCTGACTGGTATCTGCTCGTAGCACTGAGTGCATATGCAACATCCGGGCGTGTACATATCATAGCATACATTATTGAACCAATCAATGATGCATATGGAATCCCATTCATTCGTCTACGCTCATCAAGTGTTTTTGGGCACTGAGTCTTGCTTAGAGTCATTCCATGAGACATGGGTAGGTAGCCTCGCTTGGAGTCTGCCATCTTGAACCTATCAAGCACCTTATTGATATAAGTGCTTTGACTAAGTCCAATCATCCTTTTAGATCTATCTCTGTAAATCTTGATGCCCAATATGTACTGTGCTTCTCCTAGATCTTTCATCGAAAAACATTTCCCAAGCCAAATCTTGACAGAGTTCAACATAGGAATGTCATTTCCGATAAGTAATATGTCGTCGACATATAATACTAGGAAAGAAATTTTGCTCCCACTGACTTTCTTGTATACACAAGATTCGTCTGCGTTCTTGATGAAACCAAAGTCACTGACTGCTTCATCAAAACGCATATTCCAGCTCCTGGATGCCTGCTGTGTCATAAACACAGTTTATGTTAAAACGCCGTTTAAGAAAGCAGTTTTGACATCCATCTGCCATATTTCGTAATCGTAATATGCAGCGATTGCTAACATTATCCTAATAGACTTTAGCATTGCAACTGGTAAAGAGGTTTCATCATAATCCACACCGTGGACTTGCCTGTAACCTTTTGCAACCAATCTAGCTTTGAAAACTTCAAGTTTCCCATCCTTGTCCTTTTTCAGTTTGAAAACCCATTTGCTTCCAATGGCTTGGTAGCCATCTGGCAAATCGACCAAATCCCATACTTGGTTTTCAGACATGGAGTCTAATTCAGATTGCATGGCTTCTTGCCATTGCTTGGAGCTAGGGCTCGTCATAGCTTGTTTGTAAGTCGCAGGTTCATCACTTTCAAGTAATAGAACGTCATAGCTCTCGTTCGTCAGAATACCTAAGTACCTTTCCGGTTGAGATCTATATCTTTGCGATCTACGCGGGGTAACATTTCTAGTTTGACCATGATTCTCACCAGATTCTTCTAAAGATCTCTGAGTTTCATCCTGAATGTCATCTTGAGCATTCTCTAGAGTTTGTTGTTCGACTCGAATTTCTTCCAGGTCTACTTTTCTCCCACTTGTCATTTTGGAAATGTGATCTTTCTCCAAAAAGACACCATCTCGAGCAACAAACATCTTGTTCTCAGATGTATTGTAGAAGTAATACCCCTTTGTTTCCTTTGGATAGCCCACAAGGATACATTTGTCAGATTTTGGATGAAGTTTATCTGAAATTAATCGTTTGACGTATACTTCACATCCCCAAATCTTAAGAAAAGACACATTTGGAGGCTTTCCAAACCATAATTCGTATGGAGTCTTTTCGACAGCTTTAGACGGAGCTCAATTTATAGTGAGTGCAGCTGTATTTAGTGCATGTCCCCAAAATTCTAATGGAAGTTCGGCCTGACCCATCATTGACCTGACCATGTCTAGCAAGGTTCTGTTCCTCCGTTCTGACACACCGTTCCATTGTGGTGTTCCAGGAGGAGTCAATTCTGATAGAATTCCACATTCTTTCAGATGGTCATCAAATTCATAGCTCAGATATTCACCGCCTCTATCAGACCGCAGTGCCTTAATCTTCTTGCCTAATTGATTCTCTACTTCACTCTGAAATTCCTGGAATTTGTCAAAGGATTCAGACTTATGCTTCATTAGGTAGACATAACCATACCTACTGAAGTCATCAGTAAAAGTGATAAAGTAGCTGAAACCACCTCTAGCATTTGTACTCATTGGTCCACATACATCTGTATGGATTAAACCCAATAGTTCATTTGCTCTTTCTCCAACTTTAGAGAAAGGTTGCTTTGTCATTTTGCCAAGTAAACATGATTCGCATTTACCATAATCCTCTAAGTCAAATGGTTCTAGAATTCCTTCCTTTTGAAGTCTTTCTAAGCGTTTCAAGTTTATATGGCCTAATCGACAATGCCACAGATAGTTGAGATCTGAATCATTCTTTTTGGCCTTTTTTGGTATTTATGTTATATACTTGTTTGTCGTGATCTAATAAATAAAGTCCATTGACTAATCTAGCAGATCCATAAAACATCTCTTTAAAATAAAACGAACAACTATTGTCTTTTATTAAAAAGGAAAATCCCTTAGCATCTAAGCAAGAAACTGAAATGATGTTTTTAGTAAGACTTGGAACATGGAAACATTCTCCCAGTTCCAAAACTAGCCCGGAGGGCAACGACAAATAGTAAGTTCCTACAGCTAATGCAGCAATCCGTGCTCCATTTCCCACTCGTAGGTCGACTTCACCCTTGCTTAACTTTCTACTTCTTCTTAGTCCCTGTGGATTGGAACATAAGTGTGAGCCACAACCTGTATCTAATACCCAAGAAGTTTAATTAGCAAGTATACAGTCTATAACGAAAATACCTGAAGATGGAACGACTGTTCCGTTCTTCTGATCTTCCTTTAGCTTCAAGCAATCTCTCTTCCAATGCCCCTTCTTCTTGCAGTAGAAGCATTCGGATTCAGAAGTGGGTTGACTGACCTTCCTCTTTACAGATTTGGCGCCAGTTTGCTTAGTTGGGCTGGCCTTGTTGCCACCTTTCTTAGCATTCCTCTTCCTTCCAGATTTCTTGAACTTGCCCCCACGCACCATAAGCACATCCTGCTTATCACTTTTGAGCGTCTTTTCAGCGGTTTTCAGCATACCGTGAAGCTCAGTGAGCGTTTTTTCCAGACTATTCATACTGTAGTTCAGTTTGAACTGATCATACCCGCTATGAAGAGAATGGAGGATGGTGTCTATAGCCATTTCCTGAGAAAATTGCTGATCCAGCCGACTCATATTCTCAATGAGTCCAATCATTTTGAGAACATGTGGACTTACGGGCTCGCCTTTCTTAAGCTTGGTCTCAAGAATTTGCCTATGAGTCTCGAATCTTTCGACTCGAGCCAGATCTTGGAACATATTCTTCAACTCACTGATGATTGTGAAAGCATCTGAGTTGATGAACGTTTTCTGCAGATCCGCACTCATGGTGGCGAGCATTAGACATTTCACATCCTTGTTGGCATCAATCCAACGATTGAGGGCTGCCTGAGTGACCCCGTCGCCTGCGGCTTCGGGCATCGCCTCATCTAGGACATACTCCTTTTCTTCCTGCATAAGAACTATTTGCAAGTTCCTTTGCCAGTCAAGGAAGTTTTTCCCGTTCAACTTCTCCTTTTCGAGAATTGATCGAATGTTGAATGAATTGTTGTTTGCCATATTAAAAACTACAATTGAAAAGAATAAGCAAATAAATAACCATTCACAGTTTCTCTTAATAAACTTAAATCCTAGCATACATGCATAATTCAATGTTTATTAAGCATTTTATTCAAGTTATTTGTTCCGGCAGGTGTGAATAAAATGATTCCAAGATCCTAAAATCATTGAAGAACTAAGCACAGTTTGTCGACTTAATCCTAGAACATCTTAGGTAAGCAAAAGCCTTTTGCTAATAGTCTAGAAACTATTCTTGGTTGATAGGTACGTCTAAGAACTTATTAGGTAAACCTATCGATTTTGCCACGACATAAAAGGACTCCTTACTTATATCGTTGAGTTTCACCAAAACTAACATGTACTCACAATTATTTGTGTACCTTGCCCCTTTAGGACCAATAAGTAACACCTCGCTGAGCGAAAACTATTACTAGATTGATGTAAAGGATATCCAAGCAAGTGTATATTTTGGCATGGCACCTTTTAACTCAATTTTTAAGTTTGGAACTTAAGGCTCTTACTATGTTGGTTAGATTTTAAGTGAACTAAAATCCTTAATCATGCAACATAATCAAGCCATAATCTTATGCATAATTAAGACATATTTAAAGCAATAAATAACTTAAAGCATGCATAAGATAAAGGTGATCTAGTATGGCCCGACTTCATCTTGAAGCTTTGACTTCAAAGTCCGTCTTGAAAATCTCCGTGGGAGGCACCATTTTCTTCAAATAGGATAAGCTATAATTAAAACTAATTACAACTATTTGATGGTACGCAGACCATATTTGAATTGAAAAACAACTTTGGTACTTTAGACCAATTACATTCAAATTAATGGTACGCAGACCATATTTTCTATCCTATTTGGGCCATACTAGTCACTTCATAACCTGCAAAACAGTACATATACAATATATACCATTCACCCATTCATTATCATGAATGGCCCACATAGCTGGTTAGTAAAACACATTATGCATCACGTAAACATTTGCAGCAATTAATCAAGGGCACCAATAATCTACCAATTATTCAGTCCTTATTAATTCTAATCAAGTTGTTTTAACCTTAAGGATTCGTAGACCTAATCAAGAGTTTATGACTAAAAAGCGCTCCCACTTAAACCAATAAATTTATATGCTTTACTAATTTTAAACATAAAAATGTATTTCTAGTCTAACCGGAAACATACAAATTTAATTAAAATTTAAAGCTCATATGAATTTATAATTGAATCCAAAAAGTTTAATTTAATTTCAGTCGTATTTAAATTAATTCATGATTTTAATTTTAGTAAAATAATTAGAATAAATAAAATTTATTATAGTTACAATATTCAAAATTAAAATCCAAGAAAATAATTTAAATTATTAATTTTAAAATTAATTAAAATTACGTAAACTGAAAAATTTCAAATTAAACATTCAAAACGATCTAATCGCAACGCAAACACCCTACGCATCGCACGCCCATGGGCCACACGCACACAGCCATCGCTGGCCATGTGCGCGCAGCCCATGCGCTCGTCGCACAGCTGCTGCATCTTCCATCGCAAGCCATCGCACAAGTGGTGCTCGCTGCGCGCGCGCCAGCGCTCGATGCACGCGAGCCATCGCTCGCTGTGCGCGCTCGCCAGCGCTCGCTGCGCGCGCTCCAGCGCTCGATGCACGCGAGCCATCGCTCGCTGTGCGCGAGCCATCGCTCGCTGTGCGCGAGCCATCGCTCGCTGTGCGCGAGCCATCGCTCGCTGTGCGCGAGCAATCGCTCGCTGCGCGCGATCGACGCTGGGCGCAGCGCTCGTGGCACGCGAGCTTGCGCTCGCTGCGCGCGCTTGCGCGAGGCAGTGCGCGTTGTGGCGCAGCTCGCTTGCTGCCCACACGCGACTGCCGTGCCTTGCCTTCGCCCATGCCCATTCGTCCATAGCTCGTGGCCCACGACACAAGGCAGGGCTACTGCCTTGTGCTCGTGCACCATGCCCCTGCTCATTGCATTCCTGCCGCACGGGCGACGAGCTCCCTTGCTCGTCGTCGCATGCCCGCACTATACAACACCCCTTAAGGGTAACACGAAGCGTCCATTGCTTTGTGCGTGCAAGTTATATGAACGAATCGCATAAAAAATTTAAAATTTATATTTAAAATTAATGACAAATTAATAAATAATATTAATTTCATAATTTTAGGGCGAAAAATCGAAAATTTATTATTCAATTGATTTCCGATTATTATGGATTCAAGCCTAGGTCATAAAAATTTAAAATTTATCATAAATTTACAATTTTTATGGTGGTTTTTAATCATAGGTTTCTAATTAAATTATAATTAATTATTAAAATCAAATTAATTCTAAATTATTCTAATTTTCAACAAATTAATCATAATTACAAATTAGATTGCATAATTAACAAGGCTAGGCATTCAAACTTGTTAAACATATACAGTAGGTCAATCAAAAGTTCAAGATTTATCAACAAGAATCGCAAATATTTAATTTAACATCTTAAATTTACGAAATTTTGCATTCGAAAAACTAAAACCTTCGAAAAGTCATAGTTAGGCTTCGAATTTGAGAATTCTGGGTTCGGCAAAAAAAACACTATTTTTGTCAAAATTTTAGAATGCCTTTTACATGCGGAATTGACACAAAAATCACTCGATTTGGATGAGTAACGAAGAAACTGCCGAAAAACTGCGTACGTATAATTAAATAAACGCAATTTGCAATTAATTAACAATTACGAAAATTAATCACCCCTTTTAATTCATGCAAATTTGTAATATTTAACCATGTTCATGCAATTTAGATTATGAAAATAATAAGGGGCTCGTGATACCACTGTTAGGTTATGATACATATGACAATTCATAAATCATGCGGAAAAACCATTTAGCCAGGAATACATATTATTTACACATAATCATATAGCATAGTTTAGATGCATACTCTTTGTTGCGTGCCTTCCCTAGCTGCGCCCGAACCGAACAAGAACAAGTCTTTAGGACTCCAAGTGTCGTCCCTCCGTAGATAGTCCACAGCATGTCCGGATCTGCCTTAAGATTGACCAACTAGAATCGCCCTTAAGGTACTAAAGATTTTCGGCACTCTTAGGTAAGAAATGTGTCTGAATTTTCTCTCAAAAACTCACTTTGAATACTTGAATAATCTATTAAAATATGTGACCCTAGGCACGTATTTATAGAGTTATGGAAAGGGTTTTGGAATCCTATTAAGATACTAATTTATTTAATTATAACCCTACTAGGACTCTAATTAAATAATCATTATCTAATAGTTTTAGGATTTAATCACACTTCGAATCCTGATTGCTTCAGGATTCCCGCACAAGCAATGCACGAGCACCGTACACCCGTGCAAGCCTTGCGGCCCACGCTAGGCGCACAGCGCTCGGCCCATTGCTGCGCTCTGCGCGCGCGCGCCCAAGGCCTTGGCTGGGCCTGGCCTTGCGCTGGGCCTGGTCGAGGCTTGGGGTGCGCTGGTGTGCGTTGGCTCGCTGGGCGACGGCCTGGCTTCGTGCTGGGCCTTCGTCTAGCGGGCCTCGTCCGATGCTAATTCGTACGATACGCTTCCGATTAAATTCCCGATTCCGGAATTCATTTCCGATACGAACAATATTTAATATTTTCGATTCCGGAATCAATTTCCGTTTCGAACAAATATTTAATATTTCCGTTTCCGGAATTATTTTCCGATTCCGATAATATTTCCGATTCTGACAATATTTCCGTTTCCGGCAATATTTCCGATTCTGGCAATATTTCCATTTCCGATAATATTTTCCGATACGTACCATGTTTCCGTTTCCGGCAACATCTACGACTTGGATAATATTTATATTTCCGATACGATCCATATTTCCGTTTCCGGCAATATCATCGTTTCCGGAGTATTCATTTCTTGCCTGTGACGATCTCAGCTCCCACTGAAACCAAGATCCGTCGATTCCGAATATCCATAGATGGAGTATCTAATGCCATTAAATACTTGATCCGTTTACGTACTATTTGTGTGACCCTACGGGTTCAGTCAAGAGTAAGCTGTGGATTAATATCATTAATTCCACTTGAACTGAAGCGGCCTCTAGCTAGGCATTCAGCTCACTTGATCTCACTGAATTATTAACTTGTTAATTAATACTGAACCGCATTTATTAGACTTAACATAGAATGCATACTTGGACCAAGTGCATTATTTCCTTCAGTTTCAGGGTGAGAGCATGAGGAGGCAATCCCGACGCAGAAATCGAATTCAAAAACTCTTGTTGATACAAATTTCTCTTATCTTCAGGAACAGAGTCAACCGAATAGTACGTTTTTCCTTCTCCGAGAAACTTTTCAACAACCTTATTATTTATCCTATCAGCATCTTCGTTTAGGGGTGTGATGATTGCCCTTTCAACTATAAAATTTCCATCACCAACGTGCTTACTTAAACTTAGAAAGACCTGGTCGATCAAAGCCTCGATCGAACTATCTGCCATTGTTGGTATAATCATGCCAGTTGGTAACCTTATCATCTGATCTGAAACAGTATGTTCATTACCATTCCAAACAGAGAGTAAGAAATTAGGAAAGCCGTTATCATCAATTGATCTCATATTTTCTCTCAAACGCAAAATACGAATGTGTCTCCACATAGGGGACCTGACAAAAGATGCGTCAATCATTTGAGCTCAAGTTCCATTTCTAACCACCGGTAAAACCTATCTGAAATCACCACCTAACACAATAATTTACCCCCCAAATGGCAAGTCGTTCCCCATTAAATCCTTGAGTGACCGACCAACAACTTCAAATTGATATTTGTGTGTCATTGGGGCCTCATCCCATATAATGGAATAATTTTTTAGGAGAATTACAGTTTTAGAACGTTTAGTGAATGAGCAAGTTGATGAGCTATCTGGATTAAGTGGAAGCTGAAAAGTCGAATGTGATGTTCTTCCCTGGTGCAACAACGTTGCTTCAATTCCAGACGTTGCAGTGGGAATAACTATTTCGCCTCTACTTTTTACAGTAACAAGAAGGGCTCTGTATAAAAATGTTTTTCCGGTGCCGCCAGGACCATCAAAAAAGAAAGAACAACCTGCCTTTGAAATTACAACATTCATTATTTTATCGTATGCAATTTGTTGGTCACTATTGAGAGTGGCAACGCATGCTAAATCCTCATCTGGAACCAGAATAGAAAAGTACTCCTCTATGATAGAAGGAAGATCTTCTATGTCATCAGTACTCTCAAGTAAACTTGGAAACTCCGTGTAATCAGAAATCCTTTTTCCGAGCGGTTGTAATAACCTATCCAAGTCTTGCAAAAGTTTGTTAGTGAGAAAAACACAATTGTTTGTTGTGTTGGAAGTTAGATAATCCTCAACCATGTAAGGGAAAAACTCATCCCACAGTGGACGCAATCCCATTGGTTGACAATATATCAAGATGGTTGCAAATAATCGACGTAATGCAGTTGGCATTCGTACCGAACATGCTTCTGAAAGACATTGATAAATGCTTTCATCATTTTCGATTAGACCGAGGGCTTCAGCTGCAGCCCTGAATGTTGGGTGTGCTACCATTGACCGTTCTTAAATGTTCAAACGACGTAGGCCCCCTCACGTGATTGAGTAACATTCTCATATAAAACCGTTCTCCTTCCAACGGTGAAGCTACATACAATCGACGCAAAACCCGTTGTGGACTTTTTCTCTTTTGCCATTCACGTGAAGTCGATAACCACCAGTAATGCTCTGGAATTTCTCAATAAAGATATCTCCTTGCATTTGGATCAACCGAATTCATCTTGAAAAATTCAGTGAGCATCGTCTTAGAGTTTCTTGGGTTCTCTAACACGCTTGAGATTGGTTGGTTCGCTTCGAACCTCACTTGATGCATGTTTGGCAAATGAACCTGCAAACGATCTACGGAAGGACACATTCTAGTCATGGGAAATTTGTAAATTTTCCACATAGCTTCGGGTGCACAAATCCACCGTGCATCAACATATTGTGCAATCTCATCTCCGTTATGAACTTCCATAGAGACTCTATCTGAACCCTTATGGATGTACTTATACAGATATTTGACACACTTGATTCTGCTGCATATCTCAATATTGATGTGGCAATCATATTTTAGGAGCAAAAATGGATTATATGGGACTACCCATCGATTATCTACACGAACTCGTGAATTTTCATGCAATGGTACTGCTGGACGATCTTGTGGACGGCGATAAAGAGGATATGAGTCATTGCCTTGCTTTGTATCATTGAAGAATTCCTTGGGGAATCCTTTCTTACAACTTCCTTGTTTCATACGGGGGGATTTGTTGTTGAGAACACCACATGGGTCATTAATTATGTGTTTAAGAACTACCTTATACAATTTTGGTTCCACTTGTTCAACGGAAATTACTGCTCTCATAATCTTGTCAAAGTCATCCGGAGTGGTTAGCTTGTCATTCTGATCTAGAACCAATAACATATGAACATGTGAAATATCCCTCTTTTGGAATTCAATCACATATACATAAGCAACAACCGTTCCGAGGATGCCCCTTTCTAAAACATCCTTTTTCAACTCTTCAAGTTTAGCATGAAAAACCCGTGTCAACAGGTCTGGACGATCGTTTGATACTTATCCGGCCAACAATTCTGATTGTATCTCTGGCCAAGACGGATTGCATGTCATTGTAAGAAATATATCGGGCTTGCCTAACTTATGAACCAATGCCATGGCATCTTGATACCTCTGGTGCATATCTCTTGGACTTCCTACGAATGAAGATGGTAGTATGGTCCGTCGTCCAACATTTTGTGCAAATGGACATTATATACACAAAATTTATTGCAAGTGAAACAATGTATGAACTATATTGAGTGTAATATAATCGATTTAATTAAATAAATGTGGACCTGTGTTATGCTCTCCAACATGTAAAGAATCCTCTAAACCCTTGTATTAATCAGCACGTATCTTATCTTGGATGAGTGCAATCCACCTCAAATTATTGGCTTGCATTTTGACACAGTTATCGACAACAAATTTTTGGAGTAGACGGCCGCCTCTCAAGATTAGAGAATCAAGATTTTGACGCATCTATATCACAAAATACTTGTTTTGGTCAGAAAGGTATAAGTATACGATTTGTAGGATAAGTCTTAAAAAGAGTTATTGGAAATATGCACCTGAAACCTGTATGCATAGAATTCCCGGCATGTCAACTTTTTACCAGTGGAACTTCGACTGTTTAAATCCCAACCGTAAGAACCATAAGGAAAAAGTAGAGGATACTACAGTGGGTCATAATAACTGGCAATGTCTTTGATATAACTCAGTTACCCAGTTACTGACTCTATCATGATATCCCTATCATTCAAGTTGGAAATGTCATCACCGTCAACGATAATTGCTGCTACTTGGGAAGCTGTCGGCATTGAGTATTGATGTTTATTTGTAGGTTGCTCTTTGATGACAAATTTGCAATCATTTAAGTCACTACGCTGAGCAAGATGACGAAGATTGTGGACAAAAGGATTGTGAGCATTCAAAATATTCTTGATTCTGTCGATGACTTCGAGCCGCAATGATGAGTTCTCGGCTGCACGATTTTCATTTTCATGCTCAGTATCGTAAATGTAGAGTTGAAGAAACTGGGGACGATCTTCTGCGTTCAAAGGTAAGAAACCTCCAATGCGATGGTAAATTGAACCTTGTGCACGAAATGTGTACACGCCTTGACGCGAATTTGCTAGTTCGTCATCTAAATGAACTCCCCATTGAAGTGAATGAAAATACGTGGTTGTATTTACGGATGTTTTTCCTAAAATGAGTCCCATATTCCGAATGATCAGAATATAGATCAAGCATATCAGCCAACAATGGAAAATCAGATAAGTTAACCTTCCCGCTTAAGCAACATAGTTCAGTAGATTCACAATGGAAAAGGCGTGCCAGACAATGTGGACATGTTTTCATGGATGGCAAACTGAATATAGGAACCCCATGACTGTCGTGGTAATTTCTTGCACAATTTCTATAACCAATTCTCCCTACTTTCCAGACCCTTATATCATCAGAGATAGGGTTTGATATGTTAGGTTATGATACATATGAACAACATAAATCATGCGGAAAAACCTATATGCCAGGATTCAAATTTATTGCACATAACCCATTAATATAGCTTAGAATGCATACTCTTTGTAGCGTGCCCTCCCTAGCTGCGCCCGAACCGAACAAGAACAAGTCTTTAGGACTCCAAGTGTCGTCCCTCCGTAGAAAGTCCACAGCACGTCCGGATCCGCCTTAAGATTGACTAACTAGAATCTACCTCAAGGTACTAGAATTTTCGGCTATTATGGGGCAATTATTTGACTGAATTTTTGCTCTCAAAAACTCACTTTGAATACTTGAAACATGTCTATAAATTGTGAACTAGGATCACATATTTATAGGGGTATGGAAATCCTATTAGAATTCTAATTAGTTAATTAGAATTTAATTAAAACTCTATTTAATTAATTTATCCTATTAGGATTAGGAAATCAATCATTAATCGAATCCTACTTGACTTAGGATTTTGTGTGGAAGCACAAACACACACACACATGAGCATGGCCTGCATGCGCGCAGGCCATGCCCGTGCACAGCCCTTGCAGGCACTCAGCCCACGCAAGCCTTGCGGCCCACGCGAGCCTCGCAGCCCACGCGAGCAGCCATGCTCGTAGCCCATTGTGCGCGCAGCCATGCTGGCAGCCTTGGCCTGCTGGGCCTGGCCTTGCGCTGGGCCTGGCGTGGCCTTGGTTGTCTTGTGTGGCGTGCTGGCTTGCTGGACGCGGGTCTGGCTTTGTGCTGGGCCTTCGTCTAGCAAGTCTCGTCCGATGCTAATTCGTACGACGCGTTTCCGATTAATTTCCCGATTCCGGAATTCATTTCCGATACGAACAATATTTAACATTTCCGATTCCGGAATTAATTTCCGTTTCGAACAAATATTTAATATTTCCGTTTCCGGAATTATATTCCGATTCCAATAATATTTCCGATTCCGACAATATTTCCGTTTCCGGCAATATTTCAGATTCTGGAAATATTTCCATTGACGATAATATTTTCCGATACGTACCATGTTTCCATTTCCGGCAACATCTACAACTTGGATAATATTTATATTTCCGATACAATCTATATTTCCATTTCCGATAATATCATCGTTTCCGGTGTATTCATTATTTGCCTTTGACGATCTTAGCTCCCACTGAAACCAAGATCCGTCGATTCCAAATATCCATAGATGGAGTATTTAATGCCATTAAATACTTGATCCGTTTACGTACTATTTGTGTGACCCTATGGGTTCAGTCAAGAGTAAGTTGTTGATTAATATCATTAATTCCACTTGAACTGAAGCGGCCTCGAGCTAGGCATACAGTTCACTTGATCTCACTGAATTATTAACTTGTTAATTAATACTGAACCGCATTTATTAGACTTACCATTAAATGCATACTTGGACCAAGGGCATTATTTCCTTCATGATATGTTGTCCATATCGATTGCACGACTTTCACCGACGTTGAATAATAGGCCAGGCATGCGTATTTCATTCTCCGCCTCAACAAAATGCGGCATGTCTCCATCGTCTGAAGTAGGGTCTGGTATACGTGCATTGGTTGTACTGCTCTCGCCAACACAAAAGAATCGATTGGGAATATCTCTTGAGTTTGATGTTGGGTTTGATATGGTCAGATTGGTTTCCCTACTTTCACCGACACTAAAAAATCGATTTTCTAGATTTGCCCGAGTATCGAGCAAACGAAGTTCATCAATAGGTAGCACTGCATTATCAAATCATGTTTTTGATTAGTTAGGTAAGTGGTATTTTTACATACTTAAAATGAATCGATTATGTTCAGATTGCTTACGTTCACGTCTTTCACATCCAGTCGTGACATTATTGGAACGATTAGTGATGTCTGCCATAGCCGTTCGAGCTCCCAAAGTGTTGGAGTGTTGTTAACAATCATAGGCCCTTCTGAACATGGCCTTTGGGGTTGACTCTCAGGGGATGCTATAGCATTTGATTGGTTTTCAGAGGTATAGCTGAGTCCTCTTTTGGTGTTTAGACGATCTTTTTGTTCTGGAGTGAGCGATTTTCTTTGTTGTCTCTTTTTATCCCTCCATATCGATCTTTTATCTTGCATTCATTGATCTCCGTTCTCGTCCATTACAAAACTCTAAAACTACACGTATCAATTTTGTATTTATAAGTTAATTATACTATGTATTGCTGTAATATTGACATTGCTAATTTTTATGGTAATTAAATTGAAACGCTGATGTTTCCAATCACATGTTCCAACTTGCTTCCTTTCAATATCCTTTTTAGAAATCATTAACAAACTTTTAAATTAAAATTCACGTGTTGTACGAAGTAAATTACATTCCGAATAATGTAAGTTATTTACTAAATAATTTGTTTTTTTTTGTAAGATTACTTTTAAGTTTTTATATAGATTATTATCGAGTTTTTCTTTTCTGCTAATACAAAGTTTTATTTTAAAATATAATATAAAATTAATTTATTATTTTGACGCCTTTTGTTTTTCTTTTCTATTTAAACGAATGGTTTAATTTAAATTGAAATAAATATTTTATTGTGTTTCCTATTGTTTTTTCTTTTCTGCTTAAACAAAAATTTCAATTTAAATCAAATAAAATATTTTAGTTTGATGCTTTTTATTTCTTATTTTCCAGAAAATAAAAGTCTATTCATTTGCGTTTTATTAAAGTTCGGATAACGGGTCTACAATCGAACATAACTTATCGAACATAGCGGGTCTATTTCGTTTTTAGCTCATTTCGAAGAATGGGCCGGCCCATTTCGTTCATTTTGTTGCTCTATTTCATTTTGTTGCTCTCTTTATATCTCCATTAACCTATTTTGTTTTGTTTTACTTTCTCTCTCTTCTCACCGCCGCTCATCCTCTCTTCTCTCTTCTCTCTTCTTGTTACATTTTAGGAGTAGTTTCTTTTCTCTCTCTTCTCACCACCGCCGATCTCACTGATCACTCTTCTCTCTTTTCTTCATTTCTTTCTCTCTTTAACCCGGTTCTTCTTTGATCTCATCAAAAATAGCGATGCATAAAATTGTTTCTTTCTCTATTTTGAAGAAAAAAACGGCGACAACACTATGAAATCTAAAGATCAGGAAGATCTCTCTCCTTTGACAGGTATATTACCCTTCTTTTTGTCTTAAATTTTCCTGATTTAACCTTGATTTAGAATTTTAGGGTTTTGAATACTTCATGATGTTTGGTTCGTTTTCTTAATGGTTAACTGATTTTTTTGGGTTAGTTTTCTTAATGCTTAACTAATTTTAGTTGGGTTCGTTTTCTTAATGCTTAATTGTTTTTTTTTTTTTTTGCAATTTTTTTTTGCATGTCCTGCCGGAGAAAAAGTCGGGCGACGCATCATGTGAGTCCTTGTGATTTTTTTCCTTTTTTTCTTGTAAATTTTTCCTTGTAAATTTCCGATCTTGTTGTTTTGGTTTTGATTTTTCGTATTTCTGTTGTTTTTGTTTAATCACATGGTTGTTTTTGTTTAATCACATAGAATTTTTGGTTTGCATGTCCTTAAATGATACTGATTGGAGATTTATGGAATTTTTGGTTTGCACTTCTTTAGTTTCAAGTCTTGTATTTTAACCTTATTTTTACTAATATTTTAATTAATATATGTTGTTCATCTACTTTTTGCTTCGGTTTACTATATTTTTAAAATTTTGATTCGTTTGATTTTTTGGACCTCGATTGTTTTTGTGTAATTTTTGTGTGATGTATTGTTGAATTTTATCCTTGTTTATTTGCATGTTTTTTACTTGTGAATTTGAATGTTTCCTTTTGTTGAGAGTTGTTGGTGTGGTTTTTGTCTTTTGTAAAAATTCTTGGTGGATTTTTTAATCGAAAAACTTGAGATTTTGGAAAATGCATTAGAAATTGAGTGCTTGGGTTTATCAACTTTGGTTTATAAACACATTGTTCAGTTTTCATTGGCTTCTACTCTGTAAAAATAAAAATCGCTTGGAGTTGTTAATTAGGTTCATTCTGTTTAGTAAACTAAAAATGTGAGCTCACATGTCAATCCAAATAAGTTTAAATCCGAATCAGTTTAGAATTTCTTAGAACACATTATATAGTTTTTAAGAACTAACAAACCAATCCAAATCAGTTTTAAATTCATATTGTCACTGACTATTCTAAACTAAGGTTTTGTTCTGTTACGATTTAGTTTTTTTAATTTGTTTAGCTCTATTGAGTTTGTGTAAAATGTCATTTTAAAAGCTTTACATATATACATTTCTAATTTATAAAGTTTATTGCATTCTTAGAATCTAATAAAATCTGATAGAAGAGATCATTTGATTTCGGTTTAACTATCTCATTTGATTTCGAAGTTTCTCAATCTGAAATTTATTTTCTTGTTTGAAATTGGGTTATTCGATTTAATAGGGTTTCATGTTTGAAATTGAATCCAATTTGAGGATATCAGGTTATTGTTTTGATTTTGGGTTCTCGGTCATTGAGGTAGTAGGGTTTCATGAGGGAAATTTATTTATATTTCGGGATTTGAGAGTGCAAGTTGATTTTAGCCTCTGGGTGATTGAAAATTGAGGGTTTCTTGGCTGAAATTTGGGGATTTGAGGTAGTTTATTTGATTATGACTCTTGTTTCTTGCTGAACGGTTCATATTTTTGATTGTGGAGTTTTTGAATTTCACTAAAAAACAAGGTTTTATGATGTAATTGTGATTCTTTTTTTTTCGATTTTATTATGCTTAAATTATTGTAATTGGTGGTTATTCACTATGTTTGCTTCTTTCCCTACTATTCTGAACTTCGACTGGTTGTGTTGATTCTAGTTGTTTTCTTCCTGTGAATTTTTTTATGAAAATTATGTTGCTTCTGAAAAGAGATTCCTTTGGAAAGAAATTGCAAGGATTCTTGTATTTGATTTCTAAACGAAAGTTAAGTTCCACAGTCAGTTCTCTTAGGGTGTCTTGAAATAAAAGAATTAAGAGTCTTGTTTCTGTATTGTTGGCAGTATGTTGTGTTGGCAGTATGTTCATGCTTAATGCTTCTAGCATCTCTGTTGGTCAGTCTGTTTTTGTAACTAATTCAGCAGTATGGCTAAAATTTTGAGTTGTACTTGATTTTGGAATTTAAAAAACTGATACTAATCTTTGACATTTGTTGGTGGTAATGATATTTATTTGAAATTTCACGAATCAGTTTAAATTGGTGTTTGTTTATTGGTTGGAATGTCCTCATTTTTTTAGTTGAATGTGGAATTTTAGTATTTTAGTGAAAATCAGTCAGTGATTAGTATAGGAATAAATAGTGTTTATTCTTGGCTGTATTTCCTACAACCACATTGAGTAGTTGTGTGGTTTAAGGTACTTTATAGTTTGTAACTAAGGCATAAGACAACACATAACGTACTACTGCTCAACTTGCACAAAACTTGTTTGATAATTTAATAATATAAACATATAAGTTTTATCTCTATCTTATAAAAGCATATGCATAGCTATTTGTCCTACTAACGAAATTTGAAAATAACAGCTTATTTAAGTTAAATAAAATCATGAACATCAATCTGTAATAATTAATTGAAATCAATAAAATCATGCATATTACTGTTTGGTTTGAGAGATTGATGGGGCACATACCTTATTCTGTTGATTATTGTATGACTTGACGAACTTAACACGCAACTTGTGAACTTTAAACGGTTATTATGATCTGCATAAACCATGAATTATTGTTAAGTACTTTATATTTTGTCAATAAAATATAAAATTAGAGATTTAAATCAAATAAGAAATTAATTAAAATATGAAATATTTAATTAAAATCGGTTGAAAGCATGCTTATTACTTATTATTTTTTTGTTTAAAAGATTTTTGGGGAAGATACCGTATGTGGTTCGTTATTGTACCTCTTTATGGACTTCAAACCCAACTTAAAATCTGCATAAAAACTGATTCAAGTCAATTCTTTTTCAATTTACGTTATTTCTATTACATAAGCTATTGCACTCTTCCAAAAACACCATAAACATACCTTATATTTTGAAATCTGCAAATAGAGATTAAAAAAATATAAGAGATAATTTAATTAAACGCATGATTAAAATATGAAATAATTTATTAAAATCCATAAAACCATGAAACTTACATACCTTATATTTTCAAATCTGTAAAAATAAATAAATGATAGTGTGTTAGGTAGGCAGATTTAATTTACATATCATAAAAATTCAGAATGAGCATGTTTTTATGCATAGAATTTTTCGAATTATTATTGTTAAAATAATATTTAATTATTATTATTAAATAATATTTCTTTAATTTGGCAATGCATATACAATGTTCAAAACTGAAGAAAACCTCTGAGAATAAAATTTCTCTAATACATACCTTATATTTTTAAATCTGCAAAAAAATAAAAAAAAATAGTGTGTTAGGTAGACAAATTTAATTCACGTAGCATTAAAATTCAAAATAAGCATTTGTGTATGCATAAACCATTTCGCATTATTATTATTAAAAAATTGTTCAATTAATATTATTCAATAATATTTATTGAATTTGGCAATGCATAAACAAATGTTCGAATAAACAAATGTACGAATCTGAAGAATGGCTCTAATTCATTTATTTGTTAAAGAATTAAATGTTTAATCTTTGTTGTCATGCATTAAAAATCATGAATTACTTGATTAATTTCTATTTTTATTTTCTTGCAAGGATTTGTGCGAGAAGTATACTTACGTGTATGTGAGCGATTTCAAGAAGAACAGTGACGTGGTTTTCCCGAGAATGGCTTTCTTCTGGTTTTCTTCTGAGAATCAGCAAGGCCTGAGAATGATTTTTCAGTGTGTATGGTTTTTTTTTCTTGTTTCTGGAGAAATTTTCAGACTTTTTGGTTTACTGGAGAATTTTTTCAAAGTTTTTGATTTACTCTGTGATTTCATTTGTTTCCTGATTTGAAATCTCTAATTGGAATAAGCTGGATTAATACTTGTTTCCTGATTTGTAATAATTTTCAAACGAAAAACCAATTGTAATATTGTGTAATATTTTCTTTCCTTAATTTATTTTTCTTGCCTGATTTTAACTATCAATCAACCCAAATCACGTTTTGGGCGTTAGAAACTGGAAGGGTCTGACATATGCATAGATATTATTCTGTGGGCCATTAATCACGTTTTGGGCGCTAGAAATTGGAATGGTCTGGCATACACTGTTAAACAGTGAAGGGTGTTATTGTAAATTTTTTGGGGGACACGAAAAGTTAATTTACTTAAAAGCCCTCAGGAGTTGGCTTATATAATAGAGATTAAATTGATTTCCCATCTATACTAATATATTAAAAGGCGTTTATATAACGTATACGTGTCCCATAGGTCTCTCCTTATTGCCACGTCACCATTAACAAGCATCATGACATGTCATTGACAAAAAAAAAACATGTAACAAGGATCGAACACCGCACCTCATGAATTAGAAGTTACTCTTCTTACCATCTCAACTAGATACAATGTATGTTATATATTTCCATTTAAATACAAAATATAATCTTTTTAAATGAATAGTAATAATTTAAATTAAAATGAATCCAGAAAAACAAAGGGAATAAATTATTGAACTTATAAATGTACAAATTCTTCCGATCCCTTTCAATTCCATCTTATGCTTTAAAAACTTGTGGAAATAGAGTGTACTCCGTAATTATTAGTGCAGAAGAGAGACATATTGATGTAGGTATAATAATAAACTAATCAAGAATTAGAAGAGGAATCAACTTCTTTCTTTATTTTCGGATATGGGGCATAGATTGTAAGGATGTTTATCGGTTGTTGATCTTGCGCCACCACCACAATCCGTTAATGACACCACCTATATGGACACATATTTACAAAAAGTAAACCCCATTAAGGTAAAACTCGGAGCAACGCCCGAACCAAACACTAGTTACTTTCTTAAAAAGAAGGGTTGTTACTTGCTAGCTAGTAGGGGTGTAAATGAGCCGAGCCGGTCAATAAACTACTCGGGCTCGGGCTCGTTTAAAACTCGTTCATGTTCGTTCATTTACTAAACGAGCCGAGCTTGAACAACTTTTGAAGCTCGCTTAATAAACGAGCTTGAACATGAATATATGTATGCTCGTTCATTTAAGTTCATGAACAACTTGTTCATTTATGTTCATGAACAACTCGTTCATTTATGTTCGTGAACAAGTTCGTCTAGTTATGTTATGTATCATATTTTACCATATATACATTTTTCAAATATAAATAAAAATCATGTTTTTGACTTTTGGAATCTATAATAGAATAAAAATATTTTGAAATAAAATTTTAATTGCTAAATTATTGCTCTTTGACTCTTTTTAAATTATTAGTTTGTTTATCAAATAAAGTAATGTATACTTTAATCTTTATTATTAGATATAATTATAATTTGTTAGATTTTCAAGTGGTTATACTCTAAAGCTCGTTTAAGAAAGCTCGTTTATAAACTCGGCTCGATTAATAAATGAGCCGTTAACGAACAGTTCGCGAACACAAAATATTTTAAACGAATCGAGCTTGAACAAATTTTTGAGCTCGGTTAAAAGCTCAGGCTCGGGCTCGAGCTCGCATAAGTTAAATGAACATGAACATAAACAG
The DNA here is from genome assembly GCF_020520425.1 of Spinacia oleracea. NCBI lineage: Eukaryota > Viridiplantae > Streptophyta > Magnoliopsida > Caryophyllales > Amaranthaceae > Spinacia > Spinacia oleracea. Next base: position 92,025,096 of record NC_079491.1, on the reverse strand, counting down.
GGTAAAGCTCGGCTTGACTCGGCTCATTTACACCCCTACTAGCTAGTCATCATAGTTAAAAGCAACGACAACCATGAAGTCAACTAAGTCAACTTGTAAGTCTTCATTCCGAGTATTACATTTACAGATGGAGGGAGTATATACAATTCAATTTTTTTATTAGGTAAGAATACAGGATTCTATGTGTTGAACCAACACGTATTTTGCAGGTGATAAGTCTCGATTCAATGACCTCCAAAATCACAAGGTAAGTTCCTACCAACTCCAACCACCAACTAGTGTTGGTTTGCGAATAAAGATCAATGGTCGAAACTTAAATGAGACAAATTTTATGTACAACATATTGTACCCTATACAAATTAAAAGTAGTTATATGGTCACTACAAGAACTAATTTGTATGTTTAACGACAACCTAAATACGACGGGTCAAAAATCCCGTCGCAACAGCCTTTTGCGACGGGGTTATCAACCAAACAAAGACGGGAACCACCGTCACAAATGTCTTTTACGACGGGTTAACGACGGGATTTTTCATTAACGACAGCCCCTTTTATGACGGATTCGCGACAGAAAATCCCGTCATTAATCAATAATTATTGATCTTTAGCGACGGGATTTCCCATTAATGGTACGATTTTTTGTAGTGGGTTAAGCCATAGTACGAGTAACATTTATCAAAATTAATTCATACTTGTTAGAACATTTATAAAATAAATGGGTTAATTTATATAAGTGTTATATGTGAAGTGTGTATTATATTAGGAGTTGAGGAGGATTAGTATAATACTATAATGTATATACTTGTAGTTTATTCAAAGTAAATATGTTAAAGGGAAGAAATTAAAGAAATCAAAGCAATGTATGGCACTCACACGTTTGAAGCAATCGGGCTAGTGGTCGTTTCTGATATAATCTTGTACCTGGTACGTGAGCCCCATCGGGCGAACTAGCCCGACTGGACAAATTTCATGAATGGTAATTTGCACATAGGCCTGATCGGTCGAAGTCTCAAACGTCATTTTTAGGACGGTTTTATGACGGTTGTTTTGGATAAAACCGTTGAATATTATTTTCAACTGTGACTCTTCATAAAGAACTCTATATATAGAGGTTTCATGACACATTTAAGAGGTGATGAATAGATCAAACATACTTGCATACTTTGAGAAAAATTCTTTGCAAATCTTTTCTTCAAAGTGAGACATTTATTGGGTATCTCTACCCATTTATTGGGTTTCTCTACCCATTTATTGGGTTTTATCTCTACTTGTAAGAGTTTGGGGCAATGTTTTTATATACCCAATTATTGGGTTTTTATCTCTCTTATGAGTGTTTGGGGCTATATTTTTAATTTCGCAGGAAAAGTTGACTTATTGATGAAGATTTGTGCGGTGTTACAACAGATGTCAGTTCTACGTCTACAATCAATTAAATCGAATTCAATTCAATCTCAAAGCTACAACAGATCGAAATACCTCCTCGTTGAAGACTGTATCAAACAATGATGTGAAAGAGGATATTCATCAATGTCAGATCTCATCCACAACGATCGTGTATTAGAATTTTGTTTGATCCAAATTATTTTGTACTCCCTCCGTCCCGGAATACTCGACCCGATTTGACCGGCACAAAGTTTAAGGAACTTGAATTGACTTATTTAATTTGGGGTATTATTTTAATGTAGTTAGTGGGAGGTGGGTTAAGAAGTGGGGTTGGGGGAGAGTAGGGGTTGAATTTTTAATTATGTTTTATATGGAGTAGGGGGTAGGTGGGTTAATAGGGGTGGAGTGAGAAATAATATAATATTGTTAGAATATTTTCATTTTTAGAAACAGGTCAAGTATTAAGGGACGGTCCGATAAGGAAACCAGGTCAAGTATTCCGGGACGAAGGGAGTATTTGTTAGTTTTGATTTATATTGTAGATGTCGTATGACTATTTTATTAATGAACTAATTCAAAAAAGAAAACCCTAATTGCCAAATCGGCCCCTAGTAAACCACTAATCATATGGTAGTCCGTTTTAGTTTTGTATTGGGCTTCTCTTGTTAATTAGAGATCCACTAAATTGAATATGAAACTCATTATGCACTTTTGTAAGTATTGTTGAAAACCCTAATAATATAAATAGACTCATTAACAAAAAATAAGAATTAGAGAAATAAAGCTATAGTGTAGGAACTAGGATCTAAAAAAATTTGGTGTTTCGCTGCGAGGTATGAGTCTCATATTCTCTCCTCTTCTCCTTCGTCATCTAGGTGTGCTTGTGTGACTAATTTGCATATATATTGTTCAATATTTAATTTCTGTATTTTTGAGGCAATTTTCTATTATTATTTCAAAGTAATAAGAAAACCCATTTGGATGTTGAAATTGAATATTTCTCCTGCGTATTAAAATAAATGATTTGTGACATTATTATCATTATAGAGTTGATTTATATTATTTTGTCGTTAATAATTATTATTATCATCATAGAGTTGACTTATTTTCTTTTGTCAAATATTGTAAATGAGTGTATTTAATATTAATATTATTAGGTTTGCAACAAGAATAGATATGAAGGAGATCGAGAAAGAGAGTTATTGATCTTCCGGCGGAGTTAATCACTGCTATACTCGCAAGGCTACCTGTAAAGCCTCTTTCGCGCTTCAAGTGTGTTTCAAAAACTTGGTGTAATTTGATTAACAAACCAGATTTTGTTAATCTTCATATAAAACAATCAAAGGAAAGAGATGATAATGGTACCTTGATCGTACTCTTTTGATTTCAATTCTACCGATCGTGTTGCCACAAAGACGTCCTCCTCATTATCCTCCATCTAGATTATCTCCACATGTTGAACTAATAGGCTCGTGTTATGGGTTGATTTGCTTGTATGAGTCCAGAAAATCTTCCTTTTTATTATACAACCCTGTAACTCAAGCCTATAAACGAATACCTAAATTATCAACAAAAATGTCGCGAAGACCATACAAATCCTTTTGTCACCATGGTGATTTTGCTTATGATTATGTAGCTGGTGATTTCAAGGTGTTCTACTTTGTCACGTACTACTATGACCTTAGACATAGTAAGGTTGGCGAGGAAAGTCACATTTATAGCTTGAAAGCTAATTCATGGGAGATGATCCCAAACCCTCCCTTGAGAAAGGATCGATCACATAGTGTTGTTACAAACAATTTCTTGCACTGGAGATTATGTTTGGTTAATTGCATCTTTGTTTTTGTGGATTTTCTATATAAAAAATGTATTGTTCGACCATATCAGTATCACTCTAAGATATATATGCTGTTGAGACACTATAATAAACAAGTTAAACTTTGTTGTGCCTTTGTTGGAAACTCTTATTTCACCTTGTAAGCCTGGCTTAAACAGTTAAACAAAATGACATGAGAGAAAAGTAGCTTGAGACTTTTAGAGAAACAGTAATTTTTTCTAGTCTGTAGAGAAATAGCATACTCGTCTCCATGGTATGTTCATCGTCTTATTCGTCTCTAATTAAAGTCCGTCAATTGGACTTCTTGAGCGGGGACATGGATACCAGTTCTTGTGTTTCCATTTCCCTATCATAAGGAAACAATCGTGGAATCTACTGTAGGAGATATGACTAATAGCAGATTAAATTAGAATGGCTTATCTGAAATTATGTCGTGGCGTGACACCAATCACTGCCCTAAAGTTGAATTTGCCCCGCTACACACACGGACTCATGGCAATCAACCCCCAGGGTTACACGACTCTTCATTTTCGGTGTGGACGGATACGAAGATTGAGAACACCCTTAAACAATGCCCAGAACAATGGTAGATTTTGTGTTTGTATTTTTGGAGAGGAGAAGAGGTTAACTTTTCGGTGTGTTTGGAAGAAGAATCAATAGCCTTTAAATAGTTCGAAAAGATCAACAAGAATAGAAGGTTATTAATTGGTCATCAATTTAGCCATAAATGGAGGAAGCAATTAAGGCAATAACGGTCAACAAATCAATTAGTTGACATTACACAATCAATCCAATAATTACGCTCCAAAATTGATGATTTATAGTAAGAAATACCACATTGTAGTTATGGGAACTTTAATTCTTTTGAAGCAACATAATCTGGAGTTTTCAACATAGACTGAAAGGGGAAAAACACCAACATTCCCCCACATGATTCAAAAGAACAAAGGCTTATTATGAAAAGATGTTCTGGGCAAGGGATACTTAGTTTTACAAGTATCAATGTCTTGTAGACTTGAATTGATACCTAGTGCATACCAGTATGTCATACAGCCATGTAAGGTAGAATTACCTTTGAACCTTTCATGGGGATTGTAGTAACACAACAGCGCACCAAACTTTTCTCAAAACAAGTAGTGTTCTCGCGAACTTTAATAGTCGATGCCCCACAAATGCCTGGTTTTTCATGAACGCTCTAGAGGGCCTAGCCTAAGGAACCTCATAGGGGATTGGGCGTAACCCCCACATTCACATAGGTAAGTTCATCAAGTTTGTACTGTCACAAACCACCTTCACAAGGCTATGAACTTATTAAGAGTTTTGGCTCAACCTTACACATATGACAGTAATAAAAAATACTACATCACTTTAATTTATTAATAGGAATGGTTGTAGTACAATACTTGAGTTCTTTTGTGACTTCGTTTGACCCATTGAACTTAGTTATTTCTAAGACGGGTATCAATCACAATTTACTCCACATAGGCTTCATACACATTCCTTAATGCTGACTCCAACACACAATTTATACAAAGGCCTTTGATAGTTTGATGAGAGAATCTCAACATTCCTCTCACATCACGTGACATCACAATTTTTCATGATCAATATCCATCCCTCAAGTATGTATTCTAATCAAATTACAAGCTATCTCAATTATAGCTTGTAAGCTAAAACACATGGAACTAATGGAGTTGGCTTCACCAACAATGGATCTCACATATTCTAATTAATTTATTGTACCTGACAACCCACATACATAGTAATATCTGAATAACAATGTGGAGAAACAGAAAAATCACCTTACCCCCACAATGAGGTAACATCCAAAAGATTTTCTAATGGTAGAATCCAATGATATGGACACTCAACTCCATAATAGAATTATCATTTTCTATTATCCCAATGGACATTTCAAACATACTCGTTTGACCATCATCCTAATGTACATTTAAGTAATTAGTGAGAACACTTTACATTCCTGCAACACAAGATTGTCTACATATTCTGCTTACCACATAAGCAACATCAAGTTGATAACCAAACGTAAAACATTAGACCTCAAAACGTTAGCATATTCAATTCATAGAAGACTATTTCCACATAAATTTCAACAACAATATGCTAGGATTATAGAATGAAGGCAACTAGATCAATAGGAAATTGGTTCTTCACCAAACGCATGCTCTACATATTCATTTTAGTTGGGTAGCACCTTTACCAACTTGTTTGTCCCATTTTGTCTTTCATCTTGTTTGTGAAAAAAATTAAAGATTGTAGTCTCATTCGAAACATTAATGTGTGTACAATGCAACAAATATGACCTACACAAGCCATATGCACACGATCAAAGCCAATCATATTTGAACACACACATCCATCAAATTCACTCACCATAAATAAGAAGTAACTGAAATAGTTAAACATAAGATTTTAGAGAACCCATTAATCACCAACCTTGTCCCGAGCCTCAACAAAACCACCTCTCAAAATAATTTTCAAGGTTTTGATTAGGGATTGGTTCCTTCATGGTTTGACAAGTCTCAAGGATAATAGATCATAACTCATTCATATGTTCACTTTAATTGGTTACTCTCAAGAAATTAGAGCCAAATATACTCATGAATTCATCATACAACATATGAGTCTCATTTACTATTAGAAAACACTTCATGACCTTATTAGTCCTTTGACACACAAAAAAACTTGCTACTATTTCATAAACAATGCAAGAAACATGAATGAATCCACCTCAACTATGTCTTTCATAGATAATGATATCTTATACCTCGAAAATCAAGTATATGAAACAAATATATAAATATATATGACTTACAAATTTACTCTAACAAACTTCAAAGTTCTCATGAATTAACTCTTATAATTCAATTTCCCCTCTAGTCACACAGACACACACTAACAGGGTTTCTCGTGATATAAACTTAGCAAACACTTCACAAATATCATATCTACCGATAGCAAGATTAAGAAAAAAAATATCACCACGGACTCATACTTCATTAGTTATGACTGGATAAGCAACGAAGAATCAAGAGGACAAAGGTTAAATGATAAAACCAAAAAACTATTGATTATATTAAACGGAAATTACGTTTCGTGCACCAAATGCCTAATCTTACTGATAACTTAAAGGTCTGCATTTATGATCCAATAAAAACAACTTTACTACTACTATACACGACAGCATTAGTCGAAACCGTTAAGCACTTCAGGCATATACAATTTGCAGGTTTCTCTACGCCTTGAACCACATAATCAGCCCAAATTATCTAGGCAAAGAAACAAAGATTCAACAATAAATCTAGACAAGCAGCAATCAGGTACCATCGAGTAATAGTTAGAGCTGAAGTAAGTGACAACACGAGAAATGAACCCAATCAACGGAAGTGATCAGACGCCATGATATCAAACAAAATACGGAGTACTTATTTTAATTCTCAATATTATACCAACTAAAAGCTGTAATACAAAAATTAAAAGTAAAGGCAAATAATTAGGCTGAAGACCACTAGCAGTGGTTCAGTTATAGGATATGTTGGCGGCTCATTCATCTTTAGAACAGAAGGTGTTGTAATTAATTTAGACAAAAATTAACACCAATATTCTGCAAGCCTGCAATATAACCGATTGATGCCAAATTCATTATAAAAGGGTAAAAATTAGTACAAAAAAAAACGTTTTGCAACAAAATAAAAAAGGGAAAACCTCAAAAAGCATATTAGAGTTTGCCACCAAAGGAAGGTTACCCATATACGGAGTAATAAACAATTCTCAAATTTGCCATCAAACCAAAACCACAATCAAGAAGATCAATACGAATTAGTTGCCTAACAATTAACAAAACAATCATGATTTTAATACAGATCAAAGTTAATAAATATGATTGCACCTATTACGCATATTATTGGATTCTTAGCCGCACAACAAAAATTAAAAAACCCCAAACGTACACGCCAATATAGATTCACTTTTGAAATTACAATTAACAAACCCTTGTATACTATACCGATCAAACAAAACAACATTAAATATTTGTTCCTTGCGGCGGAGAATGAATCGAAATTGGACAGAAAATCCTCGTAACAACAAAATACGTTTTAACACAATACTATTAGCCATAATAATAAAAACATAGAAATTCAACTTTAGATTGTAGGAGATATGACTAATAGCAGATTAAATTAGAATGGCTTATCTGAAATTATGTCGTGGCGTGACACCAATCACTGCCCTAAAGTTGAATTTGCCCCGCTACACACACGGACTCATGGCAATCAACCCCCAGGGTTACACGACTCTTCATTTCCGGTGTGGACGGATACGAAGATTGAGAACACCCTTAAACAATGCCCAGAACAATGGTAGATTTTGTGTTTGTATTTTTGGAGAGGATGAAGAGGTTAACTTTTCGGTGTGTTTGGAAGAAGAATCAATAGCCTTTAAATAGTTCGAAAAGATCAACAAGAATAGAAGGTTATTAATTGGTCATCAATTAAGCCATAAATGGAGGAAGCAATTAAGGCAATAACGGTCAACAAATCAATTAGTTGACATTACACAATCACTCCAATAATTACGCTCCAAAATTGATGATTTATAGTAAGAAAGACCACATTGTAGTTATGGGAACTTTAATTCTTTTGAAGCAACATAATCTGGAGTTTTCAACATAGACTGAAAGGGGAAAAACTCCAACATCTACAACAAAGAACATCAGTAACAACTTCCAACTTTAACAACAAGATACGACTCATGCGAGTAGCTAGTACGGAGTAATATAACAAAGGACTCGTACGAAATTCTTACATTTAGCTCAAGTTTCTTCAAGTGTGGGGCATCTCTGATTATGGAAACAACAATTGGTAGATTTTTCGTCGAATACCAACACCAGATGGTTTAGATTACTGAATACACAAACGAAATTTAATTATCTATAAGATTTTGAGTCAAGAGAGGGGTGTGATACCGAGCTCGGGTTTAAAGGTCCGAAGTCGAGAGTAGGATACGTGTGACATCTGTTATGAATGAAGGACCCTTTTGGGCTTGAATGTTAATGAGAAGAAATTATAACATACACAAATATTTAAGGTGGTTAACTCTTCAATTGGGGAAGATTTGGTGATTGTATTAATCTTCAATAGTGAAAGGATTACAAAGAGATATTCTCAAAGATGAAGAATGGATAATTCTATGTATGATTAGATATATCTAGAGTTTCAACCTCACTTGTCTTTTTTCTCTTGAAATTTAAAATCTTATTACATTTGGTATTTATAGTGTTAAACATCAAAACAATCAAATGGACAAGAAAAGGCCACGTAGATTGAAGCTTGCGGAGAAGAAACAGTTTACCCGCAGGGTTCGGTCGAACCTATAATGGGTTTGGCGAACCAAGGTTTGGTTGAACCAACCCAAAGTTGGGCCGAACCTCCAGAATCTCCAAGCTACTGATTCTTTTCTTGTTCGGTCGAACTATCAAACGGTTCGGGCGAACTTCCAGCTGGTTTGGTCAAACCTCAAACAGGTTCGGCCGAACCTCCAAAATCTCCAAGTTACTAATTGTTTTTATGTTCAGTCGAACCATCAAAGGGTTTAGCCGAACTTCCAGAAGGTTTGGTCGAACCTCAAACAGGTTCGGCCGAACCCCCCTGCTTCAGGACAACTTCTCGTAAAGTAGTCATAACTCCCTCATTTCTCATCCGAAATGAGCTTATGACCATGCGTTGGAAAGCTATTGAACCAATCTTTCACCTCCAAAGCGAATCAACTCAATATACTGAGTAGATCATGTGATATGTCCATTTGAAGTCATTTATTCCACTATAACAACCTAACATGCATCCTTCAAGGAGGATTCGAGGCACACATAACAATTCTCCACCTTGAATTGAATCCTCCAAAGTTCCTCATAATATAATCCCAAACTATGCTCCAAACACACTCTCAACAAGCCCTTATGGGCTTACATCGAACATGAAGAAAGACCAACTAAGTCCACACACAAAGTGTAGTTAGTTGTCGGCAAAGGCTTTGTCAACATATCGGCGGGATTCTCCTCGGTACCAATCTTCTTCAAGAGAAATTATTTCTTTGCTATCACATCTCGAAAGAAGTTGTACTTGATATCAGTGTGCTTGGTTCTCTTGTAGAATGTGTTTTTATTCTTATCCAAATGTATGGCACTTTGACTATCACAAAACACAGACACCAAGCTTGAACATGGACTAAACTCTCCCACAGACGCTTGAGCCACTTTGCTTCTTTGAATGTTTCGCTAATGGCCATAAACTCGTCCTCCGTATTGAAAGAGGTACAACTCTTGTAGCGTTGATTGCCAACTCACGTCCGTACCACTCAAAGTAAAGACATAACCGGAAGTATGTTTCCGGTCATCCAAATCACCTCCATAATCTGAATCACCAAAGCCTTCAAGTCCGTTTGCATTTCCACCAAACTCAAGGCAAACGTTTGAGGTACCCTTCAAGTACCACAACAACCACTTCACGGCTTCCCAACGGATCTTTCCCAGTATTGACATATACCGACTAACCATGCTCACCGCATGAGCTATATCCGGTCTTGAACACACCATTGCATACATCACACTTCCAACCGCACTAGTGTATGGAATGTGAGCAATGGAATTTTCTTCTTCCTTGGATTGAGGACTAAGCTCATCTGAGAGTTTAAAGTGAGAACTCAATCGAGTGGAAACAGGTTTCGCATACATCATGGAGAAGCTCCCAAACACCTTCTCAATGTATATCCTTTGACTAAGATACAATACACCCGCATTCTTATCACGAATGATCTCCATACCAAGAATCTTCTTGGCTTAACCAAGATCTTTCATATCAAACTCACTTGCCAACAACTTTTTTAAGTTGTCAATATCAACCATATTCTTGCAAGCCACCAACATATCATCTACATATAAGAGCAAGTAGATGAAGGAACCACTCAGAAGTTCTTTGTAATAGACATAACTATCATAAGAGCTCCTTGTGAAATCATGTGCCAACATGAACGAATAAAATTTTTTATACCATTTCCTTGGAGATTTATTCAAGCCATACAAGGACTTTAAAAGATGAAACCACTTTAAATGATGTCGGCAAATGATTTCGTTTAGAGGAATTTGAGCTTGATTTGTATGTTGGAGAAAGTGTTTGAAGATTTTGTTTACATATGTGTTTAGAAGTGTGTTTAGAAGGGTGTTTTAGAAATTAGTTTGGTGGAAGTGAAAAGGCTCAAAATTACTTTGCTTCACTTGATTCTGACCTTGTAATTGAATTAACTTTTGAATTAAGGCTCTAAAGCCACTTGTACTTATTCGAAGTTTGAATGAAATAGAATTATCATCATTTTCTCATATTTGAAAATTGTGTCAAATCTCGCTTGAACGTGCTTCTTTATTGCCACATTTGGAATAAGAGAAACAATAACAATTGAATGGAAACATTTGAACTTGTATTTTAAGAACAGATTTTTCATGAAATGACCCCGAGGTTTGCGTTAATGCACCAAATACCCTTAATGTTTCCAGAATGCACCAAATACCCCCGAGGTTTAAAACAATAACACAAAATGCCCTTAATGAACATTTTCCGTCCATTCCGTTAAATCTCTGTTAGCGTGAATTTACTTTTTGGCAAAATTGTCAAAAAGTACCTTCTTTTTACCTCACTTTGTGAACTAGTACCTTATTTGTTCAGTTTTGTCAAATAGTACCTTGAATTAAAAAACTGTATTAAAAATGGCACCTTAGAGTAACAATCCGACCAAATTGTCAACTTTCCGGCCATTTACTCCATTTGTTGGCACACTTTGAGTGGGAAAAATACGCGTGTGAACACTCTCTCAGCAATTAACCACATTCAAAATTTTGTTTGAGAATTCCAACGCTCTTTCTTCTTCCCATTTACTACACTGCTCTCATTACTTCACTCAACCACCATTTTCAGTAAAAATAAAACCTCAACTCTACAATTTATCTCTTTCATTCTGATTTTCCTTTCACAATATTGATAAACTTGTCATGATTCAACAAAAGACGATTCCAAACAGATAGGTAATCTGGATTACAAGTATAACCAGAATACATTTCCATTTGCAAAATCTCCTTAACACGAGAAATAGACTGATCCTTCATCCGAGAAATCAGATTACCAATAGCTCTTTTGCTGAAGCTCTGAAGGAGTGGGATATGAGATTATTGGTTGGTATTGTTGTTCTTATGAGATTGCTGGTTGTTAGTGTTGTTTTTATGATATTGTTGGTTGGTAGTGTTGTTCCCACCAAAAAAAACCAGTTTATTTTCCTGCAAAAAACTTGAGATGGATATGAGATTGTTGGTTGGTAGTGTTTTTCTTAAAAGAGTTCGAGAGGCGCGTGATTTTTTGGTTTGTTTGTTTCACACGCACAATATTTTGGAGGGAAGCATGAGTCAATGGCCGGAAAGTTGACAATTTGGCCGGATTGTTTCTCTAAGGTGCCATTTTTAATGGAACTTTTTAATTCAAGGTATTATTTGACAAAACTGGACAAATAAGGTACTAGTTCACAAAGTGAGATAAAAAGAAGGTACTTTTTGACAATTTTGCCTTACTTTTTTGCCCTTACTCAACCATTTTCTCTACTAATCCTAATATAACACTTAATTATATTAATTAAACCCAAAAAAATTAATTAACTAATATTATTTAAAAAAAAAAACAAATTAAAACCCTAATTAATTTTCATCATCTTCTTCTTCTTCCCTTCACGCCATCAATCTTCTTCTTCTTCATCCTATTTTTCTTCTTCTTCCACCATCATCATCCCTAATTAAAACCCTATCTCATTAACTTTTTCCCTTGATCGGTCATTTCTCTCTCCTCACCGTCACTTTTCTTCAATTCCTTCATCCCTCCCCCAAAAAGAAATCTACCATTTTCTCTCTCCTCAAGCTGCAACAATGGTGGTCTAGATTTGAAAGAGAGGAGAGAAAAACAACCTTCTCGTTGTGTCCATTTAATGTCGGTGACGATTGAAATAGAAGAGAGAATTTGGGGTTCAATTTGCCCAAAATTTCGTTAATAGCCTATCTTTTTTCCAATCGAATTGGTCTTTCGCGGTTGTGGGTTGCTGATGGCAGTGGTTTACATGGTGGGGATTTGGGTGGAGAGAAAATGGGCTTGAATATTATCGGAACAACTTCACCTTTCGCGTCATCCGTCACCACCTCCACCACTAACTCGAGAAACCTGCGTAACCCACCATTGAGGGCCCAATTGGGCCAAAGTATCAAGGTTGAGCTCATCCATCCACGACCCATATCTCTTCTTGGTCTTCTTAATGAGCTTCATCTCCACTTCCTCTTTCCAATTGAAGGATTTACTCTCTCTCCTCTCATTCTGAAGTTTTCTTCTCTCTTTTGCGGTTAAGTTTTCTTCTTCTTCAAGGGATTTTATGGTTGCTGAGATTAGGGTTATGCGTCTGAATTTGGGGGGAAATGGGATTGATGAGGAGGGTATGATTGAGGAGAGAGAAAAGGGTGAGAGGGGATTTGGAGAACAGGGATTCCATTGCAGAATTCCTTGGTTCATTTTATCTTTACTGGAAGTCTGGAATAGATGAGTGTTTCATGAGAGCAAAAGATGACACAGATTGAAGACGTTGATAATTTTGAATTTTCCCAATGGTTACTAATTTCCAAATTTCAGAGCGATTTTCTTCAATATTGCATAAAGATCCAATAATTCCCAAAATACGTTACTTTCTAACTTAATTCCCACCATATCGTCCACGTCAGCAAGGGAGAAAGAAAAGTATTTTTTTTTCCGATTCAGCGTTGAACCGCCATCTGAGATGGCGGTTTTGTTTTAAAGCAAACCGCTATCTCAGATGGCGGTTCAATGGTTTAAACCTCTATCTGAGATAGAGGTTTCTTTTAAAACAAAGCTTTATAAAACCGCGTGGTTTTATAAGCCGCTATTTCAGATAGCGGTTTACCTCTTTAAACCGCTATTTCAGATAGCGGTTTATTGTAGATTTTATAAAAAAAGTTAGACCGGCTTTCTTGCTGACGTGGACGGTAGAGTGGGAAATAAGTGAAAAAGTAGCGTATTTTGTGAATTTACGAATCATCAAACAATATTGAAGGAAATCGCTCCAAATTTCATTCTAAAAACTATACTTCTTTCCTTAATAATCCCACAAATTATTCCATTCCCATTTGCTTAAACACAGCAAAGTTTAGATCTTTGGGATCAAAACCCAGAAATTACCCTACTTTTTTAACTGGGTTTGGTGGAAAATTGCATCAGAAAATCTTGAAGTTTTCAACAATGGCCGCAACTCCTGGTCAGTGCAAAAACCAGAGGAGGAACGGAGTTGGGCTTGCGTTTATGGCGTTCAACGATGATGTCTTTGGGGGTGGAGAAAGAGAAGAGGCGGACGGAGATGGAACATGGTGGTGGGGCATGGTGGTGATATAGCTGGTAGAAGAAAGGCTCCTGGGAAGTATAAATAAAAGAATTACAAAAAAAAATTAGAATTAAAGTTAACAGAAAAGTTAACGGAATTGACGGAAAATGTTCATTAAGGGCATTTTGTGTTATTGTTTTAAACCTCGGGGGTATTTGGTGCATTCTGGAAACATTAGGGGTGTTTGGTGCATTAACGCAAACCTCGGGGTCATTTCATGAAAAATCCGTTTTAAGAATTTATTGGAATATTGGTTAGCTATTGGAACTCTTTTAATTGAGGAGACTTCAATTTTTTTGAATATTAAAGTGGTCGGGCCTTGGAATGAGGTTGCCTACATGTCTCGTTAAGGAATCAGGTCGAACGTAGTTCTAAATACAGAAAATGAATTTGAATCTAGACATATAATTTCTTGAGTTGATACATGTTCGTCAGTGAACGAAAATCAGTTCCATCAACATTTGTTAGCTCAACTACTCCCCCGGAGAGGATCTTTTTGACAACGTACGGTCTGGCCCAGTTAGGTCTGAATTTTTCCCTTGGATCAATGACGCTTTGGAGAAGGGCTTTCAGGACAAGCTCGCCTTCTTTGATTTTACGAGTTTTGACTTTCTTGTTGAAGTGTCTGGTAACTCGGCGTTGATATACTTGGACATGGTGAGCGGCCTAGAGCCGACACTCATCTAATAGAATTAGCTCATCGTATCTGGCCTGTACCCATGCAGTTTATGGGATTTTTCTTTCAATAACTATTCTTAAAGAAGGTAGCTCTAATTGGATGGGTTGCACGGCTCCCATTCCATAGACTAAGGAAAATGGGGTTGCGCCGGTCGAAGTGCAGATTCAAGTTCAATACCCCCACAATGCAGAGTGCAGTTTTTGTGGCCTGTTCTTGTAATTTTGTGTAATTTTTATGATGATAGTCTTGACATTTTTGTTTTCTGCTTCGACTGCCCCGTTTGTTTGCTGGCGATAAGACGAATACCGGTGATGTTGAATATTGTATTGTGTGAATAAGTCCTCACACTCACCTTGAAAGTGGGTTCCTTGATCACTAATGAACGATTGAGGACTAAGCTCCTTTGAGAGCTTAAAGTGCGCACTTATTCTAGTAGACACAGGTTTTGCATGCATCATGGAGATGCACTCAAGAACTTTCTTTATGTACCTCCTTTGACTAAGGTACAATAACCCCGAGCTCCTATCTCTCTTAATCTCCATGCCAAGAATTTTCTTGGCTTCTCCAAGATCTTTCATATCAAACTCACTTCCTAGCAACTTCTTCAAGTTATCAATATCAGTGAAGTTCTTACAAGCCACCAACATGTCATCTACATATAGAAGTAAGTAAATGAAGGAACCACTTTCAATTTCTTTGAAGTACACACAACTATCATAAGAACTCCTTGTAAATTCATGTGCCAATTACGTGAATGTATCAAACCTCTTGTATCATTGTCTTGGTGCTTGCTTCAACCCATACAATGACTTCACAAGATGGCATACATGATTTTCCTTTCCTTCTTCCTCAAAACCTTTTGGTTATCTCGTGTAGATCTCTTCCTCCAACTCACCATGAAGGAATGCGGTTTTGACATCTAGTTCGTGAAGCTCCAAGTCTTCAATAGCTACCATGGCAAGAAACACTCTAATTGAAGAATGCTTCACAACCGAGGAAAACACCTCATGATAGTCAATGCCTTCTCTTTGTGAAAACCCTTTTGCAACCACTCTTGCATTGTACACAAGTCTTATGAACTTCGGTGTATCCCTTTCTTCTTATAAACCCACTTTCACCCTACAATCTTCTTGCCCTTTGGTGCAAACACTAGAGGAAAAAACATCATAAGTTGCCCTTAAAATAGACTTATAAGTTGCCCTTCATAAGTGCCACCTATGGGGGGGTCACTTTTGTAAAATTATCAAAAGTTGCCCTTAACAAGGGCAACTTATAAGCTTATAAGTTGTCCTTGTTTGCAACAAGGGCAACTTATGTGAAACTTATAAGTTGCCCTTGTTGGAAATAAGGGCAACTTATAAGCTTCACATAAGTTGCTCTTGTTTGCAACAAGGGCAACTTATAAGCTTCACATAAGTTGCTCTTGTTGCAAACAAGGGCAACTTTTGAGTTTTTTTTTTTTTTTTTTTTTAAAAAAAAATCTGCAATATAATTCCTGATATTCTGCAATATAATTTCTGATTTTGCAATATAAAATTCTGCAATATAATTTATAGAATACTGTTTCATCAAACATCAGCTTGACATTCCTCAAAAATGATATAAATTTCAAATTTCCAATAATATTATCGAATTAATTCAAATGTAATTAATTAAATCGATAAATAACAAAATAATGTAAGAGTCACGGATAACTACAAGCCTGCTCTATTTATTACACTGATGGTAGTTCACAATCGTTGAAGTAGCCCACTTATCTCGAACTTCATCCAACTCCTTTTTGGTAAAGGGCCCCTCCCTTGGAGTTTTGAAAACCTTTAAAAGAACAACGTACATGCAAACCAATAAATTAAATTAAGTCTCATATGCGAAAACAGAAATTATATTGGTCGCGAAAACAACTTTATGTGTGTACTAAGATTCATTTTAAGTTCTTTATGCACATCTAAGGCTCATTTGGCTCGATATAGATCATATTTGGCCAAAAATGTCATTTTCGATCCCAAATATCAACAAATTAACCTAAGGACTATTTCTAAATATTTTTCATGATTCATATGATTAGTTATATGTTTATAAGACTCATTTCAAGTTCGTTATTCACGCCTATGGGTCATTTGGGTCGATATAGGTCATTTATGGCCAAAAATGGCATTTTCGATCCCAACTACCGACAACCGAACCTATTTCCACATTTTAACCCTTTTTCATGATTCATATAATTAGTTATATGTTTATGAAACTCATTTCAAGTTCGTTATGCAAGCCTAAGGGTCATTTGGGTCGACATAGGCCATTTATGGCCAAAAATGACATTTTCGATCCCAACTACCAACAAACGAATCTATTTCCATATTCTAAACATTTTTCATGATTCATATGATTAGTTATATGTTTATTAAACTCATTTCAAGTTCGTTATGCACGCTTATGGGTCATTTGGGTCGATATAGGTCATTTATGGCCAAAACTGGCATTTTCGATCCCAACTACCAACAAACGAACTTATATCCACATTCTAAACCTTTTTCATGATTTATATGCTTAGTTATATGATTATAAGACTCATTTCAAGTTCGTTATGCACGCCTATGGTTCATTTGGGTCGATATAGGCCATTTATGTCCAAAAATGGCATTTTCGATCCCAACTACCAACAAACGAACTTATATTCAAATTCTAAACCATTTTAATGATTCATATGATTAGTTATATGTTTATGAAACTCTTTTCAAGTTCGTTATGCACGCCTAAGGGTCATTTGTGTCGATATAGATCATTTATGGCAAAAAAATGGCATTTTTAATCCCAACTACCAACAAACGATCCTACTTCCACATTCTAAACCTTTTTAATGATTCATATGATTAGTTATATGATTATAAAACTCATTCTAAGTTCGTTATGCATGCCTATGGGTCATTTGGGTCGATATAGGTCATTTATGGCCAAAAATGGTATTTTCGATACCAACTACCAACAAACGAACCTATTTCCATATTCTAAACTTTTTTCATGATTCATATGATTAGTTATATGTTTATAAGACTCATTTCAAGTTCGTTATGCACGCCTATGGTTCATTTGGGTGGATATAGGTTATTTATGGCTAAAAATGGCATTTTCGTTCCCAACTATCAATAAACGAACTTATATTCAAATTCTAAACCTTTTTAATGATTCATATGATTATTTATATGTTTATGAAACTCATTTCAAGTTCGTTATGCACGCCTGTGGGTCATTTGGGTCGATATAGGTCATTTATGGCCAAAAATGGCATTTTCGATCCCAACTAACAACAAAGGAACGTATTTCCACATTCTAAACCTTTTTAAAGATTCATATGATTAGTTATATGGTTATGAAACTCATGTGATTGGCAACCTAATACTAATTATTTTAAACATGTAAAGGGTTAAGAATTCCTATTTTGGTTCATTAGTTGATAGTTGGGAGCGAAAACGACTATTTTTGTCAAAATATGCCTAATGTAAGGTTGTATAACTATGTTCATTTTAAGTTCTTTACATTGAATTTAAATACGTTTTGATGGTTCATGCCAATTATAAGCAAATAGTTCTTTTTAACTAATTTCTAGCTTAAAAATACATCATAAGTATACTATTTATGTACCTTTTCCAGATCTTCAATTTCCTTGCAACTTTTGAATAAGTTTTTACTGGTTTGGGTGAAAATCTATTTCTAATACAGTGAAATTGTAACTCTTCATAAACATAACCTATTGGAGTTAATGAGTATGTACAATTGTTCAAACTTTATAAATAAAGCATATTAGATAGAGGAAATGTATGGTAAATATTACTGGGAGTTTATTGTAGTTTGTTCTGCATTTTTCGCCTGATCACATCCTAAAAATAATAATGTAGATATACAAGTAAACATATTTCATGCTCAAGTATGCAATGGATATCTTACCCCGAGCTTTGTCAAGTAAACTCCTCTTGCTAGAGCACCAGATGGGGTAGTCTCCTCATCTAAGTAGTGTGTGTAGGGTAGTTGTTGAGGAGAAAAGGTGCTAGCATTCCTTCAATTTAATCCACTGAAACAGATGGAACAACAAATGAATACAACGGGAATTAAAATACACTAAGTAGTGAGAACAACAACTGCATAGAACATAACAGATCTACATAGAACAGAACTGGTCTGCACAGAACATAATAGAATTGACCTGATCTGAACAGAACAACAACTGCACAGAACAGAACAAAACTAAACTAAACTGATCTGTACAGAACAGAACTGAACAGACCAGCAACCGATCTGCACAGAACAGAACCGAACTGCACATAAACTGATCCGCACATTAATGTTAATATTAGGCGGCCAACCTTAACATGAATAAGCACATGGCTGAAATGAACTCCAATAATTGCTGAAAGTATGGCAGATATTGAGCTGCATTCCATGAGTAAATATGATACAAAGAAAAACTTTAATTTCCGAAATTGGTATAACTTCTCGGAGATAATAGCAAGGTAAAAATCAGGAGGAAAAAAGGGTAAAAAACATTATGCACTTTTTAGCACAACATCTTACTAAAACAATGAAAATGGGAAAAACTAAAATGTGCTCATTGAGTGTTCAAAGTTTTGCAGAGCTGAGTGTGGTTTATGGTTAGATTTTTTTTAACTTATGGGTAGTGTTCTAAACACACAAGTCAAATCGGTTAATGAAAATGGTTATAAAATGCAAGTCGTTTTGTGTACGTCATCCAAAAATAAGTAGAAGGTATCTTGAGAAATATTGAGTGGAAACCAGGGAGAGAAGAGAACCTCTCGAAAGTTCTCAACCATTGTAGTACCAGCTTTATGCTATATCAATCAAATCATTAATCTTCCTTCTATTCTCTTGTGTGAATACTGTTGTGTGGTGTAAGCAGGAACTGAGTTCTTCTCACATACCCAACTACATTACAAGGATGATTTAATGTTCCTCTCACGCCACACCTGACCTGTGATAGAAATATAAAGATGATATATTCTGGTTAAGCAATATAAAGATGTCTCTTCATGCTCTTACATCCCACAAAATTAACAGTCAAAGGCACAAGAAATCTGTATATATTTTCCTGTATTTGAGTGATTCCTACAGTTACACCACTCAATATTGATCACACTTCAGTCAACGTCTGCACAGGTTAAATACATATAATTTTACCCTTAAGGCCCTAACAAGTCAAGATTAGTAAGCTTCTTCCCGAATTCCCCGATGAAATACATTTTTAATGAAGCGGAAGAGTGCATACGAAAGAATAAATTAAGGTAATACTAACTACTAAAAGAAGCAGTACTACTATAGTACTACAAGAATTTCTTTCGTGTAAATAAATCTTAGATAAGTTGGCCGAAGTGTAAGACATGAATAATGGCTGACACTGAAATACCATCCATAATCAGGACTCTATGCATTCTGGGGTGGGGTAAGCAGAAGCAGAAGCGTGCAGAAAAAAGCAGTAACAATCTGCACAACCAAAAGCCTAAAACCAGAACCAAAAACAACTTCCAAAAGCCTGAAACCAGAACAAAAAACTAGCTAACAGGCCACTGAACAAGCAGGAACAAGCTGCACAAACAAAAGAGAGACACAAGCCACAGAAAAAGGCTCTAATCTATTGGAAACTTGAAGACTGCAAGTGTTAACAGGCTGCAAATGAAACTGAAACAACACAGAGCTAATCATATGAGTGTCGATTACTACCCTCCAAGCTCCTACAAACTAGTGTTAGGTTATGATTCATATGACAAAACATAAATCATGCGGAAAAACCATAAATCCAGGAAAGCATATTATTTACACATAATCATTTAGCATAGTTTAGATGCATACACTTTGTTGCGTGCCTTCCCTAGCTGCGCCAGAACCGAACAAGAACAAGTCTTTAGGACTCCAAATGTCGTCCCTCCGTAGATAGTCCACAGCACGTCCGGATCCGCCTTAAGCTTGACCAACTAGGATCGCCCTTAAGGTACTTAGAATTTTCGGCTATTGTAGGCAATTGTATGACTGAATTTTTGCTCTCAAAAATCACTTTGAATACTTGAATTGTATCTTTAAATTATGACCCTAGGCACCTATTTATAGAAGTATGGAAAAGGAACTGGAATCCTATTAGGATACGAATTAATTAAACTAGAATCCTAATAGAATTCTTATTTAATTAATTCATCCTTTTAGGTTTAGGAATTTAATCATATGTCGAAACCTGATAGCTTTAGGATTCGTATAGCACACAAACACACACACGCACGCACAGCAGCTCACGAGGGGGGCCATGCGCGCGCGCGCAGCCCGCGAGCTCGCAGCCCATTGCCACGAGGCCCACACGCTGCCGCAGCCTTGGCGCGCGCTGGGCCTGCCTTGCGGTGGGCCTGGCGCAGCCTTGGCTGGTGCGTTGTGGCGCGCTGGCTTGCTGGGCGATGGCCCGGCTTCGTGCTGGGCCTTCGTCTGGCAGGCCTCGTCCGATGCTAATTCGTACGATACGCTTCCGATTAATTTCCCGATTCCGGAATTCATTTCCGATACGAACAATATTTAATATTTCCGATTCCGGAATTAATTTCCGTTTCGAAAAAATATTTAATATTTCCGGTTCCGGAATTATTTTCCGATTCCGATAATATTTCCAATTCTGACAATATTTCCGTTTCCGGCAATATTTCCGATTGCGGCAATATTTCCATTTCCGATACGTACCATGTTTCCGTTTCCGGCAACATCTACGACTTGGATAATATTTATATTTCCGATACGATCCATATTTCCGTTTCAGGCAATATCATCGTTTCCGGAGTATTCATTTCTTGCCTTGTGACGATCTCAGCTCCCACTGAAACCAAGATCCGTCGATTCCGAATATCCATAGATGGAGTATTTAATGCCATTAAATACTTGATCCGTTTACGTACTATTTGTGTGACCCTACGGGTTCAGTCAAGAGTAAGCTGTGGATTAATATCATTAATTCCACTTGAACTGAAGCGGCCTCTAGCTAGGCATTCAGCTCACTTGATCTCACTGAATTATTAACTTGTTAATTAATACTGAACCGCATTTATTAGACTTAATATTATATGCATACTTGGACCAAGGGCACTATTTCCTTCAGTCTCCCACTTGTCCTTAGGGACAAGTGTGCATTTCCTAATTCCTTTGTCGCTCGATGCTTGCTCTTGAACATAAGGTAAGAGTTGTCATCCTTATTATGTCCAGAGGTGTTCCTCGGTTTCAGAGTTCAACTGATCAAATAAACAGATAATCATAGCCTATGATTCATCCGAGCACGGCCATGCATTTCACAGTTTCTAGCTCTCCGAGTGGCCTTGTACAACTTTTAAGCATCTCATCCCGATTTATGGGAGGACAATCCCAATCTTGCGATCTGGAGATTAGACTTTGTTTGATAGGTGATTACCTGAGCGTTGCCTTTATAGCCTCCTTTTACGGTGCGACGGTTGGTCAACGTCAAAGCAACCAGTTCTCAAACAAGTAATCTCAAATCACTCAGGTATTGAGGATTTAGTGTCTAATAATTTTAATGAAATTTACTTATGACAGATTTTCATCTCTTACAATAAAGTTTCATAGGTCTTGTCCGATACTAGTCTTCCCAAAGTAAGTATCTATGCAAATGATTATGACATTGCCATATCCACATAGTTCAAGAAACAGAACTACTAGTCATCTTGCATTCTAATCGTCTAACGTTTTTCTATGCGTCCAATTTTATAGAAAACTCCGACTAGGGACCATTTTCAACCTTTGACATTCAAGTTCACTTGATAGACATTTCTTAGTCACACGACTGGTTCTGACAGTCTATCTTGAATATATCGTCAAATTGAAGGGACTCATCATTTAATAAACCACAAATTAAATGGAAAAATGAATTCTTTTCATTTATTGTGAATGATTAACCAATAATGTTTTACAAAGATTTAAACTCTAAAACTTTAAAACATTAAACAGGGATATCAAAGCCATTCTCCAATATGCTTGATTCCCATAGCTGCAGTGTGCGAGTTGTGCTTCGCCTGCGGCAGAGGTTTAGTCAATGGATCTGATATGTTGTCATAAGTTCCAATCTTGTTTATCTCGACTTCTTTTCTTTCAACGAACTCTCGTAGAAGGTGAAATCTACGAAGTACATGCTTGACTCTCTGGTGGTGTCTAGGCTCCTTTGCCTATGCAATAGCTCCGTTATTATCACAATACAGGGCTATTGGTCCTTTAATGGAGGGGACTACACCAAGTTCACCTATGAACTTCCTTAGCCATATAGCTTCCTTTGCTGCTTCATGTGCAGCAATGTACTCCGCTTCAGTTGTAGAATCCGCAATGGTGCTTTGCTTAGCACTTTTCCAGCTTACTGCACCTCCGTTGAGGCAGAAGACAAACCCAGACTGTGATCTGAAATCATCTTTGTCGGTTTGGAAACTTGCGTCTGTATAGCCTTTAACAATTAATTCATCATCTCCACCATAGACCAGGAAGTCATCTTTGTGCCTTTTCAGGTACTTCAGAATATTCTTGGCAGCAGTCCAATGCGCCTCTCCTGGGTCTGACTGGTATCTGCTCGTAGCACTGAGTGCGTACGCAACATCCGGGCGTGTACATATCATATCATACATTATTGAACCAATCAATGATGCATATGGAATCCCATTCATTCGTCTACGCTCATCAAGTGTTTTTGGGCACTGAGTCTTGCTTAGAGTTATTCCATGAGACATGGGTAGGTAGCCTCGCTTGGAGTCTGCCATCTTGAACCTATCAAGCACTTTATTGATATAAGTGCTTTGACTAAGTCCAATCATCCTTTTAGATCTATCTCTGTAAATCTTGATGCCCAATATGTACTGTGCTTCTCCTAGATCTTTCATCGAAAAACATTTCCCAAGCCAAATCTTGACAGAGTTCAACATAGGAATGTCATTTCCGATAAGTAATATGTCGTCGACATATAATACTAGGAAAGAAATTTTGCTCCCACTGACCTTCTTGTATACACAAGATTCGTCTGCGTTCTTGATGAAACCAAAGTCACTGACTGCTTCATCAAAACGTATATTCCAGCTCCTGGATGCCTGCTTTAATCCGTAGATTGACTTCTTTAGCTTGCATACCTTTTTAGCATTCTTTGGATCCTCAAAACCTTCAGGCTGTGTCATAAACACAGTTTCTGTTAAAATGCCGTTTAAGAAAGCAGTTTTGACATCCATCTGCCATATTTCGTAATCGTAATATGCAGCGATTGCTAACATTATCCGAATAGACTTTAGCATTGCAACTGGTGAAAAGGTTTCATTGTAATCCACACCGTGGACTTGCCTGTAACCTTTTGCAACCAATCTAGCTTTGAAAACTTCAAGTTTCCCATCCTTGTCCTTTTTCAGTTTGAAAACCCATTTGCTTCCAATGGCTTGGTAGCCATCTGGCAAATCGACCAAATCCCATACTTGGTTTTCAGACATGGAGTATAATTCAGATTGCATGGCTTCTTTCCATTGCTTGGATCTAGGGCTCGTCATAGCTTGTTTTTAAGTCGCAGGTTCATCACATTCAAGTAATAGAAAGTCATAGCTCTCGTTCGTCAAAATACCTAAGTACCTTTCCGGTTGAGATCTATATCTTTGCGATCTACGCGGGGTAACATTTCTAGATTGACCATGATTCTCACCAGATTCTTCTAAAGATCTCTGAGTTTCATCCTAAATGTCATCTTGAGCATTCTCTAGAGTTTGTTGTTCGACTCGAATTTCTTCGAGGTCTACTTTTCTCCCACTTGTCATTTTGGAAATGTGATCTTTCTCCAAAAAGACACCATCTCGAGCAACAAATACCTTGTTCTCAGATGTATTGTAGAAGTAATACCCCTTTGTTTCTTTTGGATAGCCCACAAGGATACATTTGTCAGATTTTGGATGAAGTTTGTCTGAAATTAATCGTTTGACGTATACTTCACATCCCCAAATCTTAAGAAAAGACACATTTGGAGGCTTTCCAAACCATAATTCATATGGAGTCTTTTCGACAGCTTTAGACGGAGCTCTATTTATAGTGAGTGCAGCTGTATTTAGTGCATGTCCCCAAAATTCTAATGGAAGTTTGGCCTGACCCATCATTGACCTGACCATGTCTAGCAAGGTTCTGTTCCTCCGTTCCGACACACCGTTCCATTGTGGTGTTCCAGGAGGAGTCAATTCTGATAGAATTCCACATTCTTTCAGATGGTCATCAAATTCATAGCTCAGATATTCACCGCCTCTGTCAGACCGCAGTGCCTTAATCTTCTTGCCTAATTGATTCTCTACTTCACTCTGAAATTCCTTGAATTTGTCAAAGGATTCAGACTTATGCTTCATTAGGTAGACATAACCATATCTACTGAAGTCATCAGTGAAAGTGATAAAGTAGCTGAAACCACCTCTAGCATTTGTACTCATTGGTCCACATACATCTGTATGGATTAAACCCAATAGTTCATTTGCTCTTTCTCCAACTTTAGAGAAAGGTTGCTTTCTCATTTTGCCAAGTAAACATGATTCGCATTTACCATAATCCTCTAAGTCAAATGGTTCTAGAATTCCTTCCTTTTGAAGTCTTTCTAAGCGTTTCAAGTTTATATGGCCTAATCGACAATGCCACAGATAGGTGAGATCTGAATCATCCTTTTTGGCCTTTTTGGTATTTATGTTATATACTTGTTTGTCGTGATCTAATAAATAAAGTCCATTGACTAATCTAGCAGATCCATAAAACATCTCTTTAAAATAAAACGAACAACTATTGTCTTTTATTAAAAAGAAAAATCCCTTAGCATCTAAGCAAGAAACTGAAAGATGTTTTTAGTAAGACTTGGAACATGGAAACACTCTTCCAGTTCCAAAACTAGCCCGGAGGGCAACGACAAATAATAAGTTCCTACAGCTAATGCAGCAATCCGTGCTCCATTTCCCACTCGTAGGTCGACTTCACCCTTGCTTAACTTTCTACTTCTTCTTAGTCCCTGTGGATTGGAACATAAGTGTGAGCCACAACCTGTATCTAATACCCAAGAAGTTGAATTAGCAAGTATACAGTCTATAACGAAAATACCTGAAGATGGAACGACTGTTCCGTTCTTCTGATCTTCCTTTAGCTTCAAGCAATCTCTCTTCCAATGCCCCTTCTTCTTGCAGTAGAAGCATTCGGATTCAGAAGTGGGTTGAATGACCTTCCTCTTTACAGATTTGGCGCCAGTTTGCTTAGTTGGGCTGGCCTTGTTGCCACCTTTCTTAGCATTCCTCTTCTTTCCAGATTTCTTGAACTTGCCCCCACGCACCATAAGCACATCCTGCTTCTCACTTTTGAGCGTCTTTTCAGCGGTCTTCAGCATACCGTGAAGCTCAGTGAGCGTTTTGTCCAGACTATTCATACTGTAGTTCAGTTTGAACTGATCATACCCGTTATGAAGAGAATGGAGGATGGTGTCTATAGCCATTTCCTGAGAAAATTGCTGATCCAACCGACTCATATTCTCAATGAGTCCAATCATTTTGAGAACATGTGGACTTACGGGCTCCCCTTTCTTAAGCTTGGTCTCAAGAATTTGCCTATGAGTCTCGAGTCTTTCGACTCGAGCCAGATCTTGGAACATGTTCTTCAACTCACTGATGATTGTGAAAGCATCTGAGTTGATGAACGTTTTCTGCAGATCTGCACTCATGGTGGCGAGCATTAGACATTTCACATCCTTGTTGGCATCAATCCAACGATTGAGGGCTGCCTGAGTGACCCCGTCGCTTGCGGCTTCGGGCATCGCCTCTTCTAGGACATACTCCTTTTCTTCCTGCATAAGAACTATTTGCAAGTTCCTTTGCCAGTCAAGGAAGTTTTTCCCGTTCAACTTCTCCTTTTCGAGAATTGATCGAATGTTGAATGAATTGTTGTTTGCCATATGTAAAACTACAATTGAAAATAATAAACAAATAAATAACCATTCACAGTTTCTCTTAATAAACTTAAATTCTAGCATACATGCATAATTCAATGTTCATTAAGCATTTTATTCAAGTTATGTGTTCCGGCAGGTGTGAATAAAATGATTCCAAGATCCTAAAATCATTGAAGAACTAAGCACAGTGTGTCGACTTAGTCCTAAAACATCTTAGGTAAGCAAAAGCCTTTTGCTAATAGTCTAGAAACTATTCTTGGTTGATAGGTACGTCTAAGAACTTATTAGGTAAACCTATCGATTTTGCCACGACATAAAAGGACTCCTTACTTATATCGTTGAGTTTCACCAAAACTAACATGTACTCACAATTATTTGTGTACCTTGCCCCTTTAGGACCAATAAGTAACACCTCGCTGAGCGAAAACTATTACTAGATTGATGTAAAGGATATCCAAGCAAGTGTATATTTTGGCATGGCACCTTTTAACTCAATTTTTAAGTTTGGAACTTAAGGCTCTTACTATGTTGGTTAGATTTTAAGTGAACTAAAATCCTTAATCATGCAACATAATCAAGCTTTTGATCTCATGCATTTTAAGACATATTTAAAAACAATAAATAACTTAAAACATGCATAAGATAAATGTGATCTAGTATGGCCCGACTTCATCTTGAAGTTTTAACTTCAAAGTCCGTCTTGAAAATCTCCTTGGGAGGCACCATTTTCTTCAAATAGGATAAGCTATAATTAAAACTAATTGCAACTATTTGATGGTACGCAGACCATATTTGAATTGAAAAACAACTTTGGTACTTTAGACCAATTACATTCAAATTAATGGTACGCAGACCATATTTTCTATCCTATTTGGGCCATACTAGTCACTTCATGACCTGCAAAACAGTATATATACAATATATTCCATTCACCCATTCATTATCATGAATGGCCCACATAGCTGGTTAGTAAAACACATTATGCATATATAAACATTTGCAGCAATTAATCAAGGGCACCAATAATCTACAAATTATTCAGTCCTTATTAATTCTAATCAAGTTGTTTTAACCTTAAGGATTTGTAGACCTAATCAAGAATTTATGACTAAAAAGGGCTCCCACTTAAACCAATAAATTCATATGCTTTACTAATTTTAAACATAAAAATGTACTTCTAGTCTAACCGGAAACATACAAATTTAATTAAAATTTAAAGCTCATATAAATTTATAATTGAATCCAAAAAGTTTAATTTAATTTCAGTCGTATTTAAATTAATTCATGATTTTAATTTTAGTAAAATAATTAGAATAAATAAAATTTATTATAATTACAATATTCAAAATTAAAATCCAAGAAAATAATTTAAATTATTAATTTTAAAATTAATTAAAATTACGTAAACTGAAAATTTCAAATTAAAATTTCAAAACGATCTAATCGCAACGCAACAATCCCACGCAACGCACGCCCATGGGCCACACGCACACAGCCATCGCTGGCCATGTGCGCGCAGCCCATGCGCCGCGTCGCATCGCTGCTGCTCACCATCGCAAGGCATCACGCGAGCTGGTGCTCGCTGCGCGCACCAGCGCTCGATGCACGCGAGCCATCGCTCGCTGCGCTCGCTCGCCAGCGCTCGATCCATGCGAGCCATCGCTCGCTGCGCGCCTGCCTTTCCCGCACGCGAGCTTGCGCTCATCGCACGAGGAGCAGTATGCGAGCTGGCGCTCGCTGCGCGCGAGGCATCGACGCTGTGCGTAGCGCTCGTGGCACGCGAGCTTGCGCTCGCTGCGCGTGAGGCTCCGCATGCTTGCGCGAGGCAGTGCGCGCTGTGGCGCAGCACGCTTGCTGCCCACACGCGACTGCTGTGCCTTGCTTTCGCCCCTGCCCACACGCCCATTCTCACAGCCCACGACACAAGGCAGGGCTGCTGCCTTGTGCTCGTGCACCATGCCCTTGCTCGCTGCATTCGTACCGCATGGGCGACGAGCTCCCTTGCTCGTCGTCGCATGCCCGCACTATACAACACCCCTTAAGGGTAACACGTAGCATCCATTGCTTTGTGCGTGCAAGTTATATGAGCGAGTCGCATAAAAATTAAAATTTTATATTCAAAATTAATGACAAATTAATAAATAATATTAATTTCATAATTTTAGGGCGAAAAATCGAAAATTTATTATTTAATTGATTTCCGATTAACATGGATTCAAGTCTAGGTCATAAAAATTTAAAATTTAACATAAATTTACAATTTTTATGGTGGTTTTTAATCATAGGTATCTAATTAAATTATAACTAATTATGAAAATCAAATTAATTCTAAATAATTCCAATTTTCAACAAATTAATCATAATTACAAATTAGATTGCATAATTAACAAGGCTAGGCATTCAAACTTGTTAAATATATACAGTAGGTCAATCAAAAATTCAAGATTTATCAACAAGAATCGCAAATATTTAATTTAACATCTTAAATTTACGAAATTTTGTATTCGAAAAACTAAAACCTCCGAAAAGTCATAGTTAGGCTTCGAAATTGAGAATTCTGGGTTCGGCCGAAAAATACTAGTTTTGTCAAAATTTTAGAATGCCTTTTACATGCGGAATTGACACAAAAATCACTCGATTTGGATGAGTAACGAAGAAACTGCAGAAAAACTGCGTACGTATAATTAAATAAACGCAATTTGCAATTAATTAACAATTACGAAAATTAATCACCCCTTTTAATTCTTGCAAATTTGTAATATTTAACCATGTTCATGCAATTTAGATTATGAAAACAATAAGAGGCTCGTGATACCACTGTTAGGTTATGATTTATATGACAAAACATAAATCATGCGGAAAAACCATAAATCCAGGAAAACATATTATTTACACATAATCATTTAGCATAGTTAAGATGCATACACTTTGTTGCGTGCCTTCCCTAGCTGCGCCCGAACCGAACAAGAACAAGTCTTTAGGACTCCAAATGTCGTCCCTCCGTAGATAGTCCACAGCACGTCCGGATCCACCTTAAGCTTGACCAACTAGGATCGCCCTTAAGGTACTTAGAATTTTCGGCTACTGTAGGCAATTGTATGACTGAATTTTTGCTCTCAAAAATGACTTTGAATACTTGAATTGTATCTTTAAATTATGACCCTAGGCACCTATTTATAGAGGTATGGAAAAGGAACTGGAATCCTATTAGGATACGAATTAATTAAACTAGAATCCTAATAGAATTCTTATTTAATTAATTCATCATTTTAGGTTTACGAATTTAATCATATGTCGAAACCTGATAGATTTAGGATTCGTATAGCACACAAACACACACAGGCACGCACAGCAGCCCACGAGGGGCGCCATGCACGCGCGCGCAGCCCGCGAGCTCGCAGCCCATTGCCACGAGGCCCACACACTGCCGCAGCCTTGGCGCGCGCTGGGCCTGCCTTGCGGTGGGCCTGGCGCAGCCTTGGCTGGTGCGTTGTGGCGCGCTGGCTTGCTGGGCGATGGCCCGGCTTCGTGCTAGGCCTTCGTCTGGCAGGCCTCGTCCGATGCTAATTCGTACGATACGCTTCCGATTAATTTCCCGATTCCGGAATTCATTTCCGATACGAACAATATTTAATATTTCCGATTCCGGAATTAATTTCCGTTTCGAACAAATATTTAATATTTCCGGTTCCGGAATTATTTTCCGATTCCGATAATATTTCCGATTCTGACAATATTTCCGTTTCCGGCAATATTTCCGATTCCGGCAATATTTCCATTTCCGATAATATTTTCCGATACGTACCATGTTTCCGTTTCCGGCAACATCTACGACTTGGATAATATTTATATTTCCGATACGATCCATATTTCCGTTTCCGGCAATATCATCGTTTCCGGAGTATTCATTTCTTGCCTTGTGACGATCTCAGCTCCCACTGAAACCAAGATCCGTGGATTCCGAATATCCATAGATGGAGTATTTAATGCCATTAAATACTTGATCCGTTTACGTACTATTTGTGTGACCCTACGGGTTCAGTCAAGAGTAAGCTGTGGATTAATATCATTAATTCCACTTGAACTGAAGCGGCCTCTAGCTAGGCATTCAGCTCACTTGATCTCACTGAATTATTAACTTGTTAATTAATACTGAACCGCATTTATTAGACTTAATATTATATGCATACTTGGACCAAGGGCACTATTTCCTTCAACTAGAACTACAAATCTACAATCAAAACCAAGCCAACTCAAACCTGTTGCCAAAAGGCTGAAACTAGAAGCAAAAACTACCCAACAGCCTACAAAAGAAGTTGCACCAGGTAGCGCAGACAAAACAGAACAACTCTATACTTATTAAGCTATAAATAGCAACAAAGTTATAAAATTTTATTAACAATCTCCTCTACTAAATCATACACTCTAAACCCAACAAAAAAACATTAATATTAACATGAGTTCAAGATAGAAGCAACAAAATCAAGACCAGCAATCTAATAAGTAATGAACATCACACTGGAAAATAAACATCCCAATCTAACCAAAGAGAAAAAAATAAGAGAAAATTAAACCTAATTTGAAAGGCTAATTCAAATTACACCCAAATCGAGACCAGAAATCTAATAAGTAATGAACACCACGCTGGAAAATAAACATCCCAATCTAACCAAAAAGAAAAAAGTAAGAGAAAAATGAACCTAATTTGAAAGTCTAATTCATTCTTATGGAAAACAAAGTATTTGTGGCAATAAGTGGCAAGAATAATGGGATTAATGTGTGAAAAATGCCAAATTGATGAAACAAGAAATCAAAACTCCTTAACTGATAGCATTTTCTGATTAAACCAGAGAAGAATCAAACATTAAAACTGTCAGAAACTGCATCATAGACTACGAGACTGAAGTTTATCTTTGTTTACCATCAGTAAAAATAGCACTACCAAATAATTTCACCATTCAGTCTCTTTCTCAAACCTCTAAACAGTAGCTAAACCATGGCACGGCAGTTTTCAAACCTGCGTTAGCTCATGGTTAATGAGGTTTAACTACCTTCAAATTTATCAGAAACAGTAAAAAACTGGCTGCTGCTACTTTAATTTGAGTGATAATTAAACTTGTGTAAGGTTGGCAGAAATATAATACATACAGCAAAGAATACTTTGAATTGAGTTAGCTTGTTCAAGTAGACAAAGTTATTATAATGTGATTAACATACATACAAACATAACAAGGGACTGTTTTTGACCAATCTGATTAGATAAAAAACTCATTGGGTTTAACAGCTTTAAGCCTTTAACTCATACTTATCCATTCTAATAAAAATTTTATTATTTAACAGATCTAACCAACTTTACTTACTTCCCCAAATCATTCGAAAGAATGCTTAAAACAAGCAATAAATAAATAAAAAACAGAAATTATTCCGTAGGGGATGTGTGATCAAGAACAGTACTCACAAATCACAATTAGATCTTGGCCTACTAGCAAAGACAGATAAACCACAAGTCGTCCAAATTTAGTTGGCACATCAGTGGTTCAAATTATACTATCAACATTACCGTTAATTTCAAACCCCGGAAGTAAAACTCTCTATGTATTGCAATATATATCTAGAAAATTAAAAGTTGAAACTTGCCAAATCATAAACACAATTGATTGATTTGCAATTAAAATCCCAGATATTAATCAATTGAAATTGATAAAGAGAGGGAGGGAGTAGAACATATGGACCTGGCAGAAGAGAAATTACGGAAGGAAGTTGCAGGTAATTTGGGACCACAACATTGGAATTGCATTTGATCCAGCATTCACAATCACAATTGAATTGGGTGTATCAGTGTATGGATTATTACAAGAACAACCCACCAGAATTATATAAGAAAACATGAAATTTGATGGATTTTGTATGGGAAGCCAAAGAAGGGAGAGATTAAAGTTGCGAGGAATTTCATATCCTGATTTTCTGCTGAAAGGAGTAATCTAGTATCGCCATTTTTCATGAAAGTTACCTCATGGAAAAGGATTATGACCGAACTCATGGAAGCACTCCATAGTATTTAAACCAGTTGTTTTTCTTGTTAAAACGATTTGGCTTATGTAATCCATGTGTATAATTGAGCAATCAATCAAATAACTGCTAAATGTTCTAAAGCCCCAATTAACACCATACATAAATCAAACACACCCACATCAAATTAACAAAATAAAGGCATTGAAAATTGACCCAAAAACAACAAATTGAGCAAAGGCTAGAAAAGTGAAGAGGAGAACCTCGTCGCCGGTGAAGATGACGCAGAGGGGGACGCAGCTAGGCCAGTGAAGAAGAACGGGCGGAGTCTGGAGGCCAGCACTGCGAATTTTGGAGGAGAAGAACGGCCGGACTTTGGAGGAGAGGAGTCGGTGGTGATGGTGGGCAGTGATGGTGGCCGGAGGGGCTGACTTGCATGAGAGAAGAAGGAGGCTTATGGAGTACGTGACTCCGAGCTTGAGAGAAGAGAAAAAGATGGTTGCGAGAGTATGGAGTAGGTTGAAGTTGCGCTTATGTCAAAAGGAGGGAAAGTTTTAATGATTTAATATTTTTTCTTTTTTTTTAACCATCAAAAGTTGCTCTTGTTGTATAAGGGAAACCTTTGATGAGCCACTTATAAGGATTTTTCCTCTAGTGAAAGCACAAGTTCCAAGTATTGTTCTTCTTCAATGATTACATTTCTTGCTTCATGGCCATCAACCATTTTCCACCATCTTGTAGAGACATAGACTCCTTGTAGGAAGGATGATCGATGACGGTCTCTACTTGACTTGCAACGGATAGAGCATATTGTACATAGTCACATTCCTCCATAGCCTCTTTTCTCTCTCCACCGGAATGGATGTCTATTGGGAACTTGGTGTAGCTTAACGTGGCCTCCTTTGTGAGGGGCCATCTTCATGTGGATGCTTATCATGCTCCACCTCCTCCTCTGTATCACGGGAAGTACCTACATCATTATCAATGCAAAGCTCCTTTCCTTGAGTAATCATATAATTTTCATCAAAGGTAATATCCCTAGAAGTTATAACTCTTGTTATTTTATCACACCATACTCTATAACCCTTAACGCTCATCCCATAGCCAACAAAAATACATTTTCTAGCTCTAGGGTCAAGTTTACTCTCAATTTGATGGATATAAGCCGGACAACCAAATATTTTCAAATTAGAATAATTAATGGGAGTTCCATACCAGACCTCTTGAGGTGACTTGAAGTTAAGGGTGAGGAGATCGAACGATTCACCAACTAGCAAGCCATAGAAATGGCTTCCGCCCAAAAAGATTTTCCCATATTTTCTTGTGAGAGCATGCATCTAGTTCTCTCAAGGAGAGTTTTTTCATAAGCTCCGCAACCCTATTTTTTTGAGGTCTACCCACACAAGTTCATTGCCGCACAATACCATTCTTGAGACAATACCTTGTGAACTTCTTTTCAACTCTAGACCATTGTCAGTTCTCAAAGTCTTGATCTTTTTCTCCGTATTCTTTTCAATCATGGTCCTCCAATTTACAAATACATAAAGACATCATCTTTGTGCTTAAAAAAGAACACCCACACTTTTCTAGATAAGTCGTCAATCATTGTGAGCAAATAGTTATAACCACCAATTGAGGGAACTCTAGAAGGACCCCAAAAATCCGAATGGATATATTCAAGTATTCCTTTGGTGTTGTGTATCGCGTGTTTGAAACTAATCGTCTTGTGTTTTCCAAACACACAATGCTCACAAAAGCCAAGTTTTCCAAGCTTCATGCTTCCTAATAAACCTTTCTTGTATAGCTTTGACATTCCACGTTCTCCCATGTGACCAAGCCTCAGGTGCCATAGCTTGGTCTAATTATCATTCATAATGCTGGTGGAGACGTTTGTCGAGCCTACCATGGTGGAACCTTGTAGTACATACAAGCTCCCCAATTTGGCACCTTTCATCAACACAAGAGCTCCTTTCACAACCTTCATAACTCCATCTTCACCTATGCATCTACACCCATTATTGTCAAGGGTGCCAAGAGAGATCAAGTTCTTCTTAAGCTTCAGAACATGTCAAACTTTAGTCAAGGTTCTCATAATACCATCAAACATTTTGATGGAAATCATCCCAATACCAATCACCTTAAAAGTAGCATTGTTATCCATGGTGACATTACCTCCATTATACTCCTCATAGGAGCTATAGAGGTCCTTGTGGGGGGTCATATGAAAAGTGAAACCCGAATCCGAAATTCACTCATCCTTTCCCTTGTTTCCTCCAAGTATGACAATTAATGCATCACAATCACTATTGGTGTCTACATAGCTAGCCTCAGCGCTAGTTTGAGGTTCCTTGCTTTTGCCTTCCGATTTCCTTTTCAAGGTTAACATTCCAATTTAATGTGGTCTTTCTTCTTGTAATAGTTACAAGTCTTGTTGCGGTTAGGGTTAGCAAGTTTTGACTTTAACCTACCCTTCTTCTTACCATTCTCATTTCCACTATATCTCGTAGAACCCTTCTTATGGTTTCTACCCCTCACAAACAAGCCATCGTTACTAGAGTTATTTGATGACTTAGAAATAATTGATTGTCAATCAAATCCTTTGGGTCAAAGCATCGGTCACATCATCAATACTCAAACTATCTCTACCATATAGGACTTTATCACGAAAATGTTTGTAGGATGGTGGTAATGAATACAAAAAGTACATTGCAAGAACATCATTGTAGAGCTCAACATCAATATTTTGAAGATCCATAACAATCGAAGAAAATTCATCAAGGTGAGCTTTTAGAGAATTACCTTTCTCAAGTCGACAAGTCATGAAGCCTACTTTTGAGTAAGAGTTTTGTGACACTCTTTGTCATGTACAATTGCTCAAATCTCAACCATAGACCATGTGTAACACTCCGACCTCTAAATCACTTATTAAGGAATACTTAGCAGCGGAATTAACCTAATTCGGTCGGGACATTACCTGCCGTAACTCCCTCTTGGGAATTACAAGGCAACTATCAATCATAAGTTATTAACTCCGAAATTAACATAATAATCCTTTTTAATTCCTTAATCACAGTACATAACTTAATCCAGAGTAATACTTAACTTGTTACAACTTATCATTAACTTAGGTGACCTTTGCTATAGTGAAATCCTCGCCACTACTCGAACAAAACGGTGAGCCGAAGACTCAGTAACGAGTTACCCTAGCATCGTAACATCATTTCAATTCATTTTATTTAATAAACAGGGAGAATAGAATATAGTAAAACATTTAATAAATCATCATTTCAGAAGCATCATCTCGAAATATCATTTTCAATGATATCATTTCAGGAATTTCAGGAACATTATTTCAGGAATATCATTTCATTAACGTTTTTCCTTTTAACAATATTATTCTGGTCGTCAGGACTTTACAGGAAAACATGGTAGGACGTCTCCTACGAACAGGGGAAGCCAGTGCTTCATAACAGGGGGAGTCAATGCTCCATAACAGGGGAAGCCAGTGCTTCATTTCAGGGGGAACCTTGGTTCCATATCAGGGGAAGCCAGTGCTTCTTATCAGGGGGAACCTTGGTTCCATATCAGGGGAAGCCAGTGCTTCTTATCAGGGGGAACCTTGGTTCCATATCAGGGGAAGCCAGTGCTTCTTATCAGGGGGAGCCTGGGCTCCATATCAGGGGAACTTGACCAGTTCTTACACTTTCATTTATCATGTTTACATTTCTTTTAATGGGACATTAATCAGGAAAATATCATTCATTCAGGATAGTTCAATAAAATCATTAAATCTCGTTATTTCATAAAATCATTTCTTTCAGGAATAATAATTCATTAAATCAATACTTTGCATAAAGCTGCATTATCATAAAATAATTCAATCAAATCATGCTTGTAATTCCCGCAAATCATAAAACATCATTATAAAACATCAATCATTCATAACATCATTCATAAATACATTTCGAAGGGATTGCGGGTACTAGCAATAACCGTTACCTCAATTCCACGATTTGCTAAGCCTTTTCGTTGGTCCGTTCGTCCTGAGCTCCGAGTTCGATTTCTTTCAAAGTATCCAATTATTGAATTAGTTACTAAAACGATAAATTTCTTTAAAACTAATATTTATAAATAATAATTTTTATAGATAGTGAATTTTAAAATGATAAATTTAATAAAAACATGAATGTTTATAATTTCTTGAAAATATTATTAAACGAAATTTCAATCAAAACATATATATACATTTCTTAAATCGATTTACATGAAATGTTATTTAATTTCATGAATTAACAAAAATATTATTTAAATCCAACTTTCAGCCCAAAATATAAACATTTAATTGTCATTTAAAATCCTTATAATTAGTATAAGAGCAAATAACAACAATTAATTAGAGCTTAAATAAATAGTAAAATTCACTTTGAAAAATTTGGGCCGATTTATTTTGGGCTTGGGCGTGGGTAATTAAGGAAACAAGGTTTCAATTTGGAACCTGTTTCATTCTAAAGGGAAGCACGGGAACAGGGGAAGGGAGCACGAAGGAAACAGGGGAGAACGAGGAGGAAGGGGAGGGGAGGTGGTGACCGGATTTATGGGCGGCGCATCAGCGTGGAACCGCGCCGGTGAGGCGGCGGTGGGGTGGGTGGTTCACGGCGGAGAAACAACGAGGAAGGGGGAGAGTTTGCGCAAAACACGGGAATTACAGGGGAGTATTTCTGTTTGGTTCTGGGCGGCGGCGCAACGGTTCGCCGGAGTATTTGGGGGAGGCTGTTGGTTTACAAGGTGGATGTGGTGGTTGGGAGCGGCGGTTCGACTCTGGTGGTGCCGCAAGGGAAGAAAAGGAAAAGGGAACAGGGGAGTGGGTGGCTGCGGGAAGGGAAGGGAAATTAGGGGGTTTTGGGTCGAGTGTTGCGCTGGATATGGTGGTGACGGTGGCTGGGAATGGGGGTGCAGCACGGTGGTGCAGCGAAGGGGAGAAGGGGACGGCAGTGGTGGTGGTTGTTGGTGGTTCGAATTACAGAAACAAGAGAAGCAAAAAATTGAAAATTTGATTTTGTTTTTGGTTAGAATTCAGTTGGACATGTATGGCTGATTTGTAGAGTCAAATAGAGTGAATGAGAAGGAGAATTTGCTTGGGGCTCAAGGTTGAATGTAGACCGAATTGAGGGAAAGAGAGGAAGGAAGGAATTGCTTCCTTCTTCCTGGTACATGTGAAGAGCAAGGAAAGGGAAAAAAAATGAAGTTTTTGTTCTTTTAAAGCATTTTGTTGTTTTGTCATTTCACTTTAGTTAGGCAAAAATTCAGAAAATTGATTTCTATTTTTAGGAAATTAATTTGAATAGAAATGTTTAAATAAAAATTAAGTTTTAAATAATCCTTTATATAAATATCGTTAACGAAAAATGAATTTAGTTTCCGAATAAATAAGAACGTTTTAAAATTATTAAAAATCCGAAATCAATTACGAAATAATTAATATTTAAAAAGTAGCTTAAACTCGTTAATTTGAAATTAAATCATAGAATCTGAAAATTAATAAATAGTGTAACAATATTTAAAAATTCAAGCGAAATAAAACTTCGTTAATTAAAAATAAAGTTCGAATTTTAGGATTTAAAACGATTTTAAGCTAAATAAAAATAATTAAGCATAATTAATCGAGTTTTAAGAATTCAGGGTATTACACCTAGTGTCGTCACCTCCATTGCACCTTCCCGCAAAACCTCATTTGAGAGGCATAGTTGCATAGCCGACAAAGCTTTGAGATCAATCTCTTCTCATTTATCATCCGTCGTGGATTCGGGTTTCTGTCACTATAAGAAAAATGAGTTTTCGTGACGATTATTAGGTAGCAATTTCACATTCGCTGCAATAACTGTATTATATTAGTGAAACTAGGTTAGATCCGGTGCAACGCACGGATGAGACTAAAATAATTTTTTTCTCTATTCTATCTAATTTATTTAAAACAAAACCATATAATTTTTTTATCATGGGTTGTTGGAAAATTAGAGAAAATTATTATTTTTTCGAATTATAAAGTGATTAGTGCAATCTTAGGTGTTTAGGCTTTCGACAAAAAATACTTAAGTTGGGCAAAAAAAAACTTATCATACCTTGATCAGGTACCATTTTCTTTTAAAAGTGAATGATATCCATAACTGTAACTATACCCGTACCCGCTACATAAAATGGAAGAAAATAATAATAAAAAATGCTTATTTTGGTGTGGACATATAATTACACATTATTTTTTAAAACTAATGCATGTAGGTTGAGAGTATAATTTTTTTAAAAGGTTTGAGAAAATCAAAATACTATCTTGCTATTACGGAGTAGCAACTTATTACGATATTATAAAAATAATAATATCATAAAAATTGTGATTTTTCTATTCCTGACATATATTTTTAAAATTAGTATTAATATATTATGTTAAATTCTTGCCATAATACACATGAAATCGTAATTTTGGAAAAAAAAAATTAAATAAATCAGGGAATTAGATATTTTAAAAGATTATTTAATTCAAATTTTATTTTTTTAAAAAAAATGTAAGGACGCACCAGGAGATGACACATGTCATTCTTGGTGTGTCTTTTAGTATATAGTACTAGTATTTTATGCACGAGATGTGTGCATGAATTTTAGAGTGCATGTAAACCAACATTAATAAATCAATAATTATTATCGTAGAATGACTATCTCTATATTTTTCTTCAGAAAGTATTTTTATCCAATGGTTTAATACCTACTGGAAGATTCCATCACAAATGCATGGTTGAAAAGTTAAGAAAAAAAATATTATCACAATATAAAGAATATACACAACATTATCAACTCCAATCTTATATGCACGCGATGCGTGCGAAAGTATGAATTAAAGTTAAAATTATTTTGGTGCAACTAACATAACTCAAAGAAAAATCAGAATCTCAGTTATGCTCTCCATCATTTAAATAATCCTCTAAACCCTTGTATAAATCAACACGTATCTTATCTTGGTTGAGTGCAATCCACCTGAAATTATTGGCTTGTATTTTGACACGGTTATCGACAACAAATTGTTGGAGTAGACGACCGCCTCTCAAAGTTAGAGAATCAAGATGTTGTCGCGTCTATAATACAAAACACTTGTTTTGGTCAGAAAAATACAAGTATAAGATTTTAAGGATAAGACGCACAAAAAAATTTATTCGAAATATGCACCTGAAACGTGTATGCATAGAATTTCCGGCATGCTAACTTATTATCAGTCGAACTTCGATTGTTTAAATCCCAGTCGTAAGAACCATAAGGATACAGTAGAGGATACCGCAGAGGGTCATAATAACCGATAATATCTTTGATATAACTCAATTTCCCAGTTACTAACTCTATAATAATATCCCTATCAAAATCAGTAACAAACCCATAAATAAAAAACCACAAACGTTGTACGAATTATATTGTAGAGTGGATAATGTAACTTGGTCACAAATTCTTTTTTAAAAAAGTATAATTTTAGGGTTATATTTAGATTAAAATCGAGTTTTTATATAAAATATAAAATAAATTATATATTTTATTTTGATGCCTTTTGTTTTTCTTTTCTGCTAAAACAAAAGTTTTAAATTAAAATAAAATAAATATTTTATTTTGTTATCTTTTGCTTTTCTTTTCTGCTTAAACGAAATTTTTAATTTAAATTAAAATAAATATTTTATTTTGATGTTTTTTATTTTTCTTTTCCACTAAAACAAAAGTCTATTTCCTGTAATAAAACATAACTTGTCAATTTAAATTTTTTTGTTTTCGTATTAATATTGTTATAAGAACTTTAGATGATAGAATTTTCGTCCTTTTATTTTATAAACCACGACATTACTATTTTAAAATTAATAGTCTCTCAATAACATCGTTTTAATAAAGTTCAAAAAGTGGCCCATTTGGTTCTCAAAGCCCAGTTAGATATTTGCCCCTTTCGATACTTAACCCTATTTCATTTTGTTTCGTTCTGCCGCTCCTTTCATTCCTTAACCCGATTTCATGTTGTTTCTCATCCTTTCTCTCTCCTCATTTCTCTGCTCTACTTCCTTTTCTCTTCTAAAAAATGGCGATCCACGTCAAATCCAATTGATTTGAAGATCCGATCAAAATACTACGATTTGTCCACGCGAAAAAGATTAATCGTGTTCACGCAAAATATAAGGTTAATCTCTCGCCTTTCCCTCTCACCTCTTCTCTAACTCATAATAAGTTTTGTTCAAAAAATCATTAATTTAAGTAATTCAACTCAGAATAAGGGTTTTATGTAATATAAGCTAAAATTTTCTTGTAGATAGGGTATTTAGGGTTTTATTTAAGGATTAATTGTTGCTTAACTAATTTTTGCTTGTGTTTGTTCGCTTAATTGTTTCTTGACTAAATTTTTTTTTTTTGCATTTTTGGTTTGCATGTCGTATCACTGTATGGGTTGGAGAGGAAGGTGGTGATTCGCTGGCGAGGCGGTGGCGAAGGCGCTGGGCGATGCGATTGTCAGATTATATTTAACTTTGTTTTAATTTGGTGAGATTTGTTGTTACCATTCTAGGTTTGTCAATTATTTATATGTTTCTTGAATTTTGGTGGTGGTATGATTTGTTGTTGAGTGTTAATAAGATTGGAGTTCGTTGGTGGTTCTTTTTATGTTTGGTTTATGAGATCTTGTCTTTGTAAGCTTTATAGGCTTTGAAATGTTGTGGTTTCTAATTTAATTTGGAATTAACTTTTCATAAATGCATAAATTAAGCTTCTAAAATTCTCGAATTAGTCATGTGCTACTGGGTTTAATGCTCTACATTCTATCTTGAGCGTTTTAAAGTTGTGTTTGATGAATGTATTTCAAATTATTTGAGCAATTTAAAGCGAAATTTCGCACTATCTTTCTTAAATCCAGATAAATCATTGAAAGTGATAGCTTTGATATCAGAAGAGTGTTGCTCTGGAAATAGTTTAGGTTAGAGATTATAAATATTTATAGAAAATTGAATTAGTAAGGCGAATTGAATAACTCTTGATTTGTTGATGAGGGTTTGTGATTAATTAAATAATATTTGATTTTTCAATGAGGGTAAATGATTGAATAACATTTGATTTGAGCATGAGGGTAAATGGTAAATTAGTAACTTGGTTTGCTATAATTGAGTAGGTTAATTGGATTATATTTCATAATATATGTTTGTAATATTGACTTGTCGCTTTGATTATTTCTTGTTTAAGATAAGAGAAGTTTGCATCAATTTACACAATGTTTGGGTATGTACTTACTTCAAATGGATGCTTGATTTGATATGATTTCTTTGACGTGTCAATAAACTTGTTTGTAATTTATAAAATGTTTGACTATGGTATGGTTATTGGTTAAATTTCAGTGAGGAGGTTGTTGTTGTTGTTCCTGCTACTGAGACCCCTACTCCATTGGGGGAGACATAGACTTAATGACTTCTCTTCAGCTTGTATTGAATAAGTCTATTGCTCATGGTGGCCTTATTTGTGGTGTTCACCAGAGTGCCAAGGTGATAGAGAAGCATGATGCTCAGCTATGCTTGCTGGTAGAAGACTGACCAGCCCGAATATTTCAAATTAGTCAAAGCTCTTTGTTTTGAGCATAATGTTAGCTTGCTCACAGTTCCAAGTTCCAACACCTTAGACGAGTAGGCTGGTGTAAGTTACTATACCCTGCTAAGAACTACTCAACTATGATTTTTTTTGCTTTTATTTCCTTCTAAATTTCCAGATCTTGTTGTTTTGGTTTTGATTTATCGTATTTCTGTTGTTTTTGTTTAAGCAATAATTTTATGGATTTTTTGGTTTGCATGTCCTGAAATTCAACGGAATGGAGAGGAAGATGCAAAGGCGGTTGGCGAGGCGCTGGCGAGGCTTGCTCTCTTTCTCTCTTCTAATCTTCTTTAATTTCTTTAGCTTCAACTCTTGTGTTTTAATTTTTTTTGTTTTTAATCAATTTTGTTCTGCTCCTGTTTCGGTTGATTTTGATAAGATTTTAATTAATAAATGTTGTTCAGCTCTTATTTGCGTCGGTTTACTATAATTTTAAAATTTTGATTGATTTTGATGTAGATTTGTTTGATTATTCTGGACCTTGATTGGTTTTGTGAAATTTTTATATGATGTATTGTTGAATTTATCCTGGTTGAATTATTCTGCATGTTTTTGACTTGTGAATTTGAAAATTATTTTTTTCTGTTTAGTTAATCAATTTTGTTGAGAGTCAATAAGATTAGGATTTTGAGAATATGGTGTGGCTTCTTGTTGACGTAGTTTGTGTCTTTTGTTAAAATTCTTGGTGGGGTTTTTAATCGAAAAAAATGAGATTTTGGAAAATACTGTAAAAATTGAGAGAATGTGGAAAAAGAAAGGAGAAATAAAGTTGTCTGCTTTGAGTTTTTATTTGACCGGCCATTATGTGAGAATTGATTTTGATGGGTGCAAATAATAATATGGAAATATTAAAATGATTTTTGATCTTATCCAATTAACTACGTATAAATGATTTTATTGAGTGTTAATAGGAGCAGTTAGTATTAATACTGTTTCGTTACGTTTTCCCGCTGCTTGGGTTTATTAACTTTTGTTTGTAAAGATAAATATTAAGTTTTTATGGGCTTTCGCTTTTTCATTTGCTTGGTTTTAAGTACTCCGTAAAAATAAATATCGCTTGGAGTTG
The DNA here is from genome assembly GCF_020520425.1 of Spinacia oleracea. Taxonomy (NCBI): domain Eukaryota; kingdom Viridiplantae; phylum Streptophyta; class Magnoliopsida; order Caryophyllales; family Amaranthaceae; genus Spinacia; species Spinacia oleracea. The sequence continues at coordinate 91,982,033 of NC_079491.1, read as the reverse complement.
TAAATAACTTCTAGCAATCTTTTTAACCAAATATCTCGTTAAAAATAGATTTAACCAAACATAATGTAAAGCCATGATTATGATCGAGTATTATTTCTGTCCCAATCTAATCTCAAAAAGTCCAAGCTAATCTCAAAAAATCAATCAATTATCTTATATTTGTAAGCAATGGTCTATAACTTAAGTTTAGTTGGTTAAATCGTGGGCCATGACAATCAAATATAACATCTAATATTTTGGGCGATTTGTATCTTGGTGTTCACCTAATATTCTGGTCTACCCAAGCAGCATTATGAATTGGTGTTGTTTGTTGGTAGAAATATCCTCACTTTTTTGCGTTGAATGCGGAAATTCAGTATTTTAGTGAAAATCATGTTATTATTTTCAGTTAGTGTGATTTGTAGGGGATTAATTAGGGTTTGACCTTGTTTTTTAAATTGTTGTTTAGAGTGTTTTGAATGTTTTCTAGTGGATTGTGTTTTTTTAATGGGCATAATTTACATTATTTACATTATTAATGGACTTAATTTACATTACTAATGTTTTTTATACACACCAATGTATACTCACCAAATTATCATCAATAACCGATTATTCCAGGTTATACTCACCAAATTATCAGCAATAACCGATAAAATTATAATAATCACCAAATTTTCAGCAATAATAATCAACAAATTATACTCACCAATTTAAATTATTTTCTTTTAATCAACAATAATTACTTCAGATAAATTAAAAACTCTAATCAAGTAATCTGGAATAATGATTAAAATTAATTATTAAGAAAATAAAATGAACCGATTTTAATAAAGTACTTAAAGTAATTAAAATCAAATAAGAGATAATTTAATTAAAATCATGAATTAAAATCCGAAATAATTAATTAAAATCGGTTAAAAGCATGCCTATTACTATTTTTTTTAAGAGATTGTTCGTTATAGTGAAAGAATTAAATCACATATTGTATGTCGTTCGTTATTGTATCTCGTTATGAACTTCAAACCCACCTTAAAATCTGCATAAAAACTGATTCAAGTCAATTATTTTCCAATTCATAAGTCTAATAATACAAATTTACTTCATCTCTATTACACATAAGCTATTGCACTCTCCCCAAAACCCTATAAACATACCTTATATTTTAAAATCTGCAATTAGAGATTAAAAAAATATAATAGATTATTTAATTAAAATCATGAATTAAAATGTGAATAATTAATTAAAATTCATAAAAGCATGAAAGTTACATACCTTATATTTTGAAATCTGCAATTAGAGATTAAAAAAATATAAGAGATTATTTAATTAAAAGCATGAATTAAAATGTGAAATGGTTAATTAAAATTCATAAAAGCATGAAACTTACATACCTTGTATTTTCAAATCTGCAAAATAAATTAACGAAAAGTGTGTTAGTTAGACAGATTTAATTTACATGGCAACAATCTTTTTAAAGAACTATTTTTATGCATAAAAATTCACGAATTGTTATTTATTAAAAAATTGTTTAATTTCTGTTTTTATTAAAAAAAACATTAATCTTTATGCGTACAATAATTCCATGTATTTTTTATGTACAAACAGATTTTAATGACTCTATCCTTGAATTAAATAAATTAAAAATTCATGAATTTGTTAAAAATTTAGTTTCTGTTGTTGTTGGTTTATGCATTAAAATTCACGAATCTCTATTGAGAGTGTGTTTAATTTCTGTTCTTATTTTCTTGCAAGGATTCGTGAGAAAAGTATACTTACTTGTATGGGAGCGACTTCAAGAACGGTGGTGTGGTTCTTCCGATAATGGCTTCCTTCTGAGAATCAAACTTTGCGAATGATTTTTCTTCTTCTGAGAATCAGTGTTGTAGAACGTTTTTTTTTTTTCGCTTATGGTTTTTTTTTTTTTTTTTTTTTTTTTTTGCAAATTCTGGAGATTTTTTTAGACTGTTTTTGGTTTACTCTGTAAATTTGTTTTAATTTGGCAATTAGAATAAGCTGTAATATTATTCCTTTCCTATTTTTTAATAATTTTTATTTCATTTGGTGATTGCAATAATTTGTAATATTTTCTTTCCTAATTTTTATTTCATTTCCTGATTTAAATGCTCAATCAACCCTAATTTAGGTACTGCAGTAAATTGTACAATTAATGGGCCATAAATCACGTTTTTGGGCGTTAGAATAATTTGGCAATCAAATCAGGTCTGTAGTTGGCTTAAACTGTGAAACAGTAAAGGGTATTTCTGTAAATTACATGGGGGACACGGAAAGTGATGTTACAACGGCCTCAGCTGTTCCTTTATATTATAGAGATTGATTTGTTGATAACCGTATCGGCTTGGAATTGCCACATTATCCCCTTAATTAATCGACACCATAAGCCAACTAGGGTACCCCACCTTTATTTTTACGAATTTTACTCAAAATTTTCACTTCCCTCTTCTTTCGAAGCAAACTAGTATAGTAACCGTGCAATTGCACGGTTTTATAAGTTTGTACCGATATTTTAAATAAAATAATTTAAATGAGTGATGATATCTACTATTTCTGTAAAAAAAAGTTCGGATTGCAAAAATCATACTGAGTAACTAATTGTTGTTTTTTTTAACGCAAAAGTAGAAATTATATTAGCTATTAATCAAGTTTACAACCTGTGGGCATTCCTCCTGGGATTGCTGCTCTAACACTACCCCCAAAAAGATTGAAAAACTGTATTCTATAATACATCAAAAACTTGCACAAAAAACTATCTAGGCCATCACACATTATATTCCATGTTGTAGACATTCAAGCTTTGGAATGGCCGACAAACTCTTTCTTCTACTCCTTGTGCTGCTGATCTTCACTCACTGGTTGCTTCCCTTTCTCTCCTGTATTCGTGCTTTTCAAACTCGCAACACTTGTTGTAACTATAGTTGGTATTGTTCCAAAAAGGATCTGTGTGCTCACAATTGCTGGTGCATCTGTTTCTACTACACTCGACTCCCCCACCTCTTGCGCACTCTGCTCCCCTGTCTTGTTCAAGTCTGGTATTGCCCTCAATCCTTCCAGATCTCCTTCATACGCAACTCTAGCAAATGGTGGTGGACTGAGAAACATCTTGTGCCCAACCGCCATGGCGAATGAGTATTGCGCAAGACAATGGGCCACCTTGTTGGTGCTTCGAGGAATATGTGTGAATTCGATTGATCTGAATCTTCTCATAAGACATGCCACGTCGTTAATTACTGGTGACAACTCATGATGGTATGTGCCATCCAGGTTCTGAAGAAGCTTGAATAAAATTGCTGCATCTGTTTCCAGCTCCAGATTCTGTATATCATAATCCACTGCCATGGTTAAACCCTCTCTGATGGCATATAATTCAGCTGCTAATGGTGTGGAAGCATTATACTTGCTTGAAAACCCCATGTACCAATTTCCAGAAACCCCCCTAAAAACGCCCCCCCTGCTTCATTCAAATCTTTCCAACTGCCATCCACATTCAGCTTCAAATAATCATAAGCGGGTGGATACCAGGTTGGTTTTGGACCCCTGCTAACTGTTATTTCTTTCCCCTGAAGAATATAAGAAATAGAAGCATGGTCTATGAACAAGGCATTGTAAATTGAAAAGGGCTTGGTGACCTTAAATTCAAAGACTGTTTTGTTTCTAGCAATCCAGATATGCCAAACTGCTGTACTGAACATAACCTTCCATTCTTGATTTTGTTTTAAGTTATAAGAGATCCAGTCCCTCCAACTGTAATTAAAAAATAATTGCAAATTTATGACAGTTGCAACCTTTGTTCTTTCAAAAATGTAATTCCAGATAATTGAGGATTCCCAACAGTCTCTAAACAAATGAAGGTGGCTTTCTAAAGCATGATAACATCTAACACAAGTGGGGGAAATAGCTTCCACAATTGAAGAAAGTTTTTGTGCCACTGGTAAAATTTCATTACAGCAATTCCACAAAAGCATCTTATATTTAAAAGGAATTTTGATTTTCCAAAGATTTTTCCAGTTAAAATTAGACACAGATGTAGCAACAGGATCCGGAGACTCAAAAGACAAAGCATAAGCTGATTTTATTGTGAATTGGCCATCTTTGGTATGTATCCATCGTATATAATCCTTTGTATTTCTATTTTTTGAGAGGCGAACACTCCTAATAAGATCACAAATATGGGGTGGAACCAAGTCCCTAATCCTCTCAATATTCCAACTGCCATTTTTAATAATATCTCTGACATACCAATGACTAATATTGTCCGGGATTTCCCTAGTGGTTACTTTATAGAGAGGTTCCGATCCCACCCAATGATGATACCAAAGGGAGGTCGACTCCCCATCCCCTATTCCAACCTTTAAACCTTTTTTCAACAAGGACCGCCCCTTTAAAATATCTCGCCAAATCGGAGATTGATGCGATCCTGGAATACAATCTAAAAAATTTCCTTTTTTAAGATACTTTTCCTTAAAAAATTTAACCCATAATTTGTCGTGATCATTAAGAACTTTCCAACCTAACTTTGCCATGAACGCTACATTCCAGTCCCTTAATCTTCTAATTCCCAGCCCTCCCAATCCCATTGGTTTAGTCACAGTGTTCCATGAAATTCTGGCAATGTATCTACTTCTATCAATTTTATTCCATAAGAATTTCCTGGACTGTTTTTCAAGTAAATTAACAACCCTAATCGGGAGAATAGAAGTTTGCATCGCATATAAAGGGAAAGTATTCAACACTGATTTTATTAAAGTACATCTGCCCGCCATGTTTAAAAGCTTCGCTTGCCAACCCCGAATTCTATCTAAAGTCTTGTCTAAAAGGCCCATAAAATTTGCTATTTTTAGTTTATGTGGTCTAATATCAACCCCTAAATATTTTCCGAAACAAGTACCGTGTTTAAACCCATAAAGAGAAGCAATAGAATTGCGCACCACGTGACTCATATGTAAAGGAAAAATAAGACTTGATTTGTTCATATTAATCTGTAATCCTGACATGTTACTAAAGGTACCCAAAGTTCGCATGATCAAGTTCATATTAGAAGTAGTGGCACTCCCGAATAGGAAAACGTCATCCGCGTAAAACACATGGGACAATGCTATAGTTTTAGTCATTTTAATAGGTTTCCAGCCCCCCTACTCACCTGATCCTCTATAAGGATGGACAACCTATCCAAACAAAGTACAAATATATAAGAAGAAAGAGGATCCCCCTGTCTTATTCCTCGCGTTGGAGCAAAACTTTTGGTAATCTCTCCATTCCAAAGCACCGTAATGTTTAGGGTGCAAATACAACTCATGATCAAATCAATTAATTCTTGAGGGAAATGATAAAACATTAGGGTTTCCCTAATAAAACTCCATTCAAGACTATCGTAAGCTTTGGTTAGATCCAATTTTAGGGCCATAATGTTATTACGTTTTCTACATTTATGAAATAAATGGGCCATTTCCTTAACCATTATCACATTATCTTCGATGCCTCGACCCTTTATGAAGCTGGACTGAAGGGGGCTAATTATTTTCGAAAGGACCGGTCTAACTCTACTAGAAATTATTTTAGTAACCAACTTATAAATAGTGTTGCAAAGCCCAATTGGACGGAATTCTGACATTGTTTCTGGGTTATATACCTTTGGGATGAGTGTGATATAAGATTCATTAACCATTTTTGGAATAGAGGCAGTATCAAAACAATTTTTACAAAAATTTGTTAAACTATCTCCTAAATTCTCCCAATACTTTTGGAAAAAAACGGGCTGAATACCATCTGGTCCTGGGCTTTTTATAGGGTCCATTGAAAACAAGTTATGTTTAACCTCTTCCCTTGAAACTGGGCCTAGTAAATGGCCCAAATCTATATCTAGTGGATCATTATTAGTACTCGTGATTATGGGCCAATGGCTATTTAAATTCTGAGTGGTAAAAATTTTTGCAAAAAAATCAACTGCCATATTCTTTAAGTCATCTGGATTGGTAATCCACACCCCTGAGTCATTTTTTAAGGTAAAAATCTTACCCCGGGTTTTCCTAACGGTCGCTAACATATGAAAATATCGAGTATTATAATCCCCGTATTTTCGCCAATTTATGCCCGCCTTTTGAGCCCAAATAATCCTTTCCTTATTAAAGATATCTTTTAATTCCTGGAGTAAAATTTTCTCTAGATTGTACAGATAATTACTATGTTTACGAGCTAAAGCAATATGTATTCCATTAATACGGGCAATTAAACGTTTTTTCTGATTCCTAAGGTTACCAAAAATATTACTATTCCATAGTTTAACATTTTCTAAAAAAGTCTGCCTACCTAGCATAAAATTGTTATTGCTATTAACCCAATTATTAACAAAGAACTCACGAAACGGAGGGTGCTCAATCCACACCTCTTTGCATCGAAAGGGATACACTCCTCTAGTAACATCATCACAAAGGGAAATTAATAAAGGTGCATGATCTGAATGAGTTCGTGGTAAGTGATGTACCTTGGTGTGTGGAAAAGTCTGCATCCATGGAGAATTAATCATCGCACGATCTAGCCTCTCCTTGATCAAGCCTAAACCTTCCCTTGAATTTGTCCATGTATATGGACAGCCATTGTATCCCACGTCCACCAACCCTGATGCATCCTTGAAATCATTTAAATCCTTGCATTGACTTGGACGAAAAGGTCTACCACCCAATTTCTCCGCCTGAGTGGTTACTTCATTTAAATCTCCAACCACCATCCAAGGTGTTTCCGGCGGTGGGAGATTATCCTTCATTTCCCTCCAATACTGATGCCTTGCACCTGAAACACTTGGAGCATGCACTCCCGTTACCAAAACCTCTGGTTTTATGTTTTTAAAATGGAATAGACCATGCAACTGGTTAATATCCGCCGTAAACAAGATTAAATCCACCGTTTTTTTCCAGAAAAGCCAGATGCCACCCCTTCTTTCAACTGGAGATACCACTTTGTAAGCATCAAACCTTAACTCCCTCATAACCTCTCTTGCTCTGTGATCATCACTTTTAGTTTCCAACAAAACTAAAATTGCAGGATGTTGATCATCTATCACAGCCCATGCATGAGGGATAAAATCATCCCTTGAGGCTCCCCGCACGTTCCATACACAAATTTTCATATTTAAGCTTGGAATTGGCTTCTCCAACCACACACTAGATACCTCCTTCGTTCCTGGTATTGGCGGCCGGAAGTACTCCTCCCAATCCCGCTAATGTTCCGACACTCCCATCATCCCCACATCCTCCAATCGAATCGGAGTGATGTACGTGAAGATTCTCATTGGGTCTAGCAAATGTTGGTAGTACCTGGCCTGGATTTGGACCCCTACCACCTCCCTCTGTGTGACGTACGTGACCGTATGGTGAAATTCCCTTCCCATGTCTTGTCCATGAGTTTCTAACTGCAAGGGCACGATCTTTACTGCGCTTGGAGCTCGTGGAACCAGGTGAGGTCTCATATTGATAGGATTGAAATCCGGCGATGCCCCCACCGCTGGTATCCGCGTTATCTCCGAATTCGCAATTTCTAACCTGGGCCTGGGTGTCGGGCTTCTTATCGGGTCCATTTGTCTTCTGTAACTCGGGTGAAACAGATCCGCCTCCAGCATCCTTGGTCCCCTCTCTGTCGCACATGGTAGAATCCCTATCTCCTCCGGAAAAAGTTGAAGAGTTTTCGGTTGTGTCAATGAACATTGGGCTGACTGCAATTCCCCTTCCATCTGAATTGCTTCCCCCCTGTTTTTGCCGAATCGTGGCCCCCTCTGTATCCAATTGCTTCTTCCCCTCCTCTGGAACTGTCTGTGTGTTGGTTGAGTGGACATCCACGAACTTTGCACCTTCTCCCTGTTGCTCATTCTCTTGTTGAGTGAAAGATGAGTCTTGCTGAAGACGAGTAAGAGGAGCTGAAAGGTTTTTAGTAATGAGTGAATTATTCATTAACTTGTTATCTTGGTTTACCGCAAGATTTAAATCCTTTTGAAAATTGCAATTGGGAGTAGCTGAATCATCCTCATTAGCCAAGTGTTCAAAGGTGTTAGACAAGTGTACGGCAGCCTCTCCTGTTTCATTCGTTCCTTTACTTCCTTCCGTTGCTCGATAGTTTCCATCATTATTGTTTTCCTTGGGAATTGGCAATGCCGATAAAACTCTCTCCTTCCATTGGTTATTCAATTGTCCCACCATATTCCTTCGAGCTTCTGAAGTACTATAGTGTTTTACAATTCCTTCTCTTCCTATTCCTCCTTTCTTATATTCGTTAATTTTGGTATTGTCTTCTCTTTGTTTCCCCCTATTGGGTTTATTGTTCCTTTTCTGTTGAATCATGATCCATGGCCCATAACCTTCCTGTGCATCCTCATTGTGGACCGCCCCATCCTTACTGTCTTTGTTTGTTACACGTAATGTATCTTCTAATGGCTCAGCTTTCTGTGAATGCTCTGAATTTTGCTCCCCACTTTGGGCCTTAACTGCCTCCCTGGGCCTGCACTCGTTCGTTGGGCACATGTGTTTTACGTGTCCAATTTTTCCACATGCAAAACACAGTGTGGAGAGATTTTCATACAAAATTGATTGCCAACACCCCCCTACCCAAACACGTGTTACCAAGGGTTTAGACAATTCAAGATCAACACAAACTCTGGCAAACCTGGCCCTGGTAACTTTGTCCGTCGCGTAGTCCACCCTAATCGGTTTTCCGATGATCTTCGCTATCTCAAACAATGCTTCCTTGTCATAGTACTCCACTGGTAACTCCTCAATACGAATCCAAACTGACATGTTATCAAAACTATTAATTGAAGGTCTGAAATTTGGTTTCCACGTGGTTATCATCAAGTAGTGATCCATAATAAACCATGGCCCTCCAAACAAAGCTTTCTCATAATCATCTGATTGGCTGAAACGAAAAAGGAATACATTTTTTCCAATATCAATTACCTCTAGAGTTCCCTTAGTCCTCCACATCGACCGTACCCTAGTTTCCATATACGTCGGCTTAACCTGAATCCCCAAACATTTTCCCATTAACGTTAATTTCCATGGAGATCATAGCCTATCCAAAGTGACCTTACTAAATTGAACAGCCATATCTTCTTGTGGTGGTATATCTTCCTGTTCCTCCCATTCCATAGAGGTACTAATTATCTTTTTTGCCTCTAAGAACCATTGCGATGAATGGGCTACTACCTCCCTAAAAGTTTGCTTGGGTTGATCTTGAGTTATCCTAATCTTCGATGAATTCTGAACTTCATTAGGTCCTTGTTCTGTTATAGGTATATCAACCATACAAGAATCATCTGGTGGCTTCGGATGGGGATCCATGATCCCTGATCTTCAAACTGTGTTTTAAGAGAACAAGTTGTATTTTGTCTCTAGACTTTCTCTCTCTAGACTTTCTCTCTCTAGAATTTTTCCCGAGTAACTAATTGTTGTAAATTATAGTTTTTTTTTACTCTTTGCAATGCACATGGTCAATCTTGCACATTTTACATTTCAAAGGCTGTGTTTGCTTATCAATTTCTATTTTAGTTTCGTATATGTTTTATTTTTACTTTGTGTGTGTAATATATGTCTTTTTTAAGTATTTCATATATTAAATTGATAAAAACAACCAATATCATTTTTTATATTGTTTTGTATCACACGTCCTGTATACGTTCTTAAGTAGTTGATTTTTTTAGGTAACATAGAGAATACGATTATATTACTGGCCTAAAGACCTTAAGTAAGCATAAAGATGAAAATTACGCGGGTAGAGTTTATGACCAAATCCAAGTTTTCTTATTTGGAAGTATATCTCTAAATCATCAACAACGAATGGTATAAAACATGAGAAAGTACATAGAATAGGAGTAAGTGATTAAAAAAGATGAAATGGGAAATCCAATAAGTTGATTGAAAAATAATATTAACGAAGCTCCAAGATTAATATTAGGAATTAAAAAATTAAAAAAAAAAGGAAAAAAAAAGGAAAGCTACATACTTCTTACCTCGTAACTATCTGCAATAAGGGTATACAATTTCGGATATCGGATCCGATCCGATCCGAAATGTCGGATATCCCAAATTTTGGATCGGGAAAATGTGATCTGTATCAGATCCGAAATTTCCGGATCGGATATTTTGGATATGATATACGAAAATCCGAAAACTATCCGAATTTCAAAAAAAAATTAAAAAAGTAATCATGTTTTATACTGATTGTTTTTGGATATCAGATCTGAAATATCCGAAAACTTAAAATCAGGTCGCATATTCGAAAATTTGGATCGGATTATCGGAATTTCTAATATTTTTTTATACTCCGTATTTTTATATTTCGGATATCCGAAATGAACAAAAAGTTCATCCAAATCCAATCCGAAAATCCGAATTTTTTTCGGATATCCGATGCGAAATATCCGAAACCTTAAAACTGGACCGGATATCCAAAATTTCGGATCGAATTATCGTATTTCGAATCGGATCAAACGGAACGGATATTTTTGCACACCCTACTCGGCAGTGGCAAAACGATGATTAACTTCATCCTTCAACTTCATTCATTCGAACATCATCAACTTTAGTGGATGATTTCGCAAATTCTAAATAAATTTTTTGGACCCTTATTCCCCTCTCCATTTCTTTTGTGATTATCACAATCAAGAGAAGCGACAACGAAAAAAAAATGTAGATCTACAATTGGATGATCTACAATCTAGAAATCACATTAGAGTCATATCATTCATTTGATTATGATGATTATTGTTGTTGTTTCAGGTAATTATATTTGAACTTTTGTGATTTTTCTTTCACATTAGTGTGTTTGATTTTAGATGAGATTATAAAATGAAGACATATGGTCATGTTGGGTTTAAATTGCTAAATTTTTAATCATGGAGCATGTGGATCAAGCAACATACTTTAACTGAAATTAGATTTTCATAATGTTTGAAAATGCTGGATTTTTTTCTTCGGTTTTTTCATGAAATACCTCCGAGATTTAAAAAAATACACGAAATAATCAAGTTTCAGAAATGCACAAAATAACCCTGAGGTTTATGAAAATATACCAAATACCCCTATTGACTAACGGACACCGTTAGCCATTAATTCAAAATCAACAAATTACCCTTAATTGATTTACAATTAATAACTAACCATACTTAATTAACCTTTCTTCTTTACTTTGACTTTTTTTTTCTCTCTCCCCCTTCCCTTCTCTTTTATTTTCTGGGAATAAAACTCACATGGCAAAGTAAATTCTACAAAAATCCAAGAACAATCCCCATAATCATCTCTCATTTTCTCTCTCCTCTCTATTTGTTCAATGCCCTCTAATAATTTGCCCAAATTTGATTCTACTCCAAAATTAGCAATAATGCGTGAAGATCCTTCTTTCATAAGATTTTTAAATTTATCAATGAGAGATTTTTTTATGATGGCTTGAATTTTAGACCCCTGTGACAAAAAAAAATTATGAGAATGATAATAAACAACGTGAAAAACCTACAACAAATATACTTTGTCACATACGAAATAATTAAAGGTACATTTTCATCAATCAAGACCATTTCGACGACCTTAATTTCAATCTTTTTGTAGTAATCTGGTTTTTTCCAAAGCCGTATAATTTAACCTTTATTTTCTAGTTTCCTTAATCGGAGTTATATCACTAATTAATGATAGTTATTGAATGAGCCATCTATAATCTACTAAGTAAGTATAAGATAGTTTTTTGAATGTGTGGTTATATACTTATATTATGTCTTAGATGACTTATATACGATGGGCTATGTTTGTACATATATATACCAGGTTCCGGTGAGAACCTCTCTTAAGATGAGAACTACCTTACAATGAGAACCTCTCATGACCGTTGGATTAAAACAAAATGGTTGGCTGAGATTATATCTCGCGAATTAAATGAATTTACGCGGTTCCTTTCTCCCTCACGCACCCACTCACGTCAATTTCTCTCTCCTCACCCAATTTCAAACCCCTGACTAATTAATTGAAACTGCGATTTCTCTCTTCAATTTTTCTTTCAAAATTTCAGAAAATTGATCCCGAAATTTTGGAGATCGTCATGGTTTTGCTGCATATTTGAATGCTAATTTGAAGAATTTACTTCTAGTTTCTCACGCGAAAAAGAATAACTCACTCCAATCGCAAAAGCAAGCCAAAAATCAGGTATTACTTGAGTCCCGTAATATGATTTGGAGAAGTAATTTTCACCTATTTTTTTGTGTTTTTCCATAATTCACTACAAAATCGCAACCTATAACTACAAATTCAGTGAATTTTTAGTCAATTTTGTCGAGGTTTATTGCGCTTGAACTTTTGTGAATTTTGGTTTGAATTTGTGTGATTTGGTAAGGGATGTGAATTTTCTTCACTCAGATTGTTAGATATTGATTTGATCGAATTGATTTCGAAATCAGGTTTCAGGCTTGATTGTTTTTAGGTATCTTAATTCTTCTTTAATTTGTCCAAAATTGTTGCTTATGAGTTCTGCTGAATTTAAACAATCATTATTAAGAGTTTAGAATGACCAAAGGAAGCAAATTGGATCACAGGAATGTTAATGCCTAGTTGGAAGATCCATTCCTGTGGGTGATTTAGCATACTTGAGTTATGATTGGTATGCTCGTGCCAGACACTATTATGCAGATATGAAGCAGGGGAGGTTTTCTGCTGACTTGTTCCAATATGTGCCTATTTTTCAGTGAATTTCAGGTCTTTAGAACTGCTCATTCAAAAGTAAACTAAATATCTATAAAAGTAAACTAAACCTCTCTAAAGGTAAACCTAAATCTCTAGAAAATCAGATGACTTAATAGTTTTGTTGCTGCTTCTGTAGCCTGCTGTTGGTGATGTTGTTGTTCGTTACAAAATTAAAATCAGATGTCCTTCTTGCGCTCTTAATTGAGGGTAATAGTAAATCAATTATGCTCAAAAGTAAACTCGTGAGGCTGGTTTCCTGGTTCTGAATTCTTGTGACGACTATTATAGAAATGCAGTGGCTTGTGTTCTATTTTGTTCTGTGCTGCTGCAGATCAGCTTCTTTTGTGTATGTTCTAAGCCTGGCTGCAGAGCTAAAAAAACGTGCAATGTTTAGAGGTAAGTGCTCGTGGCTGGGAGTTGTTTTTTTCTGGCTTGAGTTTGGAGTGTACATTTTGTGAGCTTGGTTTGTTTCTGAGTATGTTATAATATGGTCTGCTAGGGTCTGTTTTCCAACATAATTTTTCTATTCTTTGACTGTTGGTCTGAACTGTTATTGCTGGGTGCATTCAAGGAGCTTTTCAGGTCAGATTGGAAGTTGGGCTGTTGTTGGCAGTTGTTGACATAAAGAGCAGTGTATGGGGTTGCTTCTGTTTTTTCAATTTTGGTCATTGTTGACTCTTTTAGTAGTGTTTTTTGGGGCGCCTATTTTGCTCAGTTGTGTTTGTGGTAGGTTTGTAGGATTTTGTTTGTTTTCTTCTATAAAGTAACTGAAAATATTATAAAGTAATTAAAAAATTCTAAAGAGTACATAATATAAACTCAAAAGTAAACACAATTTCTTTTAAAAGTAAACAAACCTATTAGCTCAAATGGGAGAGCAATGTGTCATTGCACATGGATGTAGGTTCGAATCCTACATAGGTTGATGAGAACACATGTATTTATAAGGATGAATTCGGATGTTCCAGAGATTAGTCATTCATCTGGGTTTGCTAAAAAAATCCATGTTGTATAGATTCATAGAGGTAAGTTGTGTGAATGGAGTCACCCCTTAAGTATTTTTCTCCCCCTATTTGAAAAAGTAGATCAAAATTTGGTAAAAGTAAATCAATTTGCTTCAAAAGTAAATTCGTAAAGCAAGTTATGAATTCGTATAAGCCTTTGCCGTAAATGACGTATTTAGCTTCTTAATTGTGATCCAAAACTTTCACTTGATATGCCTTTTGTGAGGATATTTAAACTTTTTGTCTAAAATAGATTACATAAATTTTCTTTTATTCAATCGAAAAGTAGATAGAAACCTCGTAAAAGTAAATAGAAGTGATTCAAAAGTAAATGATTAACATCAACCAATAGGAGACCTTTCATCTAGAGTAGTAGTTAGTATATACGTAGCAAAAGTAATCGAATAAGAAAGAATTATATGAGGTAAAACGGTCAAAGTAAAGGTTTTTAAACTAAAAGTAAATAAATTTATACAAAAAGTAAATGAATAAATACCAAAAGTAAAGATATATGAACCTACGTGTGATTCAAACCCGCATCTTTTGCACAAAGCTCTACGCCTCTGTTGAGCTAGTAGGCTAGTGTTATTTAAAATAAAGGAGTAATAAGAATACACTTATATGCTTTACCTTTTGTTCAATTTAAAAGTAGATAAAGGATCCGTAATAGTAAATAGAATCAATTCAAAAGTAAATATCATCAAATAGCACAGAAATGAGTACCTTTGTCATTTCATTGAACAATTCCTATGCCAACTCCAAACGAACCCAGCAACCCTTTAACTAGCTTCAAGGTGAAGGAAAATTCCGAAAGAATTCGAAAAATCTAAGAAATAAATCATATAAACTCAAAAGTAGACAATATATACTCAAAAGTAAACAATATAGACTCTAAAGTAAATAAAGGAAACTCAAAAGTAAACATTATAGACTCTAAAGTAAACGAACCTACGAGGGATTCGAACCCACATCTTTTGTGCTTTTGCACAATGTTTTACCAGTTGAGCTAGTAGGCTGGTGTTTTTAAATAGAATAAAAAAAAGTAAAGAAAAAACCAAAAGAATTGAAGTAAATCAAAATAATTCAAAAGCAAAGGCTTTTTTTTTTTTTACCTAGCAGCCCCATTCTCTGGTCTGACATCCGGCCTTGTCAACATCCGACCTTATCACCATGTCAACATCCGGCCTTATCACCCTGTCAACCTGGTATGAAGACAATATATCGTTAAATAGATATAGCTCCAAGGATCTCAATGCCTCCAACAAAACAAATAGGAATCTACAGAAACAAAAGACTTGAATAAAAAATTAAGCTGACCTTGATACTAACAAGCTTTGCAACTTCTTCACTCTCAAAGGATTCCACCTCCATCACATGACACCTGCAGCAGAAAACACAAATTACCATCTCATAACCAGGCTCTACACTTCTTGAATCACATTCTAAGGTAGATAGACCGATGTCTCACCAATGACAGGTGCTGTAACCAACTTCAGTCAGCAGAAATGTCATGCCAATGATGAAACGTTATCAGTGCAACATAACATTTCGTAATGCAGAAAGGTAAGATCAAAGAAAATACTAAATATTACAATAGTTGCCATTTTAATCTGAACTGTCTGCTTCTTATAATCTTATGCAGCTTGAATTATCAGTGAATGTCAGTTCTCCAAGAGTTCCTACACCTTTCATTGTCACTTTCACATCTCTAGTTAAAAGGGAGACTCCTAATATATGCACATCTTCAGTCTGCATTGTCACTGATATATGCAGACTCTTAATCCTAACAGATGACTGATAGGTTTATACTACAATAACTAAAGACAACAACGTAAATCAAACTTGCAGAGCTGGGAGCATCCATCTGTTATCACTGCAAATAAAAGATGTCACTAAATGTTCAACACAATCTGAATACTAGCAACTGCCTCTCTACAGAACATGAAATGCACACAATCTGCAGACCTTACCTGAACCATACTGCAGACAGAACATGTACAAGACCCCAGCAAACCAACTCAAAGTAAAACATACAATTCTTTATGGTTTAAAACATACAAGAAATCCTCCCTTTTTTTAATATCAGATCTTCTTTGCTCTAGAGTGGTGCTAAAGATGACTCAATTATTTCTCTTACAAATATACAACACATTTGAATAATAAAAAAATTAATCAATAGAAAACACTAATTTAACCAAATTAAACAAACAAACAAACAAACACTAATTCAAAACCCTAATTTGTAAAATCAGTCGAAATTATCAATAGAACAAGGTAGGGAACATGAATAAGGGAACAACACATTTTTCAAAAACCTAATTGAACACAAATCAAATACATGAACATAAAAATCGAAGAACAACCAAATAATCAGCAAAATCGAAGAACAACTTCATACTAATTGAATGAAGAGAGAAATAAAAATAGCAAAAACTGAAACAAAATCCAAAAAATCAAATATGTACCTGGAAAATTAATTGGAAGAAATTCGCAAAAAAATATGAAGATATTTGCAAGAACAACGAGAATCAACGAAGTTGAAGAAGACGAAACCCGATAGGAGAGAGGATTTGTAGGAGGAGAGAGAAAACTGAATGAAGAGAGAGAAAGAATTATGGCAACAGCTAATGTGTGGGAAGGAGGTCATTCAGCGGCGTACATTTACCAAAACACCCTTAATGACTGATTTGAGCTGGTGAAATATGAGCTGTTAGATTGATTTGATCGACGGCTGAGATTAGTTCTCAGTTCTCATCTTAAGGGGTGGTTCTCACCAGATCCCGATTTATATATATATATATATATATATATATAGGGTCCCCCTCCAATGAGAAGGACATTAAAATGGGAAGAATAGGAAGCCATCGTAGCCGTAGATCTCGCGAAATTCTGAGCCGTAGATCTGGCGCGTGAAAAAAACGCGACAAACCCCCAAACCAAGAAATAACGCCACATAATTTCCCCCCAAACCCCGACAATTCTCTTTCTTCTTTCGAAAACTCTTCAATGGCGAAAACCTAGGAAATCCAAGAAACAAGAATTAAAGAAATCATGAGCAATTCGTCCATGGCTGAAACCAAGAATTAATTCTTCCAACTCGTTTTTATCATCCTTCTTGCTAAGCTATTCAAATTCGTCCATAATGGAAGGTACTTTTTTTAATTTTTAGTTGAAATTAATTAGCTTTAATTTTAAAACTAAACTTTCGAAATTATTGAACAAATTACAAATTAATTGTGAACATGAATTGATTAAAATTGCGTTAATTTTGAATGAATTTTGCATAAATTTTGATTGTGTCTTTGGTTGTTCATGAGAAATTGAAAGGGAGAGTAAACCCCTGTTTTTAATTGCGAAAATATTAAAATAAATGAAACAATAATTAATTTATAGTGAATAGAGTTGATTAGTAATTTTGAATGAAAATTGCGAAAATTAGGTATGTAAATTGCATAAATTTTTAATTACTCATGTTGAGTTTTAGGAAGGGTTTAAAGTCCCTGCTGTTTGGTTTTTGAAGAAACAAAAAAGAGAGTGCAACTGATAATCAATTGAGCAAATGAGCAAAATTGTTTCAACTGTTTAGGGTGTGAACCAATTGAGCAAATGAGCAAAATTGTTTCAACTGTTTAAGGTGTGAACCAATTGAGCAAATGAGCAAAATTGTTGCAAGTATTTAGGGTGTGAACCAATTGAGCAAATGAGCAAAATTGTTGCAAGTATTTAGGATGTGAACCAATTGACCAAATGAGCAAAATTGTTGCAACTGTTTAGAGTGTAAACCCCCAATTGAGCAAATGAGCAAAGTTGTTACAACTATTTAGGGTGAATCAATTTTGCTCATTTATGCTAATTTTGCTCATTTATGCTAATTACGGAAGCAAAACTGATTTTTTGGAAATTATTTGCTCATTTGTTCAAATGAGCAAATATGGACAAAATCAGTAAATGTGTGGAAGAAATTATTTTGCTCATTTGGTCAAATGAGCAAATTTTAGCACAGGCAGTAACTGCCTGGAATATTAAATTTTGCTCATTTGGTCAAATGAGCAAACTTTACCACAAGCAGTAAAAGCCTGAAATATGTAAATTTGCTCATTTGGTCAAATGAGCAAATTAATTTTGCTCATTTGGTCAAATGAGCAAATTTTAATTTTGCTCATTTGGTCATTTTAATTTTAATTTTAATTTTGCTCATTTTAATTTTGCTCATTTGGTCAAATGAGCAAATTTTTGCACAAGCAGTAACTGCCTGGAATATTAAATTTTGCTCATTTGGTCAAATGAGCAAATTAATTTTGTTTTGCTTGAATCTGATTGTTACTGCTTTCATTTAATATATGTAATTATTTTTGGCTTGTGCATTGCCTATTTCAGTTCCTACTGCAGTTCCTACAACAGAGCCTACAGAGCCTGCAAAGGAGGGGCCTGCAAATCCTACAAGAGTATCTACAGTGCCTACGACAGTCCCTATGGAGTCTACAACAGAACCTATGGAGCATAGAACAGTACCTACGGCGCCTACACCAGTCTCTACAGTGCCTACAGAACAACCTACACCAATCGAATATATTCGAAGTCCTAGAGCAGAAACATATCTGACTCAAGATGGAACTAGGGAATGGATTCCATATTGTGTTGAAGATAAGAAACCACGTGAAGGAATGGGATTCAAAACTTTAGAAAAGGCTATCGAATTTTATAAGGAGTATGCTGTAATATGTGGTTTTGACGTTCGTTCAGCTACGGTATACAAGAATAGCAAAGGTATCATTCAAAAGTATTATCTTTGTAGTAGAGAAGGTATCTTAGAATCCGAAGGTAATTATGATGAAAAAGGGAAGCGACGCCGTAAAAGAAACTCAAAGCGAGTTGGTTGCAAGGCTAGAATCATTTGGAATCTTATCAATGAAGATGGAGAATACAAAGTTACCAAATTTTTTGAGCCTCATAACCATTGCCTAGCCTCTCCTACATCCATGCCATATTTGAGAAGTTCAAGGAAAATGACGATGGTTCACAAGAATTTTGTGAATAATAATACAAGAATGAACATTGGGCCAACGAAATCTTTTCGGCTATTTAAGGAAAATGTAGGTAGTTACGACAATGTTGGAGCCACAATGAAAGACTTTATGAACTTTCATAGAGATTTGAAGGAGCACATCAAGGGTGATGATGCTAAGATGTTAATTGAGAATTTTATACGAAAAAGAGATGTTTTCAATGGGTTCTACTTTGATTATGCCCTAGATGAACATGATCATGTTTCCCATCTGTTTTGGGCGGATGCAACTAGCCGTAAAAATTATTCATTGTTTGGAGAGATGATATCCTTTGATTGCACCTACGACTCCAACACATACTCAATGGTTTTAGCTCCTTTCACCGGAGTAGACCATCACAAGTCTTGCATAACATTTGGGGTTGGTTTACTTTCTAAAGAAGATGCTCAATCATTTGAATGGCTTTTTAGGACTTTCCTTAATGCTATGGGAAATTGTGAGCCTAGATATTTGATAACCGATCAAGATCCGGCAATGAAAGTTGCCATAAATGAGGTGTTTGTTAACACTCGCCACCGACTTTGTTTGTGGCATATAATGAAAAAAGTTCCTGAAAAAGTAGGCCCTGAGCTCAAACAAGATGAAGATTTTCTTAAGTTGTTAAATGAGTGTGTGTGGGACATGGAACAAGAATCCGAGGAATTTGAAGCTACTTGGAACTCGCTTATGGTTCAATATAACCTTGTGGAGAATGGTTGGTTCCAACATATGTTTTCAATAAGAGAACATTGGATACCATGCTACTTTAGAGATCTCAGGTATGGCAGCATTTTCTCTCTTTATTAATATGCATTGATGTCAAATTTTGTTATTTTGTTAATCTAATTTAATCTCATCAAAAATTTGATATCATTTCTGCTTATTTACTTTCTGTCAATCTGTTTTTTTTGGCACCTTTCACCAGTTAAGTTGTGATGTATGGTGTTTACTTGAAGTCTAGCTTAAGATTAAGTTGCTGAGAATGCTCTTTCCAGATCAGTTACGTCCTGCATTCACTTTTTTGAAGTCTTCTTGTATCCTGTCTTCTTGAATCCTGCCTTATTAGATTTGTGGGTTTCTGATTTTTTCTGTGCCTTTTTTGATTAATTAGGTACAACTTTTGTTTTTTTTATTAATTATTCTTGCTCCTTTTCTATAATTGGGGTGTTGTTTTTTTATTGTTCAGATGATGTTTGCATTTTGTGTAATTCAAATTTGGTTTGATTTGGGGTTTTGGAATTGCATTCATCTCAATAAATTTACTCATTTAAACAAATGAGCAAAATATATTTACTCATTCATAATCAGAAACTTTAATTTCTGCAAATGAGCAAAATTCATTTACTCATTTGTTTAAATGAGTAAAATAAATTTACTCATTTAGACAAATGAGCAAAATAAATTTACTCATTTAGACAAATGAGCAAAATAAATTTACTCATTTAAAATCAAAAACTTTAATTTCTGCAAATGAGCAAAATTCATTTACTCATTTGTCTAAATGAGTAAAATAAATTTACTCATTTAGACAAATGAGCAAAACAAATTTACTCATTTGGCTAAATGAGCAAAAAAGGTACTCATTTTTGGAAATGAGCAGAAATCTGTTCAAACCATAATAGTTACTTGTGTAGAAAATTTACTCATTTGTCTAAATGAGCAAAAATATTACTCATTTGTGCAAATGAGCAGAAAATTTTTTGATTACTTTTTTGTTTTAAATGTCATAAATTTCATATGTTAAGCTATTGAATGCAGGTTAGGAGGCATTTTAAGAACTACCTCTAGATCAGAAAGTGAGAATAGTTTTTTCAATAATTTCACCAATCCGCATGTGACACTTGTAGAATTCTACATGCGTTTTGAAAGTGCAATGGATGCACAAAGGCACAAGCAAGATAAGCTAAATACAGAATCCATTCACTCTGTTCCTCAATTTATAACTCCATTGCCTTTGGAGAAACATGCAGCTGAGGTGTATACCAGAAAAATGTTCTACATGTTCCAGGATGAGGTGTACAAGGCTTGTTTCAGATGTGGGATTAGTTCTATTAGAATGGAAGAAAATATTGAAATCGCACAAGTCATGGACCATTCTCGACAGAAAACAAGTAAGGTAACATTTAATTCTGGAAATCTCATGACATCATGTTCTTGCAAATTGTTTGAGAGATTGGGGATTTTATGTAAACATGCAATATGTGTTTTAAATGCAAGACAAGTTACAAAGATTCCAGAGTACTACATTCTTGATCGATGGACAAAAGAGGCAACCAAAAGGCTAATTTTTGATATGCATGGTAACTTCCTTGAAGAATGTAGGAAGATGAACACAACAACTAAAATGTTAGGGGAAGTCTGGTCGGAGATTTTTAACTGTGTAGGCCTTGCAGAGGGAAATGAGGAAAATTTGCAACAATTTCTCGATAATCTTAGAGATTTTAGTAAGAATTTGGTAGAAAAAGGAAAGTGTGTGCCAATGACAAAAACTCAAGAGATGGAGCTTTTTGTTGGTCCTAGTGCGTCTTCTAACCTCAATATCCAAAATCCAATACCATCAAAGAATAAAGGCAAGAGACATAGAATAGTAGGAGAAAAGGAGGCAGCAATTGAGCAAAGTCAGAAACCCAAAAGAAAATGTAAAGCTTGTGGGGCATATGATTATCACGACAGTCGTAACTGCCCGAACAAAACTACAACCTAAGCAAGGTAACTGCCAAATTAAATTCAGCTTATTTACTTTCTGTCAATCTGTGTTTTTGGCACCTTTTCACCAGTTAAGTTTTGATGTATGGGGTTTACATGAATTCTAGCTTAAGATTAAGTTTTGATGTGTGGTGTTTTCATGGAGTCCAAGGGAATTGTGTCTACTTTGTTAATGATGATGATCTCAAATTTGTATCTTCTTACAGCCTACTAGATGATAGGCAAGAGTATATATTGACCATCAACATCAACACAATTATTCTTTTAATACCTTCTTACTGTAAGTCTCCTCCTGATTTTCTGCTGGTGGGCAAGTTTTCCCTAAATGTTGATGGTCAATATATACTCTTGCCTAGTTGTTTATTGTTGTTAGCTCAACATATTGCATTTTCCTTTTGGAGAGGGATTAGAATTAATTTACAGAGGGTTGAAGGAGAGGTGTGTCAGGAGGAGGGGGGTCGGGGTCGGGTAAAGTATAAAGTAAGCTATGATAGATTCCTGGATTACTGGGTGCGGTTTTGAATTTTATGTGCTGATTGGGGGTAATGATCACGAGTAAAAACCTCAAAATCTTAATCCACTCTGCAAGATGGAGTAACCATTTATTGTTGTCGGTTCTGTAACTCGATATTACTGTAAGGGCTAGAGGGGAAGATATTGTCTCTTTTGCGGATCAGAAAGTGTGACTAGTAATAAGTGTTTTAACCTAGAATTATTTATTTCACGTGGCAAAGATAACAGAATGGTTACTCTATTAATGTTACGTTCGTGATCTCTTGATCACCCACCCATCTCTATTCTGTTATAGTTGTTGTGTGTAATTCTGTTTGGTTATTGTAAACCTCTGACTGGAAGTGTAATTCTGTTTGGTTACAGCCTACTAGATGATAGGGTAACCTTGTTTTCACAATGCCCCAACTTACAAACCCCTCTCAAATCTCCTGTCTGGTTTAATCTGATGCCACAACATCAACATCAACATCAACATCACAGGTTAGTAATTAATGTACTCACTCGATCAGTATTCATTCATAGTTGTGTAATGCTCTTTCCGGATCAGTGGACATTATTTACTAGAAACATTCTCTTTGGCTCTCTCAGGTAACTAGGAATCTAGAAGCAGTGGACATATTTAGGCACGTAGATGATCGTCAAGAAGCTGCTGAATGCTTAGCAAGGGAAGCTTTGGGAAGAATGAGCAAAAGCAACATAAACATTTCCTGCTTAGTTATTCTTTTTGAGTACAATTTTGTACATTTTGGAACGTATTTAAGTGTAACAACTAATTATTGTGGAATACAATTGGCACTGGAAACAAATGAGAAAATATTTTTGCTGTGTTTATTTCTTGTGTTACATCTTGCACTGCTTAGTTCAGTGTTCTATTTATTTCTTGTGAACTGCATTGATGATCTGAACTGCATTGTTCAGTAGAGGAGTGCAAAACATAAGGAATATTAAAATTTGCTCATTTATAAACAAATGAGCAAATATTTGGATTCGAAACTTAAATATTTGCTCATTTAGAATAATGAGCAAATATTTAGAATCTAATCTATATTTTTTGTTCATTTAAATACAATGAGCAAATATTAAATTGAAATTCAAAATTTTCTTATTTAAAAACAATGAACTAATGTTTAACTTTTAACTTCCAAATTTTGCTCATTTCCAATCAATGAGCAAATATCGAAGTTCGAAATTTAAAATTTGCTCATTTAGAGACAAATGAGCAAATGTTTAGACTCCTATTTGCTCATTTAGTATTTGCTCATTTAGAAACTTTAACATTTGCTCATGTAGTATTAATGAGCAAATGTTTAAATTCCAAACTTTAAAAATTGCTCATTTAGTAATAATGAGCAAATGTTTAAATTCCGAACTTTAATATTTGCTCATTTAGGAACAATGAGCAAAAGAAAAAAACCGAACTTCAAATATTGATCATTTACAATCAATGAGCAAATATCGAACTTCGAAATTTAAAATTTGCTCAAATATCGAAATTTAAAATTTAAAATTGCTCATTTAGTAAAATAATGAGCAAATGTTTAAATTCCGAAATTAAAAAATTGCTCATATAAAACCAAATGAGCTATCAAACACCAAATATAAATTAGATCTTTGATATTTGCTCATTTATAAATAATGAGCAAATGTTTAGACTCCTATTTGCTCATTTAGTAACAATGAATGAAACTTTAATATTTGCTCATTTAGTAATAATGAGCAAATGTTTGAATTCCGAACTTTCAAAATTGATCATTTACAAAGAATGACCGAATGTTTAACTTTCAAAATTGCACCTATTTCTTTACTGCTGAAACAACACTACTACAACCAAGATATACAGAATCCCCTCGAGAAGATACTGACTGAACAGTTACACCAATCTTAGGTATCTTAAGACCAATACCAGATGGCTGACGGAAGTCAAGGACGCTAATGGAATCAGCAGTGCAGAACAACCCATCATTTCCTTCTTTGCAGAAATTAGAAGAATATGAGATCATCTTTAGCTAACTCTGGTTTTGCCTTTGATTTTCTTGTCTATGATGACTGATGCTTCATTGATATCACTTTTGATTATATCCACGCAATATTTGGAAGCAAGTTTGTCCATTGTCAATAGCTGCAAAAAAAAACATCCGTTAATCAAAATTTAGTGGCGTTGACCTAGTAAACAGCAAACACCCTTCCATGTTGCGATGAACTTGAGTACTTGAAACAAAAGGAATTACTTTATAAAAAAATTCCAGAATTCTGATCCAAAAACTGCAGATTATTTGGAGGAAAGGTTTATAAAGTAATCTACAAAAACTGCAGATTACTTTATAAAACTGCAGATTATTTGGAAGCAAAACTGCAGATTTTTCATTAATTTTGCTCATTTGATCAAATGAGCAAATTAATTTTGTTTTGCTTGAATTTGATTGTTACTGCTTTCATTTAATATGGTTGGTAAAATTATGGTGCATGCCTTACAGTAGAAGAGTAGAGATTGATTTAAGAAAAATTTTGAACAAGAAATATATCACTGGAAGAAAACAGTAGAAAGCAACTATTTTCTACTAAAAATACTATCAATATTAAAATACTTACATCGTTTTTCTTCAAACCACAATCCCACTTTTTCACTCCCATATAGGCCTCCATGTGCCGCATAAGAGAAATTCCACAGTATTCGTGCGCAGCATCAGTGGATTGCCAATCAAAAGGCAGCAGACAAGAAGTCATATTCATGATATCTTTCTTCAACAAGTTACCTTGTACCGAGCCCTGATTTCCCATCACGTGGGCAAATGCATACCTCTGTATAAAATATAACACGTGTATTAGTAAATATCAATAGCTAAGATAAACAAATGTAAGAGATTATAATTGTATACCAGGTTCTTCATAAGGTTACAATAACTTGGAAAACCTTCAACCCAATCAATCAAATCCATTGAATTTAGGAGAGTGTTGAAGCAGACAAGAAAATAATGGGCAGCCCGACAAACAGGGAAGAAATACAACGCAATATCCTTGATTTCAAACCGACTTCTCTTCAATTCTTTGTCTGCTGCTTCTAAAAACTTTGCATTCCTAAGTTTAACAGATTCCTTGCTAAATTCCAAAATCATTTCCTAAAATGATAAAAAATAGATGTAAGAAATAAATAAAAGACGATATGTGTTTATGTTTAAACAATGAGAATATTGAGCAAATGAATAAGCTGATATGCAATAATAGGGGTGCCGAAGCAAAGCCAACATCGATTCTGCAAAGTTTGCTCATTTGGTCAAATGAGCAAACTTTGGCACAAGAAGTAACTACCTGGAATATGTAATTTTGCTCATTTGGGCAAATGAGCAAATTTTGGCACAAGCAGTAACTGCCTAGAATATGAAAATTTGCTCATTTAGTCAAATGAGCAAATTTTGCAACAAGCACTAACTGCCTGGAAAATATAATTTTGCTCATTTGGTCAAATGAGTAAAATAGAAGAAGTAACTTTCTGGCACAAGCACTAACTGACATGGCTACTTAGTGAAAAATGAAAACTCTGAGTGAAATAGGGGGTTGGGAGACTACAGGAGTAGCGTACTCAAACAGTTTCTCACCAGAGAGGCAGAAACTAATTCGTTTAGAATATTTGTAGCAATGTGCCAATGTTTTGTTCAAATAGCTGAATGTCCATCCCTTGGCCTTAAGACAGGGGAGGGGGACTAAGCATTCTGATAATTCAGGAGATGATATAGCCAATGCCCTAAATGAGAAACTTAAATGCAACCAAAATCATTGAAGATTTTTTAACAAGAAATAAAAACTTACTGCTGGTAGACAACTGAAAAAGAAACGAGCTGGTGAGGAATCAGATTTGTACTGTTCTTTGGAATTTAGAATCAACGACCAAGCGTCAATTATGGGAGAGAACATTCCATTGCCTTGTTTGAATGACTGAAAATGAAGCCTTGTCAAAGAAAATTCATCACGTTCACCAACTTTCCACACAAAAAGTTTTTCACTGAAAAAAAAAATCAAGTAATAAATCAGAATGTAAGTTAAATGACTTTTTTTTAAAAAAAAAAAATGATAAGAAACATACTCAGCAGGTTCTTGAGGGTTTATCACATAATCCACAATGGCTTTTTGTGCAGGTGTAGCGCACTTTTTATATTCACCATTCGATCCTTATATGGTGAGCACAAAGACTTCGACAGAGTAACTTCCCTATTCTCCACCTTCTGCCTTTTGTTTACCTCACAGGGTCCTTTTCCTTTTGTTGGTGAATCCCTCTTTTTCTGATTCCTCCTTCTATCCAACCTCAGTTCTCTTTCAGCCACTTCTTTCTCTAAAAACACGGCTTCTTCAAAAATTGCATTTTCATGGAATTTAATAACAGTGTCTATCCCTGGCAGAGTATCATCCACCTCAACCTCGTTATCCTTCAAAATTTTGTGTAAAACATCAGCAGCAATTTCAGAAACAGTTTCATTAAGCGGTGAGTCAAGACCAAGGCTAAAGGACGGGGGTACCAGCTCCTGTGCACATCTTGCATTTTTGTTTCGTATCCCTTTTTCAACAATATCATCCCAAGCTTTAATCACAATCGGATTCCTCCAAAACTCATCATCTTCATCTTGGCTAAATCTTAGAACAGACTCTTCACGAGGAATTTCAGCACGCTCTTCACGAGGAATTTCAGCACGCTCTTCACGAGGAATTTCAGCACGCTCTTCACGAGGAATCTGCACAAAAAAAAGAATCAGAAATCTAAGCAGCTCTATGAATCAGTCCTTATCTTTGCTCATTTGAACAAATGAGCAGATGTTTTTGCTCATTTGAACAAATGAGCAGATTGTTTTAAATAAGCAGATTTTTTTGCTCATTTTAATTTTTTTTTTTGCTCATTTGAAAAGAATGAGTAAATTTTTTTTTTCATTTACATGAATATGAGTAATTTTTCTAATATCTTCTTCTTCCTCCTCCTCCCAGACCACCCAGAAACTCTACCAAAAATCCTCAATTTAATCAATCCCAAATTCCACACAAAAAATGTAATAACTCAATTAAAAATTACTAGCTCATTTCTAATATTCACAAAGATATATTCACCGACAAGTTAAGGATGGCAGCGAAAGAAAGAGGGTTGGAAACAGATATATTCTACTTTGATCAAAAAGCTATTAACTGGGAAGACTATATATTGAACACTCATTTTCCTGGTTTAGTAAAATATGTCTTCAACTGATCAAAACCATTTGCAACAGCAAAAGTAATTAAGGTGATCGATAAAAATTATACAAAGTCGTAATCATACCCCAGATTGATTCTCTGTTATATTTGGATTGGGAGTAACAACATTCTCTGTTTGGTTGACGTTGTTTGTAGAAGAACAGTTGTCCCACACAACTGAAGCTGAATCTCTCAAGGACTGAATTCTTTGATCATCTGGGAAATCAGAATATGCTTGTTGCGCCTTTAGCTGAAACTTCTCCATTGCCATTGCAAGTTCATTAGCAGCAACAGCCAACTCCAAAATACAATCCTACAAACATGACACAATAAGCAAAACTTTAAACTCGAACTTTAAATGAGAATATTCTGATCGAGGAACTAAAACAGGCTTAGGGAATTCAACTCAAATCCTATGATGGTGGTGAAATCAATGTGATAGAATTGAGGAAGTTTGAGGATTGTTGATTTCTTATTTTTGACTCAAACCTCTGTATTTTTTCATTGCTCGTTTGAACGATTGAGAAATCAATAAGCACGTATACATGAGATCAGCATAAATCGAGGGAGTGGGAAATTGGGTACACGAGTCCCGAGAGGATAAATACGAATTTAATCAGGGATGCATAAATGAGTAAATTACATTCAAATTTTGCTCATTTGTGCAAATGAGCAAGTTATATTTTGCTCATTTGGACAAATGAGCAATCCAAATTTTGGTGATTTGTTAAAATGAGCAAGTTACATTTTGCTCATTTGGACAAATGAACAACTTACATTTGAATTGCGCATTTGGACAAATGAGCAAGTTATATTTTGCTCATTTGGACAATTGAACAATTCAAATTTTGCTCATTTGTCAAAATGAGCAAGTTACATTTTGCTCATTTTAACAAATGAGCAAGTTTCAGAATGCTCATTTTAACAAATGTTACTTACTTGTTTCAACTGAAACTTGTTCTTCTCAACAGGAGGGTTGACATTTTCTACAATTTGAGGGGCTTCATTCTCTTCAGGACAAGCAGAAGCGTTTTCCTTCAAGAAAAAAAAAACAATCCGTGTTAATATAGGGGTATAAAGTGCTTAAACAATATGAAATAAAAATATACAAAAATTAACCTTTGATTGATATTCAGGAACTTCTTGTTCAGTCGGTACATTTTGTTCGGGATTCTCATTTTCAATAACCTCTTCTTGTTGCTAAATAAAGTGATAAAAAGTTAATACTATTCAAACTCAAAATAATAAAAAAAAAAAAAAAAAAAAAAAGGAAAAGCAGTTAAAAAGGTATTGAATTGAATACCTTTTGAGTTCCAGATGTTTCACCCTTATCTACTGCATCATTCATCCCGTGGAATGCAATCCTACCCAATTCGATCTCAAGTTTTTCTCGTGTGGATAGCATATTACAATTCCATCCTTTTATTATAGGCAGTGATCTTTCAATACGCACTTCCTCTAAGGCAACTTTATCCACATAGAACAGCTAAAAAAAAAAAAAAAAAAGATTAGATGATAAATAAGAGAATGTGAATGAAATTTATAAAAAAAAAAAAAGAAGAAAAAAACAGTAATTACCATAAGAAATACCAAAGATCCAGCAAACCATCTTCCCTCTACCTCTTCCCAGTACATCTTACTGTTAACCAAGCATTGAAGCACAAAATTACACCAATTCAAATTTTTGATTTGACTCATTTCCTTCAAATAACGCAGAATCCAGCAGTTAACAAATTGGTTCTGTCCTCCATGAATAAGAGTCGAAGTAACAAGAACTACGTAATTCCTCAACCACATATCCGAAGATGCTTTACTTGACTTCAAATGATCAGTAAGAACCCCAACAGGAATCAGTTGAGTGAAAGTCTCCTTCACCTTCACATTTTCACCTTTAACTGCCTTAACTTTTTTTGCTTTTTTCGCTGCTTTCTCCTTCATGAACTTCTTGAATTGTTTCTTCCAACAATCCAAGATTTCTACGTCCTTACAATCATTATCCAAGTTGATCTCTTCAACACCTAGAGGAAGCCCCAACACCTCGTGCACGTCCTTCTCAG
Source organism: Spinacia oleracea (assembly GCF_020520425.1). Classification (NCBI taxonomy): domain Eukaryota; kingdom Viridiplantae; phylum Streptophyta; class Magnoliopsida; order Caryophyllales; family Amaranthaceae; genus Spinacia; species Spinacia oleracea. The sequence continues at coordinate 91,952,796 of NC_079491.1, read as the reverse complement.
TGATGAAGAATTCATTTCCGTGAATTCTTAAACAACACGTATTAGCATCAAAACTCTCCACAAGAAACAAACCTAGATGTAGTGGCAGTTTGGAGATTTTCAAAGATAAAAGGTCCCCAAAGCCTACATTCTCGATTGCACTTCGTTGAGAAGCAGAAATCGTCTTGTTCAGTTGAGCAATACTATTCGGGGACATCCTTGTCAACAACTTGGGTAGTTCTTTCTTTATAGGTATTGTAGGTTTCCTTGCAATATGTTTGAACGATACTGTTCGCAAGCTACATTAAAATTAAAAAAAAACACATTCATAATCAATTATTAAATTTTGCTCATTTGGTCAAATGAGCAAACTTTGGCAGAAGCAGTAACTGCCAAGAATATGTAATTTTGCTCATTTGGACAAATGAGCAAATTTTGCAACAAGCAGTAACTGCCTGGAAAATATAATTTTGCTCATTTGGTCAAATGAGCAAATTTTAATAGAAGAAGAAAGTTTCTCGTATAAGTTATGTTGCTCATTGTCTCAAAATGCAGAGAATGAAAAGTTTAGTACCTCGGTTTAGCAGCTTTTGAAGCAGTGACATTTTCATCTTTAGGCAACTTCGGTGTTGAAGTGTTATCAGCCATTTTACATGTATACTGTTAAAAAAAATATCAAAAAAAGTCAATAAAATGGAATTTTAGAGTAGGCATAGTTGTTGATTCAGAAATGAGCAAAATGGAAGCAAATGAGTAGTTATTTATTTGCTCATTTTAAATAAATGAACAAATTTCTAAAATCCGAAACAATAATTTTTACTCATTTACAAACAATGAGCAAATGTTTCAATTCAAACATTAATAAAATGATCAAGATTTTCAAGAATGAGCACTTTTCCAGACAAATTAAATGAGCAAATTATAAAACAAAATAAACGAGCATGATTTTCAGAACAATATGAAAAATGATCATTTTCATAAATGAACACATTTTCCAAAACCAGAAAAATGAGCAAAAATAAATATAAATGGCTAATTTTAAATAGTAATTGCTCAATTATTTGCTCAATTTCACAAAATAGTAATTGCTTATTTAAATATGACCTAAATTTATTAAAAAATAAAACTAAAAATAAAAAATAATTCACGAAAAACAAAAAAACTAAATGCTATGTCAAATTAGATCTACACAATTTCACTTCAAACAACAAAAATCAACTACAATTACACATTATATAACCCTAAAAATTGAAAACACCAAAATCACTCACTAAAGAAGAGGACGAAGATATTGAGACGATCGGCGATGAGTTAAAAGTCGCCGGAGTGGTGACCGTCGGCGAAGAGTTGTCGGAGCAGTGAATTTCGCCAAAAATTGTTCGCAATTTCCTCAATTACTACCTAGTCACATAAAACAAGAATAAAATTGATGTTAACTACTTTTCAAATGAGAAAAATTAAAAACGAAATTAATAAATCATCAATGCAAACCATAACATTTACAAAAAAAACAAAAAAAACTCACAAATTTGAAGAAGAGAAGACAACGCGTTGATAATGTCACAAATTTGGAGATGGTGGCGGCGCGACGGTTGTAGCAAGTGACGAAGGAGAACACGGTGGCGAGTGAAAATGGAGGAGAGAGAAAATGAAGAGAGAAAACGTGAGTTCTGGAAATGAGGAGAGAGAAAAGTAAAACGCGAAAATGAGGAAAGAAGTTTGCTCATTTGATTTTTTTCATATTTACGAAAATGCCATTAGTAAACCGCGATTGATTTGTTTTCAGCGGTTAGATTTAATCACGATGAACGCACACGATTCCTTCTCATTCTTCTCATTTTAAGCTCCCTTCTCATTTGAGTGCAATTCTATATATATATATATATATATATATATATATATATATATATATATATATATATATATATATATTACCACCGTGCCCTCAGATATGTGTTTGTAGGCACATATCTGATATGGACCTCTCCGTCCACGTCCTCTGCTTCCCCACCAATCTATAAATTCGTCGCCCCATAACTTTTATAAATGTGACTGCACTTTGCAATTATAAATATGACAAAAGTAACAAAGTCTTGAGTTGAAAAAAAAAACAATGTATCAAGGTCTTCTCTAGTCGATAAAACTAAGGGAACCTGATACTTCGTACTACTACCTCCATTTCAAAATTATCTTTACACTTTTCGTTTTAGTCCGTTTCATATGTTATTTATCTTTACTTTATTCTATTTTTGAGCATGGAAATTTACTACATTACTCTTATCCCACAATATTTACAATTTTCCATTCATTTTCTCTTAATTTTTTTTCCTTGCACCCACCCATTTTTTAACACATTTCTCTTACTTTATCCATATTTTATTATATCCAACAGACTTTCCAACTTTTGTCTTAATATTTGTGCAAATGGTAACCGTAAAGATCTTTATAAAATGGAAGTAATATGTAATGCGGAGTACTTTTGAATTCTCCATTTTTTAAAAAAAAAATTAACACAAAAAAGAAATTCTTACCAAAGTAGATAGTTAAATGCATGAATAATAAATAGTGGAAAAGTAAAATAACGTCTAAAAGCTAGAATTGAACAATAACACTGAATATGTATTGCATAATTGGGAATTAAGGTTTTCTATTTTTTGTGTTGAGAATATGGGTGTGTTGTATATGATGGTGCAGCCACCTTTCTGTGTGTGTGCAACTGCAATGCAGTAGGTGGAGGATTAGTTGTTGGTCCTCATATTGTTCAAGCATCTCCATGTGAATATAGCTGATTGTAATTAATAATTTTCTCTTATGACTATTTTTGTCCTAGTTTGTCTCCTTGTTTGATCCTAGGAAGATTGTTGTCTTTCTTGTTGTTTTGTACAACTAACTAGGTTAGGGATTGTTAGGGTTTTGTATAGCTTGCGTATATATAGGAGAGTGGTGGCTTTGAGCCGTTGTGTAACACACTGAAATACAGAAACACATGAGATCATTTTTATCCATCAGAAAACCAAGATCAAGCCTTGTTTTTCTTCATGGTATCAGAGCGGGATTAAGGAGATTCTGTGAGAGAAGTTGTTCTTAATCTTGATCTTATCAAACCAAAATAAAACATCCAATGTTTACTTTGAAACAAAATGGCACCAGCAAACGAAAGCACAATAAGCCCAACATTGAACCCTTACATAGATCCTTTGTTCATTGCTGTGAATGAAAATGCTTCTGTTCCTCTGGGAAGTATCATCTTTGATGGTAATAACTTTATGAACTGGAGCAGAAGCATCACGATAGCACTTGGTGCTAAGAACAAGCTTGCTTTCATGGAAGGAAAGCATCCAAAACCCACAGAAGGTGCAGACGAAATACAGAAATGGGTCAGATGTGACTATATTGTAAGATCTTGGTTGCAAGCAACCAAGAAACCTGAAATAGCTGGAAGCTTGGTGACTATGCAGTCCACTAAGATTTTATGGGAGGAAATTCTTGAGCGGTATGGTCAGACAAAAGCACCACCGTTATTTCAACTCAAGAAAGAACTGTGGGATGCAGAACAAGGGAACTCAAGTGTGAGTGACTACTACTGTAAACTCAAGGGTTTGTGGGATCAGATAGCAGACTTGGAGGGAATACCAGAATGTAGTTGTGGAGCCATGTCCAAATGCAGTTGTAACTTGGCAAAGCAGATGCTTGACCTACAAGCAGCTAAGTAACTGGTTAAGTTCCTTATGGGGCTGAATGAAGAGTATGACCAGATGAAAACAAACTTTCTGAGCAGTGACCCATTGTTTCTTGTGCATAGGGGTTATAATCTGGTGTTACAAGTAGAGAGACAGAAGAAAATTATTGGAGAGATGGATCTAGGGCATGAAGTCAGTGCACTTGTTGTGAACAGGCACAATGTTAGCCTAGGGCCACTGCAGAACTTTAACAAGAAAGAATACAAGAAGATGAGGACTGAGAAATTGGACAAGGATGCAAAGAAGTGTGAATATTGTGGGATGAAGGGGCATGTAAGAGATGAATGCTTCAAAATAATTGGCTATCTAGAATGGTTTAAGAACAATCCTAAGGGAAAAGGGAGTTACAGACAGGCTGCTAATGTGATAAAAGAGGATGAAACTCAAATGGAAGACAACCCTTTGGACTTCACACCTCAAAGTGGAGAGTTAGGTGGGGGAAAACAGGACAACAAGTTCATATCCTCTGTGGCTCAGGAGGTCATGAAGGCAATGATGGAGAAGCAAGGAGGATCTGGAAGAAGTCATATCAGTTTTGTAGGTAAGATCAGTTGTTCTAATGCATTTTTAAATAAAAATGCATCAGAATCTCACATTTGGCTAATAGATTCTGGAGCTTCATACCATATGACAGGAAACAAAGAAATTCTTGTTAACTTGAGAAATCTAAAAGGGAAAGTGAAATTAGGTTTGCCTAATTGTAGCATTAAGCATGTTACTAAGATAGAAGATGTTTTTTTGAACCTAGAAATCACGTTGCATAATGTCTTATATATTAGTGACTTTAAACACAATCTTCTGTCAGTTGCTAAGTTGGTGGAATTGGGAAATATGAGTATTCTGTTTGATAAAATGGATGTATGTTATAGGGCCCTTCCATTGAGAAGGTTGGATTCTTTAGAAGGAAGGTGAATGATCTGTATAAGCATGAGAAGGGAACTGGGGAGAAGATGTAAGAGAAGGGAAAGATGTCAATGGAAGCAGAAATCAAGGAGAATGAAGAAGCTAGTTGTAGTAATGTAGTGAGTTTGTAATTAAATCATGTTATACCAGGGCATGTTTCTTTGTCTAAAATGCAGCATTTGGAGTTCTACAAGTCTAAAAACCTTAAGGAATATTTCTGTGATAATTGTTATGTTGCTAAACATCACAAACTTCCATTTCTACTTAGTAAATAAGTTGCAGCAAATATCTTTGATTTGATTCATGTTGATTTGTGGGGGCCTTACAGGACTAAGGCTCTAACAGGTGCTACTTATTTCCTAACCATAGTAGATGATCGCAGCAAGGTAACATGGACACATTTACTGTCCAAAAAAGAACAAGTGAAAGAAATTATGATTTCTTTCTTTTCTCATGTTGAATATCATTTCAATATATACTAACGTAAAAACCTTAAGAAGTGATAATGGAACTGAGATTTTTCAGAAAGAATGTGGCAAAATATTTGCAGAAAAGGGAATCATACATCAAAGAAGTGTGGCTGGTGTACCATAACAGAATGATAGAGTTGAAAGGAAACACAGGTTCTTGCTTGAAACATCTAGAGGACTGAAAATTCATGTAGGAATGCCTAGTTATCTGTGGGGAGAATGCATCTTAGTAGCAACACATTTGGTAAATCTCTTACCAACTGCTGTATTGAATTGGGAGACTCCTTATAAAAGGATGATGAAGAAGGAACCATCCTATGATCAATTGGGAATCATAGGAAGCTTGTGTTATGCTAGTCCTCACCAAAGGCCTCCAGACTAGTTTTCCTCTAGAGGAATTAGGTGTGTTCTAATAGGATATCCTTACTGTCAGAATGGAAACAAGGTAATGGATTTACAAACCAAGAAGATCTTTGTGAGTAGAGATGTTGTTTTTAAAGAAAAGATATTTCCTTTCCTGATAAGGAAAGGAAAAATTAGATCAGAACTTGGTGTGGAGCAAAACAGCTCAATACCTAGTTCTGAGAATGAAATGTCTTTTGATGATTTATCTCATATCTTTAATGAGCTTGAGAGACAGGAGACTGCTGAAAATAATTAGAGTACAGATCAACCTGAAGTTAGGAACAATGAAGAACATAGTCTGAACAATGAAATGGAAGAAAGTGAACCTGAAGTTGATGTTGAGAACATTCAACAAATAGTGAGGAAGTCGAGTAGAGAAGGGGGTGTGGGGAAAGTTCAAAGACTATGTTTATGACATACCAGGAAAAATAAAGGAAGGCAAAGAAACACATGCATCTTGTTTCTTTGTGGAAATGCTGAATGAATCTGAATACTACACTGAAGAGTATATGGCTTCTCTGAACAATGTTCTAAGAGAAAGACAACCCATGCACTATGGGGAGGAAAAAGCATATGAAGGTTGGATTGAAGAAATGGAAGAGGAGATTGAAACTCTAGAGAAAAATGAGACTTGGGAGGTAACTGAACTACCATCTGAGAAGAGGGTTATTGATAGTAAATGGGTATACAAGATCAAGTTTAGACCAAAGGGTGGAATAGAAAGACTGAAGGCAAGATTGGTAGCAAGGGGAGAAAAGAAGGTGAAAGGAAAGGACTACAAGCATACTTTCTCTCATGTGGCCAAGTTCATTTCAGTAAGAACTCTTGTAGCCCTGGCTACTGCATTGAATTAGAAGCTGCATCATCTAGATATCAACAATGCTTTTTTGCATGAATATCTAGATGAGTAAGTGTACATGAAACCCCCAAAAGGTTATAAAGGAGCTACTGAAGGTCAGATATGTATATTGAAGAAGAGCTTGTATGGATTGAAACAAGATTCAAGGCAATGGAACATAGAGCTCACCAAGGATTTAAGCAATCAAAGAGAGATTATTCCCTGTTTTCTAAAACTGTTAATAGAAAATAGATTATAATCCTAGTTTATGTGGATGATTTACTCATTACATGAGATAATGAACAAGAAATTGGCAGAGTGAAGCAAGGTCTTGACAAAGCTTTCACCGTGAAGGACTTGGGACAAATGAAATACTTTATTGGAATTGAGGTGGCCAATCAGTAAAGGTATCATGTTGAACCAAAGAAAATTAATCATTGATATTGTTATAAGCACTGGAATAGAAGGATGCAAGACTACCAAGTGCCCTTTCCCTAAGGGAGTAAAGTTGTCCATTGATGATGGGGAGATCCTGGATGATCCAGAGATATACAGAAGAATCATAGGGAGGTTGTTGTACCTCAACCTCACAAGACCAGATATATCTTACTCTGTTCAACAACTTAGTCAGTTCATGCATGAACCTAGAAGGCCACATCTGCAAGCAACAATTCATTTGATTAAATATTTGGCAGGTAGTGTAAATCAGGGATTGTTCTACTCAGTAGATTCATAACTGACAGTGTCAAGTTTCTGTGATTCTGATTGGGGAAGTTTTGCTTTTAGTGCATGATCATTGACAGGATACTGTGTTTTCTTGGGAAAATCTCTTGTATCCTCGAAAAACCAAGAAGCAAAAGACTGTATCCAAGTATTCTTGTGAAGTTGAGTACAAGTGCATGTCGCACGCAACCAGTGAGATAGTGTGGATTGAAGGCATTCTTTCAGATTTGGGGCACTCAATTCCCAAACCTATTGATATGTTCAGTGACAATCAATCAACATTGTATTTGGATCATAACCCTGTGTTTCAAGAAAGAACTAAGCATCTCAATGTGGACTGTCACTATGTTAGAGACCAATTACTAGTGGTATTCTGAAAGTGTTGCACATCAGGTCATTCCTACAATTAGATGATTATGACAAAGGCCTGAGTGAACAACAACACAATCTTCTTTCGTTCAAGTTAGGACTGTTTAACACAGGACCAACTTGAGGGGGGTGTGTTGAGAATATGGGTGTGATGTATATGGTGGTGCAACCACCTTTATGTGTGTGTGCAACTACAATGCAGTAGCTAGGTGGAGGATTAGTTGTTGGTCCTCATGTTGTTTACGCATCTCCATGTGAATATAGTTGATTGTAATTAATAATTTTGTCCTATTACTAATTTTGCCCTAGTTTTTCTCCTTGTTTGATCCTAGGAAGATTGATGTCTTTCTTGTTGTTTTGTACAGCTAGCTAGGTTGGGGATTGGTAGGGTTTTGTATAGCTTGCATATATATAGGAGAGTAGTGACTTTGAGCCCTTTTGTAACACACAGAAACACTGAAATAGAGAAACATATGAGATCATTTTGATCCATCAGAAAACTAAGATCAAGCCTTGTTTTTCTTCATTTTGACACTAAGGTGCGAAAGTCTGAATCACTAAATGCGTAAGCATAGGGTCTTGTTCGGAAAAATTACGGGTAATAGGTAACAATTAGAGTAGCGGTTAACGGTTAGACGTCAAAATAGAGGATACCTAGTATCGTAAAAGTTATTTATATTGTTTAAAACTTCATTACAAATATATCTAATGTTACCTGCTACCTTTAAACACTACTAATTTTAACGTTTGACAAAAGTTACCCAACCGCTACCTCTATCGCTACTCGATACCTAAACCGTTAGCTTGTCAAACACTTACACATTTTAAAAGTAGCGTCTTGACCATGTATTGTCACAAAAAAAGGGTGAGAGTAGAAATTGTAACCAACAAAAAAAATGGAGGAGTATATGATTTCAATTCATTTGTGCAAATGATGTTTGATATTGTTTACGACAGAATCTCGGATGAATTAAATCATCTATATGGTTACTTTTTGTGTTTCAATTCTTCACAGACCGATCATGATTTTCTTGGTGCAAATGAGCCGCAATGTAAATACAAATTACAAATGAGGCATAGGGATTCGAATATGAGATTATCGTACACAAACCCTCAATATTAACCAATATGTGATGACCTCATTGGTTAGATCATCCTGATTCTAACTAAAGCTAAATTATTGACATTTTTTAGTTTCTTAATTCAGGGTTTAGAGTTTTATAAAATCCACAGACAATATTTATATATGTTTTGGTATTACAAACAATAAACATTGTAGTTTTGTTTGTTTGTTTGTTTGTTTGTTTGTTTGTTTGTTTTGTTTTGAAGGGGGAATAAACATTGTACTTCCTCCATACTTTTTTATTCTTTACGTTTGGTATAATTTTTACACGATTTAACAACTAATTAATGTTGATAAAGGTTTCTCCTTTTTTTACTTAAACTTTAGAAATTATGTTTATTGATAATGTTTTCACTTTTATCCAAAATATGATATTGGAATGTCTCAATGTGAAAGTGTGAAATTTTAGTGCTCCAATTAATTTGATTGACTAAAATAATTACTTGCACGACTTTGTGTAATACCCCGAATTTTTAAAACTCGATTAATTATGCTTAATTATTTTTATTTAGCTTAAGTCGTTTTAAATCCTAATTTTAAACTTTATTTTAATTTAACGAAGCTTTATCTCGTTTGGAATTTTAACATTGTTACACGGTTTATTTTTCAGATTATATAATTTAATTTTATATTTACGACCTTAACGATATTTTTTTAAATCTTATTTATTTTCGGAAGTCTAATAATTTCGAAACGTTCTTATTTTATTCGAAAACTAAATTTATTTTTCGTTAACAGTATTTTTATAAAGAATTATTTGAAAACTTGATTTTAATTAAACATTACTATTCTAATTAATTTCCTAAAATAACACCAAATTTTCAGAAATTTGCCTAACTAAGGAAAATTACTAAAATGCCCCTTAAAAGCACAATCTCCTTTTTACTTCTTTTCCGTGCTCTTCACGTACAAGAATGAAGGAATTCCTTCATTCCTCCTCACCCTCAATTCAGTCAAGAATGAAGGAATTCCTTCATTCCTCCTCACCCTCAATTCAGTCTACATTCAACCCTTAAGCCCTAAGAAATTTTCCTTCCCATTCACACTTCTTGATTCTACAAATCAGCTATAATTTCAACTAAATTCTAACCCAAAAACAAAAACAAATTATCAAGTTGATGATATTAATGAATGTTATGAAATTCGAAAAGAGTTATGAATGATTGAGGAATGAAATGGAGTTGAGAATAGAAATTGACAAAATGACATGTCTGTAAAACCAGGTAATATGAACTAAGTTTTCTAAAAGCTAGATTGTTTATGATAAAGGCATGCTTGATGGCTTAGCATTCTCCGCAAAATACGAGATTTTTCGACCTAAGGATAAGTAACCAAGTCGTATGTCTAACGATATATTTCTAGTCACGTGATTGAATTCGAACCCCTGCAACGAACGCAGTTAACGAAGTCATTCAACACAGAAGAAAGATCAGAGATCGAAATCAAAACGAATCGAATAATGAAAGTCAACGACAAAGATTTCTGCAACAAAGGAGCCAATAGCAAATGAAAGTGAAATGTCTCTAATTATTCGCCCATGAACGATATGATGTATGAATGACTATGTTTTCTATGAATGATTATGTTATGGCCAGCCATGCTCGTGTGTTAGATCAAATGATTATGAATGTTATGCTTATGTTGAATATGAAATTTTCAATTTATGAATTATGTCTCTATGATATGGATTATGTTTATGCTGACATGATTGTACTAGTAATCTAACGGTTATACGCGAATGCCGTCTTCGATGGAAGTTCTCCTGAGCTCAGAGTACGAGATTATTATTATAATAAATAACTAGATTTTACAACTATTTGAGTCTTGCAATTGATAGATAAATATTTATTTTCATTATTTATACATATATTTTCATAATTATAATTTTGCATTAAAAACTACTATTTTTGGTGGAAAATATTTTCAAACAGGATCTCGCAAAGTAAAATAGGAGCCTAGTCTATGCTAGCAAGTTTGCCCCTTTTATGTTCTTTGCTCCTCGATCCTATTATGTGAAATCAAGTGGAGATACGAAAGACGATGGCGAAATGTAATTGACCTTAATGACGATTAAGGATCAATATATAATTTTGCCCCTTTTGCATTCTTTACTCTTCGATTCTAGGTCTCGAGTTGAAGCGGAGTCCTAAAAGATGATGGCGGAATGCAGGCTAGACATTGTCGGGATTGAAATAAAATTTTGAGATCGTGGTTTTAAAATAAAACATCGTGCCTTTATTCAAGCATTTTCAATTTTCAACAATCATTTTATAAATCTAATTTTCAAGTTTTGAGGACGAAACTTTTTCTAAGGGGGTAAGAATGTAATACCCCGAATTTTCAAAACTCGATTAATTATGCTTAATTATTTTTATTTAGCTTAAGTCGTTTTAAATCCTAATTTTAAACTTTATTTTAATTTAACGAAGCTTTATCTCGTTTGGAATTTTAACATTGTTACACGATTTATTTTTCAGATTATATAATTTAATTTTATATTTACGAGCTTAACGATATTTTTTTAAATCTTAATTATTTTCGGATTTCTAATAATTTCCAAACGTTCTTATTTTATTCGAAAACTAAATTTATTTTTCGTTAAAAATATTTTTATAAATAATTATTTGAAAACTTGATTTTAATTAAACATTATTATTCTAATTAATTTCCTAAAATAACTCCAAATTTTCAGAAATTTCCCTAAATAAGGAAAATTACTAAAATTCCCCTTAAAAGCACAATCTCCTTTTGACTTCTTTTCCTTGCTCTTCACGTACAAGAATGAAGGAATTCCTTCATTCCTCCTCACCCTCAATTCAGTCTACATTCAACCCTTAAGCCCTAAGAAATTTTCCTTCCCATTCACTCTTCTTCATTCTACAAATCAGCTATAATTTCAACTAAATTCTAACCCAAAAACAAAAACAAATTATTAAGTTGATGATATTAATGAATGTTATGAAATTCGAAAAGAGTTATGAATGATTGAGGAATGAAATGGAGTTGAGAATAGAAATTGACAAAATGACATGTCTGTAAAACCAGGTAATATGAACTAAGTTTTCTAGAAGCTAGATTGTTTATAATAAAAGCATGCTTGATGGCTTAGCATTCTCCGCAAAATACGAGATTTTTCGACCTAAGGATAAGTAAACAAGTCGTATGTCTAACGATATATTTCTAGTCACGTGATTGAATTCGAACCCCTGCAACGAACGCAGTTAACGAAGTCACTCAACACAGAAGAAAGATCAGAGATCGAAATCAAAACGAATCGAATAATGAAAGTCAACGACAAAGATTTCTGCAACAAAGGAGCCAATAGCAAATGAAAGTGAAATGTCTCTAATTATTCGCCCATGAACGATATGATGTATGAATGACTATGTTTTCTATGAATGATTATGTTATGGTCAGCCATGCTCGTGTGTTAGATCAAATGATTATGAATGTTATGCTTATGTTGAATATGAAATTTTCAATTTATGAATTATGTCTCTATGATATGGATTATGTTTATGCTGACATGATTGTACTAGTAATCTAATGGTTATACGCGGATGCCGTCTTCGATGGAAGTTCTCCTGAGCTCAGAGTACGAGATTATTATTATAATAAATAACTAGCTTTTACAACTATTTGAGTCTTGCAATTGATAGATAAATATTTATTTTCATTATTTATACATATATTTTCAGAATTATAATTTTGCATTAAAAACTACTATTTTTGGTGGAAAATATTTTCAAACAGGATCTCGCAAAGTAAAATAGGAGCCTAGTCTATGCTAGCAAGTTTTCCCCTTTTATGTTCTTTGCTCCTCGATCCTATTATATGAAATCAAGTGGAGATACGAAAGACGATGGCGAAATGTAATTGACCTTAATGACGATTAAGGATCAATATATAATTTTGCCCCTTTTGCATTCTTTACTCTTCGATTCTAGGTCTCGAGTTGAAGCGGAGTCCTAAAAGATGACGGCGGAATGCAAGCTAGACATTGTAGAACTCTAATCCACGAGGAATTAGGAAAAAACACGTCCCAGGTATTTTCAGCGCCCAGGCCTGGGCGCCGAAGATTTCAGCGCCCAGAGCAAGGCGTTGAAAATAGGGTCTGGGCTGTTTTCTTAGTCAGATTCGGATTCCTAGAATCCGGAGTGTTTGAGACTTAATTGAGTCTTTTAGTGCGTATTAACCTTATGAAGGAATGCGTCTGGGTTCGTTACGAACTCTAGGCTCGTTAGGATTTTAATTAATACGTAACTCTTACTTTCGAATCATATTAGGAATAGGATTCTCTCGCAATTTCTATCTCATTTAGGATTTTTGTTGGAGTGCAACACCTAATTCTGACAGGTTTCTATCTTTTATAACTTGCCACTTTTAACAACTACCCATTACAGCAGTTACTATTTTTAGCAGGTTTCCATAAATAGCAGGTTTCTATAAATAGCAGGTTTCGGGTGAAATGAAAAGGGGAATTGAGATTCGTTATTTAATAGGAGATGCGTTGTCAAGTGGAGATTTACGTTCTCATCATCGAACCTTCCCTTTCAGGAATGGGGACAAAAGTAGGTGTCTACAGTTAGCCCCCACTTTGACTGAGTCTTGGAGTAAGACGATGGTCAAAGTACTGGACGGAGTGCGTCACACAAGCCATGGTGTATGTGACCTGTTTTGCGAGGGTCTCACGAGCCCCCGAGTGATAACATTTGACTTAAGGGTCATCACTTGAAATGTCGACATATCCCTCACGTGTCATTGGGATTTGTCAACGGATAGTATAGAATACTCCCTCACTTTGTCATTGGAAGTATCTAAAGAGGCGTAGGAACTCCCTCACTTTGTCATTGGGAGTAGCTACAGATGTTTTCGAAATCAAAGCTATAAAGTGTAATTGGGCCTGGCCAAGCCCAATCACGAGGTAAAAATGTTTTAAAAGATTCTCATTTTCAGGGTTAGCTAAACGAGAAAACCCCCTTGTTTTTATGGGACGTAAAACGAAGGAAAATCCAGCACATCGTTCTTTTTTTTGAAAAAACGGAAAACCATTCTTTTAAATTAAAGAAAAAAAGGGAAAGCTACTCACATCGTTCTTTTTTGGAAAAAACGGAAAACCAAAAAAAGTTATCGCTGCAGCGACTAAAGACCTGCGCGGCTAGTGACGCAGACCCCGCCGGCTAAAGATGGTGAGCCTGTCCGCTAAGGGTGGACACCCCGTCCGATAGAAGTGGACGAATCTGTTTTTGAAATTTGAAAATAAGGACCTACGCGGTTTGTGGCGTAGACCCCGCCGGCTGAAGACGGCGAACCTGTCCGCTAAGGGTGGACACCCCGTCCGATAGAAGTGGACGAATCTATTTTGAAATTTGTTTTGTGTTTATTTTTTTTTTTTTTTTTAAATAAGGACCTACGTGGTTTGCGCCGTAGACCCCGCCGGCGGAAGATGGCGAGCCTGTTTCATTTTGTTTTTTGAAGATTCTATTTTTCAAAAACTGAGGACCTGCGCGGGTAGTGACGCAGACCCCGCCCGCTGAAGGTGGGCGAGCCCTGTCCGCTGAGGGTGGACGTCCCTGAATTCGTTTTTTCTTGATTTGGGACTGGCGTGGTTCGTGGCGCGATCTTGCCCGATTGAGGTGGGCAAGTCCCTATTGTGATTTCTTTTGAGAATTTCTTTTATTCATTCTTGTAAGAGCGAATTCTTTCGAGGGATGCTCGGATTTAGTTGTAACCTGAATGTGGGTTGACAACATGCTTAGACGGACCATTGTCTTGTGGTCATCATCTTTCATGGTTTTGAGCTAGTCTTTACGGCTCAATCTTGTCACTACCTGGGTCCTTGATTAGGGGACTATGTATAAGTGTCAATGGCGACCTTTGTCTTGAGGTCGTAAACCGGTTTTATTTTTTGAGACATCCAAACACGGGACTTCGTACAGCGTAGTCTGGGAATATTGTTTTAACTTTGCATAATATATATTTTCTTTCGAGCCCCCAAGCATTCGTGCTTGACGGTCATTTCTTGTCAAAGAGGTTCCTTGGGGATACGCATTCTGTAATGTCCTTGATCGTGTTTGGGATTGTGCTCGTAAGTGCGAGCGATCTTTGTGGTGGTTTGCTACTCTTAACAAAGGCGTGAGGTGCGACTTTCAGTAAAGGAATCGGCAATTTTCAAGTCGAATAAATATGGTAGGGCCCTATAGAATTCAGGGGCCTTTTTGGGTCTGGGATCATTTACGGCGCCCATGCCTGGGCGTTAAAGATTTAGGCGCCCAGCGCTGGGCGCTGAAAATGATTTCTGGCGAGGTTTCTTGATGACACAGTTGGCCTCTTGTTCGTTCGTTTTCTTTTTTTCTTTTGAACGCGTTCCTAAATGTTCGATACTTAGAAAAGATGATATGTATGTGCGAACGAGCGTTCATAGAATGGCCGTTGTGTGCGGTCCATTAATCAGTTTGTTTGAATCATTTTTTTTAGCAATGACTGATTTTGAATAGTTTGCTTAGAAGCTTGATAGGGTTCAGGCCCATTCACGAGGTGGGCTCAAACATCGTGCCCTTTCGATTGTTCAAACATTTGCTTCGAGATTTTTTTATTTTGCTATGGTTGTTTCGTAGCTTGGAGCCCCCAAGTATGCATGTTGGGATGCTTCCTTTTGGCGTACGATTTTTGTAGGTTCTTTCGAGAAAGATGCCTTGGGGTTCCGCTCGTGTAGGTGCGAGCTATCCCTTCCGTGGTAGGTAATATTTTGCTACCTTTAATCCTTAATGTAGAAGTCGTGTGGCTTGCATTTTGAATTTGGGCGATAAGTAGTCTTTGCCTCTTTTACACATGCTCTTTGGTCGTGCCCGCATTAGTGCAATATGCCTTACTCTCCTTTTTTAGACTTGTACCGTGGGATGGTTGAACTGATGGTGCGACGTAGGCTTGTGTGGCCTAACGGCGTGTCTTAGAACATTCCTCCAGGTGTTGGGATAACATTATTATTTTTTACATTGGAGTACTTCGTCACGCCTCGTTCAGGTGCTCGAACAAGTGTAGCACCTTCTGCGTGGGTTTGCACGGATTATTACTTCGTTCGATGCCAGGATTCATAGATGTTTCTTTTTTGTTTATCCTCGACAGCCTTTGCCTGGAGTTGATTTTCAGCGCCCAGAGCTGGGCGTCGGAATCTCTGGCGCCTGGTCCTGGGCTTTGAAAGTGCGCCCCAGGTAGGACTTTCGTTTTTGCTTTGGAACGACGTAGACTGTGTAACGGGTGCTTTATAGAGCGAGCGTTATGTGCAGTAGTTTGACCGGAGTTTTGGTGACTCGCGATTTTCAGTTACCCTTGATAGAGGGGTGACTTTATACATTCTAAGTAGTGCTTTAGAATTTGGGAGGGGTTGTAGCCATTCTAAGGTTCGTTTTACACGATCAAACCTTAGGATTGTGCCCCTATGACGTGTGTATAGCATTAGCGTCGAGAATTTGCGATAAAATCGTCATTTCGAGCACTTTTAGAGTGTTTTTCTCAAGCCCCCAATTGTAGCTACGGGATTGGCTTGGTGCTAGAATGCTTGGCATACGTTTTTATGCGTTCATGGTGACATGGATCATGAATAGTTTGAACCAGACTCGTTTAGTGCGAGGCACGTTCGAGTAGTGATTTGCTACTTCTCTTGTAAATGTCGTATTGTGCGACATTGCCATGGTCAAGGTAGTCACATGTTGAAGTGTGCCTTGACCAAAAGCTAGGTGCCTTTCTTTACCCATAATCATATTTAGAAATCTTTTGACTCACTTGCAACATCGAGATAAACGCATACTTAGCTTAAACCAACGACACTTTATTATGTTCGAAGAAGTCTTTGAAAATCTTTTGAAATCCGAGTCCTACTGTGTACAATTTGAGGTGTCCTAAGTAGGTTGACTTATAGAAGGGTTCGTACAGGATTACATGAGTGAATCAAAATATGTTACGATTTTTGGAATGTTGTCTAAAGATTTGCTGGAAGCCAGGGTGCAGGCGTCAAGATATACTTGTGCCCGTTTGGCATATGCTTTAGGCTTTTAGGGCCATCTTTTCCAGAATTGCGGGAATATAAACAGTTTTCAAATTGACTTAGATTTACTTGGTGTATGTCCGTACAAAAGGTCAAGGTATACTTAGGTCTTTCCCTAGTTCTTTCATTTTTATCTTTTAGCCCCCAGTTGCTATTATGTCTTCCCATTAATGATGCTTTCAGATTTCGATTTTAGATGCCCGCGTCATATGTCTGAATAGGGTGAGCCTTGGTTAAGTGTCAAGTCCTATTGACAATGTCTGATTTTTTTTTCAAAGGAGATTCGCAAGCATTTGAATTACCATGAACGGGTGCCCAGAGTTCGAAGGAACGATGGGGCGATGCCGTAGAACAATACTCTTTATTGCAAGCTTACTACCTATACTACTTGTTGGCGATTATGATTGTGTCTAGGGGTGAAATAAGGTCTTTAAGCGAACGACTATGTCTAGTGGTGAAAGAAGGTCTTTAAGTGAGTTAGTTCGCTTTAGGGAGGGTCAAGTCGAGTACTTTAGAGGTCATGGACGCTTGCGCTAGCCCCCATTCAATTGAGGCAAAGCGATCTTTTGAGTCTTGGCTAAGTGCCTAGGAGTGTGAGTGCTCCTTCTGGCAAGGGTACGTGCCTTTATTTACTTTCGATGTGTGCTTGTTTTGGCATCTTAATGACTTGGATTTTTCCTTTGACTTAAATTTTTCTTTCGACTTGGATTGCAAGTAATTAAATTTCAATAAGGGACTTCTATTTTTATTCTTGTTTTTCTATAGGCTTTAATATTTTTGCAAATTGGTTGGACCGAATCATGGATTGCCTACGTATCCGCCTTAAATAGATTTAATTTGGAATCAGGTCTTGCGTAGTTCTTAGCCTAGAAAATGGTTTCTTAGAATGCCGATTTTAAACAAGTACGTTCAAGTGGAATCGTAATGTTTGAAATAGGGTGAAATTTATTTTAATCTGCTGCTTTGCCGTAAGCCGTAAATTTGTTTTATATATTTTTTTGAGTACATAATTTTTGAGTACACGTATTTTTTGGTACGTATATCTGAATACGTGTTGTACCCCTCCAAGTGTTCGTTATTTTTCCGTGTATGTGCGGATAAAATGACGAGCACTTCTGAACAAAACTTGGCAGGCAGAGAGTTTCAACGCCCAGGCTGGGGCGTTAAAGATTTCGGCGCCCAGCTGTGGGCATTTAAAATGATTTCTGGGCGGATCTTTTTTGGTGCGCTAAATGCTTTTTTTCTTCTTTTTAGACGAACTTTTAAAGGCGCTTTGCAAAGTTTGCTTTTTTATTATTTATTATTTTTATTTTTACGTTGAGCGTAGAATGTACTTTTCATTTGTCTCTTTTTTATTTGTGACTCAAGACGGCTTGAAAGATGGTTTGAATGAGATTGGATAAGTTGTATAAGTATTGGTCAAGCATAAGGATTACATCTTCTAGGACTCACAATTTGCAGCCTCAAGCTAGTGTCATGAGTTTACATCAACCAAGGCCAATGAGTAACATGGGGACGGCTCAAGGGTATATCAACAGGATGTATCCAAACAAGTTATATGGTCATTATGCTAATGGTGGTGTAAGAGCAGGTTTGGGCTTTGGGTATGACGCACGTGTCAATGGCCGTACGTGGTTTGCAATTGACAACAAGTTCAAGAACAAGAGTCGAGGTAATGGTTTCTTGGGTTATGGCAATGAGAACATGGATCGGTTAAATGAGCTGAACAGGGGCCCCAGAGCGAAGGTGTCTAAGGACATAAGGATTGGAAAGGGTAGACATCGTAGAACTTTATGATTTGGATTGGTTGACTCAATTCTTTTCCTTCGTTTACTTGGGTAAATTTCGCACTTTGGGAGGTACGGGCTAAGTATTTCATGGCTCGCTCTTTTCGCTCTCCCTTTTCTCTTTCTATTTAAGTATTTCATGGCTTGCTCCTTTCGCTCTCCCTTTTCTCTTTTTTTTTCTTTTTTTTTGGGATTTCTCCCAAACATAAATCCTTTAAATTTTTTATTTGGGCTAAAAGGTAGATGGTTGTGGTCTTTGAGTCACGAGGCGAGACTGAGTGAGCCTCGTTTGGTAGGCCTATAGTGGACCTTTAACTTTAGTAGGCCTAGGGTGGACCTTTAGCTTTAGTAGGCCTAGGGTGGACCTTTTAAATTGTCTTACTTTGCAAGCCTATTTAGTCGTTTCCTTAAAATGTGCAAATAGCGTAGATTCAAAATGTTATTTTTACCTTATTGAAATTTAACGAAAGAATTACATCGAAAATAATTTTTTTTTTGTTTCTTTTCAGACTCCTGTTTCTGGGATTTAATTGGAAGTTGTGATTTAGACTCAAACTTTCATTAATCTTTCTGATTATAACCCGTGTATGAATACAAGGAGGTGGCCTAGACTCAAAATAACGACGTGGCGTAAGCCTATAATACTTGACCAAGCGACTCTCAGATTTGGACCATAACTTTCGTTGGTTGACACTTTAGATTTTAACCCTTGGGTGTTCATTTGTCATGCGCCATTTTGCTTAATGTTGGCAAGGTAGTTAGTTGGGGAGATAGAATTTTTATTTTTGCCAGACTAGAATCATTAGTGCGGCTTCCCTCTTAGCGTGTATTGCTTTACCCCAATGGTAGCCTTATGGTATGCCGATTTGGGTATTTTCATAGTTCGTCATGTTGCATTCATGAAAAATCTTTTAGTCCGTACTTAAGAGTATTTAAAGGAGCGAGTGGCTTGAGAGGACTACGATAGTCGTGACCCAATGTGATCATAAGCCTTGAGGCCATTAATTTTTCTTGCCAATGGTATTGACACCTTAGGCTCACTTTGGGGGTTGTGCGACTATGGAGGAATGATTTTCAGAATGTGACTGTTTCCATTTTGCAAATACTTGAATTACATAATATATTCTTTTTATTGGTGAGAGAGAGTATTGAGGCCGTAGATTCTTAGCAAGGGATGACAATTACATATGGGTGCTTATTGCTTTAAATGTTAGGAAGGGAGACTCAATATGGTTTAACCTTTTAACTTGCAGAACGACACCAAGCATTAGGACCGATTCTATGGATAAGACAACTAAGACTTAGGATTTAGATTGTACTTTGGCATAGCCTAGTCTAGACTCGGATTTATTTTTTATTCGAACATTATTTTTCCTTGAAGACTCTATTTGAACATTATTTTTTGAATACTTTGCCCATGTGACATTCAAGGTCATTTAACATGTTCGGTTTTGGTGCCGAGCATTGTCGTCGTAGGAGGCCTAACAACGACGCAAAGAGTTATTTATTTATTTTATTTTTTTAAGTCGCTTCTAGAATCGAGTGCTTTTTCTCACGCTCTCGTAGCAATTTTTTTACGAACGGTTTTTTGTGCTACGTATTTTCCTTTTGCGCGGGCACCGAGGCTGCTGCGCCTGACCAGAAGACCAAGCAGCAACTTCAGCGCCCAGCGTAGGGCGCGAGAAATTATGGCGCCCAGCCAGGGGTGTTTAAAATGCGTCCCTGGCTGGTTCTCGTTTTCTGTTTGCGTCTACTTTTGTTTATGCGACTTCGATTTTGCGTGCTTGCCCAATAACGTCCTTTACGCGTTGTGCAGCGTTTGTGGGATTCGTTACAGGCCATCCCGAGCGTCTCTTATTTTTGTGGCGATCGTTCGGGTTTGCGGAACACGTATCTTGGTATAACTCTTCCGCCAATTGGTTTATGAATGTTTGGGCAATTTTTAAGGTCGTTGGTTTTCTAGCATTATTTGTCACACACAATCACATAATTCGCTACACATAACTAACATTACATCATGAGGCAAAGTAATAATATGTCATGTAGTTTATGATAGGCTTCTATGGGTAGTATTTACGCCGGCTTGGTACCGCTTCTATCGCAGATCCAACACATGCCCCGGTCGAGGTAGTGCCTTCAACAGACGAATTTCGCCCAAGAGGCCAATCACGATGTAAGCCAAGGGGGCATGCACCAATGAGAGGGACCTAATGGGCGAGCGATTGGGTTTGGGACGGGTGTACTACAAGCGAAAGTGCCGAGTGGACAACATTCGAAGCGTATGCACCCCCCAGTTGGCGATGGGTATCCTTAGTCCCAACTCCCGAGATGAAACATCAAGGGAGCCAAGATTCGTTATGCGGTTCTGTCCGTTCACATTAATATGCTGATTTTTAGGTCGTCCCAACTTGATGGGGAAATAAACGCGGGGTAGGATCGTTTCACCCTTCGGCTATTTTGATTACCTACAAGCACGAGTATTTCCTTCACTATCCCACGCGGAGTCGCCACTGTGAGGGGGTCGAAAAAGCACGAGGCTAATTCGTGACCTTGTCCCTCGTGGGTGTGACGTTTCTTTTTGTCAAATCAAGTGTAATTGGATTTCCTGTGAGTTTACACCCAATTGACTAGTAATATAGGAGTCGCCATTCAGTTTTTAACGACAATGAGAAAAACTGACAAAACCCGGTTATCGTGACATAAAGGGAGTGCAATTATGTTTGACCACGACGGCCGTAGGTTCCCTTGTGATCCCTGGTGTGGGGATCTCTCAACATACACCCGCAAGGTAGAGATTGAGGGTTTGGGGGACTGTAACTACCGAGAGGAGTACTCGCTCTTCGATAACTCCAGAGGCAGGATATCCTTACTAGCTCAGCATAAATAATTGAAGGGACATGCGTTAACTATTAAACTAATCTGAGTTGGTTTTAACAATATGCAACATATAGTACTAGATCGAGCGCGATTATCTGATTTAGATTGTATTAAGGGACCTAGCATGATAATCCAATTTCCCAAAATATTATCTTTATTAGGCGTGATAGAACAATCAGATTTAATTAGTTTAACAGTTCATAAAAGGGCGAGGAAAGCAATTAAACCATGGAAAAGGGACACATTACGACGCACCCTTGAGAGGTGCGTCACGGTTCTCAGAAAACTAACCACTTTGACTTTGCTATTTCTCCTTTTATTTAACGAATCTCAAATTATGGGACGGGATACGTTCTGTTCGATTTATGGATCGATTGCGACAGAACGCGTGATCAGTTTTGCAGCGTGAGGCTTAGGCTTAGGGGTTTAGAGTCAATACTCAGAATAATAATTGTGTGTTGTTCTTTTTTCACGTCGAACTTGGGCTATATTTATAGAACAGAGTTCGTGGAAAGATAGAATTGTAGAACTCTAATCCACGAGGAATTAGGAAAAAACACGTCCCAGGTATTTTCAGCGCCCAGGCCTGGGCGCCGAAGATTTCGGCGCCCAGAGCCAGGCGTTGAAAATAGGGTCTGGGCTGTTTTCTCAGTCAGATTCGGATTCCTAGAATCCGGAGTGTTTGAGACTTAATTGAGTCTTTTAGTGCGTATTAACCTTATGACGGAATGCGTCTGGGCCCGTTACGAACTCTAGGCTCGTTAGGATTTTAATTAATACGTAACTCTTAATTTCGAATCATGTTAGGAATAGGATTCTCTCGCAATTTCTATCTCATTTAGGATTTATGTTGGAGTGCAACACCTAATTCTGACAGGTTTCTATCTTT
This sequence comes from Spinacia oleracea, assembly GCF_020520425.1. Taxonomy (NCBI): domain Eukaryota; kingdom Viridiplantae; phylum Streptophyta; class Magnoliopsida; order Caryophyllales; family Amaranthaceae; genus Spinacia; species Spinacia oleracea. The sequence goes on along the minus strand of NC_079491.1, from coordinate 91,930,649 downwards.
TATGACTTGCCACTTTTAACAACTACCCATTACGGCAGTTACTATTTTTAGTAGGTTTCCATAACTAGCAGGTTTCTATAAATAGCAGGTTGATGATATTAATGAATGTTATAAAATTCGAAAAGAGTTATGAATGATTGAGGAATGAAATGGAGTTGAGAATAGAAATTGACAAAATGAATGTCTGTAAAACCAGGTAATATGAACTAAGTTTTCTAGAAGCTAGATTGTTTATGATAAAGGCATGCTTGATGGCTTAGAATTCTCCGCAAAATACGAGATTTTTAGACCTAAGGATAAGTAACCAAGTCGTATGTCTAACGATATATTTCTATTCACGTGATTGAATTCGAACCCCTGCAACGAACGCAGTTAACGAAGTCACTCAACACAGAAGAAAGATCAGAGATCGAAATCAAAACGAATCGAATAATGAAAGTCAACGACAAAGATTTCTGCAACAACGGAGCCAATAGCAAATGAAAGTGAAATGTCTCTAATTATTCGCCCATGAACGATATGATGTATGAATGACTATGTTTTCTATGAATGATTATGTTATGGTCAGCCATGCTCGTGTGTTAGATCAAATGATTATGAATGTTATGCTTATGTTGAATATGAAATTTTCAATTTATGAATTATGTCTCTATGATATGGATTATGTTTATGCTGACATGATTGTACTAGTAATCTAATGGTTATACGCGGATGCCGTCTTCGATGGAAGTTCTCCTGAGCTCAAAGTACGAGATTATTATTATAATAAATAACTTTTACAACTATTTGAGTCTTGCAATTGATAGATAAATATTTATTTTCATTATTTAAACATATATTTTCAGAATTATAATTTTGCATTAAAAACTACTATTTTTGGTGGAAAATATTTTCAAACAGGATCTCGCAAAGTAAAATAGGAGCCTAGTCTATGCTAACAAGTTTGCCCCTTTTATGTTCTTTGCTCCTCGATCCTATTATATGAAATCAAGTGGAGATACGAAAGACGATGGCGAAATGTAATTGACCTTAATGACGATTAAGGATCAATATATAATTTTGCCCCTTTTGCATTCTTTACTCTTCGATTCTAGGTCTCGAGTTGAAGCGGAGTCCTAAAAGATGATGGCGGAATGAAGGCTAGACATTGTCGGGATTGAAATAAAATTTTGAGATCGTGGTTTTAAAATAAAATATCGTGCCTTTATTCAAGCGTTTTCAATTTTCAACAATCATTTTATAAATCTAATTTTCAAGTTTCGAGGACGAAACTTTTTCTAAGGGGGTAAGAATGTAATACCCCGAATTTTTAAAACTCGATTAATTATGCTTAATTATTTTTATTTAGCTTAAGTCGTTTTAAATCCTAATTTTAAACTTTATTTTAATTTAACGAAGCTTTATCTCGTTTGGAATTTTAACATTGTTACACGATTTATTTTTCAGATTCTATAATTTAATTTTATATTTACGAGCTTAACGATATTTTTTTAAATCTTAATTATTTTCGGATTTCTAATAATTTCGAAACGTTCTTATTTTATTCGAAAACTAAATTTATTTTTCGTTAACAATATTTTTATAAAGAATTATTTGAAAAATTGATTTTAATTAAACATTACTATTCTAATTAATTTCCTAAAATAACACCAAATTTTCAGAAATTTGCCTAACTAAGGAAAATTACTAAAATGCCCCTTAAAAACACAATCTCCTTTTGACTTCTTTTCCTTGCTCTTCACGTACAAGAATGAAGGAATTTCTTCATTCCTCCTCACCCTCAATTCAGTCTACATTCAACCCTTAAGCCCCAAGAAATTTTCCTTCTTATTCACTCTTCTTGATTCTACAAATCAACTATAATTTCAACTAAATTCTAACCCAAAAACAAAAACAAATTTCAATTTTCATTCCTCTTGTTCTCTGTGAATTGAACCATCCATAATTACCACCAAAAACCACCGAGTCGTCTCAGTCAAACACCAACCACCACCACTGCCTACAACCACCAGCACCGACAACCACCGCAATCACCATCGCACACCCACCGTACTACTCCCTGCATCCTCTTCTTCCCCTCGCGATTCCCTGCCTCTCTCCCTTCCTTTGCCCTGCCTGCAACCACCGACTGTCTACTATCTTCCACCACCACCGTGATAACCACCAACTGTCCACCACCATAACCACCGACCACCACCGTACTTCCTCCTCCCCCAAAACCAACCAAAAACCACCCTATACCTCCCCTGCTTCCTCCTCTTTTCACCCTTTCACCCCCTTCTCTTGACCGCACCTCCGCCGCAAAACCACCCTCACCATCATCGTCGCGCTCCGGCGCGGTATCGCGCTGCTGCGACACCCAGGTCGCCGCCCAGCTCAGCCGCCCTCCCTCCTCTCCTCCCCCCCTTCGTTCTCCTCTGGTTCCTTCCTCAATTCGCACCTCATTCTCTCTTCTTTTGACCAACGTGCCGCCGCCCAGCCACCACCCTCACCGGCGTATTAATCGACGCAACCCAACCCAACCGCCACCTCCCTCTTCCCTTCTTCTCTTGCCCTGTTACTCGTGCTTTCCTCCCTCCCTGTTCGTGCTCCCTAATTCCAGAAAACCAAAAACCCAAAATTCAGAATATTTAACTTTGGTTTCTATTTTCCCCTCAAACCCAAATTAAGGTTGGGCCAATTGAATTGGGCCTTTGGTAAGTTAGGATCTGAATTGCATTTTCAGATTTTCTCTTTATGAATTTGCATGTCTTAATAAATTTGATAATTTAGTTAGTTTTTAATGAAATTGTTTATTATTTTCAAAAAGGAAATTATATCTAATTATCAATTTTAATAAAATAAATTAATAGCTTTATGTAACAAAAATCGAATTTATATAATGTTTTCATGCAAACCGATTTATGAAATATATAAATATATATATTTCGATTAAAATTTCGATTATTTATATTTTCGTTTAATTATGGAATTATATTATTATTAAAAATTCTTTATTTATAAACCATTTGCTTATAAATTTATTATTTATAAAATATTAATTTTAGATTATTTATCGTTTAATACTAATTCAATAAATTTAATATTCTGAAAGAAATCGAACTTGGAGCTCAGGAAGAACGATCCATCAGACGGGAAGTATAAAACTACGGTTGAGGTAAAGGCTATTGCTAGTACCCGCAATCCCCTTATAAATATGATTTATAAAATTATGACGTTATGATTGAATTTATGAATTAAATGTTTTAATGCGTTTTATGGATTGTGGGATGAAATATGATTTGATTGAATTGTTTCCTATAATATGATTTGATTGAGTTTTCTCATAAAATGATGTTTATGCAATGCTATGAAAGAATTGATATTTTATTGATCCCAGGATCAAAATGATGTTTTATGAGTTAAATGAGTTATGTTATTTCAACTGAAATACAAGCCAAGGCTTGGTAAAAATTACATACAACATGATAAATAAAAGTGAAAGACCTGGTTTGTCTGGCGGTATATAAACTACCATCTTCCTATCTATCGGGCATGCATGCACCACAGACACCTGTCCACCCATGGATTACGAGCCCAGGCTCCCATGGTTATGAGCCCAGGCTTAGGGGCCAGGACCATTGTTACAGTTCGATGATGAGACCAGGCTCTTATGGGCCCAGGCCTAGTGGAGAATTCCTTCACGGTTCGTACTTGGCGACAACTAGCATGTTAATTAAAAGATTATGAATGACGTTTTTCATTAAAAGTTTATGAATGAACTAAATATGATGTTTTATTAAATGTTTTACTTATTCTGTTCTCCCTGTGTTATTAAATAAAATGAATTGAAATGAATTTACGTTGCTAGGGTAGTCGTTACTGAGTCTTCGGCTCACCGTTTTGTTTTCTGTTTTAGGTACTGCGGGGAGCGATGGACATGAGTAGTGGCGAGGAATTTCACTTTATTATTATTCACCTAGTTTATGCTTAATGTTTTAATAGTTCAATTAAAGACTTTTAGTAAGTTATGTACTTGTATTTTGGGAATATAAATGATTATTATATTAAATTGGAGATTTTTATGGCTTATGTATGATGTTGCCTTGTAATTTCCAAGAGGGAATTACGGCAGGTAATGTCCCGACCAAATTAGGTTAATTCCGCTGCTAATTATGCTTTAAATAGTGATTTAGAGGTCGGGGTGTTACAGTTTGGTATCAGAGCCAAGGTTCTGCGACCATAAGTGCTAAACCTTACGGGTTTTGCACGTAATAGAATTCATTAGGCTTTAAGCAAAGATTTTTAAGGAATAAGTTAAAAAGGAATATTCTAAAATCATGTTAAGTTAAAATGAAATGAGTGTGAGCGTAGGAACGCACGGGATAAAAGGGATTCATTTCTCATGTTATTTATGTTTTTCTGATTGAGTATGTTATGCGAAATATCGATTATCGAGGTTACTAACGATGCCATGAACGAAGCTCACAACAACCGCAACATTGACAATGATGTCATCCACAATGATGTTTTCCATGATGATTCCTATGACGACCAATCTATACAAGACCACAAGAAGATGATGAAACGATTAGGAACGGAAAGTACGATGTCAACTGAATTAGTCAAAGATTCTCGAAAAACGAAAGTCACTAATGCAAACGAAATTGCGTCACTATTCACCCTCGAATCCACCAATCTATGATCGCTAGCCAATTCGATGGAATTTGAAGACTAGGTCAATCATATGGATTAACTACTCGAGACTCTCAAAATGTTCTAACGAATGGAATTGAATATCGTGCTAAAAAGAATACTTGTTATCGATGTCGAGGAAAAGATCATTTCGTTAAAGATTGTCCTAAACTACCTCCAACAAATACCGGAACATCAACCTCGACCAATCATGAACGAAACAACAACAATGCTAAATCGATCACGCCCGTCAACATACGTAAGAGATTACATGATAAAGGATAAAGATGACGCCAACGCTGATATTATTTTGATTTTCTCTCTCTCGCTTTAGAATCGAACTTCCCTTGATTTATTTTTATCGTCACATGTCATGTTATGAGTTTTCTACCCTAGATAGACTAGGCAAAGTTTAAGCATTTCCTTGGAAGAAGTTAAGTTAAGCACGGTACGAACTCAAAGATTTTGTGGATATGAATGGTTTTGAGGAATTTTAATGGATGTGAAATCTTTAAGGATAGTATAAACGTTAGGAGTACCAAGCGAGCATAAGGTTGTGGTTGATCACTAATTAAGTTAAGATTATTCGAATTTTAAAGTATTAAAGTTATGAACAAAAGTGATTCTCGGGTTACATTTCCGATGAATATTTTGATGTTTATAAGTACTAAAGTCTATTATCTAGAATGATTGAGTAAGGAAGCTAAGAAGTTATACAGAAAAGTTATGAACCCAACATGAGTTATGATAAGAGACCCAGTTGAGTTGACCCATGAATAAGATCTTGAGGATTTTACCAAAATAAGCTATCAAGAATTAGTCTGTCAATAAGGTTGAATGATAGATTACCAAAAGAAGCACGAGTTTATATTCTATAAGTGGAGGATCACCAATTAAATCAAGGATATTCAAGGTTTAAAGCGTTTAAGTTATGATTAAATTGATATATGAGTTACTTTCCCGCACCCTTCATAATGATTGTTTTTGTGGTTGTAGGTACCTAAGTGTGTATTCAGATATGATAAGGAAACTAACATAGAACTTTTCAAAGTTATGTAAGAATATGATTTATGGTGAAAAGATAAAATTGAAGTTACACATGATGTTCTGAGGATTATACCAAAACAAGTAATAAGGAATTAGTATGTCAGTTAGGTTGATGGTATTCTTGGTTTTGCTTTCCGCGTCTTCAATAGGGATTATTTTTGTGTATTTATCTAAAAGGGATGCTTTATAATCTCCATAAAGGAAGTTGAACTAGGAAATGTAAGGTTTTGCAAAAATGTTGTGAGGAAAAGTACGATTTATGGCGAGGACATGAAATTGAGGTTGCATATAAAGCATTGAAATAAGTTATCAAGAATTTTGTCTATCAGGTTGATGATATTAATGAATGTTATGAAATTCGAAAAGAGTTATGAATGATTGAGGAATGAAATGGAGTTGAGAATAGAAATTGACAAAATGACATGTCTGTAAAACCAGGTAATATGAACTAAGTTTTCTAGAAGCTAGATTGTTTATGATAAAGGCATGCTTGACGGCTTAGCATTCTCCGCAAAATACGAGATTTTTCGACCTAAGGATAAGTAACCAAGTTGTATGTCTAACGATATATTTCTAGTCACGTGATTGAATTCGAACCCCTGCAACGAACGCAGTTAACGAAGTCACTCAACACAGAAGAAAGATCAGAGATCGAAATCAAAACGAATCGAATAATGAAAGTCAACGACAAAGATTTCTGCAACAAAGGAGCCAATAGCAAATGAAGGTGAAATGTCTCTAATTATTCGCCCATGAACGATATGATGTATGAATGACTATGTTTTCTATGAATGATTATGTTATGGTCAGCCATGCTCGTGCGTTAGATCAAATGATTATGAATGTTATGCTTATGTTGAATATGAAATTTTCAATTTAAGAATTATGTCTCTATGATATGGATTATGTTTATGCTGACATGATTGTACTAGTAATCTAATGGTTATACGCGGATGCCGTCTTCGATGGAAGTTCTCCTGAGCTCAGAGTACGAGATTATTATTATAATAAATAACTTTTACAACTATTTGAGTCTTGCAATTGATAGATAAATATTTATTTTCATTATTTATACATATATTTTCAGAATTATAATTTTGCATTAAAAACTACTATTTTTGGTGGAAAATATTTTCAAACAGGATCTCGCAAAGTAAAATAGGAGCCTAGTCTATGCTAACAAGTTTGCCCCTTTTATGTTCTTTGCTCCTCGATCCTATTATATTAAATCAAGTGGAGATACGAAAGACGATGGCGAAATGTAATTGACCTTAATGACGATTAAGGATCAATATATAATTTTGCCACTTTTGCATTCTTTACTCTTCGATTCTAGGTCTCGAGTTGAAGCGGAGTCCTAAAAGATGATGGCGGAATGCAGGCTAGACATTGTTCGAATTGAAATAAAATTTTGAGATCGTGGTTTTAAAATAAAACATCGTGCCTTTATTCAAGCGTTTTCAATTTTCAACAATCATTTTATAAATCTAATTTTCAAGTTTCGAGGACGAAACTTTTTCTAAGGGGGTAAGAATGTAATACCCCGAATTTTTAAAACGCGATTAATTATGCTTAATTATTTTTATTTAGCTTAAGTCGTTTTAAATCCTAATTTTAAACTTTATTTTAATTTAACGAAGCTTTATCTCGTTTGGAATTTTAACATTGTTACACGATTTATTTTTCAGATTATATAATTTAATTTTATATTTACGAGCTTAACGATATTTTTTTTAAATCTTAATTATTTTCGGATTTCTAATAATTTCGAAACGTTCTTATTTTATTCGAAAACTAAATTTATTTTTCGTTAACAATATTTTTAAAAAGAATTATTTGAAAACTTGATTTTAATTAAACATTACTATTCTAATTAATTTTCTAAAATAACACCAAATTTTCAGAAATTTGCTAACTAAGGAAAATTACTAAAATTCCCCTTAAAAGCACAATCTCCTTTTGACTTCTTTTCCTTGCTCTTCACGTACAAGAATGAAGGAATTCCTTCATTCCTCCTCACCCTCAATTCAGTCTACATTCAACCCTTAAGCCCCAAGAAATTTTCCTTCCCATTCACTCTTCTTGATTCTACAAATCAGCTATAATTTCAACTAAATTCTAACCCAAAAACAAAAATAAATTTCAATTTTCATTCCTCTTGTTCTCTGTGAATTGAACCATCCATAATTACCACCAAAAACCACCGAGCCGTCTCAGTCAAACACCAACCACCACCACTGCCTACAACCACCAGCACCGACGACCACCGCAATCACCATCGTACACCCACCGTACTACTCCCTGCATCCTCTTCTTCCCCTCGCGATCCCCTGCCTCTCTCCCTCCCTCTGCCCTGCCTGCAACCACCGACTGTCTACTATCTTCCACCACCACCGTGACAACCACCAACTGTCCACCACCATAACCACAAACCACCACCGTACTTCCTCATCCCCCAAAACCAACCGAAAACCACCCTATACCTCCCCTGCTTCCTCCTCTATTCACCCTTTCAACCCCTTCTCTTGATCGCACCTCCGCCGCAAAACCACCCTCACCATCATCGTCGCGCTGCTGCGACACCCAGGCCGCCGCCCAGCTCAGCCGCCCTCCCTCCTCTCCTTTCCTCCTCCCCTTCGTGCTCCTCTGCTTCCTTCCTCAATTCGCACCTCATTCTCTGTTCTTTTGACCACCGTGCCGCCGCCCAGCCACCACCCTCACCGTCGTATTATTCGACGCAACCCAGCCCAACCGCCACCTCCCTCCTCCCTTCTTCTCGTGCCCTGTTCCTCGTGCTTTCCTCCCTCCCTGTTCGTGCTCCCTAATTCCAGAAAACCAAAAACCCAAAATTCAGAATATTAAACTTTGGTTTCTATTTTCCCCTCAAACCCAAATTAAGGTTGGGCCAATTGAATTGGGCCTTTGGTAAGTTAAGATCTGAATTGCATTTTCAGATTTTCTCTTTATGAATTTGCATGTCTTAATAAATTTGATAATTTAGTTAGTTTTTAATGAAATTGTTTATTATTTTCAAAAAGGAAATTATATATAATTATAAATTTTAATAAAATAAATTAATAGCTTTATGTAACAAAAATCGAATTAATATAATGTTTTCATGCAAACTGATTTATGAAATATATAAATATATATATTTCGATTAAAATTTCAATTATTTATATTTTCGTTAAATTATGGAATTATATTATTATTAAAAATTCTTTATTTATAAACCATTTACTTATAAATTTATTATTTATAAAATATTAATTTTAGATTATTTATCGTTTAATACTAATTCAATAAATTTAATATTCTAAAAGAAATCGGACTTGGAGCTCAGGAAGAACGATCCATCAGACGGGAAGTATAAAACTACGGTTGAGGTAACGACTATTGCTAGTACCCGCAATCCCCTTATAAATATGATTTATAAAATTATGACGTTATGATTGAATTGATGAATTAAATGTTTTGATGCGTTTTATGGATTGTGGGATGAAATATGATTTGATTGAATGGTTTCCTATAATATGATTTGATTGAGTTTTCTCATAAAATGATGTTTATGCAATGCTATGAAAGAATAGATATTTTATTGATCCCAGGATCAAAATGATGTTTTATGAGTTAAATGAGTTATGTTATTTCAACTGAAATACAAGCCAAGGCTTGGTAAAAATTACATACAACATGATAAATGAAAGTGAAAGACCTGGTTTTTCTGGCGGTATATAAACTACCATCTTCCTATCTATCGGGCATGCATGCACCACGGACACCTGTCCACCCATGGATTACGAGCCCAGGCTCCCATGGTTATGAGCCCAGGCTCAGGGCCCAGGCCCAATGTTACAGTTCGATGATGAGCCCAGGCTCTTATGGGCCCAGGCCCAGTGGAGAATTCCTTCACGGTTCGTACTTGCCGACAACTAGCATGTTAATTAAAAGATTATGAATGAGGTTTTTCATTAAAAGTTTATGAATGAACTAAATATGATGTTTTATTAAATATTTTACTTATTCTGTTCTCCCTGTGTTATTAAATAAAATGAATTGAAATGAATTTACGTTGCTAGGGTAGTCGTTACTGAGTCTTCGGCTCACCGTTTTGTTTTCTGTTTTAGGTATTGCGGGGAACGATGGACACGAGTAGTGGCGAGGAATTTCACTTTATTATTATTCACCTAGTTTATGTTTAATGTTTTAATAGTTTAAATAAAGACTTTTAGTAAGTTATGTACTTGTATTTTGGGAATATAAATGATTATTATATTAAATTGGAGGTTTTTATGGCTTATGTATGATGTTGCCTTGTAATTTCCAAGAGGGAATTACGGCAGGTAATGTCCCGACCAAATTAGGTTAATTCCGCTGCTAATTATGCTTTAAATAGTGATTTAGAGGCCGGGGTGTTACACTTTGACAGAATATTATGGTCATTTATGCTACAATATAAAAGGAATATTACAAACGTAAAAATTCAAATAGGACACCCAAAGTGAAATACGTAAGGAATAAAAATGTGTAGAGGGAGTGATTATCATAGTCATTTAAGAGAATTTTTGTAATTTTATATTAACTCTGACATAGAGTAGTAAAAGAATATTAAAATAAAATCAACAATTGGGTGAAGATGGTTTAAGTTAGGGTGACTTTATCTCTCAGACTCACCCGCAATCTTTAGACTCTACCACATCAGCTTTCTACTAAATTTTTCATTATTCAGACTCACCCAAGACTCTGCTCACTATTTTTACACATTATGTGGTCTAATTTGATTTGGTTAGAGAAAAGGTGGAGTCTTAAGTGAGTCTTGAGCGAGTCTTGAATTTCCAAACTCACTTCAAGACTTGTTGTAGTCTTTTACCACATTATCCTAAGATTTAGACTCGAGACTCACCTCAAGATTTGGGATAAACTCACCCTTAAATCTCAAGTTCAACACTTTATACTTATTAAAAGTCTATTTTGTTTGACTTTTTTTTTTGAATGTAAAATCAATTTGTTAATGAAAACTCATACGACATCTACAATAGAAATTGATTTTAACAAATACATAACAAATTGAGTCAAAAAGAGGCATTCCTTCATCAAAACTACCATCGTTGTGAAGATCTTAAACTCTGGGATTTCTCTCGCACATATAGCTGTAATATATAGCTTTTTCGGGGAGACGATCTAACAATTTGTTGTAGCCGCGAAGACGATTTCCATCCGATTCATCGAAATCAATTTGAAATTTTGTTAACTGTTTCGATCTCGTATTATTCTTTATTAACTAATTGAATTCACGAAGATACTCCACCAATACTATACTAAACCCAAAATAATCAACTAAGCCCACCAAAGGAGAACTTACTACACTCAAACGATGTAGCTAGTTTTATTGTATATGAAGACAAAAACATGAATATTTAAACCAAAAGGGACGAAAATAGCCAAATTTCCGAAGAAATTTGGCTATTTCCGGCCTAAAAACCTTTGAGATTTATAAACACTAAAGAGAACAGCTAGGGTTTACTCGTTTTGTTTGTTTGACTTATTTCAAACAAAATAAGTTTAAAAAACTTTAGATAAGATAAGATAAGATAAGTTCAAAATAATTAAAACTAGATTTTAGCCCGTGTGATGCATGAATTCTATTAAACTTTTAAGTTAAAATAAAACTCCTATTACAACTGCTATATTTTATAATACATATTATATTACTACGTAAATTAGTGTTTGATTTTGAATTGAATTTCATTTTAGATTTATTTTTACATTATTAAAGTGTTTGATTTTAGATGGAGTTGTATATATTAGTACTCCCTCCGTCCCTTAATACTCGCACCGGTTTGACCGGTGCAGAGTTTAATACCCTTGAATTGACTTATTAATTTAATGAGTGTTAGTTGATAGTGGGGTATTTTTTTAATATAGTTAGTGGAAATGTGTAAGGGGTAGGGAATGGTGAGTGGGGGGTGTGAATTTTTAAATGATTTTTTGTAGGGAGTAGGGGTGTAGGTGGGTTAGTAGGTAAGTGTGAGAAATAACATAATATTGGTAAAAGTTTTCATTTATAGAAGCGGTGCAAGTATTAAGGGATGGCCCGAAAAGGAAAGCGGTGCTAGTACTAAGGAACAGAGGGAGTAATTAGTTAATTGAAATATCTACGTGACACCTATTAATTATTTACGTTGCACTCGACCTTTTAATTTAAAAATAATTTAGAAATCTTATTTTTCATTGGCCGAAACCATTAGATTTCCTACGTGACGCTCTAATATTGGATTAGTGTTTGATTTTGGATTGAATTTTATTTTAGATTAGTGTTTGATTTTGGATTGAATTTTATTTTAGAATTTTTTTTTTTAATAATTAGAGTATTTGATTTTGGATGGAATTGTATATATTATTAAATAATTAATTAAAATATCTACGTGACACCTAAGTATTTATCTACGTGACACTCAGCTTTTTTAATTCAAAAATAAATTAAAAATCTTATTTTTCATTTGCCAAAACCAAATTTTTTTTACTTAACGCTCTAATAATTCAACAAATATGTTTATTTATATATATACTAGTATTTTATGCACGCGATGCGTGCATGAATTTTAGAAACTTTATTGTGCCTATTATTTCATGCATGCGATGCTTGCGAAATTTTACAAATTTTAGACACTAATAATCATTTGCAAAGTCCATATTTTGCGACATTGAGGTCATACAATACTCGTAGCCTTACATGACGAATTTAAAGATATTAAAAAAAATTAACATTATTTTGATACAACTAACATATCCTATTGAAAAATCAAAATTGAAGTACATACAAAATAGTAAATATCATTTTCTTTTTTTGCTCGCAATATATTTGTTTAACCACATGCACTCCTCCGCCCAATCGACATGCAACACATATCCAACCGTATACGAATGTTCAGGATTAAAATCTCCAATTGGTGGATGTAGCACCCATGAAAAAGCTCTGTTTCCGAAACATGCAAATACTTTTTCCATCACTCGATTACGTCCATTAGGCTGCATGAACGTTAAAAAATATATTCAAATGTAAAATCAACATGAGTTAATTTTTTTAAAACAATTATGTTGTTAGAGTATTAGATTGAAACCTGTTGAAGTACTGATTTTATTTCAGTAGCTAAACAACCTAAAAGGTGTTGTGCAAGATCGTGTAATATTGTGACTTTCAAATTACCACTTTTATCAAATATGGTAAGTCGAAGAAGCAACCTATAAAACGAAATTAAATCAATTTATTAATATAGATATTTACCAATATATAATGTGTGTTTAAGTATAAAAAATATTTAGATATTTACCAATATATAATGTGTGTTTAAGTATATGAGTCATTGCCTTGCTTTGTATCATTGGAGAATTCCTTAGGGAATCCTTTCTTACAACTTCCTTGTTTCATACACGGGGATTTGTGGTTGAGAACACCACATGGGCCATGAATCATGTGTTTAAGAACTGCCTTATACAATTTTGGTTCTTGTTGTTCATCAGGAATCACTGCTCTCACAATCTTATCAAAGTCATCCGGAGTGGTTAGCTTGTCATTTTGATCAAGAATTAATAACATATGAACATGTGGAAGACCCCTCTTTTGGAATTCAATCACATATACATAAGCAACAACCGTTCCGAGGACGCCCCTTTCGAGAACATCCTTTTTCAACTCTTCAAGTTTAGCATGAAAAACTCGTGTCAGCAGATCTGGATGATCGTTTGGAACTTGTCCGGCCAACAATTCTGATTGTATCTCTGGCCAAGATGGATTGCATGTCATTGTAAGAAATATATCGGGCTTGCCGAACTTATGAACCAATGCCATGGCATCTTGATACCTCTAGTGCATATCTCTTCGACTTCCAACGAATGAAGATGGTAGTATGGTCTGTCGTCCAACATTTTCTGCAAATAGACATTATATGAATTATGTGAAACAATGTATGAATTATTGAGTGTAATATAATTGATTAACTTAAATCAATATGGACCTGTGTTATGCTCTCCAGCATGTAAAGAATCCTCTAAACCCTTGTATAAATCAGCACGTATCTTATCTTGGTTGAGTGCAATCCACCTCAAGTTATTGGCTTGCATTTTGACACAGTTATCGACAACAAATTGTTGCAGTAGACGACCGCCTCTTAAGATTAGAGAATCAAGATGTTGTCGCATCTATAACACAAAATACTTGTTTTGGTCATAAAGGTCTAAGTATATGATTTTTAGGATAAGGCTTAAAAAAGAGTTATTAGAAATATGCACCTAAAACATGTATGCATAGAATTCCCGGCATGTCAACTTCTTACCAGTGGAACTTCGACTGTTTAAATCCCAGCCGTAAGAACCATAAGGGAACAATAGAGGATACTGCAGTGGGTCATAATAACCGGCAGTACGTGTCTTTGATATAACTTAGTTGCCCAGTTACTGACTCTACCATGATGTCCCTATCCTTCAAGTTGGAAATGTCATCACCTCCAACGACAACTGCTGCTACTTGTGAAGCTGTTGGCATCGAGTATTGATGTTTATTTGTAGGTTGCTCTTTGATGAAAAATTTGCAATCACTTAAGTCACTACGCTGAGCAAGATGACGGAGATTGTGGACAAAAGGATTGTGAGCATTCAAAATATTCTTGATTCTGTCGATGACATCGAGGCGTAATGATGAATTCTCTGCTGCACGATTTTCATTTTCATGCTCAGTATCATAAATGTAGAGTTGAAGAAATCGAGGACGATCTCCTTCGTTCAAAGGTTAAAAACCTCCAATACGATGGTAAATTGAACCTTGTGCACGGAATGTGTAAACGCCTTGACGTGCATTTGCTTGTTCGTCATCTAAATGAACTCCCATTGAAGTGAATGAAAAGACATGGTTGTACTTACGAATGTTTTGCCTAAAATGAGCCCCATATTCCGATTGATCAGAATATAAATCAAGCATATCAGAGGATAATGGAAAATCAGGGAAGTTGACCTTCCCACTTAAGCAACATAGTTCAGGAGATTCACAATGGAAAAGTCGTGCTTGGCAATGCGGACATGTTTTCATGGGTGGCAAACTGAATATAGGAACCCCTTGACTCTCTTGGTAATTTCTTGCACAATTTCTATAACCAGTTCTCCCTACTTTCCAGACCCTTATATCATCAGAAATGGGGTTTGATATGTTATTGGTGTCGATTGCACGACTTTCACCGACATTGAATAATATGCCAGGCATGCGTATTTCATTTTCCGCCTCAACAAAACGCGGCAATTCCCCATCGTCTGAAGTAGGGTATGGTATACGTGCATTGGTTGTACTGCTCTCGCCAACACAAAAGAATCTATTGGGCATGCCGCTTGAGTTTGATGTTGGGTCTGGGATGGTCACAGTGGGTGCACTACTTTCACCGACACTAAAAAACCGATTTTCTAGATTTGCCCGAGTATCGAGTAAACGAAGTTCATCAATAGGTTGCACTGCATTATCAAATCATGTTTTTGATTGGTTAGGTAAGTTGTCATGTTTACATACTTAAAATGAATTGATTATGTTCAGATTTCTTACGTTCACGCCTTTCACATCCAGTCGTGACATTATGGGCACGATTTGTGATGTCTGCCATAGCCCTTCTAACTCCCAAAGTGTTGGGAGTATTGGTAACAATCACAGGCCCTTCCGAACATGGAGTTTGAGGTTGGCTTGCAGGAGTAGCTATAACATCTGATTGGTTTTCACATGCATAGCTGAGTCGTCTTTTTGCATTTTGACGATCTCTTTGTTCTGGAGTGAGTGATTTTCTCTGTTGTCTTTTTTTATCCCTCCATATCGACCTTTGATCTTGCATACATTGATCTCCGTTCTCGTCCATTATGAAACTCTAAAACTACACATTAATTTGGTTACTATAAGTTGTTTGTATTGTAATTTTGTTGCAATATATAAACGGATAAATGAAAATATTTATTTTGATGCATTTTTTTCCTTTTTTGCTAAAACGAACGTATAATTTTAAAATAAATTAAATATTTTATGTTGTTTCCTTTCGCTTTTCTGTTTTACTTAAACGAAAGTTTATATTTAAATTAAATTCAATATTGTATTTGAATGTTTTTTTATATGCTTTTTTACTAAAAGGAAAGTCAAACATAACTTGTGTTTTTTTTTTAATTTTCGTATTAGTATTCGAACTTTAGATGATACTCCGTATTTGGTTCCGTTTATTTTATAAACCACCATAATAGAGATACAAATTTTCGTTTTAGTACAGTTTAAAACAGAGGCCCATTTTATTCTCAAAGCCCAATCCTTTCCATACTTAACAACAGAAACCCTATCTGATGTTGTTGTTGTTATCCGCCGTTCCTCTCCCAAGTCAAACCTATTTTCATTTGTTTCCTCCCTTCTCTCTCATCGTTTATCAGATCTCCATCCTTTCTCTCCTTCATTGTATTTTGGTTGTTTTATTCAGAACCCATATACATAGATGATTTAGAAGAAGAGCTGAACGTAGGCTTGGATTCTTTCAATACAACTGCGGATGACGGCAGCGTCGAGGAGGTTATTGCTTCATTTAGTTTCTCACCTTCTCCAAGTTACATGCTGAATTTCCATGTTGAATTGAATTTAAATTCTTAAGATTTTGTATCAGAAATAATGGGTTTATTCTAATTTAGACTTTTATTTCTGATTTGTTGTGTATAGGTGGCAGTGCAATTGATGGTTATGTATGAAGAGTGTTTGGAAGGAAACTATCAATCAATTCAGAAGTTGAAGCAAATGAAATCACCGCCTATTCCTCTCCCAACTCAGATTAAGGCTTTTATGTAAGATGTTGGGCCAAAAATCGCTAATTTAACTAATTCAACTCAGATTAAGGGTATTTTGTAAAATAGGCGCAAGTTTTTTCTGATTGGAATGGGTATTTAGGATTTAATTTAGCGATTAATTGTTGAGTAACTAACTGTTTTTTTTTTTTTTTGGTTTGCATGTCGTATCAATGTGGAGGGTAAGGTCGCTGGCTGGGCGAGGCGATGGCGAGGCGCTGGGCGAGGCGATGGCGAGGCGTTGGGCGATTGCGAGGCGCTGGACGATGTTGGGTAATGACCCTACCTAGCTTATGTTTTACATGCTCTGTTAAATTGCGTGCCTAATTTAAGTTTGTTTTAATTTGGTGAGATTTTTTGTTACTATTCTTGGTTTGTCAATTATTTGTATGTTTCTTGAATTTAACGTTAATTTAACCATTATTGGGGTTCATCAAATTTTTTTTATCTGTTAATTTGAGAATTTGTTCGGTTTTGAGAATTTAACCATTATTGGGATTTCGTCTGTTAAAGTTGATAATTTGAGAATTTAACCATTATTGGGGTTTTGTCTAATTTGTTGTTACTATTATCGATGTCTAATTGTTTGTATCTGTTAAATTTGAGAATTTTACTTTATCACGATCTTCTCGTGATTTGTAGTGGAGGAATATTTGAGATTTCCGGCTTGATTTGCAATTGTAATTGAGTACTCAGTATATTTGCAATTGTAATTGAGTACTCAGTATATTTGTAATTGACAATAAACTTACAAATTGGTAGATTTGAACTGAATTTCGTTTTAGAAATATTTGATGAATTGTGAATTTTATTGATGTTTTATTTGTTCATTTGATTTTGCTTTTTTCTGAGACTATTGGGTGTTGTCTATTCCGTATGGGACACTAAAACTGCAATTACTAAATTGAAATTGTTTGACAATTATGATCAAATTGGTAGATTTGAACTGAATTTCATTTTAGCGATATTTGATGAATTGTGAATTTTCGGAACATTGATTGTGGAATAGTGATCTGTTTTTTGATGTTTTAATTTGGTGAGGTTAAGTGTTGGGGTTATATTCTGAGTTGTGGAATTGTGATTTGTGATTTGTGAATTGTGATTTGTGAATTGTGGAACAGTGATCGAATACTTGAGTGCATAGGATATGTATACCTTAAGTAATTTTTTCCCCTAAGACTATTTATAAGTTATAGCTAGATGTAATAATCAATTTCTAATTTTATAGAACACATGTTTAACCGATTTACATGATAATTAAGAAGGGTATTTTAAAATCAACTAACAACTTATTCAAAAAAAAGCATGAAAAGTAATCTGTAATAATTAATTAAAATCAATAAAAAGTATGCATATTAATATTTTGTTAAGAGTTTGGTGGGCCTACCTTATGCCGTTGTTTATAGTATGCCTTGATGAACTTAACACCCAACTTGGAATTTAACTTAAAACCGAAATTATAACCTGCAAAACAATAATTTATTTCAGATTTTTAATTTACATAATTGAATTAAAAAATGCAAACCCATCTGGCAAGAGTACTATAAATTTAACAAAAGAAATGCAAAAAATCTGAGATTTGACTTGGGAAAGCAAAGATCTGAAAGATGAGGAGTTTAGTTTTCCTTCCAGATTTCAAACATTAAGAATTTACCGTATCTTTGGTTGTTGTACCTCGTTATGAACTTCAAACCCCAATTAAATTCTGCATCAAAACAAATGTAAGTCAATTATATTTAAAATCATAATTCTAATAACAGAAATTTATTTTATCACATACCTTCGCATAACCTGCAAAACAATAATTTATTTCAGATTTTTTGATTTACATAATTGAATTAAAAAATGCAAACCCATCTGGCAAGAGTACTATAAATTTAACAAAAGAAATGCAAAAAATCTGAGATTTGACTTGGGAAAGCAAAGATCTGAAAGATGAGGAGTTTAGTTTTCCTTCCAGATTTTAAACATTAAGAATTTACCGTATGTCTTTGGTTGTTGTACCTCGTTATGAACTTCAAACCCCAATTAAATTCTAATGTGATTGCAATTTAAAATTTAAAAAATTAAGATATTATTTAACCAAATGCATAAATTGAAATATAAAATCATTAAAAAGCAAGAATATTACCTACCTTATACGTTGAAATCTGCAAAATAAATTAATGCAACAATATTAGAAAAGAACATTGGTTTTATGCATAAAATCACAAATTTAATTACGATTTTATTTTTTATATAGCCTTGTATACATAAAAATTATATTGTTATGCGTACAATATTACACTGTATTTGTATGCATACACAGATTTGTGATTTTATTTTTTAAAAGTGTTTAATTTCTGTTTCTGTTTGTATTTGTTTTGCAAGGATTCATACGAAAAAGTGTACTTACGTGTGGGCGACTTCAAGAAGGCAGAACAGTTCTGGAATTTTTTCGCATCTTCTGGTTTACAATGGAGTTTTTTTTGGATGTTTTTGGTTTCTGCAATTAATTTAAAAAAATTTAAATTGTTTAGCTGTATTGTTCTTGTTTTGTCTTGTAATAATTTTCGTTTCATTTAGAAACTGTAATAATTGTCTTGTTTTCGGTTTTCGTTTCATTTAGAAACTGTAATAATTGTAATATTTTATTTTCCCTTTTTTCATTTCTTTCCTGATTTAATCCATCAATCAACACTAACTTTGGTAACTGAGTTAAAGGGGATTTTATTCTGTGGTAATGGGCCCATATTCTTCATTTTGGGCGTTAAATTCTTTCAGTCAATAGAGGTGTGTAGGGCAAACAAACTGTAGAACTCTGGGGGGGTATTTTTGACTTTTAATTGGGGGACACGAAAAGTGACATTACCAAAATGTCCCTCAGCTGTTCCTTTATAAAATAGATATATATATAATACTAGATTAAATCCCGTGCACACACGAATTTTGATAATTTTTTTCACAAAATATTTAACTGAATATCTCACAAACTACTTCATAGTTATAACATTTTTAACATACTCGTTTAAATTTATTCATATAATATGCATATTTAAATGCTAATATGATAATTTCACCAAAATATTGAGTGATATATTTTTCATTATTAATATAGCAAATTGACTAAAATATCAACAATTTAGAATAATTATTATTACGTCGTATATATTATTGGCATAATTTATAAACTAAATTTTATTTCTATACATAAATAGTTTTTTTTAAATAAGGTAGAATAAATATAAAATTAAACAGATACACTTTTTTTGGGAAAGTGATTTTGGCGGGAAAAAATCGCACCAGGAATTGACACGTGTCATTCCTGGTGTCTCTTTTAGTATATAGTAATAGATACGGAGTATATAAATATATTAGATATTATTCAATTATTTTACACACAAATTTGTTTATTTTAAACAAAATCACTTTTTTTTTAAGATTAAATAAGTTCAGATAAGTTTAAATAAGTTCAAAAGAGATAAAATATATTTAGATAAGATAATATAAGTTCACAAGTTTTGACCTTTCGTGATTGGTTAGAAGAAAGTCGATAAAATTATGAAACTGCCGCTTCAAGAGATCAACCGCAATTGTACAATTGTACTGCGTACTTGGCTACCTGCACATTAGTCCTTTTCGTCGGTTTAAAGAGCAGAGAGATTGATTGAACCCACCATTGCCTAATCGATTGCTCTCACCAAAAAAAAAAACCAAAATCCAGAAACAATTGATGAATAAAATGGAGAAAATTGCCAAAAGATTTACAGGAAAGGTAGCCATAGTCACCGCTTCTACTCAAGGAATCGGATTTAGCATCGCTGAGCGCCTTGGTTTAGAAGGAGCTTCTGTTGTTATCTCGTCTCGGAAGCAGGTTACTTTATACACTTCTCCTCTCTCTTCAATTTAATCGAAATTGAAATTCACTCTTTCTATAGTTTTTTTTTGTGAATTCATGACTCTTAATTTCATCTGGGTGCTTTGTATTTCTGTATTTCTTGTTGTTTTTCGCTTGATTTTGAAAGTGGATTTAAATTATTATTTTTTTGTGTTACATTATGTCTATAAATTCCATGTGGGTCTATTAAAGTTGATGAATTTCTGCGAATTTTTTCAGTTCTTAATGTATTTTAGCTTGAATTTGAAATTGGTTTGCCTGATTATAATTTGGGTTTTAAAGAATTGTTTTTTTTTTGGGGGGTGAAATTGTGTCTTAATTTCATATTGGTCTACTAAATTTGATGATTCCTGCGATTTTTTTGTAGTTCTTCATGTTGTTTGGTTTTGATTTGGCTGTTACAGAAAAATGTGGATGAAGCAGTTGAGAAGCTTAAGGGTAAAGGAATTGATGTTTTTGGTGTTGCTTGCCATGTCTCAAATGCTAAGCAAAGGAAGAATTTGATTGATGAGACTGTAAAGGTGCCAATTTTTGTTACTTTGATCTTATCGATTTCTATGTTTAAGTTGAGTTTTTTGATGCATTTGTTTAATTTATTGATTGTATCTAAGGGTATAAATTATCTAATATGCTGGGTTTTCTGAATTAGTCTTTAAGTATTCAAGTACATTAGTACAACTAATTAAAATTTCTACCAATTTGATCCTGAACTATTGACTGCGATTGATGATTGCGTCTTTGGTAACTGTGACAGAATGTTGTGCAATCAAAGTAGTTCGATTGGAAGATGAGTGTATATTGATGTGCTTCATGAAACTTTGCTTTAAGTATTCACCGTGAATAAGGCATAAGATAAGATAAGTTTAGAAAAGTTTGTTCAGACCCTTTTACTCACAAATAAGTTTATTTCAACAAAATAAACAGATAAAATAAGTTCAGATAAATTAAGATAAGATATGATCAGATCAAATAATATAACTTCAGACAAAAGCCTTAATTCTACCACTTGACTACTTAAGTTTTAGTATATTTGTTACTTTTTCACAAAAAAAAGATGTTCTGCAAAAAGGTTGAATGTTGGTGTGCATTGAAGGTTCTAAGGGGGCGTTTGGTTGGGGGTAACAATCTAAAGGAAAGGGAATGGGCTGATATCATTCCCTTTGTTGTTGTTTGTTAGGCCTATTTCACCATTCCCTATACCTCTTTTTAGTTTTGAGTTAACCCCAAAACCCTCTAGGTTGATTACCCACCCCCCCTAGACTTTCCCATTCTCTTCCCCCTTCACTTCCCCACCCCCTCTCTCCCTCCTCCGTCGTCCACCGCCAAGAAGTACCACCATCTTTGCCGTCCACCATCTATGCAACCAGACCACCACCATCTATGCCGTCCACCGCCAGACCACCACCACAACCTATGCTCTGGCGTAGCTTAACAGATGAGGCGGAAAAGAAATAGAGGAGAAGAGGAAGCAACTGCCTCGAAGTCGTGCAATATTAACCACCAACGCAACCCACCAAAACCCCGACGAGGGAGATGATTATCATATTCACGCAACCACCACACTACCACCACGCAACGCACCAATACCATAATCATATCATAACCCCTCTTAAACGTGGCTTTAAATAGTAAAATTCGACCATGAAAACTCCAAATCTATAGTTTTCATGGTCGAATTAGACCATTAAAACCTCAAATTTGCCCATGAAAATGTTAGAAAATAATAGGAGGAGAGAAAATGAAAGGGAAGGCGGTGGCGCCGCGGTGAGGGAGAAGCTCGAGGCGACGGCGAGGGAGAAGCTAGCAGTGACGACTAGGGAGTAGAAGGCGGCGGCTAGCTTAGTTTTAAAAAGCGCGCCCAAGGCACGCCTAGGCGCAAGACTCACCTAGGCTCAGCCTTGGCGCCTTGAGCTCTCCAAGCTCACTGATGTCAACCAGGCGCGCGCATTCGTGCGCTTAGGTAAGGCGTAAGGCACAGCGCCTTGTGCGCCTTCAGTCTTCAGGCGCGGTAGGATGACGTGGATCTTTGGTTTACATTTTTTTTTTCTTTTTTAATGATATAAACACACCCTATGTGACCTATCAATGGTCATATCTCTACTACTTCAGCTTTTTGGGTAGTGGAAGTAGCATAATATGAGTTAGTTTTCATATTTCCAGCTTGTAATTACCTTGGAAGGTTCTAATTCTGGCACTCCATCGACGGGATCACGCAATGCTTATGAACCGACAAGAAAATATGGCACTCCAATAGAAATATGTTGTTTTGAGTATAAGTTGTGTTAATTTTTCTCTATACCGAATTTTTTATTAGAAAATTATGTGCACCTTGTATCCATAAGGCGCGCGCTTGAGCCTTGCGCCTAGGCTCCATGACCCTTGTGCGCCTTAGTGCGCCTTGCGCCTTTTTAAACTAAGCCGGCTAGGGAGTAGAAGGTGGCTACGGCTGCTAGGGAACAAGGGTGAGAGAAAGAAAGATGTGAAATATTGAAAATGATAACCAAACAACATTCTAAATCGAAGGGATTTATTCCCATTCTCTTTCTTTCCCTTTGTTGATTCCATTCCCTTCACCCCATGTAAATCAAACGCCCCCTGAATGCACAAAACCTCGGTCATTTAGTCATATCTCAATGAGGATTAGCTCACATATGAGATGAATATTCATTTCAGTGCAGCTGACTCAACATTTTGTTGCTTATTTGACTAGTCTGTCCAACATAATAAAGTACACCTTTTTGGAGTAGTAAATTTCTCGATACTTAAGCTTGATAATGAACTAAAGAACTTTTCTTGATGTCCTTTTCATCATCTGATATTCTTTGATCTACATGTTTTGTATTCTCTAATGATACAAGCTTTTAAGAAGTGACTGACTCACTTCGGTTAGGAAATACTTTAACCTTCCATCACAACTCTGAAGTGTTTTATGATTTATTCTGTAAATGATTCTTAACTCTTTCAACTGCATATTCTATACTCTATAGTCTGTACTAGTATTTGTTTTGGAAGGACTACATCCTGTTTTCTTTCCTTGTTTAAACTGCTTTGCCAAGTGTGCTCACAGAAACTGCTGTTGTACTTGCAGAAATACGGGAAAATTGACGTGGTTGTATCTAATGCAGCAGCTAATCCCACTGTCGCTGCAATTTTAGATGTACCAGAACCTGTCCTAGACAAGTTATGGGAAATCAATGTCAAAGCTTCTATACTTCTTCTCAAGGTAATTTCTGTTAGAAGCTGGTGTAGTATATTATTCCCTCCATCTGAATTAAGTCATCACATTTGTAAACGTCCCATAATTATGGATATAACATGGGTTGATGAAGTGGGCAAAATAAAATAGTGCAGAACTGGCCATACCAATGAAGGAACTTCTTCTGAAATTTATTCACTATATGAATCTGTTCTGATGTACCCTTCTTTATAAGTTGATTTCTTCTGAAAGTTTTTAAAGGTAAATATTGGCTATCTCTGCAGAATTTCCCAGTGTATGTCAGCAGGATTCCTTGTGCCATATGAATATCACGTCTCCACCATTAACCTTAAAAGTAGCCTTTGATTTTTCTTCAGGTCTTGGTTTCACAGTCCAATAATCACGTTTATACACTGGTTAAAGCCTCTCAAAAAGAAGTGGATCAAAAGGCTAAAGGCTCTCCCAAAGAATTGTCCTTACCTGAAATCGCTCCTCAAAGCCAGTGGAAGAGGTCCTCCTGTTAATCAACTTATTCATTAAAGCTCAAAATCATCTCGGACATAAAGCTCTGCTTGTTTAAAACACTTTGTTTAAAGGGAAAGTTTTCTCTGGCTGTTTAGTGTCTGAGACTCCAAGGGAGTCCAAACACAGCCTCTCAATTTGCTTAAAAAGCAGACTAAGAGAAGCCCAAGGCACTTTCAAATCAGGAAATGAACATTTTGACTCAACTCTTGAAATCCATTAAAATTTCACGAATCCACTACCATACACGGCTTTATAAAGATTAACTACGAGCTCAGGCGCATGTGAGGAGTATGGGAATCCTGGTCTTTTAACAGAAATTAAGTTTAGGTTTACACAAAGGATTATTTAGCTTTTTAATAGACCTCTCCCAACTCCGAAATATCTTTTGACACCCCTCACTGATATAGAATTTGATGTAAGTAGATCTGAAAAGTTCTGTGCCCCTGACTCATCAAGCATATGAGTAGCATTTTGGAATACGAAACCCACGCTAGATCAGAGGGTGAACACAGCCATTTATTCAGTTTTTTGAAGTTGTGTTCCTTGGTTTATGCGTATAAGGGTTTCATTTAAGTATCTATTTTTCAAATTGTAAAGTAAGTTAAGATTCCAAGACTACGATCTCCATTAAATTGTGTTTTTTTCATGATTTGTACCCCACCTCCCTCTTTGTGCTCCCTTGGTTCACAGGATTTTACTTGACTTTTTTTCTGTGTTTTAACTGCTGCCAACCTTCATGGATAGTCATAAATGTCTTTTGTTATTTAGGATGCTTCACCACATATGACAACCAGCTCTTCAGTTGTTTTCATCTCGTCAATTACTGCTTACCAACCTCCGGCATCTATGGCTATGTATGGAGTGACAAAAACAGCACTTCTTGGACTTACTAAGGTACTACTGTCAAGTTTCAAGATCTGGATGCCAATTATTCTATATGTAGAACTTTTCAATATGTAAAACATCCTATGATTTGTATCTTACTCCTATAGTCCTATATTCTTGAGTAGGCATTAGCAGCTGAGATGGCCCCAAATACTCGCGTCAACTGTGTGGCCCCTGGTTTTGTACCTACCCGCTTTGCCGATTTCCTCACAAGCAATGATTCAATTGTAAGTGTCTTGTAACAAACACTTCTGCCAACATTTTACTGTGTCGTTCCTCGTTCGTACTTTGAAATGTTGGCTAATGTTATAAGGATTTTTTCATGTCAGAGGAAGGATATTGAGGAGAAGACACTACTTAATCGGCTTGGAACCACAGAAGATATGGCATCTGCAACTGCCTTCTTGGCTTCTGATGATGCCTCTTATATCACTGGAGAAACGTTGGTGGTTGCTGGAGGAACTCCCTCCCGCCTTTAATTACCTTAGCTCCTTTTTTCTTCTTCTATTGAACAGCCTTTAAAACTGATTAATAAACCTAAATATTTATTGTAGTTTTTCATCCTTTAGTGTTGAGTATAATCTTTTAGTTATAGAGACCAGAAGCAAGTGGAGATCAGAGCATACAATAAACCCTGCCAACTTCTGTCAGGAACTCCATCTAAATAAAGGGTCTGAACACAACAGAGGTTTCAGGAAAGAGGGCCATCTTTGTTCCATAACCAGTCTTAACAAGGGCTGTAAATCCAGAGTTTGGAAGCCAGTAATGTAGAAGTTGGCCACATATTTCTGCAATTACAACACAAAAGATGGCAGATGAACACTTTAAAGCAGCAATGGAGTCGACTTCACCTACGAAAAAAATTCATTATTAAACAGCAAAGTATTTATAGGCCATTTATTTATGTAGGAGATTAGTGTTGATATTGTAGACGTTTCATCGAATTCAGTCTCGGGCTTAAATTTTGCATGCAATGAATGTGTTAGATTTGTCATGTTTTTCTTACATTTAAAACTAGGGAAATGGTGATGTTTATGTTTGTAGGACTATACAATTGGGAAAATTCATGTGACTATTTCGATTGCTGCAGCAATTCCCAGTGTATGTGTGTTACTGAGACTGGTTCAACCGTGGATACTTTTTGCCAGGATTTGTGACAAGCATAAAACATTGTGTGTTGATAGAAAAATGGTCTTATAATCTGAAATAACAAGAGATATGAGATATGTTTATATTTTGGTGAAATCACGGCAACGACAATTTTCCTGCTCTTTAAGGGGTAAAAATATTGTACATTATCTACAAAAAGTAAGACTCTCAAATCATAATTTATGAACACTTGGTATTAAATAGTATATTGTTTAAGCCTATAATAATTGGAATATTGGATTAGTTAGCCTAATACACACATTATTAGGCTATTAGTGGGCCATGGTGGCTATGCAAAATATACAAATTAAGCATATTCCATGTCATATCTATCCACCTCTTGTTATGGTCGAAGAGATAATTTATTTGCCATGTTTGCTGCCACTATAAAGAAGATATCGATCCGTATCTCTAGCACACAACTCAACTCATAAAACACACTTAAATCTGTAAGTACCCTAAAAAACAACTGTAGTATTCATTTACTGAAAAAGTGAACAAGTAGACCGAGATGAAGAAGAAGAATGGCGGTGTTAGTGTTGGTGTTGTTTTCGTGCTTGCTTTTCTGATGCTGTTAACTGCGCCTCGAACCACCTTGGCTGCTCGCCAGCTTCTTCCCCTTTCAAACATTATGCTAAAAGTAAAAGGGATGATGGCTGATGATGATATAATATGTTATTTGTGTGATGACTATAAATATTGTTGCGGATCATGCATTTGTTATTTTACTGGAGAGTTAGAATTTGTTTGTGACAAACCAGATTGTCAATGACCACCCAACACCCTCCAAAATATACGTTTCTTCAAGAGTAATATATATGTTGTTCGATCTAACATGCAACTTTCAATTCATTAGTGTATAATATTACTTGGACACATCACCAATATGTACGTATGTATTTAAATCAAGTACGGAGTATGTGTTTATGTTTTGCACATGTATTTTATGGAATTCAATCTCCACTGCAATCGTTACATGCAACCGTGTATTTTATGATAAATGAATATGTTAGATTTGAAACGCGGCTCCTTATATTTCTATTTAGGGAGAAAAATGATGGTTACATGAAATCATGAATGCTGTAGAACTTGGATTATTTAATTTCATTGTTTTTTCTAGTCACTTCCTTGGAATCCTGTATCTGTTGCTTAAAGGATCCATTTTCACGGAAATTTAGCTAGATTCAGAAATCACAAGAATCAGTCCTTGTTATTTTTGAGCTCTCTTTGTCAATGTTTGGGCCCTGCTTTTAGATTTGATCATTTGGGCCTTAGCAATTGCTTTTATAACGCAAAAACTGAACTTTTATGGCAAAACCATTTTGTAATTTCTTAGAGCATGTTTATCAAACACCAAAAGTTTGGTGGATTTCAAACAAATAAAATATTTTATTTTACTTTTTCTCTTTCCCCAACATCTAACAACATTTATCAAATACCAAAAATATTACTCTCTCTGTCTCTTTTTGTTTTTTATGTTTGGTATTTTGCACACGTTTTAACGATTAATTAATGTGCATTGAAATTCCTTTATTTTTTTATTTAAATAAGACAAAATATATTTATTTATAATGTTTTTATTTTTATCAAAAATCTGATATCGGAAAAATGAGAAAATTTTAATGTCCCAATGAAAAGTGTGAGAAATTAAATGACCAAATTAATTTAATTGGTTAAAGTAATCATTTGACACAAAATTTGATAGAATATTAAAACATTTATGTGATAATATAAAAGGAAATGTAAAAAATATTTTGGGACACTAAAAAAAGGAACATGTAAAGAACAAAAAGAGACGGAAGTATCAAACAAGTTGACACTTGTCATTAATCTAATGCACCTCATAATTTTACAAACTTTTGGTCCCCCTTATGCCACCATCTCTAAAATGTCATTTTTCAATTAAAAAAGTTAATAATATAATTTGGTCCCCCACATAGGCCACATGTCAAGCGCTCCTTGCATGCAATTGGTTTTCCATTTGGTGTTCATGAACACCAATTCTTGAATGGCTTTACTATCTCTCTTTCATTCTCTCTCATCTCTCTACCTACTTTATTATGTTTTATTCAATTTCTCTCTCTTAAACACCTAAGGTTGGTATTTGATAAACATGCTCTTAGACTATATTTGGCAAGAGTTTTCGGTTACCTTAATTGATTAGGTGCTACGAGTAATATATGAGTCACCTTAAAACGCGTAAATGATAAAGAAGTATTTGGTGTAGAGATGAAACCAAATTTAAGGTGAAAAAGGTTATTGATTTTGAAACATTATCCTGAGTGATGAAACTAGTCATCTGAAAGATAAATCCAGTTCTTAAAAAACATTAATACAATATTCTAATAGAATCAGAAAGCTTAATATCAAAGTGTTTCTCATATAAGCTAGAGTCCCTGAAGTCACCAATTCGATTTGACAAAAAAATTCATACAGTATAAATATCTTGTTTGATTTTAACGGAAAATGATTTTTCAATAAGAATAATTTTTAAGGAAAAACACAACAATTAAGGCTGCGTTCTATTCACCTGATTTCCACTTATTTTTCCTGAACTTATCTTATCTGAACTTATCTAAACTTAACTGAACTTATCTGAATTTATCCGAACTTAACAAAACTTATTTTAGTTATAAATTGTATTTGGCCCACCCTTATTTTTTCTTATCTGAACTTATTTTTCCTGAAATAAGTGAAAATATAATAAGGTGAACAGAACAGGGCCTAAATAAATTTCTCTATTTGTTTACTTACAAAAAAATTGGTAAGAAATAGCAAATGGAAGTGGAAAGGAGATGATAGATGGGAGGAGACAAAAGAGGAAAATGTGGCGTTTCTTATTTCCAAGAGGAAAATGTTTTCTGCCCCGGCCTTAAGAAAACAAATAAACAATGAGTTTTTTTTTTCTATGAAAGTATTTTCCGTCATAACAAAATGGAAAAGGACCTTACTGAAGGAAATAATGCCCTTGGTCCAAGTATGCATTTGATGATAAGTCTAATAAATGCGGTTCAGTATTAATTAACAAGTTAATAATTCAGTGAGATCAAGTGAGCTGAATGCCTAGCTAGAGGCCGCTTTAGTTCAAGTGGAATTAATGATATTAATCCACAGCTTACTCTTGACTGAACCCGTAGGGTCACACAAATAGTACGTAAACGGATCAAGTATTTAATGGCATTAAATACTCCATCTATGGATATTCGGAATCGACGGATCTTGGTTTCAGTGGGAGCTGAGATCGTCAAAGGCAAGTAAATGAATACTCCGGAAACGATGATATTGCCGGAAACGGAAATATGGATCGTATCGGAAATATAAATATTATCCAAGTCGTAGATGTTGCCGGAAACGGAAACATGGTACGTATCGGAAATATTATCGGAAATGGAAATATTACCGGAATCGGAAATATTGCCGGAAACGGAAATATTGTCAGAATCGGAAATATTATCGGAATCGGAAAATAATTCCGGAAACGGAAATATTAAATATTTGTTCGAAACGGATATTAATTCCGGAATCGGAAATGTTAAATATTGTTCGTATCGGAAATGAATTCCGGAATCGGGAATTTAATCGGAAGCGTATCGTACGAATTAGCATCGGACGAGACTTGCTAGACGAAGGCCCAGCACGAAGCCAGGCCGTCGCCCAGCAAGCCACACGTATCAAACAAACACGCCAAGGCCTCGACCAAGCCCAGCGCAAGGCCAGGCCCAGCGTAGGCTTGGCGCGCGAGCACGGATCAGCGAATGGGCTGCGAGCATGGGCCTCGGTGCCGTGAAGCTCGCGTGGGCCGCGAGGCATGCGCGCGGGCTGTGCGGTGCTCGTGCGGTGCTCGTGTGCGTGCTATACGAATCCTAAAGCTATCGGAATTCGTGCTATGATTAAATCCTAATCCTAAAAGATAAAATTAATTATTTAGAGTTCTAAAAGGATTCTAATTAATTAATTAAGTATTCTAACAGGATTCGCAATCCTTTGCATGGTTCTATAAATATATGCCTATGGTCATAAATTTATACACGAGTTTTTTTAACAAGTATTCATACAATTAAAGCAGTGATTTTTGAGCAGAAAAATCAGTCATATTACTTGCCCATATTAGTCGAAAATTATAGTACCTTAAGGGCGATTCTAGTTGGTCAATCTTAAGGCGGATCCGGACGTGCTGTGGACTATCTACGGAGGGACGACACTTGGAGTCCTAAAGACTTGTTCTTGTTCGGTTCGGGCGCAGCTAGGGAGGGCACGCTACAAAGTGTATGCACCTAAATTATGCTAACTGATTATGTGTAAATAATATGTTTCCTGGCATTAAGGTTTTTCCGCATGATTTATGTTTTTCATATGTATCATAACCTAACAGTGGTATCACGAGCCTCTTATTATTTACATAATCTGAATTGCATTACATGGTTAAATTTTACAAATTTGCAAAGAATTAAAAGGGGTGATTAATTTTCGTAATTGTTAATTAATTGCAAATTGCGTTTATTTAATTATATGTACGCAGTTTTTCGGCAGTTTCTTCGTTACTCATCCAAATCGAGTGATTTCTGTGTCAATTCCGCATGTAAAAGGCATTCTAAAATTTTGACCAAATTCGGCCGAACCCAGAATTCCCAAATTCGAAGCCTAACTATGACTTTTTGGAGGTTTTAGTTTTTCGAACGCAAAAGTTTGTAAATTTAAGATGTTAAATTGAATATTTGCGATTCTTGTTGATAAATCTTGAGTTTTTGATTGACCCACAGTATATGTTTAACAAATTTGAATGCCTAGACTTGTTAATTATACAACCTAATTTGTAATTATGATTAATTTGTTGAAATTCGAATAATTTAGATTTGATTTGTTTTTCATAATTAATTAATCATTTAATTAGGTATCCATGATTAAAATCCACCATAAAAATTGATAATTTTTGATAAATTTTAAATTTTATGACCTAGATTTGAATCCATGTTAATCGGAAATTAATTGATTAATAAATTTTCGATTTTTCTCCCTAAAATTATGAAATTAATATGATTTATTAATTTGTCATAGATTTTAAATTAAAAAATTTTAAATTTTATAAAATTCGCTCATAAACGGTGCACGCACAAAGCAAAGGACGCTACGTGTTACCCTTAAGGGGTGTTTTATAGTGCCGGCACGCGACGACCAGCAAGGGAGCTCGTCGCCCGTGCGGTACGAATGCAGCGAGCAATCAAGGCATGGCGCGCGAACGAGGCAAGGGAGCCTAGGCGTGTGTGCTGTGTGCTATGGGCGAAGGGCGATGGGCGTGGCACAAGACGAGGCGCGCGCGCGAGGGCGAGAGCTGGGTCGCCCAGCGATTGCTGCTCTGCGCACCAACGAGCGTTGCCTCGCCACGAGGGCTTGCTTGCGCCTAGCGAGCGAGCACTCCTTCGGTAGCTGCTGCGTTGCATGCGGGCGAGCAGGCTGCGCGCAAGCGTGGCTTGGCTTGCTGCGCTTGCGCGTGGCTGCTGCTGCATTGTGCCATGGGCGTGCGGTCGGCTGTGCACTCGATGGGGCTTGGGCGCAAGCCCAAGTGCTCGTCGTGTTACGATTTAGTCGTTTTGAATTTTAATTTGAAATTTTCAGTTCGAAAATAATTTTAATTAATTTTGAAATTAATAATTTAAATTGTTTTCTTGGGATTTAATTTTGAATATTATAATTATTATAAATTTCAATTTATACTAATTATTTTACTAAAATTAAACCTTGAATTAATTTAAATTCATTTAATTCAACTGAAAAATAATTTAAATAAATGGATTCGATTATAATTTTATATGAGCTTTAAATTTTAATTAAACTTGTATGTTTCCGGTTAGACTAGAAATACAATTTTATGTTTAAAATTAGTAAAGCATATAAAGTTATTGGTTTAAGTGGGAGCATTTTTAGTCATAAACTCTTGATTAGGTCTGCAAACCCTTTAAGGTTAAACAACTTGATTAGAATTAATAAGGACTGAATAATTGGTAGATTATTGGTGCCCTTGATTAATTGCTGCAAATATTTAAGTGATGCATAAACGTGTTTTACTAACCAGCTATGTGGGCCATTCATGATAATGAATGGGTGAATGGTATATATTGTATATGTACTGTTTTGCAGGTTATGAAGTGACTAGTATGGCACAAATAGGATAGAAAATATGGTCTGGGTACCATTAATTTGAATGTAATTGGTCTAATGCACCAAAGTTTGTTTTTCAATTCAAATATGGTCTGCGTACCATCAAATAGTTGTAATTAGTTTAATTATAGCTTATCATGTTTGAAGAAAATGGCGCCTCCCACGGTGAAATTCAAGACGGAGTTTCCAATCCATTTTCAAAGACGGACTTTGAAGTTGAAGCTTCAAGATGAAGTCGGGCCATACTAGATCACATTTATCTTATGCATGCTTTAAGATATTTATTGCTTTAAATATGTCTTAATTATGCATGAGATTATGGCTTGATTATGTTGCATGATTAAGGATTTTAGTTCACTTAAAATCTAACCAACATAGTAAGAGCCTTAAGTTCCAAAGTTTAAAAATTGAGTTAAAAGGTGCCATGCCAAAATACCACTTACTTGGATAACCTTTACATCAATCTAGTAATAGTTTTGCGCTCAGCGAGGTGTTACTTATTGATTCTAAAGGGGTAAGGTACACAAATAATTGTGAGTACATGTTAGTTTTGGTGAAACTCAACGATATAAGTAAGGAGTCCTTTTATGTCGTGGCAAAATTGATAGGTTTACCTAATAAGTTCTTAGATGTACCTATTAACCAAGAGTAGTTTCTAGACTATTAGCAAAAGGCTTTTGCTTACCTAAAAGATTTTAGAATTGAGTCAAAATACATAATGTGCTTAATTCTTCAATGGTTTTAGGGTCTTGGAATCATTTTATTCACACCTGCCGGAACAATAAATTCGAATAAAATGCCAATGACTTGTTTAAATTGCATGATTGCTTTAATTTTCAAGTTATCACTCATGATAAATGTTTAGACTTTGCATGCTTCAATGTATGTTTTAATTGTTGTTTATAATTAAATATCTTGCACTGCAGTAAATCCTTTTAGAAAGGTAACAATAAATTTCCTTGATTGGTAATGAATCCAAGAACGATTCACGGAAATGAGAGAAAATGAGCAATTTAAAATGTACGTTTCTTTTAGCGACTTTTATGGTTGTTTTCGAATATCAAAATCGAATGGCGAACCGATTGGTGCTTGTGGATTCAAAATACAATGTAGTTTTGAGATCATAAAGCATTGAGTTTAAACGTTCAGCTTTACCAATGGTTAACAACCTAAAATCTTTTTCCATTTAATTCTCGAATGAGTCTAGTCCCTATACATTCGAATAGATAGATGCTTAGAGAACTTTAGAAGCTTCTGGTAAGATCATCTAGTTGAAAAAGAATATTCAACATAAATAAAATGGTAAGAACTTTGTTGGAGTGACATTGGACATGTCTAACAAAGTATAAAATTCAACACTAAAGAATTCAATTCTTAAGACTATAAGAAAGGGTACAAGAAATAGGAAAACAAGGAACAAAGGAAAGGAATTTGCCATTCCGTTTCTACCTATAAGTTTATATTTAAAGAGAAGTGACCTAGCAATCAAACTTCCTTGGTATCATATACCGCTTGAGGTTCTTACTTCGGTAATAACTCAAACAATGGAAGCTAGGCTACACTAATGACCTACAAGTGGGAAATGAAGCATGGCATTGCTACATTAGTTGTAGGGTCATCTAGTTTGTTTTAAGTCCTTTCAAAGGCTGGAACTTAATGGCTATTTTGTTCCATAATCAACATACCTGAATTTCTGTTTTCAAACACAGAAAGACTCACATTCAAGAAAAACAAAAACAATGTTTGTTTGTTTATTTGAATGAAATGGTCATTTACGGGTTGAGTCAATATGCTTGATAAAAAACAAACAACTCTTTAACAATAAGAACTTTACTAGGTTCAAATCAATCTCTTGATTTGAAGTTCCACTAATCTTTGGCATTGTTGCTTAGACCATGTCAACAAGTTAACATTCAAAAGCTCTATTTTGATGGACTTTTGAAAGTTGGTTGATTTCTAGATCAATTCAAGACAAGCTAGTCTTACTTGTTGAAAGTAACAAAATATGAACTATTGTTGGAACGCCTAGACAATAGAGTTCAAAGCTAAAGAAAGATTTTATGATTTTATTATTTCACACAGATTTGAGTGAATATAGGTTTATCTACTCAAAGTGATATAAGTTTGAATCTGTTTGGCTAGTTCAAAGATTCAAAAGTATAAAATCCACTTGACAAGAAATCATAAAGATCTAGGTTAGGTCATGTTGATGATTACTTAAGTCAAGAATGATCATCAATGATTGTGTGTAGTAAATTCACAATCTAGCTCCATAAGATATGACATATCTAAGTTGGAATGATCGAAGTCAATTAGTACTTGATTCAATCAATGATGAATCATAAAGAATTTTCCTATAATATCTAAACAAAATGCTCAACTACCACCAAACTAAACCAAAATTCGTCAAAGCTATTGAAAAGTAATTTTAGAATATCTTTTCATCATATATCTAAAGAGTTCCTAAACTCAGTGGGAGCTTAGTGTTTGTTATTCAACAAACTAAGGCCCAAGTATAGATATATGTTTCATTGTGGTTTATTCAAATGAGACACAAGGGTATTGTTCCTCCCACGAATTATTGAGAACATAATGTTTGTTTGCTCGAAATAATGTCTTGTTGGAGATTCGTTTCCAAAATGACAAGTGGGAGAAAATAGACCTCGAAAGTCTTCGAGGCGAACAACAAACATAAACGGACATTCCGGAGGCTTTTCGAAGTTCTTCAGAAAATCCGAACACATATTCTTAAGGACTTTAGAAGTGGCTTTAAAGAATAGACA
Organism: Spinacia oleracea; assembly: GCF_020520425.1. Taxonomy (NCBI): domain Eukaryota; kingdom Viridiplantae; phylum Streptophyta; class Magnoliopsida; order Caryophyllales; family Amaranthaceae; genus Spinacia; species Spinacia oleracea. The sequence continues at coordinate 91,895,515 of NC_079491.1, read as the reverse complement.
TCTCTTAGAAGACTTTACAAGTGCTTCAAGGAGAACAGAATATTCAAAGGACTTTCAAAGTGTCTGTTGATATTCTATTTGTTTGATGTTCTATACCCAAGTAGACATAGAGTTCAAGTCACTGAAACTACGAGATTCTTCTATTAGATAGTGAAGAAACATGGAGTTCAGGTCACTGAAACTATGCGATTCTTCTATTAGATAGCGAAGAAACCTACAACTTGCAGTCAAACTATTATCATGTAGATTAATGAGTTTGTGACTTGTAAGAAAGCTATGACGAAACCTAGATTCCCTAAAATGGTTATAGGCCATATATAGACTCAATGTTTTAAATGGTTAAAGGCCATAAAACATACTCAATGTTTTGATGACAAAATTGAAATTTTGTTGATTTGCAAGAATAGTTTCACACCTATTGGTTGCAAGTTTGTTTTAAGGATAAAACCATCAAACATGAAATTGTGTTCAAACACAAAGCTAGATTAGTTGCTAAAGGTTACAAGCAAATTCACGGCGTGAATTATGTTGAAGTCTCATGCAAAATCGTAATGTTCAAGTCTATAAATCAAGCAATAATTGCATATTGGTACATATGGAAGTTGGATGACAAAACGTATTCCTCAATCGAATGTTGGAATAAACTATGTACATGGTATGTCATAGGATTTGTGGATCCAAATAAATGCTTGAAAAGGAAAGCTAGCTTATGAAATCTATGTACAAATTTAAGCAAGAAATTGGGAATTGGAACTGTATTTTAGTGAAACTAATAAGTATTTTAGTTTCATAAAATGTACATGATTCTTATGGTTATATAAGAAGTTTAGTGGGAGTACGCAAAAACTTAATTGGTCCTATGTGTATCACACACATATCTCTCTATTGTGAAATAACATTCAAATGCTAATGACTTAGATTTGAAATTATTCATCAATGATGGACCAAGGCGAAACTTAGTATTCTGGGTTTTAAGATCTATTTATAAAGATCTTATATTATTGTTTTGGATTAAATAAAGGCATTTACTAAATCAAGCACGAAAGACTCCACTGGAGACATTCGATCCATGTGAATAAATATAAGTAAAGAATGTTTGAACTATGTATAAACATTTACTAAGTTAAACATCAAAGGATCTAAGTGAGATTCTTAACCTATATTATATGTCAAAGAATTTAGCTGGATTTAGTATCTACTGAAACTAGATGAGCTAAAGTTACATGAATAGATTCAATTGGGAATTATTCTGCAAAAGAATTTATCATGTATGATATAATATGAGGAGCGCCAAAAACGTATCGTATGATTTTAGGCATGACGAACATATTGTGAGGGGGTCGAAAAAGCACGAGGCTAATGCGTGACCTTGTCCCTCGTGGGTGTGACGTTTCTTTTTGTCAAATCAAGTGTAATTGGATTTCCTGTGAGTTTACACCCAATTGACTAGTAATATAGGAGTCGCCATTCAGTTTTTAACGACAATGAGAAAAAATGACAAAACCCGGTTATCGTGACATAAAAGGAGTGCAATTATGTTTGACCACGACGGCCGTAGGTTCCCTTGTGATCCCTGGTGTGTGGATCTCTCAACATACACCCGCAAGGTAGAGATTGAGGGTTCGGGGGACTGTAACTACCGAGAGGAGTACTCGCTCTTCGATAACTCCAGAGGCAGGATATCCTTACTAGCTCAGCATAAATAATTGAAGGGACATGCGTTAACTATTAAACTAATCTGAGTTGATTTTAACAATATGCAACATATAGTATTAGATCGATCGCGATTATCTGATTTAGATTGTCTTAAGGGACCTAGCATGATAATCCAATTTCCCAACATATTATCTTTATTAGGCGTGATAGAACAATCAGATTTAATTAGTTTAACAGTTCATAAAAGGGCGAGGAAAGCAATTAAACCATGGAAAAGGGACACATTATGACGCACCCTTGAGAGGTGCGTCACGGTTCTCAGAAAACTAACCACTTTGACTTTGCTATTTCTCCTTTTATTTAACGAATCTCAAATTATAGGACAGGATACGTTCTGTTCGATGTTTGGATCGATTGCGACAGAACGCGTGATCAGTTTTACAGCGTGAGGCTTAGGCTTAGGGATTTAGAGTCAATACTCAGAATAATAATTGTGTGTTGTTGTTCCTTTCACGTCGAACTTAGGGCCCTATTTATAGAAAAGAGTTCGTGGAAAGATAGAATTGTAGAACTCTAATCCACGAGGAATTAGGAAAGAACACGTCCCAGGTATTTTCAGCGCCCAGAGCCAGGCGTTGAAAATAGGATCTGGGCCGTTTCTTTGTCAGATTAGGATTCTTAGAATCCGGAGTGTATGAGACTTTAATCGAGTCTTTTAGTGCGTATTAATTTTATGATGGAATGCATCTGGGCCCGTTACGAACTCTAGGCTCGTTAGGATTTTAATTAATACGTAACTCTTATTTTCGAATCGTATTAGGAATAGGATTCTCTCGCAATTTCTATCTGATTTAGGATTTATGTTGGAGTGCAACACCTAATTCTGACATGTTTCTATCTTTTATGACTTGCCACTTTTAACAACTACTCATTACGGCAGTTACCATTTTTAGCAGGCTTCCATAAATAGCAGGTTTCTATAAATAGCAGGTTTCGGGTGAAATGAAAAGGGGAATTGAGATTCGTTATTTTATAGGAGATGCGTTGTCAAGTGGAGATTTGTGTTCTCATCATCGAACCTTCTCTTTCGGGAATGGGGACAAAAGTAGGTGTCTACAGTTAGCCCCCACTTTGACTGAGTCTTGGAGTAAGACGATGGTCAAAGTATTAGACGGAGTGCGTCACACAAGTCATTGTGACCTGCTTTTGCGAGGGTCTTACGAGCCCCCGAGTGATAACATTTGACTTAAGGGTCATCACTTGAAGTGTCGACATATCCCTCACGTGTCATTGGGATTTATCAACGGATAGTATAGAAACTCCCTCACTTTGTCATTGGAAGTATCTAAAGAGACGTAGAAACTTCCTCACTTTGTCATTGGGAGTAGCTACAGATGTTTTCGAAATCAAAGCTATAAAGTGTAATTGGGCCTGGCCAAGCCCAATCACGAGGTAAAAATGTTTTTAAAGATTCTCATTTTCAGGGCTAGCTAAACGAGAAAACCCCCTTGTTTTTATGGGACGTAAAACGAAGGAAAATCCAGCACATCGTTCTTTTTTGGAAAAACGGAAAACCAATCCTTTAATTTTTGGAAAAAAGGGAAAACCGAAAAAAGTTATCGCTGCAGCGACTAAGGACCTACGCGGTTAGTGACGCAGACCCCGCCAGCTGAAGATGGCGAGCCTGTCCGCTGAGGGTGGACGCCCCGTCCGATAGAAGTGGAGGAATCTGTTTTGATGTTTTGAAAATAAGGACCTACGCGGTTTGTGACGTAGACCCCGCCGGCTGAAGATGGCGAACCTGTCCGCTAAGGGTGGACACCCCGTCCGATAGAAGTGGACGAATCTGTTTTGAAATTCGTTTGTGCTTTTTGAAAATAAGGACCTACGTGGTTTGTGACGTAGACCCCGCCGGCTGAAGATGGCGAGCCTATTTTGAATTTGAAGACTTTATTTTTCGAAAACTGAGGACCTGCGCGGCTAGTGACGCAGACCCCACCCGTTGAAGGTGGGCGAGCCCATTTTGAATTTCTTACTTTCTTTTCATTTTGCCTATGTAGAAGGGCTTTTGTGTTTACAACCTGTTGGTGGGTCGCAATATTTCCTGATTAAGTGTGTCCTATAAGTGGGCCCACACTGTGTATATTTCTGTTAACGATACTTTTTTTTTTTTAAAATTACCGTTTTTTTCTTTGAGATTACCCAAACACGGGACTGTGTATAGCGTAGTCCGGGAACATGATTTTAACCTTGCACACTCTTTGTTGGAGTATATATTTTTTCGCGAGCCCCCAAGCAATCGGGCTCATCCGTCATTTTTTGCCAAGAGAGGTACGTAGCTTATAACGTCTTTTAATCATGTCTGGGGTCATGCTCGTATGTGCGAGTGACCTTTATAGTGGTATGCTATTTTGACGAAGTCGTGGAGTGCGACTTCAGTTTCCGGGCGACAAAGTTTAATTTTCAATAATATTCGGTTTAGCTTGGCCCGGATTAATCTTTTGACAAACAAACATTTTTTATTTTTAGAAAACAACGACTTAACAATATTTTTTGGTGTTTCGAAGAATGACCTTGATATTTATTTTGCTCATATTTATTTTGAAAAGTGTACACATATATTCCTTGAGACGAGTCTAAGTTTTGACCAAGTTTTAACATTCATTTTTTGATATTTGGGTGCTAAAGGTGCTTTTGGGCTTGATCTTAATTGCAATAGGGCCTCGCGTCTAGCGACACGATTTTAAGTCCTTTCCTGTTCCGCGTTTTGTGAAATCTGAGCCTTGGGCTGCATTTTCAGCGCCCAAGGTAGGGCGTTAATTATTTCGGCGCCCAGCCATGGGCGCTGAAATTCCTCTTCTGGCGATTTTTGGTTTTCGGATTTCTTTACGCGTTTCCAAATGGGATCAGGATGTCACTTGACGTCTTCAGCTATATATAGGGGCTAGATACGTCCCTATTTTCCATCACTCTCAATTTCCTTCTCTCTTGTAATTGCTGCGTTTTAATTACTCATTGCTTTTGTTATGTCGATTCCTCATTTCTCACTCCAACGGGCTGTTAGGCGTTGGCTACGAGCCCTTACTCCTACAGAAAAGGCTTTGTTGAAAGAATACCATTTAGAGGCACTTTTAGGCTTACAACAAATTAATACTCCCTCCGTCCCGGAATACTCGACCCGGTTTGACCGGCACAGAGTTTAAGGAACTTGAATTGACTTATTTAATTTAATAGGTAGTAGTTGATAGTGGGGTATTATTTTAATGTAGTTAGTGGGAGGTGGGTTAAGAGGTGGGGTTGGGGAGAGTAGGGGTTGAATTTTTAATTATTTTTTGTATGGAGTAGGGGGTAGGTGGGTTAATAGGGGTGGAGTGAGAAATAATATAATATTGTTAGAATATTTCCATTTTTAGAAACAGGTCAAGTATTAAGGGACGGCCCGATAAGGAAAACAGGTCAAGTATTCCGGGACGGAGGGAGTATTGATTATGACTTCCTGCATGCATCCCTAGGCTTTTGGGATTCCGATCATCATGTTTTTGTCTTTCGAGGCAACGAAATATGTCCTTTGCCAGACGAATTTGCCGCGATCCTTGGTTATCCTACTAATGCTACTCCTGCCACTCTTGGCACCATTGAAGAGGGTAAAACAACCATAGGGGCTTTCCTACGACTAGATGCTAACATGCTTGCTGAGATTGTTGTAGGTGATGAGGTTAATTTGGCAAAGCTTGTAAAACACCACTTTAGACCTAGTAAAAATATGACTGAACAAAAATTGAACATTCGAGCCCTTGTATTTTGCTTGTTGAATCATTATTTGCTGTCGAATAACAATGGTGAGTTCGGTGACATAAGGTTGATCCCCTTGATTAGCCAGATGGAAAGCTGCTATTCTATCATACCATTGGTTGTTGCCGAGACTTTGCTGAGTGCGGATGAACTGAAGAAGGATACCAAATCTGAATATTTTAAGGGGAGCCCCCTATTACTGCAGGTAATCGATCTTTCCCTTGCGCATCTTTTTTGCATTCTTTTTTACTCGTCCTGCCTGGAGCTGAGTTTCAGCGCCCAAGGTTGGGCGTTAGAATTATCGGCTCCTGGTCCTGGGCGTTGAAACTGCACCCCAGGCTTCGTTTGTTTTTTTCTTTTTTTTGATCTGATCGTACCCGTTTTTTGCAGATTTGGCTCATGGAACGACTTAGGCTCTTAGAAATTCCTGCCGATCCTAAACACTATCGCCCTATAGCCTTGGGTAACCGGAAGTGTTTGCACCGAGGCCAGGACGAGGCCGAGTGGACCTCCTTTTTTACTCATGGTATCTGTTCTATTAAGTGGGTGGTACCGTGGTGGGGTTTGACTATTATGACGGGGGGTTCTGATGTATCGGTTTATGTTTCCTTGCTGGGGCTATCTCGGCCCATTTATATCTTCCCTTACCGAGTCATGCGTCAATACGGTTTAAGGCAGACTATCCCCTTTTCTGATACAGTACCACCTAAAGTAGCGGCCTTTTCACAAGCACGGGTTCAAGCATGGGCTAAGTATTATGATGGTCTCCCGCGTTGGGCCGTAACTACAAATGGCTTTGTGGGTCTTTCTGAAAACTATAAGTTGTGGATGAGCTCCGATGATAAAGCTGTGAGGACCGAGGCTCGAAATAGGGAGCCGGCTGAGCTTTTGATACCTCGTATTCGGGTTAGATATGAGGGCCGTGATTCTGCCAATCCTCGCACCCATGGTATTAAGACTGTGAAAGCTCGTCCTGATCGAAAGCGAAAGGAAGTTCTTCCCCGTTCCAGTTCTAGGCCTAAGAAGATGCCTAACATGAAGGGGTCTGCCATTGCTAAAAGAAATGCAAGCTCTCGCGGAGATCGTCGCCGGAACAATGTATGGGTTAGGAAGGTTCAGCCGCCTGTAGAAACAGTGACCAATCTAGTTGATGTGGATAATCCTTCTCCCACCATTGTATGTGCCCTTGAGGCTGAGCAGGCTGTAACTGAGAATGTTTCTGAAGTCTTGGCATCTTTGGAAGTTAGTATCCAGGAGCCGGTTCTTATGGAGATTGATATAGGGGCAGTGTAGAGACCTGCGGGGTGGACCCTGCGAACATTGCCCTCTACAAGACTTTATTTGATGATCCGGAAGAACTAGAGTAGTGTAGTTCTTGCTAGGGTGTAGGTGCCCTTTATTTATTTCAGTTGTGTTTGTTTTTCATTCCTAGCACTTTTGTTTTCCTTCTTATTATTTTTTAATAAAGGCGTGTTTTATTTCATTTTCATTTTTTTGTTTCTCCTTAATTTTTTATATATGTCTAACACTTTTGCACAATGTATATATATTTTGCTATTTTAATTGGACCGAATCCATAAATAGGATTGCCTACGCATCTTTGTTAGAATCAGGTCACGCGTAGTTCTAGCTAGAATAAATTCTAGGATGCCGGGTCTTAATAGATATGCCCTGAGGTGGAAACATATTATTTTAATCGGTCAAATGAGTGAAGTATCATTATTTTCGTCTGCTGTTTTTTTTTTGCTGTAAGACGTGTATAAAAATGAAATTGTTTTTTTTTGTACGGCTATTTTTTTGGTACGCATATCTAGATAATTATGTTTTTTGTACGGCTATTTTTTGGTATGCATATCTAGATACGTGCTGTACCCCCCAAGTGTTCGTTATTTTTCCGTTATGTGCGGATAAAATGACGAACACTTTCTGGAAAAAGGTTTAGGTAGGCAGAGAGTTTCAACGCCCAGGCTGGGGCGTCAAAGATTTCGGCGCCCAGCACTGGGCGCTGAAAATGACTTCTGGGCGGTCGTTTTTCGACGCTTTGCTTCACATGTTCTTGCACTTATTTCTTTTCTCTTTATTTTATGCTTTTGCTTTTTCACTCGTATTAAAATCAATTTTGAGGCTATTTCGAAGGCTTTTTTGACTGTTAGCGTGAGACGCATTTTTGTCCGGATTAATTTTTTCTATTCGTGACTCGAAACATTTTTGAGAATGGGGTTAGTGTGTGGAGGATATGAAGATCTTTGTATAGGCTTTTGAGTGGGCTGAGGTGCGTGTTGATGCCGGGGGCGGTGTTTATTTTTATGAGTTTTTTTCTTGAGCAACATTTGCATGGTTTCCTTTGCTTTCTTTGGGTTGCATGGGTTAGACCCTTATGTTTTGGTAATATGATAATGTGGTTCATTTTGGGGTTTGATGAATTTCGATGTCACGATTCAAGACCGAGTGGGCCTTGTTTATTGGGCCTAGAGTGGGCCGCCTCTTTGCAAGTACGTTTGGTGCTCTTTTAGTGTTAGAAATAAAGTTTTTTTTTGGAGGAATATTACGCCTTTATTAATTTGGAAAGTAAGGAAAACACACTGAAATAAAATTAACCTATATTCTAAGGGGTCTTAGGACCATCTAAAGCCTTTATTTTTTTCTACCAATCTAAAGAACTACTAGGCGCTTTTTACTATGGTGCTCTATATGGCTCAAGCCTTGGGTTTAGTCTCGTAAAACTTTGGTCCTTCACCGGTACTCATCTTGAATTCTATTCCTTTTGCGTTGACCCACTGATATGTCTTCACCCATCCGTTCTCGATCTCTTCTAGTGTTGATGCAGGAGAGATTAACCGGGTTGGATCGAAACCTTCATCTAGTAAAGCTAGGGTAGTCATCACAGTCTCGTCCTCCATAGGCCTCGATTCGTTAAACAATGTCCATAGAGCCTGGTTGTCCAATATTTCAGCTGTTTTGGTCTTGGTGAGGTGGGGTGCCTCATCCAAGGTGTGGCAGTCATGGAAAATTTCAAATCCGGGTTTTAGCAAGCCATCCTGAACGAAGGGTTCAGGGAAATCACAGCATGGGTGTTCTTCTCCTTCCCGAATGAACATCTCGTTAAGGGTCCTTTGATATGGGGGAAGGAGGGTGGTTTGTTTGGCCTTGTTGAGGCGTAGCCTAGACAGGCGGTCAGCAATATCTTCCTCCGTTGGTTCATAGCCTAAGCCAAAGGGAGTAGATTTGTTGGGTAAAGGGTGGAATGTGCATTCCTTCTTCCTTATGCCCAATGGGGTTCCTGGGAAATAACCTTGAGCTAACAGCATTCTAGGGACGACATGGGATGCGCGTGGGTCTAGGAATGCTGGATCATAATCTTCGACGAACTAGATTGCTTCATCCATTTGAAACTTATAAAGGTCGTCGGCAGTCTCGGCCGTTCCAACCATAGTACAATTGACGTCGAGGGGAGGGGCGCGGATTTCCAGTATTACCCCGTTATGGTTAAGTTTAACCATTTGGTGCAAGGTAGAAGCCACACCTCCCAAGTCATGGAGCCAAGGTCGCCCCAAGAGGAGGTTGAAAGTGGGCTTGATGTCGATTATTTGAAACTCTGTGGTGCGTGCCACAGGCCCGGTTTGTATGGTAAGGTTGATTTTTCCCAACACAGGCCTTCGAGAGTTATCATAGGCTCGTACCCCTTGCGTGGAGGTTTGGAAATCGCCGTTTCCTAGCCCCAAGCAATGGGCGGTTCGCAATGGGCAAACGTTAACCGCTGAACCGTTGTCTACGAGCGCTAGGAGGATGTTTTTTCCTTTGCATCCGACCACTAGATAGAGGGCTTTATTATGATCACCCCCCTCCTTGGGCAAGTCTTTGTCAGTGAAAACTATGGCCTTTTCTCCAGCATCTCTCGTGACGTGGCTAACCAATGAGTCAGGTGTAATATCTGTAGGTACCGAGATGAGGTCAAGTGAGCAGATAAGCTTTTCGCGATGTTCCTTTGAAGTACACATGAGGTCCCAGATGGTAATCTCGGCCTTGGTTCTTTTTAGCTGCTTCAAGAGAGGATTTTCAATGACTTCCGCGACGGTGGTGTGCCGTCCATTCTCAGGAGTTTGTCTTCCGCGACGGGCCAAGTTTCAGTAAAGAGGTCCTGGCCCGAGACTTGAGACAGGTATATATCTTCAGCATCATCATCCCACACACCGCACACTTCTCTCTCGATTCGATCCATAGGGACCACAGCGAGTGGTGCACCTTGAGGTGTAATATACACTGTAGGGTCGAAGTTCTAATTTTCTGGTTGGTCGAGAGAGAGGTGACAAGAGCCGAGTGGGCTTTTGTTGTTGTTGGGTTTGCCAACGTTAGGGAGTGGTATCACTTCATCCTCTATCCTGTCCTGGATCGTATGTTTTAGGGCCTAGGAGTTTTCAGTGTCATGCCCATTTCCTTGATGGAATTTGCAGTAAGTACCTTCGACCCAATATTTGTTCTTGACAGGAGGGTCACGGGTGGGTCCTATAGGCCTTAACTTTTCTTGGTTGGTTAGTCTTTCAAAGGCTTGTACCAAAGTCGACCCGAGTGGGGCAAACTTTCGGTCTCGGACCCATCTTCCAGGGTTTCTTCGGGCGGGAGTCTCCTCTACGGCATGGACTTCTTGGGCTTGGGATGTGTTGCCCCTGTTGTAGGCGTTGCTTTTGTATGCGGGTTTACTTTGTATTGTTTTTGCGAGGTCATCCTCGATCTTTATTCCCACATCATAAACTCTTTTGAAAGTGACAAGTCCCAGGTACCTAAGGTGTTGTCTTTAAGCCGGGTCTAGGTTGTCGATGAATTTTTGGACCAATTCATTTTCGGGAGGCCTATTGATTAGCTGGGCCGCCTGGTCCCTCCATCTAGCAAAGTAGGTTGTGAAACTTTCATTTTTCTTTTGGAAGAGAACTTCCAGCTCGCGCATGGTGACTTGAAAATCCATGTTCGACGAGTATTGCTTGATCAAGACATTGACAAAGTCTTCCCAAGTGGGGAAGAGCTTAGGGTCCTGGTGGTAGTATCATTTGAGCGGCACAGGTTCCAAGGACAAAGGGAAGGCAGGTAAATACATGGACTTATCTACGCCTTTCAAGTTCATAGCATTCACAAATCTCAATAGATGATCACGGGGGTTGTCTGTGGCTTTAAACTTTGGTAAGTCAGATGAACTAAACTTTTCCGGTAGTTTGCCAGGAAAAGGTTCAGGATCAAGGGAGAAGTACTTGCTCCCCATGGTTTGCTATAGGACCATTTTTTCAATCCTCTTCTCGTTATCGAGGTCTTTTTGGCTTGTGCAGCCGCTAAGGCTTCGTTTTCCATTTTCAGTTGGCCCATGAGTTGGGTCATTTGGGCCATCTTGTCTCGCAATTCTTCGATGGACATGTTTGAGGGTGCGAATCGAGGTTGGGGAAGCGGAGATCCTTGAAATGAGGGATGACGGACGGAGCTTGGAGTCACTAAACCTGGTGTTGGCGATGTATCTTCGGGACGCACTAACCTTTGATTTCCTGATCGGCACCAAGTGGCAGGACCAGTCCTATGCATAAGATAAGCTAAAGTTTAGGCCCCAAAGTTTCAAGCATTACTTAGTCTAGACTTTGACTCTCTCTATTGGTTTCTTCGCTCTTTCCTTTGTTGGTACACTTTTGGTTCTTTTTTTTTTGGTCATTCTTTGGATTTTCAAAACACTTGCCCATTGTGACATTCATAGTTATTGGCATGTTCGGTTTTGGTGCCGAGCATTGTCGTCGTAGGAGGCCTAACAACAACTCGAAGAGTTATTTATATATTTTTAGTCGCTTTAAGAATCGAGTGCTTTTCATACGCCCTTGCAGCAATTTTTACGAACGGTTTATTTTTTGCTACATATTTTTTGCGCGGGCACCGAGGCTGCTGCGCCTGACCAAAAGTCCAGGCAGCAACTTCAGCGCCCAGCGTAGGGCGTGAGAAATTTTGGCGCCCAGCCAGGGGCGCTGAAAATGCGTCCCTGGTTGGTTCTCGTTTTCTGTTTACGTCTACTTTTGTTTATGCGACTTTGATTTAGCGTGCTTGCCTAATAACGTCCTTACGCGTTGTGCAGCATTTGTGGGATTCGTTACAGGCCATCCCGAGCGTCGCTTATTCTTGTGGTGATCGTTCGGGTTTGCGGAACACGTATCTTGCTATAACTCTTTGGCCAATTGGTTTATGAATGTTTGGGCAATTTTTTTTTTAAGGTCGTTGGTTTTCTAACATTGTTTGTCACACACAATCACATATTTCGCTACACATAACTAACATTACATCATGAGGCAATAATAATATGTTATGTAGTTTATGATAGGCTTCTATGGGTAGTTTTTGCGCCTGGCTTGGTACCGCTTCTATTGCAGATCCAACACATGCCCCGGTCGAGGTAGTGCCTTTAACAGACGAATTTCGCCCAAGAGGCCAATCACGATCTAAGCCAAGGGGGCATGCACCAATGAGATGGACCTAATGGGCGAGCGATTGGGTTTGGGACGGGTGTACTACTAGCGAAAGTGCCGAGTGGATAGCATTCGAAGCGTATGCACCCCCCGGTTGGCGATGGGTATCCTTAGTCCCAACTCCCGAGATGAAACATCCAAGGGAGCCAAGATTCGTTATGCAGTTCTGTCCGTTCACATTAATATGCTGATTTTCAGGTCGTCCCAACTGGATGGGGAAATAAATACGGGGTAGGATCGTTTCACCCTTCGGCTATTTTGATTACCTACGAGCACGAGTATTTCCTTCACTATCCCCAGTGGAGTCGCCAATGTGAGGGGGTCGAAAAAGCACGAGGCTAATGCGTGACCTTGTCCCTCGTGGGTGTGACGTTTCTTTTTGTCAAATCAAGTGTAATTGGATTTCCTGTGAGTTTACACCCAATTGACTAGTAATATAGGAGTCACCATTCAGTTTTTAACGACAATGAGAAAAACTGACAAAACCCGGTTATCGTGACATAAAGGGAGTGCAATTATGTTTGACCACGACGGCCGTAGGTTCCCTTGTGATCCCTGGTGTGGGGATCTCTCAACATACACCCGCAAGGTAGAGATTGAGGGTTCGGGGGACTGTAACTACCGAGAGGAGTACTCGCTCTTCGATAACTCCAGAGGCAGGATATCCTTACTAGCTCAGCATAAATAATTGAAGGGACATGCGTTAACTATTAAACCAATCTGAGTTGATTTTAACAATATGCAACATATAGTACTAGATCGATCGCGATTATCTGATTTAGATTGTTTTAAGGGACCTAGCATGATAATCCAATTTCTCAACATATTATCTTTATTAGGCGTGATAGAACAATCAGATTTAATTAGTTTAACAGTTCATAAAAGGGCGAGGAAAGCAATTAAACCATGGAAAAGGGACACATTACGACGCACCCTTGAGAGGTGCGTCACGGTTCTCAGAAAACTAACCACTTTGACTTTGCTATTTCCCCTTTTATTTAACGAATCTCAAATTATAGGACAGGATACGTTCTGTTCGATGTTTGGATCGATTGCGACAGAACGCGTGATCAGTTTTACAGCGTGAGGCTTAGGCTTAGGGATTTAGAGTCAATACTCAGAATAATAATTGTGTGTTGTTGTTCCTTTCACGTCGAACTTAGGGCCCTATTTATAGAAAAGAGTTCGTGGAAAGATAGAATTGTAGAACTCTAATCCACGAGGAATTAGGAAAGAACACATCCCAGGTATTTTCAGCGCCCAGGGCTGGGCGCCGAAGATTTCGGCGCCCAGAGCCAGGCGTTGAAAATAGGATCTGGGCCGTTTCTTTGTCAGATTAGGATTCTTAGAATCTGGAGTGTATGAGACTTTAATTGAGTCTTTTAGTGCGTATTAATTTTATGATGGAATGCATCTGGGCCCGTTACGAACTCTAGGCTCGTTAGGATTTTAATTAATACGTGACTCTTATTTTCGAATCGTATTAGGAATAGGATTCTCTCGCAATTTCTATCTCATTTAGGATTTATGTTGGAGTGCAACACCTAATTCTGACAGGTTTCTATCTTTTATGACTTGCCACTTTTAACAACTACACATTACGGCAGTTACTATTTTGAGTAGGCTTCCATAGGTTTAACAACTACACATTTCATAAATAGCAGGTTTCGGGTGAAATGAAAAGGGGAATTGAGATTCGTTATTTTATAGGAGATGCGTTGTCAAGTGGAGATTTGTGTTCTCATCATCGAACCTTCCCTTTCGGGAATGGGGACAAAAGTAGGTGTCTACACATATACCAATCTCTAATTGATCTAAGTGAAGATCAACTAGATTGAGATCAAGAAAAACTTATGGTACTTCAAAAGGTACATAAGAAAAGTTCTTGATTCAAGGAAATAAAGATATGCTAAATATTGATGCTACAAGCATAAACACTGGCAAAGGATCAAGCAAGATTCCTTTGGAGATAACCATTGACAAGGACGAGCTATAGAGCATCGTGTTTTGAAATGGCAACATGGATTGGAGACCATGAGTTGTTGTGTGGGAAATTAAAAGAATAATTTCTATGTTCTAAGATACAGATGGAAAGTCTTCCACATATCTATGGACTGCTTGGATAAGTAAATCCAAACAAAGCATCTCTAGCAACCTATACAGTTGAAGTAAAAGTAATTATTGCCTAAGAAGCAATGAAACATGGTTGTTTAAGTTAAAGAGTTCTTCACTGAACTTGGGTGGATCACATGTCTGCTGACTTGATGGTTCTTCATTGCAAAATGCGTAGAACCACTATCGAAGTAAGAAAGACTAGATCACATAATAAACAAACTCAAAAGATCTTATCCTCATATCTCGAAGAACATTCGATGAAAAGGATATTAAGATTGGCAAAGCATGATAACAAAACCTATGCAACAAGTGAGAAGCAACACTCACATTGTATCACTGGAAATCAAGCATAGCTTTGAATTCCATGAACTATTTTAAAGATGGGTTTGAGGCCCATGGTTGTAAAACATTAGGGTTGAACATTTATCATATATGAAATGTATTTTCATATTCCATTTAATCATGGTTTAGTATTAAATGATGAGTCCCACCAATTTGACGATATATTCAAGATAGACTGTCAGGACCAGTCCTGTGACTAAGAAATGTCTATCAAGTGAACTTGAATGTCAAAAGTTGAAAAAGGTCCCTGGTCGGAGTTTTCTATAAAGATGGACGCATAGAAAACGTTAGACGACTAGAATTCAAGATGACTAGTAGTTCTGTTTCTTGAACTATGTGGACACGGGAATGTCGTAATCATTTGCATAGATACTTACTTTGGGAATACTAGTATCGAACAGACCTATGAAGCTTTACTGTAAGAGATGAAAATCCGTCATAAGTAAATTTCATTAAAATTATTAGACACTAATCCTCAATACCTGAGTGATTTGAGATTACTTGTTTGAGAACTGCTTACTTTGACGTTGTCAACCGTCGCACCGTAAAAGGAGGCTATAAAGGCAACGCTCAGGTAATCACCTATCAAACGAAGTCTAATCTCAAGATCGCAAGATTGGGATTGTCCTCCCATAAATCGGGATGAGATGCTGAAAGTTGTACAAGTCCACTCGGAGAGCTAGAAACTGTAAAATGCATGGCCGTGCTCAGATGAATCATAGGCTATGATTATATGTTTATTTGATCAGTTGAACTCTGAAACCGAGAAACACCTCTGGACATAATAAGGATGACAACTCTTACCTTATGTTCAAGAGCAAGCATCGAGCGACAAAGGAATTAGGAAATGCACACTTATCCCTAAGGACAAGTGGGAGACTGAAGGAAATAATGCCCTTGGTCCAAGTATGCATTTAATGATAAGTCTAATAAATGCGGTTCAGTATTAATTAAAAAGTTAATAATTCAATGAGATCAAGTGAGCTGAATGCCTAGCTAGAGGCCGCTTCAGTTCAAGTGGAATTAATGATATTAATCCACAGCTTACTCTTGACTGAACACGTAGGGTCACACAAATAGTACGTAAACGGATCAAGTATTTAATGGCATTAAATACTCTATCTATGGATATTCGGAATCGACGGATCTTGGTTTCAGTGGGAGCTGAGATCGTCAAAGGCAAGTAAATGAATAGTCCGGAAACGATGATATTGCGGCAAACAGAAATATGGATCGTATCGGAAATATAAATATTATCCAAGTCGTAGATGTTGCCGGAAACGGAAACATGGTACGTATCGGAAAATATTATCGGAAATGGAAATATTACCGGAATCGGAAATATTGCCGGAAACGGAAATATTGTCAGAATCGGAAATATGATCGGAATCGGAAAATAATTCCGTAAACGGAAATATTAAATATTTGTTCGAAACGGAAATTAATCCCGGAATCGTAAATGTTAAATATTGTTCCTATCGGAAATGAATTCTGGAATCGGGAATTTAATCGGAAGCGTATCGTACGAATTAGCATCGGACGAGGCTTGCTAGACGAAGGCCCAGCACGAAGCCAGGCCGTCGCCCAGCTAGCCACACGCATCAAACAAACACGCCAAGGCCTCGACCAAGCCCAGCGCAAGGCCAGGCCCAGCCAAGGCTTGGCGCGCGAGCACGGATCAGCGAATGGGCTGCGAGCATGGGCCTCGGTGTCGTGCAGCTCGCGTGGGCCGCGAGGCATGCGCACGGGCTGTGCGGTGCTCGTGCGGTTCTCGTGTGCGTGCTATACGAATCCTAAAGCTATCGGAATTCGTGCTATGATTAAATCCTAATCCTAAAAGATAAAATTAATTATTTAGAATTCTAAAAGGATTCTAATTAATTAATTAAGTATTCTAACAGGATTCGAAATCCTTTCCATGGTTCTATAAATATTTGCCTATGGTCATAAATTTATACACGAGTTTTTTAACAAGTATTCATACAATTAAAGCAGTGATTTTTGAGCAGAAAAATCAGTCATATTACTTGCCCATATTAGCCGAAAATTATAGTACCTTAAGGGCGATTCTAGTTGGTCAATCTTAAGGCGGATCCGGACGTGCTGTGGACTATCTACGGAGGGATGACACTTGGAGTCCTAAAGACTTGTTCTTGTTCGGTTCGGGCGCAGCTAGGGAGGGCACGCTACAAAGTGTATGCACCTAAATTATGCTAACTGATTATGTGTAAATAATATGTTTCCTGGCATGAAGGTTTTTCCGCATGATTTATGTTTTTCATATGTATCATAACCTAACACTTACATCAGTAACTAAGGAGCTTTCGGTTCATAACACGTTTACACAATTTTTGTCTTGCACAGAGTACAAAAGATTAGCTAGTCAAGTGATCGAAGAAGAAGAAGAAGAAGAAGAAGAAGAAGAAGAAGAAGATGATAGAAGAAGAAGAAGAAGAAGATGATGATTAAGATTAATGTTGTTAGTTTATTCATGCTTTTTTTTGGGCAAGTAGAAATACATTTCAACCGAAATCAAATACAACCTAAGTTCTAAAAAGAAGTAGGGAAACCTTCTAAGAAAGACTCCATATACAACTTAAAAGAACAAACAAAAAGCCTTAACAAAGGCCTAAGCTACCTCTCTTTATAGAGAATCAAACCATTCTTGATCACTACTATTCACTCTCTTTCTATTTACATGTATATCTCTACTTTTTACATTGTATTGTACCTCTCTTACTATTGTATCTATACATTCTATGCTATCATTCAACAATGAATTGTTCTTGTTTTTCCAAACCTTGTAAATCATAGCAGCCAGTGCATTGATGAGACCCTCTTTTTGAAAAAGAGAACCTTTGTATGTCTGCGCTAAATCATAAGCTCATGCAAATTTCCTCTTTTGTTCGCTATTCCTAACCATTGCATTTCACTTGTACACCTCTCTACATACACACAATTCCCTGACATGTGATTGTGAGTCTTGGAATGAGACCTGCATATCAGACCAGGCACATATGAGAATCACTCACCCCAAGCAAATAGTTTCTCTCCAATTGGCAATCTACCCTGTAGAGTCAGCCATGCTATAAAGTAGTGCTTCGGTGCTGAAAGTCTATTCCATACACTATAAGCCCTGTATTGAGTATGCATTTTTCCTGTAACTCCTTATACACATCGCTGATTTTATATTTCTGATTTCCAGGCTTCATGTTCAAACGAGTACTTTGCACCAATTCCTCATTTACCTTAATTACAAATACTTTTCCACGCCCAACTAGCATGAGGTGGAGCTGTATGCTCCCACCAACTTCCTCGTTTAATGTATACACAATGAATCCATCTCACCCACAGAGAGTCTTGTTTCCTTGCTACATATCCCACACAAACTTTCCTACGTAGCAGACCAGAAGTGTTCCACATGAATGTATTCCTTATATCCAGACCACCTGCCTTTTTTGAATTACAAACATGATCACAAAAAACATACCCAGGCTTGTTGCTCTCACTATTTTCGTGCCATAAGTATGATCTACAAACTATAATTATTTTCCTCAACACAACTTGTAACACCCCGTATTTTTAAACCTCTTTTATTATTCTGTAATTATGATTATTAACACAATTACGTCCTAAATTTTTCCGATATTATTTTATTTATCGTATTATGTCTATCTTTTTATTGTGACATAATACCAATTAATTGAGCCCAATTTATTTTTGTACAATCCCATTTCATTACTCCAAAAATCTGGTTTTTATTCTTTGATATGGAAATTACAATTTTATTCTTGGTCAATTAGATGACTAAAATTCAATTATTTTCTCTCCTTCCATACGTGTAAATGGTGGAGCTTGCCAAATTATTTTCTCTCTTTTTCTTTCTAAAAGGTGTCCAAATTAACAGCAAAGTTCATTCTAACTTCTCCTTCCTTGCGTGGCTAGTAATTTGAATGCCAGATGTTCATGAATTTCTTCTCCTTCATGACTCATCCATGCCAATAACGTACAACTATAAATACCACCTTAATTTTCAGTCATTTTGAAGCTCAAAACTCCATCCCCATTTATGAATTTGTTGAGTAAATTAACATTGTTTCTTCTTCCTTATTTCGTGGGTTATGGCTTCCATGGCCAATCCATTCAAGCTCTATATTTCACCAATAATACCCACGAGAGTAACAATTTAAACCCAGAAATTTCAAACCCGAAACCCGAATTATTCAATTTTCTCTCACCTTTGTCTGACCACCGCCTCTTCTGCCACCGCCTCCGCCGGCTTTGCCGTGTCTAGCCAA